>NC_141626.1:11295449-11950449 GCF_047967505.1 Dipteris shenzhenensis
TTCTAGAGCCAAAAATGGTGGATGTAACTAAGGATGATGAAAAACAAGCCTTGAGTGCATGGGAATTAAAAAAAATTGAAGAAGATCAAGGTCGATCCACTGCAGTTATGCTAGAAGCTCTTGCTAGCAAACCACGATGTGAAATGCAAAAGGCTAGTACTGCAAGAGCCACAGTTCCAAGCAGTAAAAAAAGACATCGTCCCACTGTAGAGAAAGATAATGTGGATGAAAACCGGTTAAAAAAAGAGAAAGATGAAGAAGACTCAGAACCCGAGGCTAAAGATGATCAGGATGAACTCACATCAATCAAAAATCTTAATCTGCGTCTTAATGAAGCAGTTACAGATGATGATGTGGGATATATCTGGGGTCAAAGGATGTGGTTTGTGAATGCCAAAGATGTAGAAGTTGCAGCTCTCTTTACTAATAGCCAAAGCCTTGATATATCCTATGCAATGCAAATATACGAGGCTTTGAGAGATGGTAAGAAACCTGTGGCAAGCAATGTGGTCTTGCGCCCAATAATGTTTTGTCCAACCAAAAATAGTTTTCTGGATCAAATAACATTTACAGGGCCTACACATTTCGAGGAAACCTTCAGTCAATTCTTTAAAGACACTCTTAAAAATATTCCACATGAACAAGGCGAAGAGGCACAAGGTGAGAATATGCTAAAGGAAGTAAAGAAGGAATTCCTCCTTCATTGCAGATTCCAGCCCATTGATGGTCAACATTGGGCTTATGCTTGTAATCAGATCGCAAGGGAAGCAAAGGAGGGCAAAAGACTCACTCCAAAACAATTTGCAAAGATAAGTTCATTCCATTATTATCCTGCAACAATATGTATATTCAAGCATGAGATCAAGTATTTGATTGAGTCCGAAAGACTTAATCATTATGTCCATGGAAAGCGTAAGATATCCTCAACATTAGAGGTCTTATAGAAGGCAAGGGTTATATGGACAACATTTGGTTCTCCAAATCCTAATTTGAAGTGAAAGGTCACAAAAGCAGACGCCGACACAATAAAAACTTCTATACTTCTTTGAGTGCAATTGTGCCTAGGGGAACTCAAGAGCGAGAAGAAAGTATGACAAGCCTCAAGGTGGTGAGGGATAGATATGCCGACTACACTTCTATCATATTTCGTCCTGTTGAAGTGTTCAATGAGATGCTTGAAACGTGCATTGCTTGTGAGCGTGGACAACTGACCTATGAAGCTCCTTTGTTTATCTCCGACAAGTCAAAGGTAATGGATAAGAAGGAGTTGACGGCAAGGATGTGGAGGCCTGTAAAGTACTTACCTGATAAGTATGCATCCATGGTAGCACAAAAAATTTTAGAGAAAGAATGGTTTTTTGGAAAAAAAGACAAAGACCACTGCATGGACGAATGCATCAATGTACAGGTGAGGCGTGATGCAGTGCATAGTGCCATTAGGTATTTGCTGTCAGAGAAACAAATTCCACTTACTCATTGTAACATTGACTATAATGTGGTGAAGCATATAGCTTCTTTGTCAACACCCAAGGTAAAGCTATGGACAAACAGGTGGATTAAAAAGGATGAAGATGGGTCGGAAATAGTAACCTCTTATATGAGAAAAGAAATCCCACAACAGGTGGTTGCATATGTGGAAAGATTAATCAGCGAGATAAGGATGCCGACAGATATGCACCAAAGCTTTCAATTCAATGTAGAGGTTATGGGAGAGTCTGGAAAGCTTGTGAACTTCAGGGGAGTCTCAGAAGATGACTTCTTCAAGAATGAGTCAGCATGGGATAAGCCACAACTATTCTTTATCAATGAAGTTTCTAGCGATGATATCCATAATTTCATTGATAGAATAGTATATACCACCATTAGCAAAGTGGCGATTTGCAACATTGTCATTTTTGTTGATAAAAAAGACAAAGAAGCCATGCAGGTTACTCTAGAGCGAGCATATTCATCAGATTTGAAGATCTATAGTGGTGTTTATGCAACAAAGAGAGGCAAGAGAGAATGTGGCATAGCGATTCAAACTCTTGAATCATTCTTTCTGTGTATGCGGAGTCCCAACCCTGATCACTCCTTACAAAAGAACATAAGAGGGAATTCAAATAATTTGAGATTGATGCTAGAAGAGCAAGATATTCCCAGGTCCATACATTATCAAAAAAACAACTATGGAAGTCCTGCAAAAAGTGGGAGTCTCTTGCTTACCATGATGGAGAATTTGCTACCGGCAGGTTGGGAGGTCACCTTGTGCAGGATGGGATATTTATTTGAGGATCTCCTAAGAAAAGGCAACTCCACAAATATTATTGAAAATAAGCATTTCATGGCTTATTTCTAGCTTCAAGCAGATCTAACCACAGGCTATGAAAAAGAGATAGACCACAAGGACACCGATGACATGGATGATTACCTTGAAGATCATAATGTCCCAGTTGATGATGATGAAAAGATGGACTTACATGTCCTGTTCACAGAGAGGTTGGTGGATGAAGACAAACATGATGATGCCTTCTTTGATAATTATGGCTCGCAGGGTTATGAAAAAAGGCCACTATGACAATACTTAGCGGTATGAACTCTCTATTTCTCAACTAAATACAATTTTTTAAATAAGATTTAAATTTAAAGATAATGAATCTAATCTCTCATATTTGTTTACAGGTAATAGAGGGAGAAGAAATGGATGAAGTCAATACGGAGGCACTCCCTTGTACTTCAACAATGCAACCACCTCTAAATTTGATTGAAAAATCAAATTTAGCTGCATTGGATAAAATGGAGAGCTCATTTGAAGTTAGGATCATTTTGAAACGAGAACCTCAGTATTTAAGCTTTGGTAGAGAGGAGGTTTCAATCCTCTCCAATCCTTTAAAAGAGGTTAATGACAATGTTATCTTGGCCATTCTCAGGTAACGTTTATTTATTTGTTGCTACTTCAATGAGCTAACATTTGTTTATTTATTCACAGTGTAGTTATATATCAGTTTCCTAGTGCAGAATGCAAATCAATTCTATGAGCTAATGTTTGTTTATTTCTTGGTGCACTGTAGTTATTTCTCAGCTTTCTAGTGCAGTGTAGCATCGTGTCTACATGCTCGATGCTCTCCTTTCTTCTATTATTAGCTCTCCTCAAAAGACTATAGAAGATGTTTGTACCTGGTTAAGCCCTTTGAATTTAGATGGGGTGCGAGTCATCTTAATGCCTGATCATGAGGCATAAGTATCAACTCTAACCTTATTTTACTATTTCTTTGGCAAGTTTGTGTAAAACAATAATCATTTTTATTCTGGTCGTGTAGCTCACATTGGAGTCTGATCTTCTGGGACCTTGAACTCAACCGTTTATGGTTTGTGAATTCAATAGAAGGCTATCATGCCAACTCCCCAAGGTAATTATTCTCTTAATATTTTTGATACTTTCTTATTTTGTATCTTATGATCATGACATATTAATATATTTAATATGTCATGATGGACAGTGCTGCATATTGGCTAGTATCTGCTGTCAGAACAACCACGGAGCAACAAGATCAAGTAGAATTTAAAAGACGTCTACCAGTGGAGCAAAAAGATGGACATAGCTGTGGGTGGAGAGTTGCCTACAACTGCATGTTGTTTCTTAGAGAGATTTTTGATTTGGAGTTACCAGTCAAAATGGAATCATATACAGAAGCCGATCTGCTAGCATTTCAGGCTAAGAGTATTCAGCATCTAATTACTACCATTGGGAAACAACCTGAAAATATGACTACATTGCAGCATGTATAAAACCTTATCTTTATACTTGTATGCTTGTTGTTCAAGCCTTTAATTGGGATGTGTAAATCTCATAACTTTTTTATATTTTCCTCCAAGAGGAGAAGAGACTTAGTCTAATGAAAGCATGCTATCTTTATACTTCTATGATTATTTAAACCATTATTTTTATTTGGGATGTGTAAATCTCATAACTTGTCTAATGAAAGCATGCTATCTTTATACTTCTATGATCTCGGGGGGGTCACTCATCATATGTAACCCTATCACGTGAGTTCAACAAAAGGATATTTTTTATTTCTAAAATTTACAGAAATAAATATACATAAGGGACTATTTAAAATAGTTTTGGAAAAAATTTACAGATTTGTATAGAAAAGGGGTACATTTTATTAATGAAAAAATTCACAGATAAGGGATTTTAAATATAGGCCTTGAACGCACGTGATATAGAGGGTTTATATATAGTGACCCCCCTGAGTCTATGATTATTTAAACCATTATTTTTATTTGGGATGTGTAAATCTCATAACTTTTTAAATTTTTCCTCCAAGAGGAGGAGAGACTCAGTCTAATGAAAGCATGTATGAAATCTTTTTAAATTTTTGCTCCAAGCAGAGGAGAGACTCACTCTAATGAAAGCATGTATGAAACCTTATCTGCTTGTTAGCCTTTATTTGGGATGTGTACATCGCATAACTTTTTTATATTTTTATGGCAGAAGGAGGATGTGAAGGACATAGCAAGTGAAGAAGAATATGATGTAGACTACTCTCTCAATAAGATGAGTCATGAAAATATGAATCTATTGGAGCAGATTGGAAGTTCATTCACCGCTATGTTGTTAATTCGACAACAACCTCATTTTTTTGAATTTGGTGAAGAAGAGATTTCAATCCTCTTGAATCCTAAGAATGAGGTTAATGTCAAAGTCATTACAACCATCCTCAGGTTTGATGTAGCCTTTTCCTTGGCTTTATACTTTGCTTATTTTGATTAAACCCAAGAAGCTAATACTTTTTTTTAAAATATAGTAATGTTATAGCAAATTTTCTGCAAAATATACAAAGCGTTTCATATATGCTCCATCCTAGTATTTCGGAAGTGCTTAGCAACAAAGAAGAAACCATAGAGGATGTTTGCAAGTGGTTGAAGCACATTCCTATGAATGATGCACGAGTTATTTTTATAGCATATTATGAGAAGTAAGCATCAAACCCTACTTGTTTTTTCTATTGCATTGCTAGAATTGTCTCAACCATAGTAATTATTCTTTATTGATAATGCAGCTCACATTGGAGTCTGGTAGTCATGGACATCCTTGCGAAGAAGTGCTTCTTTGCCAACTCAATGACATCTGTCCATGGCAATGTGTTAGAGTAAGTATAGACTACACTTGTTGTCACTTCTTGACATGTAGATTGATATGCAATGCACATATTCACTGTTATTATATGTTTTGATGTGCAGATCAGCTCGAAAGTTAGTAGGTGCTATCGACATAGTAATGCGACAATGTGACTTGGCACAACAAATAGAGTATATAACATGTCAGGTATCACATCAAGAGAATAGCCACATCTATAATTGTGGATGGAGGGTGGGCTACAATTGCTTTTTGGTACTTGGTCAAATTTTTGAGATACAAAATGACACCGCACTGTCAACATATACAGATTTGCATCTCTATACATTTATAACATGTACCATTCGAGCAATCATTGATTGCGAAACGAATGCCGTCAAAGAGGATAGAAGACCTCAACTCTACAAACATGGCTTCATTGGAAGAATTCGGAAGCTCTTTTAATGTTAGGGTTATGATTCAACATAGACCTCAGTATCTTGAATTTGGGGGAGAGGAGATTTCAATTCTATCTAGAGCTTTAAATGAGGTCAATAACAACGTTATGATGGCCATTCTCAGGTTTGATACAAACTTTTTCTCTGCTTGATAATTCAATATTTTGATTAAATCTAATAAGCTAATATTCATTTATTTGTTGGTGCAGTATAGTTATCTCACGATTTGGTAGAGTCGTACAAAATCGTGTGTATATGTTGGATTCCCTCCTTTCTCCTATACTTAGCGATAGCAGAAAGACAATAGCGGATGTTTGTAAATTGTTATAGCCTTTACATTTACATGGCGTGCGAGTCCTATTTATGGCATATCATGAGATGTAAGTATCATGGCAACCTTTATTTTTATCTTATACTGGCAACATTGTGTTAAATAATAATGGTTCTTAATTATTCATGTAGGGAACATTGGAGTCTGGTGGTTTGGGACCTTGAAGACAACTATTGTTGGTTTGTTAACTCGATTGCAGGCTTTCATGGCTCAGTGCAAACGTAAGTATTCTATTAATCTGTTGTTACTTCTATATTATGTACCTTATGTAATAGACACACTAAGTTTTTTTAATATGTCAAGATGAGCAGGTCAATCGAGAAGTTGGTATCTACTATTAGAGAAACAGGATAGTACAAAGACTCGATAGACTTCCAAAAGCATTTAGTAGTAGAGCAGGAAGATGGGCATAGTTGTGGGTGGAGAGTTGCCTACAACTGCATGTTGATTTTCAAAGAAATTTTCTCACTTAAGCCACAAATCTCATCGGAAGACTCTTTGGAGCTCAAATATTCAGAGGAGGATATACAATTGTTTAGGGCTAAAATCATTCGAGACCTAATTGCTGCCATTAGAATACAACGTGCAACTGAAGCAATATCAGAGCTTCCCTTTAAGGAAGAGGAGACTGAGTCTACTATGAAAGCACTGCACACTACAAAAGAAGTAGAGACCTAGTGTATACCTATAGCACCACAGCCTCCACTGGAAGCATCAGAAGAGTTGCCACCACCTCCGCTTGCATTTAAGGAAGAGGATACTGAGTCTACTCCGAAAGCACTACATACTACAGAAGAAGTAGAGACTGAGTGTACATCTACAGCACCACAGCCTCCATTAGAAGCATCAGAAGAGTTGCCACAGTCTCCACTAGAAGCATTACAAGAGTTGTGATGCATGTATGACGTTGTGTTTGTAGTTTTTGTTGATTATACACAAATTTGTGACTTATTACTTAAGTGGCATTTATTAATGATATTTATATAATTATTTCATGCACACAATTTTATGATATGAATGTGTGATGATGTGATTATTTGGAAATAAATCCTTGTGTGATGAGAATTTTGATATGAATATGTGATGATGTAATATTTGTAATATATTTCTTCATGCACACAATTTTATGATATGAATGTGTGATGATGTGATTATTTGGAAATAAATCCTTGTGTGATGAGAATTTTGATATGAATATGTGATGATGTAATATTTGTAATATATTTCTTCATGCACACAATTTTATGATATGAATGTGTGATGATGTGATTATTTGGAAATAAATCCTTGTGTGATGAGAATTTTGATATGAATATGTGATGATGTAATATTTGTAATATATTTCTTCATGCACACAATTTTATGATATGAATGTGTGATGATGTGATTATTTGGAGATAAATCCTTGTGTGATGAGAATTTTGATATGAATATGTGATGATGTAATATTTGTAATATATTTCTTCATGCACACAATTTTATGATATGAATGTGTGATGATGTGATTATTTGGAAATAAATCCTTGTGTGATGAGAGTTTTATTCAGTTGTACAGTCTCCACTCACTTAAAGTAGAGCATTCGCAATGCTTCTCTCACTTTATTCCAACCCTTATCCTTATCATCTCCACTCACTTAAAGTAGAGCATTCAATCTCCACTCACTTTATTCCAACCCTTATCCTTATCATAGTGAACACATCGTGCCTCTCACTTTATTCCAACCCTTATCCTTATCATAGTGAACACATCGTGCCTTAGGCACTTGTATTCTTCCCTTCCACAAACACTCTCTTATTTCTTACATCCTAGTCCTTCTGAGTAACTTGTATTCTTCTATCCTAGTCCTTCCACAAACACTCTCTTCTTTCATCCATCCTGATAACCAAGTATTCTGCTATCCTAGTTCTTCCACAAACACTCTCTTCTTTCATCCATCCTAGTGCTTCTCATTAACTTGTATTCTTCCATCGTAGTCCTTCCGCAGACACTTCCTTCCGCAGACACTCTCTTCTTTCTTGCATCGTAGTCCATCTCCCTTTCTTTATCATCTCCCCACCCATGGATGTCCTTGGCATTGTCGAAGACGTGGAGTTCGGAATTAATAATCTCAAAGAATGGATTGCTGACCAAGGAGCACAGAGAGAGGCCAGAATTCGACAAGGTTCTCCTTTGACACACATGGAGAGAGAGGAATTTGCTGCACAAAGGCACGCAGAGAGGGAGGAGACTCTCAAGATAGCAGAGAGTGAAAGACTTTTAAGACGTATGATAAAAGCACGACAAGATCTATTAGACTTCTTAAGTAACCTGCGTTATCATAGCTCTCATCATGGGCGATTTGATGCGGATGCTGAGAGAACAATAAGAGCCTCTCAGAGAAATTATAAAGAAATAATTTCTGATTGCTTAAATTTCTTCTTCACATGTAATTATGTTGAGGATACAGCAGTGGAGGCAGTGAAAGATTGGGTTGTTGAGAAGATAAGAGAGACCAATGATGAGATCTTCTAGACTTAGGGTGATTAAGAAGATAAGAGAGACTGTATTAAGGTGTTTTTTGACACCATATGGCTTTGAGTAATATGATCTACTTCTTGTACAAATGTGATGTTAAGAGAGATTGTATTAAGGTGTTTTTTGACACCATATGGCTTTGAGTAATATGATCTACTTCTTTACAAATGTGATGTGCTCTTTTTGAAATGTACTCTAGTTTTCATAACATTTCACGCCATTTTTTCTAATTTGATTTTTTAAAATCTTACTTTTTGTCTCTTTTAACAATGTGATGTACTCTATTTTTAATGTACTCTAGTTTTAATAACATCTCACGTCATTTTTTCTAATTTGATTTTTTAAAATCTTCCTTTTTGACTCAATGTTTTGTTTTATAAGAGCCTCTTTTTTTGAAATGTTTTATCCAAAATTATCTCACAAAATGAATTTGGACAGTGCAAGAGTCCAAAATTAATGAAATAGGTGTTCCTCATTAAGAATCAATCTACAGAGAGGAATCAGAGGGGGTTCAATTCTTCTTTGCATCCGAAACTCATCAAGGACATCTTACAAAGGTCCAATGTGAATCTCCTTCCCAAGTACTCTTACATGTGTTGGAGCTTTTTCTTTTGTCTTTTCTACACTCTCTTGCTCTCCTTGGCCTCAAGGCTCTTCTTGCACCTTCTGTTGTTCAAGACTAATCACGGTATGAGATGATGACTCTTCTCGAGTGATAGTAGCCTCAGTTTCTACAAGTGTCTCCATGTGTGGGCTATTTGCATCATTTTGTGGAGTACGAGACGTACACTCCTCACTCATAGATCTTCTTGATGGTCCAGATCTCAATGCATAAGTTTTAGTTCCTTTGAATATATATCACAACCAGTAAGGATGAGTTATATATTGCTCACGTCCATCATAGATATGCCAAGGTTATCAATACCAAAAAGTTTAAGAATTACCTCTTGTAGTTGAATTCTGTCGCCTTGGTGCCATCTTGTCAGGATCAAAATGCTCACTACTATGAAACCTGTATATACAAAATGTTTCAAATCTTTAAGATAGTAGAATATAAAATGCATAAGCATATATAAATGATTCAAATCCTTAAGATAGTGAAATTTGTAACCCTTGAGACATTGCAATGCAAACCCTTAAGACAATTGAGATACATATCAATTCCTTGAAAGAAGTCCTCGATACCAATATCTTTAAATAAATGCTAATCCTAATTCAATAATAGGACTAGGGACTATTGGAGATGACCTATGAAAGCTTCGAATACATTTCGAACCATGGATCTTGCCAACAGTAGTTACTATGTGAGTGAGAGAGATGGCTGAGAACTGAGAGATGAACTGAGTGAAATTGAGAGATGAACTGCTGAGCTGTAAATTGGAATAGAACTGCTAAAACAGACTGCCAAACCTCAACCTTGTTGTTGTCAAACCCTGCTGAGGTGTTGCATAGAGATCAATGACACTGTGAACTCGTCCATGAGAAACCTTAGAACCCATCCATGAGGAACCTTAGACATGCCATCTTGTGATATGCATGTATATGGCCGAAGTCTCAGCCTTTGGTCCAAGCCAGTGCCCTTGGCCTCTTTTTTATAAAAGAACATTTTGCTATAAATAGCATCCCACTATAAATAGCATTCCCAATTAGATATAGACAGTTGGCCCTTTGCTACTGCACAAGTTCTCACGTTCGCTGCTAGGCTTAATCCCAAGCTCCCCTAAATCTGAGGATTAGTATCCAGATACATAACTTCTTCCCATGGAAGCAGAAAAGTAAAATCAAACTCTACCTCTTTGATTGAGCTATCAATTCCTTCCATGACCGATCAATCAATGGTAAGCTCCAACTAAGCTCTCCATCTTTGATATCCTACTCATGAAAGATAACAACAACAGAGCTGTCAATCCAACTAAGCTCTCCATCTAAGCAGAAGATGTGAAAAAGGCGGATGAAATTACTGCCTCAAGTGTCTTCTCAACCACCTATTCCCTCTGAGTAAGGAAAGAAGCATAAACTTTTAGCTAACATCCATGGAAGCTTGGACCAGGAGGAGGACTTCACATCGAGAGCTCCCCTATTCAGTAAATGCATTAAAATGTTTGGACAGCTCTACCAAAATCAGCTCACTAATAAGCCGAGATTCTCTGTGTGCCCATTTGATTTTTTAGAGTAGCTTATAGTTAGCTCTTTATAACAAGGCAAGCTACCAGAGCTATTTCACACAAGTGAGTTGATTTATGCAACCAGCCTATGCTTCAAAGCTCAACTGAGACATTAAAACAACCACTGTTGACCAGGCCAGTCTCAATGAGTAGACCCCGACTCTTGTAGACCTTGTGTAACCAGGCCCTTTTCAGAGCAACTAGTAGCTAATGGGAGAGACCCTACAGGTAACCAGTCCCTCTACCAGTAGCAAGGAGCCCCAACTCATGCTAATACATGCCTTATTGGATGCCCTCACATCAAGGTCTCAATCAAAATCAGCTAGCTTGACCCTGTTTCATGGTGAACTTGGGTCGTGTAGAGCTCTATTACCATTCTCTATTAGAACTCTAGGATGAAAACTTGATGCCACCAGAACTCTGCTTGGCCAATCGATTCCTAGTTGCACAATGTACTCATTGATGTGTATCACGAGTGTAGACCCATACACCTTTGCCATCCTTGGCCAACCATGATAGTCCGGTAGTTGCCTATGTCAATGGGTCCCTTGCCTTATGGATTGGATAATGATGTTCATGGTCGAAGGAGAGAACAAGCCTTTATAGAAGGCCTCAGCTAGGATTAAAACAAGTATTTCTCAACCATCGGTTAGGAGTTTTGGTTGAAGGTCTTCATGCAAGATGTCAAGCCACATGAACAAGAATGGTCTCCAACATAATCCTCCTTTGCACCAAGCTTTGAATTTGTTATAAGAGAGGTGAAACCAAGAGCGCAATCCTCCTTGAATTGGAGTCTTCATAGAAGAATGGTAAGGGCAGGGAAGAACTGCTTGACTCGCTTTATTATGGATAAGGGAATAAACTGAGACTGTCAAAGTAATGTGAGTCGTACAGACTAGACCCCTATAAATGATTATTCATACTAGGTAAACTTAAAAACCCCAAATGAACAGGATGCTCAAGAACTAGAAGCTTAATCTAAAATCGCAAGAGCACCACACAAAAGCAGCAGCAGTAGAATGAGGACAAGATCCTCAAGACAAGATCTCTAGTTGATGAACGGGACCATTGTATAGGACTGGGAAGAAATAAGAGCCAGCAAACTGTTATAGGCATGAAGTTGCAACATTAACAAAATTGGAGCAAAGAAATGGAACTGGCTTCCCATTGCCTCTGAAAGCGGCATGTTTGTAGGGGGGGCTCAGCAACCCTCCAGAGTCTGTTGTGCTAGCAAAGACTCTATTAAACCAAAAAAAAGGGGGGGCTCAACAGCCCCCCAGAGTCTGCGCTAGCACAAACTCTATGAAACCAAAAAAAAGGGGGGGGGCTGCTGAGCCCCCCCCTTTTTTTTCATACGAGTTGCTGAGAGAATTCAGAGAGAATTCATCTCTTGTCTGAGTGCAAGGCCAATTCAAAAATTCTTGAAGCAGCCCAATTGAAAATAAGATAGTTCGGCTTAGAAAAATTCGCTTGAATGAAGCTTTACCTATTGCTCTGGCAATCGTGTGAGTTTTTAGAAGAGCCGACTCCCTTAGCCACGCCTTTACAAAGCTTCTTGAGATGAGACGAAGAGAGGGGATGAAGGAGGGAGGAGAGAGGAAAGGTGGAAGGAGGGAGGAGAGTGGAAAGGTGGAAGGAGGGAGGAGAGAGCCGAGAGAGGGGACGAAGGAGGGAGGAGAGAGCAGAGAGGGATTGCTGAGACTAGCAAGAAATCGCAAGCCAAAGCATGGCTCCACTCCTGCATGGCATCTCCCTCATACCACTACTGCTATTGCTCCTCCTGCTACTGCTGCCAGAAGCTTGTATTATATCCTTTGCACAGGGAGCAAAGGATTTACATGTGGCATCTAATTCCAATGCCACAACCTTCCCACGGCTAAGCGTCAACCATATCTTCCACCCTCACTCGCCTTTGCGTCCCCCCAACTATAATGACTCCTGCGTTTGGGAGCTTTGCATGGACTGCTTGGCAACTGCTCGCCGCTTTAGGACTTCTAACAAATCTCTCAATGCCGCAGCCAATATCCCCTGGGGCCAGATCTGCACAGAGTATTGCAAGGGCGCAAAGGTGACTAACTAGTGTCAAATTGTGGCGGCAAGGCATAATCGGAATCATTAATTGTCCCTATAATAGCATGTCACTTTTAAGGCTTAAGATTGTGGCATCCTGGCATAATCCAAGTTTGTGAAAGAATCTCGGCCGCCACCTTTTTCACCATCATTCTAGCTCAATGGGTTGTAATGACAGCCGCATGGCTACTTCTCATTGTGGGGTCAGGGCATAATCGACATTGGAATGAGCTCAAACACCACGTGTTTCACAATCCTCTACCCATTTTCAATATTTGCACTTTGCTTTCTCGTGACCACGCATCTTGATACTACTCTCTTGTCATTTTCTCCTCTTCATTCTCTCCCACCATTACTTTGAAGTCTCTTTGGTTGCCTTCTAGCTTTGCATCACATTGCATTTCTCTCTTTCATCCCTTCTTATTTTCATGATCCGTGTTGGGTTATCATCCCTCTGCTCTCAATGCCATGCTCATGCCATGTTGAATTACCATCCCTCTACTCTCAATGCCATGTTGGATTACCATCCCTTTGCTCTCAAAATTGTTTGTATTCTCTGAGCTCCTCTAATAACCACTTTCTCTGAGCTCCCTCTATCTTTGATGGCTACAGAAGAGGCTTCTATTGAATGGCTTATTGAAGGAGTGAATCTATCACACTCTATCCCGCTCAAGGATGGAAGAAGGATTGTTAGTGCACATTTCCTTCAAAGCCTTCTTCCCCATACACACAACCTCATCTGCCTTAAGGCAGTCATTGAAGGTGAAGCAACAATGAAGGTAAAGGTTTCATCTAAGTGGGATATTGATGGTCAAGAGCATTACATACTGGATGCCTCCTTGACAAAAAGGTATGCTCTCATCCACAATACAATCATGGCAGCAAGTACTATTAGTGATCTTGAAGAGCCTGGTTCATCATCACGTTGTGTTGCTAGTAGAGTTTACTCCAAAGAGTTTGGCAAAGAAGGAAAGAAAACCTCTCAACCATCTCCTTATGTGGATCTTGAAGAGTTAAGTCCCATTGAGAAGCCTGGTATGTACCACAATTCTTATAAGTCGAGGACTGATGTTGACATTGAGATGATGCAGACTTCACACATTGACCTTGAAGGCTCAAATGAGGACCATTCAAAAGACGAATGTCAAATTAGCAAAAGCATCATACCTTGGATCATGGAGAACAAGCAAGCCAATATACTCAAAACATGGATTGCAAATATAAAGCAAAGGAAGCAAGTCACTGAATTACCAAGGGTATACAATGGAAGTATGCTATTGGAATTTCCTCCAACTTTTGGAAACATCAATGGCGTGAATGGCATGGAGCAAAAATTTGATGGCCACATATGGACTAAACCATCAACCACCAACATGGCTATCTCATGTATAGTAAGGCTTAGCTACTGTGTTGGCTCATTAGAATGCCATAGGATTACTTGCCCTTACTTTGCAAACAATAAGAAGTTTAACACATCCTTTTTTAGAGGCTACCTACAAAAGAAGATTGCTCTTGGACTCTTTATTGAAGAGGAGAGGAACAAGATTGTTTGTCACTATTGTCGTAAGCCTGCTTATTGAATTGATACTTGTAATTGCATAGTATATTATGTAATTCCATTTGATGAAACAATGACTAGATTGATGGTCCATGTTGGTGAACATCAGCACCCCGTGTAGCCAGAAACATCTAAGGCAATGATAGAGAAAACAAAGAAGCTTGTTGCAGATGTTTTGAAGGTGGATAAAAATGCTGGACCACGCAAAGCTCAAATGAGTGTTGCCAAAGAGCTCTTGAATTCATCATTGATGAGAGGAGACAATAATGAAGGGGCAAGTGTGGGAGATATAGAGTTGACCAACTTTCTTGAGCAATTGGTACCACTAGTTGAGAATCAACGGTATGTTTGTTTGTAGCTAAGTGATTTTTAGTTTACTTAACTTTAGAATGGTATAGGGACCTTCTAAATAGTTGACTTGTGATGTTACAGGTTCAAACGGATTGTTGCGTAAGAGAAGAAGGCAAGGTTACCTGTTGGGGAAGGTTATGACAGCCTTCTTTTACTAAAGAAAAGGTCTATGGATTCATTCTTCCATGGAAGTCGTTTTCCAAGGCAAGGCTTGCCAGATGAAAAATGTTTTGTTTTTAAAATGTCAACCAATGGTCCAGCATCTGGTGTGGATCTTGTCAATTGCATGAGAAGAGGAGGAAATGGTGATTTGAGGAATTCATAGGTACAACTTGATCACACCCATCGAGTGATTGGGTGGAGCACAATGGCATGTCATGTTTATGATCCTAGGTATAACTTCCCTCCATCCTTATGTATCCATGTTGCTATCATCAAGAGACTTGTGGTATAATATTTAATAATGTTGGCTTTGTCTACCAGTGTGTAGGAATTAATGACCATTGCCACATGTGAGATGAAAGATGAAGATGCTGCAAGCCAAATCCTATTTTGGGAGATGTTGAATGCCACAATGAAAGAATGTGGGTATCCCCCTGCATATTTTCATGGTTTCATGTCTGATGAAGTCTAATGAAGCTGGAGCAAATTGGATAGCTATGAGAACTATTTTCAATGGGGGTCTAAACAACATAATTGTTGGGAGAGAGCACTCATGTCTCTTCCATTGGGAACAAAGCTTGCATAAGCACACAAGGAAATTCATCAAAGAGGATATGAGGAATGAGCATATCACCATGTGTGAGAATTGGAGATTATGTAAGACAAAGCAAGAAGCTACCAACCAAGCAAAGCTCATTCGAAAGTGGTGGCATGTAGGACATGTCCGTGAGGCCGACATTCCTTCAATGGACATATGGTTTAGTTGGTGGGATGTGCGGATTGCCCATTGGGGGAATCTCATGAGCGTGGTATGTGTTTTGTAGATAAATGTAGTAAGCTAAATAAATGTAATAAGCCAATCTAATTACCTCCTTTTTTACCATAGGTAACAAAGAGTTCCTTGGAGGAGGCACACACTCCAAGGTCAAATCTAGCTGAAAGCATGCATGGTAGTTGGCTAGCAGGAGAAGGGTTTAAGACAAAGATACAATTATATGATTGTTGCATCTCGGACATGGCAAATGCCCTATTACAAAGTGCCAAACAATATGCATATATGATTGGAAGGCATGTTGGGGATGGTCCTAACTTGGAAGCCTTGATGCAAAGAGTGGCCTTAAGGAGTACACCTTCACCAGCACAAGTTGCACAAATGGTACATGAAACAATTGGAGGGACACCAATGTATGAAGAACCAAGACCATTACATGGGGATAAGGTAATAGTCCAAAGAAAGAGAAGCAAGTCATCAAGTATACATTTTGAAAACACCTCACATAAGCCAAGGTATGCGATGGAGACCAGAGATCATAAGCAAAGAGGGCAACTGAGAAAACTTAGGTTCGAGACAGAAGGTGGAGATTGGCATTCAATAAAACCGCAAGGTAATACCCAACCAGTGGATGTTAGGGCTTCCACAATGGAGCAAGGTGGAGTTCAAGGGGAGTCTACAAAAACATCATGGGAAAAACATGGCAATGTAGGGGAAGCTGAAGGAGCTCAGAATGAGACCATGCCCACAAGAGAACAAGCCCCAACGGCTCCACCTATGAGACAAGGAGGCCTTCCTAGTTGCCTCTCTATTGTTGAGGTGCCTATCCACTGTACCTTTTGGGCAATTCGAAGGACCTCCAAAAACTCTAAAGTGAAGTGTCTTGGATTCATAGATGGAAAGGTTAAGAGTAATCGATATATACAAAGCAGTTCACAAGGAGTGGTGGCACCCTATTTCTACTATGAACGGCGGCATCCAGGGATAGAAGGACCAAAAGCACAATGGATGTGGTTTTGTAATGATGATATAACTCATACATGGCACCTAGATCATAATATCATGCATGTTCCTGAATGTCCGTCTGTGTGGAAGGTGGATGTGGAAACAAACATCACAAGTGAGGAGATAGGCAATCTCATCAAGGCTGGTTTTAGACTGCAAATAGTGGATTAACCCCATGTAAATTGGAGGACACCAAATGTACCTCAAGGATCAGCATCGATGCCAACTAATTTTTGTGATGCACATGGAGGGTCGGCATCCATACCAAGGAATTTAGCTCAACACACATTGGTAAGAACCACAAAATGGAGGCATGGCTTATCTAAGGAGGCTGCAAAAAGAATAGCTAGTGCTTAATCTATGCACACTGTTGTCATGGGAGAAATGATAGTGGAGCTTCTTCATCATAGTATTTTCCATTTGAGAACAACAGGGTCTGACAAGGCTCGGATGTCTTACGATGTGCACATCAAGACTGAACCCATGTGTACATGTCCAGATTTTCAAAAAAGAGAGTTGGGTCAAAAACCTTACCTAGCATGCAAACATATCTATTACATCTTCATCCATGTCTTGGGATTGGATCCAAATCAGCAC
The DNA here is from genome assembly GCF_047967505.1 of Dipteris shenzhenensis. Classification (NCBI taxonomy): domain Eukaryota; kingdom Viridiplantae; phylum Streptophyta; class Polypodiopsida; order Gleicheniales; family Dipteridaceae; genus Dipteris; species Dipteris shenzhenensis. Next base: position 11,312,535 of record NC_141626.1, read on the forward strand.
ATGCTTATTCATCAACCAACCCTTTCCACTATGGATTTTTCATCAGTGCTTAGCCGACCTAGGATCAATCCATAGACCTGAATGCAAAATATAAACTTGGTTGGTGTTATGATAGCCCACTTTTTGATGTGACACTATTTTTTGCTCAAAATTTGTTGTGTTGAGTCAACACAATGTTCTTAATGTGGAACATTTTACTAATTGCTTTGGCCTTTTCAAATAATAGAACTACATGAAAATTGGCATATGCTTACTTGAAGTTTCATTAAACCTTTGTTGCCTTAGCAACAATCCATAGACTTGAATGCATAATACATATTTGCTAGTATTGTGATGGCTCATTTTTATATATGATATCATTTGTTACTGACTTGCAATATAAATTACTTGGATTAATAGCTTTGTCTTTTTTAGTCCATAGAATTGCTAATTGCTTTGGTATTTCCTAGGATAAATCCATAGATACAAGATAAGTAATTACTTTTTTATTTTTTGATTAGTAGGTCCTTTTTTATGGGACTCTAAAAAAGCTCGCAAACTTTGATAAATTTCAAAAAAAGCTCGCATTAAAAAGCTCACAATAAAATTTTCCCCCGGAAGGGGGAAGGGGGAGACGCACAACAAAAGGGGGAACGGGAGAGGGCAATGGAAGGCGGGATTACCTAGGGGGATTCACCTCAAAGAAAATTCGTATACCACATGCATTCAAAAGGAGAGGTATTTTAATTAAACTTTTTGAAAAAATTTAACAGGATTACAACAACAAGAGGAGTTTTTAAATTCAACTTTAGAAAAAAATCACTTAGTTCATAAGTAAAGAAGGGTGTTTTTATTAAGGAAAAAATTTTAGTCGAAGGGTTTTTTTAATACCCCTTGAACACACATGATACATAGGGTTTCTGAGGAGTGCACCCCCCGAGGGGATTACCTTCCCCCTCCCCTTATTCCTTGGCATCCGTGGCTACCAGGAAATAAGGGGAGGGGGATTACCCTTCCCTTAATGGTGGGCAGGCGGGCGAGCAAGCGAAATGCGTCGGGTGACATGCGGTGGCAGATTGCAGGTGACAGGTGGGCAAAAAGTGTTCGGTAGGTAGATTCGGCAGGTAGATTATGGCAGGTTGCAAGCAAGCAGACTACGGGTGGGATGATGCGGCCTGTGGAGGACAGCCCATTGCGGCAGATGGGCAAGCGTGCGACACGATGGATGGAGGCAAAAGTGCGACACAGTGGATAGGAGTGTAACGGGCACTCAACAATGGGTAGACAGAAGCGTGGAGGATGGTGTACGAAAACAATACAACGTTTGTGCTCAACAAATAACAGGATCTTGTATGCAAGAGAGAAAAGCAGATAGTATGGAGAATCAAAAATTTGATTACTGTAGAACTGATACAGTAGATGGCGCTGCCTCCGAACCATGCGCTCTTATGATAGAAGCTTTAATGGTGTGCTGGAAACAGTAGAGGACGGAAGCTGGATGCTAAGGAATCAGGGTTGCTGTAGCTAGTGATGAAATGGGCTTCATGGGCTTGCTCTTATATAGCCACCACTCATAGTCGGTTAGACCCAATTAGGTGACTGTCGACCCAATCCGCCCAAAACAATCGACTGGGGGTCGGTCCCAAAATAGGCCACCAACCACACGATAGAACCGGTGCACAAAATAGAGCAACTAACCTACGGTTGCCATTCTGCCCAAAGCCATCCGGGATCATCTGAGGCTCCAAAAGGGCCTTGCAACTCAAGAGTGGGCTACCCCAGGAAATGCTCCATCTACCCTCAGTGCAGTCAGTGATGGGATGCCTTCCCGCACTTGCATGTAGCCTAGTTAGTAGTGTGCCAACTCTATCTGAAGCCATCCAGCCATCAAGCCACACATGGCCCCCATCTGGTGTCCAAACCAGGACCTACCAGATAACTGAGCTACTCAAATGCCTTCTCCTCATATGGGGGGCTTACAAGTAGAGTTAGCTGGTTCCCGTGTAGTTACACGAGAGTGGAGCATTGATATCTATCACCCCCCCTCAATGTCCACCTGCAAGTGAACTTACTTTTTCGGTCCAATGCCAAGTCGATGAAGATGCTTCTCCCGCAAGTCTCTTCCAAGAGCCTTCGTGAAGATGTCTACAACATTCTCTGTAGTCGGATAGTACACCAAGTCGACCTCTCCATCCATGATGAGCTCGCATACAAAGTGATATTGAATCTCAATGTGTTTTGTGTGAGTGTGGAACACAGGGTTCTTTGCAATCGCCATGCAACTTTGATTGTCACATGATAACTGCATTGGCTTGTTCTACACTGCACCCATGTCCCCTAAAATCCTCCTCAACCATACTGCCTCGCAAGAAGTAAAGCATGTTGATTTGTACTCAGCCTCGGTAGAAGAAAGAGCAACTGTGGGTTTCTTCTTGCTAACCCATGACACAGCTCCAGATCCAAGTGAGAAACAGTAACCTGTCACTGAACTCCTGCTGTCCATGTCTCCTACCCAATCCGAGTCAGAATCTGGTCAAGATGTTGCCCTTGGTATAGGTGATGCCATAATCAAGTGTGCCTTTGATGTATTTCAGCACCTGCATCCCTACCCTCCAATGGTTCTCCCAGGGCTTTTTGGAAAACCTGCTTAGTTTTGTCTCTTGCACCACCTTACATTTCAATGGGAAAGAGTATGCCCCTAATAACTTTGAAGGGAAGTAAACTCACATGCACATGGGAAGAAAAGTTTGGCTTCTCATTCACAGAAAAAATAAGCTACATCTTATGATGTCGAGGAAAGATATGGAGCAAAATCCGAGAGCCATGGAATGCAAAATGCAAGATTCTCTAAGAAAGACATAACTTCTAGCATGGTTGTGGGAATTGTGATGGAACCGAAGAAACTATACTTAGATATTTTTGTGAAGTGTTCACAACCTAATATTGGGGGCTATCATTTTATCTTATCAAGAGGTATAAAGAGGTTCACAATGCCACATCCTCCACCATCAAACTTTACAGAATTACAAACTCCATTACAGGCTCTCATGGTAGAATGGAGTACATTTCCGAGTGCAGAGGCAAGTAGGTTGCGTCAAAAGATTATGGTTGAGTACTTTAAGACATTATCACTCAAGATAGACCATGAATTCAATCAAGAGCAAGGAGGGCACAAGTAGGATGAGAGGGATTCTAGTTTGGTTCAAAAATGTAGAGGGCACGAGAAGGATCAGATGGATGCTTGTTTGGTTCGAAAACAAAGAGGACACAAGCAGGATGATAGAGCTCCTAGTTTGGCTCAGAAGCAGCAGCCTAGACAAGGAGCCCACGTCAATGGTCTGCATGTAAACTCTTTGAGATAAAAACAGAAGCAGACGTTCGAATAGAAAAATGACGAAGCAACACAACCATTGCATACTAAAGAAATACAAAAGATAGAAGAGGAGGAAGGACAAGCCATGGGCACATTGGTGCAACCTATCAAAGGAAAAGAAAGATGCAAAATAGAAAAGATTAATACTACAAGGGCCATAGTTCCAAAGGCTACTTTCACAAAAAGACAACGTTTATCCATTTAAAAAGTACAGGTAAGAGATAAAGAGGACACAATTCCAAAGGCTAGTTTGAAAAAAATACAACTTTCCTCCGCTCAGAAACTTCAGGTACAAAAGAAAGAGAAGGACAGAGAAAATAAAGAGGAAGAAGAGTCAGATCAAGTGGTTTAGTAAGATCAAGATGAGCTCATGTCAATAAGTATGCATCTTAATGAGACAATCACAAAAGATGATGTCAGACATATATGGGGACAAAAGCCCTATATTGTGAATGCTCAAGATGTGGAGTCATCAACTATTTTTACCAATAATAAGAATCTTGATATATCTTATGCGATGCAGATATTCAAGTCTTTGGTGGATGGCCAGAAACCTGTGGTCTCTAATGTAGTCTTACATCCACCAATCATGTTCTATCCAAATATAGGTAGCTATGATAATGGAATCATGTTTGAAGGACCTATCCATTTTGAGGAGACGTTCAACAAATTCTTCGCACAAAGCCTTCAATAAATTTTGCATGAACAGCATGAAGAGGCAAATTATGAGACATTTTTGAAAGAGGCAAAGAGAAATTTCTTGCTGCATTGTAAATTTGAGCCGATTGATAGTCAGCATTATGCATATGCTTGTAATGAACTTGCTAGACAAGAAAGAGACTCCAAAAGACTCACTGTAGAGAAAATTTCAAAGGTTCTTCCCTTCAATTTTTATATGGCCACAATATGTATTTTTAAGCATCCAACAAAATATTTGATTGAGTCCAAAAGATTGAATCATGATATTTTTGCAAAATGTAAGATAATCTCGACATTGAAAATCCTAATGAAAGCAAGGTGTCTATGGATGACACTTGGTTCTCCAGCAACACATTTGAAAAGAATTGCCACAAAAGAGGATGCAGACACATTAGTCAATTTTTATACATGTTTAAGTGTAGTTGTACCAAGGAGAAATCAAGAACGGGAAGAATCTCTCACAAGCTTCAAGGCAGTGAGAGATAGATATGCAAACTACATAAGTATAATTTTTCAACCTGATGAGGTGTTTGAGCAAGTTGTGGAAGTTTGCCGTGCATATGAGAATGGTGAGGTTACTTATGAAGGTCCTTTGTTACTATCACAAAAGTAAAAGGTTGAGAAAAAAGAGGTGACAGCAAGAATGTGGAGGCCCATAAAATATTATCCGTGTTCTAGATAGCTATGTAACAATGGCAATAAAGAAAGTCCTCAAGAAAGAGTGGTTTTTTGGCAGGAAGGACAAAGATCATTGCATGGAGGAGTGCATCGACATACAGGTGAAACGTGATGCAGTGGATAGTGTGATTAGATATTTGCTCATAGAAAAAGATATCCCTACTAGTCAATGCAATATTGACCCTAATATTGTGAAGCATATAGCCACCACAGCTAAGGAAAAGGCATGGGCACATAAGGGAATCAAGAAGATGGGGCCTAAAGTAGTCACCTCATTCATGAGAGCCCAAATCCCACCATAGGTGATTGCATATCTTGAGAAGCTTGTGAATGAGCATAAACTGAGAATCTCAAGGGATGTCAACAACGGCTTTCAATTCAATGTGAACATCACTTCAAAATCTGGAAAGGTTGTAGCATACAGGGGTGTTTCAGATGAGGACTTTTTACTTGATGAAACAAGTTGGGATAAGCCCCAAGTATTCTTTATTGAGATGAGGTTTCTTCCAATGATATTCACCAATTCATCAATAGAATAGAGCTAGAATTTGCAATATTGTCATTTTGTCAATAAAGAAAACGAGGAAGAGATGAATAACACTTTGGAGAAAGTTTATGCCTATGATTTCAAGATCTACAATGGTGTGTATGCAACCAAGACAAGCAAGAGAGAATGTGGATTAAAGTTCCCATGCCTCAAATCATTCTCTTATGCATGCGGAGTCCATATCTTGGCCACTCCCTACAACATAGCATAAGGGGGGACTTACAAGAGTTTGTGTTTCATGCTAGAGGAGAAATAAATCCACAGGTCCTCTGATCATCAAGTGCACTCCAAAATCTATGAATGTCCAGCAAAAAATCGAGGTCTTTTGCTTACTGTGTTAGGACACCTAACCTTATTACGAATGGGATATCTTTTTTAATATCTTCTCAGAAAAGGATATTCCACTAATATTATTGAAAGAAAGGCTTGCATGGCACACTTTCACTTGCAAGCTGATCTAGCTATCGGCTACGAGAAAGAGGTGGAATATAAGAGGATTGGAGATGATGACATGGATGATCTTGATGGCTCCTAGGATAAAGAGGAAAGTAATGCACAGATGATTGGATGATCTTCATGGCTCACAAGATTATGCAAAGATATCACAGACATATATCTTGGTATGACCCTTTACTTTTCTTTTACAAGCATTAGATTTAAATATAACCTATCAATCTCACAAGCTTTTGTATTTTTTATAGATGGTAAAGGGGAAGGAAGAAGAAATGATTTCACGTGGATCTAAAGTCAGGAAGGCCACAATATTTACTTCAAGTTTAATCGATATGGTGATTGCTGGAAAAAGTGAAAGTGAACTATTTGAGACAATAAAAGGATCACCGAAAGACTTTCCTAACATAGAGAGTCAACTACTTGACTTATATGGAAACTTAGAGCATATGATGATGGCACAGCTCATGCTAAAGAATTATGAAGATTTGTCTAATCTACAAGAAATGGGAAGCAACTTTGATGTTCAAGTCCTCATTGGACAACAACCTAAATATCTATCATTTGGTGAAGAAGAGATTCAAATCCTAAGATATCGAGGAAAAGAGGTTAATGATAAAGTTATAATGGCCACCCTCAGGTTTGATACAAACTTTATCTTGGCTTAGTGTTTACATATTGATTAAATCTAATGAGCTAATGTTTGTTTATTTTTTGATGCAGTATAATTATATCTTGGTTTCCTCCAAATTTTGGAAAGTGTGTATGTCATAGATTCCCTGCTTTCTACATGGCTCAATAATAATTAAAAGTCAATAGAAGATATCTACACCTGGCTGCAATCTCTCAATATATACACTATACGAGTTATCATTTTTCCATATTATGAGGAGTAAGTGACATCCTAACCTCCTATTTACTTTTATCAGAAGTAAGATGGTCAAATAATAAAGATTCTTAATTGGCCATCCAGTTTACATTGGAGTTTGGTGGCTTTGGACCTACAAGCCAAGAAATGCTATTTTTCTAGGCAAGATATCATGCTCATATCATGGCAATGTGTTAGCTTAATGCATTGTAACTTTCGTGGTATGTATCTTTTGCAATGCACTTATTCATTCCCTTGTATGTTATTATGGATAGGTCTACATCAAGGTTAATAAGTGCAATCGAAAAAATCACAAAGTATGATGGTGACTTGCAAGAAGCAATGGACTTACAAAGATGTGAGGTTGTAGAGAAAAATGATGCACACAGCTATGGGTAGAGAGAGTGCTACAACTGCAAGTTGCTCCTCAATGAAATATTTGATGTGAAGTGCTCACAATCCTTAATGTCTACATATTCTGATGTAGAATTATATATATTTGTGGCTCATACTGTTCGATACGTAATTGCTCAATCTCTAATTAAAGTAAATGAGACACCCAAGTCTACATCAAAGGCTCTCAAGGAAGTAAAGACTCAATATACTCCCAATCTATCACAACCTTTAAAGGAGTCTACTCCCGAGCTACTCCCAAAGCATCACAATCAAGTCTAGCCACTGCAAAAGTAGAGATTCAACATATGCCCGAGGAGTATAAACCCAAAGCATCATAAGGGAGTCCACTTGTGGAAGTAGAGACTCAAAGCGTCACACCATTTTGGGGAGTCGATGCTCAAAGCACCCCAATAGAGTCCACGAGTGGAAGTAGAGATGCATTCTATGCTGCAAGCATCACAGCCTCCCGAGGAGTCTATGCCAAGGAATCACAATCTACCCCACACTCAAATGCAGAGATTCAATATATGCCCAGAGAATCACAACCTCCAATGGATTCTATGCCTAAACCATCACAACCGGCTCGGAAGTAGACAATTTCTATGCCCGAAGGAAGAGTCCATATATGCCTAAAGCATCAAAGCCTCAAGAGAAAAATTCTACTTCCAGAGCATCACAATGGAGTCTACAGCAAGCATCAGAATCCAAACCTTACTCTGGAACTCGAGTGTTCTCCCACCATTACCATTCTTGCACTTATCTCATAGTCTTACTCTCAAACTCTTCTTGCATCTCGCCTTAAAGTCTACTCCCATTACCATTCTTGCACTCATCTTTCATCTCACAACCTTACTCTTGAACTCTTCTTCCATCTCACCTTACTCCCTCACTTTCTCTTGCTCCTCATTCCATATTCTCGTAGCATAAAGCTTCATGGATTCTTTCAAAGTCATCAATTCCGTGGAGGAAGCCATTAGCACCAAAAAAGATTTGATCGCCAAGAACGAGGTGAACAGAGAGCAAAGAAAGAGACAACAAGCTCCATTAACCTAGGAAAAAAAAGAGGAGTTTGCTCTTTAGAAGTGCCTAGAGAAGGAGGAGAGAGAAAAAATAAGTAGGTTTACTAGAGAAATAAATAGACTACTTTCATATAGGAGAGAGTAACATACTTTCTAGTTACTTCGTATAGCACTCATTATGCGAGATTTCCACCCCATGAAGCGCAAGCCATACAGATTCAAGAAAGTGCTATAGTGGAGAAAATTTATAATTCCTTACTTCTCGTCTATAGTTTTAACGACATTGATCATGATGAGATGGTCTTAACAGAGGAATGGGTTGAATCTAGGACAGAAATGGAAAATATTAATGCCTTCCAATGAGAGGCTTATTGTAACTTTGGTGTTTGTTAACACCATTATCAATATTGTGAGAGTTTACTTAATATTGTAACTTTTGAAGGTGTTTGTTAACACCATTATAAATATTATGATAGTTTGCTTATTGTAACTTTTGAAGGTGTTTGTTAACACCATTATAAATATTATGATAGTTTGCTTATTGTAACTTTTGAAGGTATTTGTTAACACCATTATAAATATTAAGAGAGTTTACAATTGCTGAATCTTATCTTTTGGTGTAGCTTATCTATGTCACATTAAATTTTATAATTTTGATTTCATCACCTTTAAAAATCTCTAAAAATTGCTTGTTTTTATGTTTTCACCTGTGCTTTGAAGAGTGGGTTTTTCTTAAATTTTATCCAAAAACTAGTCCAAAAGTATCTGTAAAAATGAATTTGTACATTGACAAGTACAAAATTAATGAAATATGTGTTTTTATTAGCATTGTGGTTGGACAAGAACCTCCTTGCCTTTCCTCCACCCATGGACACTTTAGCAGAAAGATTTTGTGTCTTTCCTGATTGTTTCTTGTCCTGCTTAAGCTTCACATTGCCTCTGTGAAGTCCCATTAGTGAGAGTAGTTCTTCAGCTTTTGCAATGCATTGTGTAGAGACTTGTTGTGGCCTTGAATTCCAAGCATAAACTAGATGGAGATAGAGTAACTTATCAAATATACACAGTTCAACATGCAAAGTACAGACATGTACCCACACCAATGGAATCAATAGAATGGGGTGTGGGGGTTATGGCCACCATATCTTAACCCCAGTTATGTACAATACTTAAACACACACATATATATATACCTTAACCCCAGTTATGTACAATACTCAAACACATATATATATGGATGACATAGAAGATTAGGATATTATGCACCCAACAGAATATGTGTGGTTCTCTTTTGGCTCTCCCTCTCTCAGCCTCTTCCATTCCACTTTCGTTGAGAGAACTCTCAGCTAGTATCATAGCCCGAGTGGTCTATCTGACACCTGTAAGTGGTCTAGGGAGGTGATTCTGCACCCATATAGCTATGTGGGTGGCATTTGCAGCTTTGCAAAATCCTATGGGTGCTTATTTGAGCTACCTAGGTGGTATATGAACCTTGTGGGATTTTGTTGATGGTTTCAGAAGTATCTGGAGTGAGTTTTTTCAAGCTTTGAGTGGTTTTTAAAGCAAAAAACCTAAATTTTGGGTGGTTTTGGAGCTTGTGAAGTTTTTTGACCCTGAGTGAACCAATTTCTCCTAGAATCATATCGTGGGTGCTGGCATTCCCTAGCTTTGGACTATGTTGCTCATTTCGTGAGCTCTGTGAAATACTTAAGCAAAGAAGGAGCCCATTTTTGTAAATCTGGTTGCTACTGATGTTGTTTTTCATGACGCTGAGCTCGAGTTCAAGTTCCACTACCAAAGCACTTCCAGTCCTCCATTCAACTTCCAACCAGACTGGGAGAAGGGACAGGAGTAGTAATAAGTTGCTGAATCAAGTGTTTCATCTTCTTTGATCCTCTTCTACGTTTCAACACTCATGTACTGGAATGGCTCATAGAGACCATCATTTCTGATTTCGTCAGTTCTGGTGACTCAGAGATGAGCCAAAACTACTACTTGAAAAGTCTTGCATGATTCGGTGGAGTATTTGCAGAGATATAGAACTCTATGTCACCATTTCGTCTCTCTATTCTAGATTTTCTCCAAAGCTCTACACAAGTGCCATGTATTTTGGCTAAATTCTAAGTCACCTAATGTCTTAATTATTGGTAAACTGCAAGGGTTGACTCTTAGTTTTGCATCCATTGTTGGTTGGGATTTTGGAGTTGTGGCAGAAGAGAGATATTTGTAGATTTACTTTGCTAAGTCCGATTATGCAATGATGCCCATATTTTGAGGCATCCTAGGCTCTATTTTCACTAACGATCATTGTCGTGGGGTCGTTCTCTTTCGAATATACCTTATGCAAATCACTCTGGTTGCTATCTAAATCATGTATGCTCATTTGTGGTTTGTAGTGGGTTGCAAGGAATTCTTTAAAGGACATTTGGATGCATTGCGATCCTTGTTGGATGCATTGATAGGCCTATATTGTCTTGCGGGATGATTTATTCATGGACTATTAGCACACAGATGCTATGTTATGTTGAGGGACAACTTTGACATATTGTAGTGGATGCACAATTATGCTATGATCTCTTGGATGAGATTTTGCTGATGTATATGCTCATGGACAACATTGATGCTTGAGGAATTTGGCACTTATTAGCATTGGGATTGTCATTGTTTTGCCATTGCAGTTGGCATTTTCTTTTGGGCTACATTTGCTGATATGGATGCATAGTATATGCACATGAGTCAGATGCATTTTGAAGATTTGAGCCTTGAATTTTGGTGACACTATCATTCATTAAGGCAAACATATTTGGGTACATCTGGTATTTGGTGTGATTTCTCTCTTACAGGTACTAGCATTTGGGATTTTGTTTCATTTGCATCAAGGCATCCTCTTCCATGTCTGAAAAGGAGTTTTTCAGCATTAAAAAGTTTGATCAGACAAACTTTTGTTTGTGGAAAGAATAGATAAGGGATGTGCTTATTCAAAAGAAGCTTATTAAACCCTTGGCAAGGATTGGAGCTAATCCTGTAGATATTGGTTGGAATGAGTTGGATGCATAAGCAAAGTCTAATGTTAGACTTTATCTTGCAAAGTCAGATTATTTCACAGTAGTAAATGAGTAGACTATGGAAGATTTATGGAAGAAATTATGTGCCACTTATGAGAAGGAAATTTCCTCTAATAAAGTTTACCTCATGAAGAGGTTGTTTCTTCTCACTTGAATGAATTCAATATTATTTTCAGCCAGCTTCAAGCTTAGGAGATGAATGTTGATGTGGAGACTAAGGAAATATTTCTCTTGTGTTCATTGCCAACCTCATGGGATACCTTTCGTATTGCTCTCAACAAGTCTGCACTTGGTGGAGTACTTAAGTTTGATGATGTTGTGGGTAGCTTATTGGCCAAGGAGATTAGACAGAAGTCTAGAGATGGCAACAAGTAGGATGCATCCTTAAATGTGGAAAGCGGTAGATCATAGTTCAGAGGGAAGTCCCAAGAAAGAGGGAAGTCTCGTACCAAATGCAACAATGACTATTATATATTCAAATGTGTTGTAATAACACTCAACATACATTAAAAATGATAGTAGAAGTTATAGAAAACTTACCATACCATACACTCTATTGAATGGGTATGGCATGGCAATGCTTTCATAAACCGATGTTGCTTGGGCCATGGAATGAAATTTGATGAAGCTCCAAATAGAAGCTACTTTGTGTGCCTTAGAAGAAGATGCCATGGCATCAATTTTTTTAATCTAAGAGAAATATCATTTACACTTCCCTTCAATTTAAAACCATAGGGAATTTCACCTATGGCTAGTTTGTAGCCTTGCTTAGGGATTCTACTACAAAATCTCTCATGTCACAACAATGGAAATTATAGTGATTGACCCTTAAAGGGCCAAAGAGAGAGCTGAAGCTCTTTATGTTCTCATCTTTTTTGAGTCTTTTTCTAAAGGCAACAGACCATCCTTCTTGTCCTTCTCAAGCCTTTCCCCTTCAATGTGAGCCAAAAGAAATTTAGGACAAGGGAAGTCCAAGTTATTGGAAATTTTCTCTTGATTTCGATATAGCAAATAAAATAAAATTTAGATTGTGCTTGATTTTAATCATACAATATTTTTAAGTAACACTTACAAATCTTTTTAATGCAATGAAGAATGGCCTTAGAGAGACTTTATTTTGTGAGCTAGGATAATCATCACCATCTACTCCCATGATTGTACAATTAGTTAGAACATCATCTATTCTTGCATTCTCATTAATGTCTTATGATTATAATTAGAAATTCAATCTAGAATTATTATTGCACATCTTAAAAACATACATAATAAAAAAAATTATTTATAAAAAAGAGTATAAGATCTTACTCTTCCAAAAATTGGGGCATTTCATAAAGGCTAAGCTCTTGTTCCTTGACTTGAGTCAATGCAAAAGGGTTAATGAACAATCAGGTGTAGCCAATAGCAGAACTATTTTAGTGCATCTCCCGAGGTGTTGGTAGGGTTGTCAATCTATGAACTTTAGGGTGCAGGCTAAAGCTTGTGAAGACTCGAGACTAGTATTCACTTGAATGGCCTTATGTTTCTACCTTGAATGCTCCCACAAACAGTGAGACCATATCTCATGTTCTTTGCTTCAACGGCAATGATTGAATGTGTGCATCTACAATCGCTTCTTGCTAGTGCTCTTCAAGGAGTCTTCTTTCTTTGCACTATTTCTCCCTCCACAAAAGTGTCTTCCATTTTTATTTTGATAACTTGCCTTTCTTTCCTTACCCCAGAAGGTGTTCCTTATGTCTCGACAAAGCTGTTTAGCATTCGTATCTCTCACAACCTCTATCCACTTCTCCTGCAAGCCATGATGAGCTGCATCTTGACATTGACGCCATGGTGGTGAATCACCAGAATAGATCCACCAGAGTAGAGACTAGATAGCTTGTGAGGCGAGCATAGAATAGAAGATAACTGCCTCAAGTAAAGAAGATACTGCCAAACCAAAAGAACGAGGACACTCTGCAATGACTCTACACAATTTTGATTGTAGGGCGGTAGGAGAAGGATGTACTTTAATAATCAAAGATTTTCAGGGTGGGAGATATAAAAATTAGAAAATACATGGGGATAGAAAAATTTTCAACCACCATTTTCCCCTTCTCCAATAATACACATTAACAAAATCGGATATACTGGTTTTTCCCAAGCAATTGGAATGTGGCCTAAAATGCTTCAAAACATAGTTAGGCCAAAGGGCACACTGTTTGGTTTGATGCTATGTCTTATAAAATGGAATGACCTTTGACACACTTAAAAGCCATATAGCAAGGAATTGCATGGAAAAATAAACAATACAAAACTTTAAATAACATTGGATTTATTAAAATATCTTTGCACATGCACAAACTACACATTTTTTAATTTTCCATTCTAGCGTGAATCTAGATACCAATATCACCAACTTCTATGTTTTAAGACCATGCAACCTTCCACTATTTCGGATTCCATTTTTTCAATTAGTTTTGGTTTTCAACAAATCAAGAAAAAGCTATGGAGCATCCCTTTGAATGGGTGTGCATAATTTTAACACAACAATTTAGGCCCCTAAACCATACCTGATGTTCTCAATTAGGTGTGTCCTTTGGTTGAGGAGAAGCTCACATATTTTACTTTTGAATAAATACTTGGTTGCACGTATGTGCAGAATAAAATTTTGATGTTTTTGAATAAATTGTTATATCCTATACTCTTCAGGTTGCATGCTTCACATGCAAATAGCACTTGTAATTCTTTAACAATCTCGTTCCAAATTTTTATTCTTTTTTTTTGTCTCCTATTTAAGTTTTAAATGTGTAATACAACTTGAAGACCAAGTTTGTTGAATTCTGTTGAGCAATGCATAAGTTATGGGTCAAGCAAGATACCTATACACAAAAAATTCCCTAAACGTCACCAAAAATGGCTACACCCAATAAAATATTGACCCAAAAAGAATGAGCTTCTCATCTTTAATTCCTTTCATTTATCTCTATATAGTAATCTTCATTTCTTGTGATAATGTCTTTAAAGAAACATCACTCCTACTATTGCCTTTCTAAAGGACGTTAGGATCATCTTTGCCTTTAGTTGATTTTGCCTCTTTACCTCCCCTCCTTCCCACATTTCAAAGAGCCCCAAATCTAAAATCTAACTAAAATAATTGATCATATCTTTCATAGCATTGAAGAACTTTTGACTCATGAAAAACTAATCCACATTTCCCTATAATACTAGATCCTAAATTGTAGAATTACCTCATCATCGGTTCTCACGAAGTCAAGGTACTCAATATGAAGGAAATGCATCCTTCATAGCACTTTGACTTATCAAAAACTAGTCCAAACTTCCCTACAATACTAGATCCTAAATTGTAGAGTTACCTCATCATCGGTTCTCATGAAGTCAAGGTACTCATTATGAAGGAAATGTATACTTTCAATAAATGGCATACCTATGATGGTACTCATTATTTTTATTGTGATCTCATGCCAAAAGAGTGGTGTCTTCCTTAGTTAAGCCTACATAGATCTTACACTTTTTTGTTTTGAAATGCAAAGCCTCTATGTATAATATCTCCTGGCCTCTACATTGTGACAACCACCAATGACAATATACTCATATTAGTTGGTCTTTGTAAATCAAAACTGCTCCTATCAAGACAAAGAGTAGGATCCACCATAATAAGGAACCACGTTGGCAAATGTATTTATCTTCATCTTCAAGCTCAAATTTGCCACATCTAAAGGATGTGGCTCTCTAACTTGAAGCGGTCACTTTCTAGTGTTTGGATCAACTGGAGGCTTGTGAAGCTTCTTCACTAAGGATGTTTTTATAGAATGATACTTATATATTAATATTAAATCCTAGCCAAAGTTTATCGAGCTAGTTTTTTACTTTCATAATATTGATAGAACATATTATAATTTTTCATGTTTTCTTTCTTTTGAATTCTAAAGAAAAAGTTGTAAATCTTGGCAAAACTTAAATTTTTTTCTCATATAACTCCCAAACCTTTATTTTTATGAGGGCATACAAACTTTCAACAGTAATAAAAGTTTCACCTCTTAATGAAAGCAACAAGAAAAAATCATCCATGTTCTTCACTTGTAGTAAAAAAGATTTGACCTCCACCGAATTTGTTTCTCAAATATGCTCTTAAAGCATTTTGTTAAGTATTAACAATCCCAAAGTTTGTTGCATGCCATGAACCATTGGTATCAATCTCCTCCACATCCTGGATCAACATCTTCCAACTTTGGAGTGGGCTTCTGTTTCTTTTGTGACCCCTCAGTACTGCCCACAATTGCCCTTGTTGTAGAATGCATTTTCTCCTCTTACTTTCTGACTTAGGAGACTTCTTTCTTTCTGAATCCATTGAAACTTTTTAAAATTATGTAAGGAGCCAATTTGGTTAAGAGATGTACTTTGGTCCTTATTAACTCTTATACGTCTTCTTTCAAAGTAGACAACTTTATTATATCAAAGTCATAATTGACATCACTGACATCTACTCTTAACTGGAGAGTCCACACAAATTCAGCTTCATCTTTATTATAGTACGTGACCTCATACCACCACAACAATTATAATTCCTTTCATCAATAGCCAAAATGAATAATAGCTCCTTATCTTTCATATAGGTAACTGACCTCATAGGACCACAATACTTATAATTGCTTTCACCAATAGCCAAATTTTTACCCTTGGCCAAAACCTATAATGGCTCCTTATCTTGAAACTCCAAGAACCACTTCGTACAAGGGTATTGGTGGGTAGGAGTAGCAATGCTTGGGGGTTGTTTTCTAAAAACTACTCTATTTTGCTAATAGATTTGTATACAGGGACTTTAGGGTTAATGAACCACATCTGTTGGCCTCTAGAAATAAATAATTTGGACTTTGCCAGGGAGAAGTTGCTTTAGTTTTTATCTTCTTTGGTAAACATAGGTAGCGTTGGTTAGGATAAGAGCCTAAAGGGTCATTATCATCTATAGGGTTCTTAATCTTCAATGTAATTGGTCTTTACAAAGGAAGACAAGAGAAAAGGGCATTGAAGTTAGAAACAATTGATAAAGACCAAGTAAAATGACTAACACAATGCAAAATAAGCATGCAAAACTACTTTTTAAAGCAAAAAAAATGTAAATATCTAAAAATAGCTAAAGATTCTACATCAAAAAAATGATGAAAAGAAAGAAAAAATGAGAAATAACAAATTAAATGAATAGAACTTTACATATTTTTATTAAAAATTCCATCCCACGAATCAAAATTTCATGTAGACTCAACCTAATCTGATAGCTCGTGTTGGTTTAGTGTTATCTACACACTAAACTGATCCTAGGGAATGGATTAGCATGATGATGCATGGTAATCAAATCTCATAAATCAAAATTAAGTGCATCCTCATGCTAATTTGATCCCGGGGATCAAATTTGCATAAATCAATAATCTAAGTTTGGGCATTCAAATAGCATGCACCCTCATGCTAATCTAATCTCGAGGATTAGATTAGCATGACGATGTATGCTAATCTCATCTTGGGGATTTTAGAATAGCATGCAACATCATGCTATTTTGATCCCATGGATTGGATTAGCATGCATTCTCATGCTAATCCAATCCTAGGGATCAAACTAGCATGGATCCTCATGCTAATTTGGTCCCAAGACAGCATGCATCATCATTATAATCCCATCCCGGGGAGCAGATTAGTATGAAGGCTTTCCAAAAATTTGTATAAAAATAATTTTTTTTAAAAACAAGAGTTTTGTTAATGGTAAAAGGCGTCAAAAGAGAATCTTTCTATTCCACTCACATTTTGGGATTGGCTGCCATATTGTCTTCAAGCATGGATCCTGGAGGCTATCAGAGTTGGAAGGAGGGAGATTAAGGTTTTTGGGGAAAAGTTATCAATGAAGTATAAGGGTTACTAATTTGGATTTTATAGTTTACGATAGTTAGGTCAACATAAATAACATCTTTAGGTCCAAATTTTATATTCTCTCTCTCTCTCTCTCTCTCTCTCTCTCTCTCTCTCTCTCTCTCTCTCTCTCTCTCTCTCTATGCATGTGCACGTGCATGCGTGCATGTGCGCACTCACATGTATGTGTGTGTGTGTGTGTGTGTGTGTGTGTGTGTGTGTGTGTGTGTCACTTGCCTCCCTCCCTCCCTCAGTTGCTGTGTGCCCTCACTAAGGCTCCCTCCCTCCCTGGCCTTGTGTCCTCACTAATCCCCCCCCCCCTCTCTCTCTCTCTCTCTCTTGCATGTGTGCGTGTGTGTGTGTGTGTGTGTGTGTGACTTGACTCCCTCCCTCACTTGCTTTGTGCCCTCACTAAGCCTCTGTCCCTCCCTCGCCTTGTGCCCTCACTAATCCCCCCCTCCCTCACTCATTATGTGATCATTGCCATGGCTTGCTAACTATGTATCGTTGCTGTTATCGCCCACTCGCTTGAGTCCTCACCCACTCGCTTGAGCCCTCACCTACTCGCTATGCCTCCATTGCTACCTGGAGCTACTCACCTGGTCATAGTTGCTCATCGAGGACACCATCACTCAGATGCCATCGCTTGGAGCTACTCGCTAATATTTCATTTTTCAAATATAGACTCAAAAACCTTTTTTAAATAATAGGGTCAATATAAATTACTTTTTTTAAGTCTAGGGTTTATATTTTTTAAGTAACTAATGAAATCTAGTTTTTCAAATATGGACATCATTTAAACTCATTTTTTCTCTTAGTTTAGTGTTTTTTGGGTACCATTTTTAGGGTTGGGTGAGCATTTACATTTGATAGCCCTGAATGTCTTTGTCTCTATATTACCCTAGGCTTCTATATGATGTTATTCTTAGTCTCGACCTATGATGTTGAAAGTGCATCTTCCTCTACTTCATGTCAAACTAAAAGCTTCATCAACCCTCAAGGGCCTTCACTCTCCTCAAAACAAATTTGAATTCTACACACTACAAAGGGCAATGAAAACTTTGTTAGCTATAGTCATTTTAGTACATTGTGGAAGAGCTTCTTAATAATGTGAAGATCTACAAAATAGTAAGAAAGGGAGTATGCAGTATATGTGCAAACCTCATGAGTTAGTGACAACTCAAGTAAACGAGATACTAAGCTTTTACATGTATACTTTGATCCTCTAAAGTTTTGAGTATGTTCAATAATTTTTGTGTGTTTTTACGTATGGATCAAATCATTAGGGCTTGAGCACCTCTGAGAGCAACAAGCTCTAGAACAATCAATGTTGGCAAAGCATAGAAGAAAGTACTTGAAAAATCCATATTGCTATCTTGGGATATTTGTGGATGGTATGGATGAAAAGAAGACCTATTTGCCACACTTCATGAGAATTTCAAAAAATGTGAAGCAAGAGACATTTGTGCAAATGCATCCCATGAGATGTCTATTGTATCATAGAAAGCTCCAGGGTAAGGTATTTTTCAATTCCAAATTTGCACAAATGATTAAAACCTATCAATCATAATAACTCATCGCATCATCACATCGTGGGAAGGCCCCCCCCCAAAATACTATATCTTCACCTTAACAACACAATAAGAAAAAATAAGAGGTAGAAATTTCTCATGTGTATGTGTATGCTTGTGGTTAAGGGAGTTGTTTATAAGATCAAAGTTGGATTACTATTGGTGGTCCATGCTCACAATCAAATAGATTAAATGTTGAGTACCTTCTCCAAGAAGCTTGGAAGAAATGACACATTCACTTTGGTATAAATGGTGGATCTTGCAAAAGAATCTTATACTCCATTGCCTAATGTTTATCACTTGAAAGAGACTTAAGATTTCATGAGATTTATTCAAGGTAGAGTAGGTGAGTAATATTGTGCCAAGAGATTGAATGACTTGAGCTTTCAGCATGGATTTCTCATAAATAAAAAACAATTGAAAGAACATATCTATATGGTAAGCAATACTCTCTTCTCTAGATTGGGTGTCAAAAATGGATAACAATTTTTCCCTTCATTCCACTCCATGCAATTCATCCCTCAGTGCAAGAACCTCTAGTGATTAATAGTGAGGTGAAGCAAGCACAAGCTCAATGAAGTGATGTTGAATATGAAAGGTGCATGTTTGAGAAGCAAAATTTCATTGAGAAGGCAAAGACATACTCTAAAAGTGGACACAATGGAGTGTGGTGGAACACTTTCTTTGAAGACCCAACCCTCATCCTTATTGATCAAGTCAAGAGTAACACTACTAGTTTGTGCAATGATTTTGTATGGCCAACATGTTCTTCTTCTTTAGGACTAGCTATTTAATCAATGTACATGCACAATAGATGTAGCTTCATGAATGATAATCTTGCCAAAGGCAAGAAGAGATCATTGAAATGTGGGTAGGTTCCGTACAAGATTTGAAGGTTGGATCCATAATTGCACTCTTGCTCAAGAGGTCCCTCTCAGGCATCCATTCTAGATTGCAAAAGTGGTAGAAATTCAAAATTCTATGTGAGGGCAAGTAACTTCCATTCTTGTGCAATTGTTTAGGATCTTGTATGCTAATCCATTCAAAGGGAAATATGATCTTAAATAAGCTGCATGTCTAGAAAGGAAAAGGGCAAGAAGGGGCACCAAAGGCCAAGCCATGATTGGATGTTTTATATCTTTGAGAAGTAGAGAGACTTGTTCATGATTTTCAACTTACAAATTATGGATGCCTAAGGAAGAAAACAATAGACATCCTCTTTGAGAAGGTTCCATCTTATGTGACACATCTTGCTGAATCCTCCTCCTCTAGACTCACACAGTTTCAAATGTAAGGTGCATATGGTCTTCATAGAGATGCATATAATTTTCTTGTTGATAGTTCAAGGAGGATGGATCATCCACTTTTGAATCATCATCGAATCATGACAATGATTTTGGTGATGGTACAGTTGATTATGGTGCAACTGTAGGTGTTGACATAGAAGAAGATACACTTGTAGAGTGAGACAGTGCACCTAAAATTTTTGGTTGTGTAGCCAAACAATTGCCCAACTTTTCAATTCCAACATAAGGACTATGTATTCTATTTTTTAGAATTACATAAATTTTGATAATTTTTAAAATTGCCAAGAAAAATACTCTTAATTTTAGGCCATGTTTTTGCACATTGTTTTTCCCATAATGAGACTGTGCAATACTATCTTTTATTATGATAAAAAAAGTATCAAAATTTTGCCTTTAAAAGGAGTATTCCATTTGAATAACCAATAGTCGATGTAAAACAAAAAATTGAATCTTTGATTCCAGGGCCCTTTTGACAAAATATGAAGAGGGGAGAGGAGAAGAGTGGAGATGAGGAGAGAGGGCACAGCTAGAGAGCACACCACAAATGACTAACTGTACACTAGATTTAGTTGAAAAAATAGAATATATACAAACCCTTTTAGGGTTAGGGTTAGGGGAGCTAACCCTTTCCTTTATAGCACTCTATAAGGTTAGTGCTATGCACATATGATCACGTGATGGTGCTATGCACACATGATCACATGATGTTGAGCGTGAACTCTCAACACCTTCCCTCAAGATCAACATCATGAAGTAGGCCTTCCCTCAAGATGATGATTCTGGGGAATCGAAGAAGGACTGAGCATTACATTCCATCACACCCCTTTAATGGGAATGTCCTTCCTCTGCATCAAACCAAGAGCTAGTCGGTGTTTCTCAAATAGCTCTTTACCGAGTGGTTTGGTAAAGATATCTGCAACATTTTCTTTGCTATCACAATGCTGCAGTGTGATGTCACCAAGTAACACTCTTTCTCTGATGAAGTGCTCTCTAACATCAATGTGTTTTGTTCTGGAGTGATATACTGGATTTTTGGCCAATGCTTGAGCCGATTGATTATCACAGTATATTGTTGTTGGCTTTGACTCATCAAAGTAATCTGTTTCTGACAATAGTCTTCTGAGCCATATAGCCTCACATGCACCTGTAGTGAGTGCTCTATATTCTGCTTCAGTCGAAGACAAAGAAACAGTTGGCTGTTTGTTTGACAACCATGATATAGCACCTTGACCAAGGAAAAATGCATATCCCTGTGTCGATCTCCTGGTCTCATGATCTCCAGCATAGTCACTATCACAGTATCCATGCAACCGTGGATGACTTCCTCTGTATTCTATCCCAAATTGTCTTGTACCTCTGATGTATCTCAAGACTCTTTTGGCTGCATTCCAGTGAGACTGTTTTGGATTTGCCATAAATTGTGCTAGTGAGCTTACTGCATAACAAATATCTGGCCGTGTGATTGTCAGATATATAAGAGATCCAATGAGTTGCCTGTAGTATCTGTCATTGACTGTAGGCTTTTCTGAATCTTTAGTAAGTTTCAAACTCTGTTCCATGGGAGTGGCTGCAATCTTGCAATCTGCCATATGAAACTTCTTCAGGAGACTGTCAACATATTTGAGCTGACTCATGAATGTGCTATCTGAATCTCTCCAGAACTCAATTCCAAGACAATAGTGCATAAGTCCAAGATCTTTCATGTCGAACTCTGCAGATAAGTCTTGTTTTAGCTTTCTGATGAAGCTATCCTTGCTTCCTGTCACAATCAGATCATCTACGTACAAAAGTGCAATAGTAATATCTTCCCCTTGAACTTTGTAGTAGAGAGTATGATCTGCATTGGACTTCATGTATCCCAGATCAGCAAAATACTTGTCAATTCTGCTGTACCAACTTCTGGGGGCTTGCTTTAAGCCGTAGAGACTTTTCTTGAGATGGCAAACCTTGTTCTCTTGTCCTGGTTCAACATAACCAGCTGGTTGTTGCATGTAGACATCCTCGTCTAGATAACCATTGAGAAATGCATTCTTGACATCGAGCTGATACACATTCCATTTACTGAGTGTCGCTAGTGATATCAAGAACCGTATGGAATCCATCTTTGCTACTGGAGCATAAGTCTCATCATAATCTTGACCATATTGTTGTGCAAATCCTTTTGCAACTAATCTGGCTTTGTATCTCTGAATACTGCCATCTGGATTGTACTTCACTTTGTATACCCATTTGTTGGCTATGGCCTTCTTTCCTGGTGGAAGGTCGCATAATTCCCAAGTGTTATTTTTATACAAAGCATCCATTTCCTCATTCATTGCAGTTTGCCATTCTGGCTTATCTACTGCGTCTTCGAAGTACACTGGCTCTTCTGTAGCCATGATGGTAGTCATAAGAGCATAGTTGGTGGTTTCCACCTGAATTGCTTTGCCTTTCTGAGCATATGTCAATCTGGCTGGTGGTCTGCTTTCCCTAGTAGACCGTCTGAGCTGCTGTGACACTGATTGGGGTGTTGCTGGCAATTCTTGCTCTTCTTCATCAACCTGTTCTGTAGATGACTGTGAAGTCGATGCTTCTATCTCCTGTGTAGGTGAGGTTTTCCATTCTGATTCCTCATCGAAGATTACATCTCTGGAGATGATGACTTTGCGGTTGATGGGATCATACAATTTGTATGCTTTACTCTCGTCACTGTAGCCAACCATGATGCATTTGCGTGACTTCGCATCCAATTTCCTGCGATGATCATCATGTATGTGGGCATATGCTATGCAACCAAATATGCGGAGATGCCCAATGCGTGGCTTGTGTCCAGTGAATGCTTCATAAGGAGTCATTCCTTGTATCGGTTCGGTAGGAAGCCGATTAAGCAAGTAGTTAGCTGTAGCTATTGCTTCTGCCCAATACTGATTCGGAAGATGCTTTTCACTAAGCATTGCTCTAGCACTGTCTGCTAAAGTCCCATTTTTCCTTTCAGCTATTGCATTTTGCTGAGGAGTATCTGCACATGTGAATTGTCTTCGAATGCCGTGAGTTTTGCAAAAGTGCATGAAGGCTGAAGACATGTATTCACCTCCTCTGTCTGATCTCATGACCTTGATCTTTCTGCCTGTTTGGTTTTCTACCATGGCTTTAAATTCTTGAAATCTGGCAAACACTTCAGATTTCTCTTTCAGAAAGTAGACCCAACAATATCTGCTGTAGTCGTCGATGAAGGTCAAGTAATAAAGTGAACCATTGATGCTGCGGGTCTGGGCATAACCCCATACATCTGTATGAATTAAATCAAGAATACCTCGTGCACGAGAGGTACTTCTGACAAAGTTGGTTCGCTTTTGTTTGCCGAAGCAGCATGCTTCACAAACCTTTCCAAGAAACTGTAGCTTCGGAATCCCAATTGCCATATTTTGATTCCTTAGATCTAACAAGTACTTGAAGTTGACATGACCATATCTCTTGTGCCATTTTGCAGATAGTGGCATCTGTTGCATTTGAGCTGACATGGCATGCTTATCTGGTACTGTAGCTAGCATCCTGTACAAGCGTCCTTCCTTGACACCTTTTGCTACTAGCTGACCTCTTTTGGATTTGTCTCTGATAGTGCATTCATCACCGTCGAAGATGACTTTGTAGTTGTGTTCCGTCATTTGACCTACTGACAAAAGGTTCTTGCTGAGCTTCGGAACATAGAGCACATCTTTGACTAATCCTTTTGTACCAGTGAAATTGTTCATAGGGATAACACCTGTCCCTTGAACCGGATTCGGTGTATTGTCTGCTGTATAGATGACATTCTTTTGACCTTCTAATGGCTTCATTTCTGTGAACCATTCCTGATGATTTGTCATATGAGATGATGCACCGCTGTCGATGTACCAAGGATCCTGTTCCACTTGGTCGACTTGATAGCTGAAATCCTCTTTGGGATTGAAATCAGTGTCTAGGTGCATTGTATCAATCTGATGCAATTCCTCACTTGCAAGAAACATATTGCCATGTTCATTTGCAAAATGACTGTGACTAGAATGTCCACCACGATGATTTCCTCTTCCTCGAGAATTCCCTCGATTACTGCTGGATTGACCGCCTTGGTCATACTGCTTCTTGCGGCAATCTCTTTCATAGTGTCCAAACTTGTGACAATAGTTGCATTGAATGTTTGACACATTGGTGGATGCATTCCCTCGTCCTTGGAATCTTCCTCTGTTGGAATGATTTCCTCTTTGCTGATTTTGATGTTGCTGAGGATGCTGCTGATGCTGATGCTGATTCTGACTTTGATTTTGACCACTTTTCTGATATGATCTACCTCTGTTTCTGCCTTTGCCTCTGCTTCTGTCTGAAGCTGTGAATGCCTGATCATTAGAATGACCTTTACGTGCTTGAATGGCCTGAGTCCTGAGTTCTTCACCAAGTAGAACTGACTGAAGTTCTTCCAGTGTTGGAATTTGCCGTTGGATGGCAATACTCTGGACTAGATTCTCATATCCCTCTCCTAGTCCATTCAGGATTACTTGAACCATTTCTGCGGGATTCATAGTCTCTCCTGCTGCTGCAAGTTGATTGTTGTAGTCTTTGATGCGGAGTACATAAGCATGACCGGTTTCATTGCTATTGCGGAAACTCTGGTTGATCTGGTTTCTCAAGGTGAGAATCCTGGATGTGTTCTTGGACTCGTAGAGAGCTGCGAACATATCCCATGCTTCTTTTGATGTCTTGACTGTGTTGAGCTGTGCTAGCATGACATCTTGCACATTCTGCTTGATCAGGTGATAGGCATACTTGTCTTTCTTATCCCATTCTGCTTGAGCTCGGGCAATGGCAGGATCTGCTACTGGTGCGGAAACCGTTTGTGTAGATGTAGATCCCGATGTAGATCCCGTTGCTGGTGCTGTGACAACAGATGGAGTAGAGCTACTGGTGGCTGGATCGGCCAATGGTCTAGGTATGGATCCATCAACATACTCCCATTTGTCCTGAAGCACAAGAATGGTCTCCATTCGGTATTTCCATGTACCGTAATTGGAGTTGTCTAACTTAGCAGATGCCTCCAGATTGAGGTTGCTAGTCGACATGGTGCAAACAATGTACTCAAAAAGTGTCCTGGAAAACTCTGTATGAATCAACTGCAAATACACTGAAGATGCCAAGTGAAATCTCTGTACCGTCGGTGAAGATAGAACTGTAGTAAATAAGATCTGACCTGTATTACAAGGCTTGTGGCAATGATGCCGGAAATAGCCAAGAGGCTTTACAAGGCTGAAAAATGATGTGCACGATGCCGTGAGATAGCCAAATAGGCTTTACAATGGTGGCATGTGTGTGTGAAATCAAGTGCTATCTGCCCAATGAATCAATCTGCAATGCCTCTGAACTCTGAAGTCTGCTCACTGAACTGATGAACGTAAGATTTCAGGTAATGTAATGATGTGAAATCGGATGTGAGCGTATGGACTGACTCCGAGTAGGTACTAGTCGGGAATTTCGGGCATGGCTTAGATTGGCAACTTGGGGAATTCAAAGCGTCCCCTCTATGGCGATCTAGTCTACTCTGATCTAGATCTAAACCAACCGTCGATCGATGAAAGAGCAGCAAATAATTCCTTTTCTTTTGTTCTTTTTAAGTGCTGGGTCAGATGCGTCGATGTAGAGGCAAATGTGCGTGAAGGAAGTGGTTTTGTCGGCGAGGCTCAAATGTGAGTGTAACTTGCACCGAAATGTGCGCGTGATGTAACGAGCGCGTAGAGCACAAAAAATCGAGCGACTTTCCTTTTTGGAGCACCCTCAAATTCTTCCTGGATCAAGAGATATGACTTGATCTAGGTGGAGGGGCAAAAGGAGTGCAAATGGTGCTTAATGATGATGTGTCACTGTGAGTCACATGCAGTGATGATTTGGCACTGTGCTTAGCAAGAGGTGTGCCAGTGAAGCTCTGTGCTGAGGTGGCAGTGCTGAGGTGTCACTGATGACGTGGCACTGATGACGTGGCACAGATGACGTGGCCAGATGACGTGGCACTGATGACGTGGCTTGATGACGTGGCACAAGTGACGTGGCAAATGACGTGGCAGATGACGTGGCAGATGACGTGGCCTGATGACGTGTCAAACGGTGCTGACGTGGCAGTCGGTGATGACGTGGCAGTCGGTGCTGACGTGGCAGTCGGTGATGACGTGGCAGATAGGATTGGCTGATGACGTGGCAGATGGATAAGGGCCACGTGTCACAAGGAGGACAATCGGAATCTTTGGAGATGCCGACGGAATCTCGAAGATTCCGTCGTCGTTTTTCGTTAGAGAGAGGCTAGGCAAAGATATCTGCAACGAAGAACGCCGCCATTCGAGACTGCGAGTTCCTCTACTACCACCTCCAAAGGAATGACCGCTTGCACCCCCAAAGGAAGACTCGAAAATGTCAAAAAAGGTTTACAGAGGGGCCGCGTCCACCCATTCCTTCCTTTAGAGCCTCCTCGCCACCTTGGAGCTTTCAAGTTCGCCTTGCGATCTCAATTTCGAGCTCCCATTTGTCCTTCGTCTAGTCGCAGCTCTTGGCCTTCCATGGGTAGGAGCTTTTTGATCGTGGAGGCCTAGCCTTGAAGGTCGACAAAGGTCGCGTTTGTTAGGAGTGTTGTGCTGCAGACAGTCGTTGTTGCAAAGATACAAGAGCCACCGTAGGAGAGGCTATGGCGTAGTTGGAGAGGCGCAGTAGTTGCAGCGGAGCTATGCATTGGAGGAGGCTGCTGCTACTAGTTAGGCGAGCGTTGTAGGTAGAGAGCCGCCGATTGAGGAGCTACTGTAAAAGGAGTTTGCGTGGACTGTTAGTCGTCGAGGCTGGACGTTGGATCCCGCAAGGCAGAAGGTTGACCACTTTTCTGATATGATCTACCTCTGTTTCTGCCTTTGCCTCTGCTTCTGTCTGAAGCTGTGAATGCCTGATCATTAGAATGACCTTTACGTGCTTGAATGGCCTGAGTCCTGAGTTCTTCACCAAGTAGAACTGACTGAAGTTCTTCCAGTGTTGGAATTTGCCGTTGGATGGCAATACTCTGGACTAGATTCTCATATCCCTCTCCTAGTCCATTCAGGATTACTTGAACCATTTCTGCGGGATTCATAGTCTCTCCTGCTGCTGCAAGTTGATTGTTGTAGTCTTTGATGCGGAGTACATAAGCATGACCGGTTTCATTGCTATTGCGGAAACTCTGGTTGATCTGGTTTCTCAAGGTGAGAATCCTGGATGTGTTCTTGGACTCGTAGAGAGCTGCGAACATATCCCATGCTTCTTTTGATGTCTTGACTGTGTTGAGCTCTGATACCATGACAAAATATGAAGAGGGGAGAGGAGAAGAGTGGAGATGAGGAGAGAGGGCACAGCTAGAGAGCACACCACAAATGACTAACTGTACACTAGATTTAGTTGAAAAAATAGAATATATACAAACCCTTTTAGGGTTAGGGTTAGGGGAGCTAACCCTTTCCTTTATAGCACTCTATAAGGTTAGTGCTATGCACATATGATCACGTGATGGTGCTATGCACACATGATCACATGATGTTGAGCGTGAACTCTCAACACCTTTTGTTGGTTATGAAAATGAACTTTCAAACAATACGATATGAGCCAATTGGCCAAACTATTCATATAGATATCACAACACTCTCCAAGAATTGCATGAGAAAAGAATGGATTCCAAATAAATTGAGCAAGTTGTACAATTAATCATAGTGTCTTGGAAAGGATAGACAAAGAAAATGAAGGCTTATGAAGAAATATATGGTGTAAGATAAAATAAGATATTGAAATATTGCGTGGGGGTTATCAAAGAATTCTTAAGAATAGTAGGTAGACAAAATTGAGAGGAAGATAGCATTGATGAAGAATATGGTGCATTGCACTTAAAATGGTTTTGTTTAGAAGTAATAATTTGTTGCTAATTTTAGAAAGGAAATTTTTTTCCAAGTGAAAAAGACTTGAAACAATTCTTATAATAATGAGAAGATCCTTTTTTCATTATTTTATCAAGTTTAAAATGGTTTTCCACGAATTTATTCTTTTAGCCTATTGGAGGAGGTTTGAAATTAATTTTTGATGTACAATAAGTGAGCAAGGATATTTTAATATTGTCACATGGGTCTTTATAATGATTACATTTTATAATGTTTGAAGTAGTGTGGTATAACAACAGGAAGGAATCATCAGGGCAAATTATTTGACACAACATAGTAGAGTAACTTTGAGACAATGACCTCAAACATTTCGAAGCAATTAAATGGTATAGCAATTTAAAGACAATAATGGCAAAATTATTTTGAAGCATTTGAGGTATAGTTTACAATTACACAAAATTTAGGAGTAATATGCACACCAAGCAACTTGTGCACATACTTTGCAATGGCACTTAGTGTGGCTAATTTTCTTAAAGCCATAAACATGGAGTTATGGGTTTCAATCATACTAAGTGTTTGTTCTATTTCCACTGCTGCAACTATACCTGTCACTCCTTCTCCTTTACCTGACGAGAGCACCATGGCGCGAAGTGTGCCACGCACTCAAGCTCAAAAGTTTGCCAACCCCCCAAAACCGCAGAGAGCCTCACCTTGCCCACCCCTCTTCAAGAGACCTATCTCACATGCTGGCCCTACAAGCACTTCTATTAAAGTGTGCAACGAGAATTTGTCAAGAGAATAGTTCCTCCAGTCCATGCAGTGACCACATAGAGAAATCTCAGGGAAGGCTCAAAAGCATAGATTGTCATGCCCCTACATGCATATTCCAGGTATTGTTGTTATCAGGGTTGTTACTCACGTCGTCCCAAAGGAAGAGACAAACTGACGTACCTATCGCCTAGCCCAGCTCAACACGACTTCTTTTGATAAATGAAATCCCCTGCTTCTTCTCATAGTACTGCTTACCCCTAACATAGAACTTTTGATGTAAAAACAACTGTTTCTATTTTTTATATGATAATGTGAACCTGTATTTTATTTAAAAAAATAAAAAAAGTGTTTGTTCTATTACATTGTTGACTAGGCTTGGCATGCCATCTTAGGAGGGACATTCATTAAAACTTTGCACAAATGTTTCCCCCATAAACAAATCATGTCTATATAAAAGTCATTAAGCAATCCAATAGATTTCCTATTGCTTGTTAAGCATTTGATTGCAAACTAAGCACATGGAAGCATCGAACATGTAATCAACTATAATATGTCAAACAATCCCATGCAAAAGTCACTCTTGTCTACTTGATGGAGATAATCTTGAAGGTTCCAAATTGAGGCTAAGGTAAGGTATTTGATTTGTTAAGAAGTAAATAACCCTCCTACTACACTTTGGTTGAAGCCTCTTCAAGTATTCTTGAAGGTAATAGAATTTAAAGAGCTTTGACTTGGTAGCATCACCACTTGAGGATTTTATGCTTCCACTTGATGTCCCTACAATTTTTGGTCACTACTTAGAGGCTAGGACTAATGAATGAAAGCGAATTTATTTGCAATCAAAAGTAGATCAAAATTAAAACAAAATTGAATATGCTATTCTTGTGAGAAAAGTGATAATTGTTACCCTAAACTTATGCTCACAATATTATCAATGAGAGAGCCCATCTTGTATGTGCTTATATTCATCTTAAAGTGGTACCTTAGTTATGCACAAGAACTTGATTTGTTATTTTTTGGGACTCCACGTTTCTTTAGTGATTTTTTAGATCCCGATAAATAAGATACTAAAGGGGTGTTGATTTATGAGACTCGACATCCATGCGCATCTAAAAATATTGGATGCCATAAGAATTAGGGTCGTATTTTAACATGGTTGAAACAAGTGACAAGACTGCTCAGAGCACAAGAGAAGGGCTTGGAAAAGAAGGGACAGTATAGTGTCCTTTGTGAACAAATTCTAACCAACTTAGCATGTCGTACTCAGGCCATTGAGTGTTAACACATAATATTGCAAAATGTTAAGGGAAACTCTATTGATGTGTCCTTTTCTACACATGAAGATAATGAAAAGGTTACGGAACCTCAAAAGTTTTTGGATGGTGTGACAACATTTTTAATGCATTGGTATCCTATCCTAGTCAAAGGTTAGTAAGCTCAATGGACAAGGTTTCTTGAGAGGTGTGTCTTGACGCTTTCAAGTTTATTTATAAAGGGCAGAGGTTTCTCCCCTCACTAGTCCACTACATTCATCAACTCATACATTAAGCGGTGCATGTACATGCGGTAAATGGGGGGGTGAATGAATGAGCTAGGGGTAGGTTGAGGGTTCTTTCTACTATATCGATCAAACATGGACGTTAAGGGTTGCTTCAAAGTGCATTACTTCAATTAATAGAGCCAATTGCACATTCATGGAGCATATTTGATTAAGGCACATGGATGCTCTAGATTTGATTAAGGCACGTGGATGCTTTAGATTTCAATCCCTATTGGAACTCCATTTTGGGTTGCTCTGACCAATAGCTAATTAGCTATATGAATCTCGGCACATGCTAGACTGGAGAAATGCTTCGAGCACCGTATAGCACGCGTGGGCTTGGCTATACTAATGAAGAAAAGAGCATACTTTTTTTCCTCCCTCTTGGGTGGAGTGTACGATTTCATAAACTCTTGGCTCTCCCAAGAAATCCTAGACAAACGAAGATGGTCTTTTCTAAGCAATCTGAGGTGAATATTCCTTGTGATCCGGGTCCAAGCATGGAAAGGAAAAACTAGAAAAGTTGGATGAAATAAGTGGTTGTGGCAACTTGTCGCCTGAAAAATGCAGCGAAAATTACACGCAAAGAATAGAGAAGAGGAGAAAAGTTAGCATACTTCTCCCCGAAGATACATCCAAACCTGGGATAGCTTTTTCAATGGGGTTCTGAAGATGTAAAAAACTCGGTGTCACTGAGCAAGTGGAGTGCAGGGGAAGGGTTCGAATGCAGTGGGGAAGCTTGAATGTCTGTTGTGGGGGTCGAGAAAATGTGTGTGGGTGAAGGGGGAGGGAAGTGGAGGGAGAGGTGATCCCTTCACATGGGAACCGTTGTGGTTATATGTTAGCAGCAGGTGACAAGGCGACCGGCACGGGGGGACCCCTTCACGTGGACCCTTTGAAGGGGGTCTGAGGTGAAAACGTGACCAGCTTGGCAAGAATCTGACACGTGTACAAAATCTGAAGCGCCACACGTGGACGGCTCCTGTCAAAAAGATGAAGGATTGACGGTGGGCCACGTGGATTGCCAGTGGGACACGTGGATGAGTAAACAAGAGGTTAGTGGGTTGATTAGTGGGCTGAATGCCGTGAAGTGCGGCGGTAAATACGGGATTCTGTTCAAAAGATACTCGGGGATTTTGTCTGGACGGGCGATTAAGAGGACTAATGGGGGATTAAGTGCGAAAGTGTGGGGTTAGCACTAATCAGGGTCCTTAATCCGTCGTCTCTCTCACCAAATGGATCAGTTCCGTCCTGCGAGGGGTCAGAGCTTCTGCTCCAGCTTTCATGGCGGACAGCCTCGCACAGTCGTCTCCGTATCCTTATCCCCGCGCAAAAATCACATTTTGAGAGCGACCCATTTCGTTTTCGGGCCCGTTCTCCAATACCCACCTCACCGATTTTTGTTTCTTGCCTCTTCTCGCCATCTCCGCCACTCCTCTGTCTCTTGTCCTGTTCTTGCAGGCTCTCGTAGCTTTGCCTGGTCAGCTCTCTTTTCGTCTCGAGTCTTTCTTTGAGAGTCTCTCTCTCTCTCTCTCTTTGTCTCTGGCACCTGCGATCTCTCGCCAATGACGGAGATTTCCTGCCAATCCTGGCACCTTGTTCTGATTTCACATTGCCCTTATCAAATTTGATCGATTCCGTCCCGACAAAATTTGCTCTGCCATTCGGATCCTCTCGAGTCTCGAACTTGCCGCCACTTTGCAATTCTTGCACTTCTTGGCACCATCCCCGCAGCCAAGCACACACCCTCTTAAACAAACCAATTGCAACTTCATCTAGCGAGGTATGTCAGTGTAGCACCCACTTCATAAACCAAGCATACTCGCTTTTCAACAGAGTCCCGCATGCGTACACTTCCCTGCGATCCGCTGCAACGATGCCTAATACGCTGTACCAGTGTTCTTCCTCGCTTTGCCTTTGCCAAGCTGGAACTCTAGAATAGTTTTCTGTGTAATTCAGATTGGCATCACTGGACTTCTGATCTCAAATTTAAATAGGCTTGGCATATCTCAGTGTGCGCAAATTTTGCACCACAGTGTATGGGAGTCGGGGCTTATACGAATTGTATCGAGAATGAAACTGTCTCGCATGTTCAGCAAGTCCTTCCCCAGGACTTGTTCCGATAACCGTTCGACCGGGAAAATAGCTCATAAAAATCCCGAGCAAGCGCAAATGCCCAAGATGAATCGGGCAAGTTCCACAAACTTATGTAAAGACAGTGCGGAGGAAGGGTTGGAGGTAATTGATTGGGAGTTGAGACCTGGTGGCATGCTGGTTCAGAGAAGAGACTCCTCAGATCTCACTCCATCATCAGGGCCGTTGATCAAAGTCAAAGTATCTCATGGCCTTTATCAGCACGACATTACCATTCCAGCCCAGGCTACCTTCGGTAGGATCTCTTTTTTCTTTCTCTGTCTCTCTGACGTGTCTGCAAACAAATCCAGCGTACTTTCAATTTCTCGCATGAACGTGACATCTCTTCGCGAGAACCGAGTCAAGATAAGTGCCGCGGAAGCATTTTTTATTTTAGCTTCTTTGTCGCAGGCGATATGAAGTGGCTTTTAGCTCAGGAAATTGGATTACAACCCCATGAACAACGCTTGTTATTTCGAGGGAAAGAGAAAGAAGACAGTGAATTCCTGCATATAGCTGGAGTAAAGGATTTGGAAAAGGTAATTTTGGTGGAAGACCCTGCAAGCAAAGAGCGGAAACTGGAAGAAATGAAAAGGAATGATAACGTGGGTAAGGCATGCCAAGCGGTAGCGCAAGTACGAACAGAAGTTGATAAACTTGCTGTACAGGTATACGTCGTGTACTCGGCGGGACCCCAGGCTCTAAATTTATTCACAAAACCATTCTTTTAAGTTATGCCCAAACATTTTGTGCACTCCCAGTAATGTCATACTAGACACTTTATTTATCCGCCTCCCTTTTCGCAGATCGCTACACTAGAGCGGCTCGCTAGCACCGGAAGCCAGGTGACAGATCTTGATTTTGGTGTGCTTTCAGAATCGTTAATGACACAGTTACTGAAATTGGACGGGATTGATGCTCAAGGAGAGGCTAAAGTGCAAAGAAGAATTGAGGCAAGTATCTGCGGCCTTACTTATTTGTATGTATCGTTTATATTTCCTGTGCAGCAGCCGCCATCTTGATATACCGGAAATATCTCATATGCTGCTTAATAGATCTTGCCTGACAATCTAACTCCTGCAGATTTCATCCTACAGCTGCTTTACATAAGCTGCTTATATAAGACATATGCTTGGGAGAGAGTTACGCAACAAACTCATCTCCACAAGTAGTTGCACTTGGATGAGGGGAATCTTGAGTATCTTTTGAGATTGTTACCCCCTAAGTGCTAGCCTTCATTACGACCTAGTCTACCATTCTCTTAACAAAGATTTGACAGAAAATCCATACGAGGACCTTTGTTTTAAAGGGTGCAATATGTTTATACAACTGTGAAAATGTCTTGGTACTCCGTAGCCTTCATTCTGACCTAGTCCACCATTCTCGTACAAACATTCGACAGAAATTCCATACGGAGACCTTTGTTTTAAAGGGTGCATATGGATATAACTGTGAGAATGTCTATAGACTGGCATGTACCCAATGGGTTCTTTTTCTTGGTTTCTTAACTTGTGGGTGACTATCTGGATATGTGTCAGGACTGCATAACCTCATTGCTGCCCAGCCCTGACAGTCCAAGGTCCACATTCGTCTGTCTTAGGGTGAATAAGCATGTTCAATGGTATACTTTTTCCATAAGCCCTTTTATGTATGAATAATGGTTGCCTCACCAATTATAAGTTTATTGCCAGCTGGTTATACTTTGGGAAGTCTTTTTAAAACAGGCAAACTTTGTATATTACTATGAGCAGGCTGCATTGAAGGCGGCGGCAAGCATGGGATGCATACACTAGCTAACGAGTAGGGGGCAAGTTGCATGATGTTATAGGTTGAGCTCTTAAATAGTAACCTTCAACACAACAATAAAAAAGTTCTTGGTGAACTAACAAAAGTTTGTTCATATGATTAGAAACCAAAAACATCAAGGAAAGCCTGATTATGACTTACAAAAATGGCATGATGCCTGGACCAAAATAGAAAATGTGCTCGCCAAGGGTTTTGCCTATTTACTGACCTCACTACCATACAGATAGAGGGGGAGCCCCTATTGGAACTCTTCTGTGCAAATAACTGGAGGATTATACTAAGTATGAGTTTGGATATGGTCATGACATTCATAATTTCTTGCAAATCCCAAAGATGGCATTCAATGCCTCTTG
Source organism: Dipteris shenzhenensis (assembly GCF_047967505.1). Taxonomy (NCBI): domain Eukaryota; kingdom Viridiplantae; phylum Streptophyta; class Polypodiopsida; order Gleicheniales; family Dipteridaceae; genus Dipteris; species Dipteris shenzhenensis. The sequence continues at coordinate 11,346,862 of NC_141626.1, forward strand.
AGCTGTACTCTGACATATTTTGTAAAAAATATTAGAACCTTCCATCAGCATTTAGGCAGCAGCTTCCTATCAGTTGAATGGTTGTCCATGTGTGCCTAGTACTCAATTGGGCAACAAATGCTGCTGGACTTCAACCCTGAGTTGCCTGAGTTGGTATCGCATGGGGGAGTTGAGAGTGACAACATAAATTGTCTCACATATATTGTTTTTCTTATTCTCAAGTGTCCGTGCTTAATCTCTTAATTCAGCAGATCCTGTCTTGAAGGTGTATTTTTTAAAAGCATCAGAAACCGGGTCGCTCGTCCTGTTGTCGAGGTTGACTTCTCAGCATATTTTAACAAAAACATTCACGTTGGGGATGTACTGCATGCCCTTACTTTTGAAGTGCTTCTTATTTTTTTTAATGTGTCAGCAGACTGGGGAACTTGTGTGAGTATGTCTTCTAAAATATGGGAGCAATCTCGAGTGATTAATATGAGTAACATGACAACAGAGAAGGACAAGCTTTTAATTAGGTTGTCTAAAACTCCTTGTTCTGAGGTAACGAAGAAATAGGCTTTTTCTTGAACAGGAAGTAGAACCAATGTTTACACATTGGAACTGCAGCAAGTTATGGGAAGTGTAATGTATACAGTTTTTATACCATGTGGTATGCAAGTTATAAGTAAAAATTCAGCTACGCCCATAACTATGCCCTGCCACTACTCTCCTCAATGAAAAAAAGGGTTATAATGCCTTTTAAGATTTGTGTATTATATAAGGAGCTAGTAATGGTGTTTGTTGACATAAGCATTATCTTTTTATGCATTCCAAGAGATACAGACAAATGCTTATTGAAGTTGTTGTATTGGCAGGTCCGAAGGGTTCAGAATTTCATTGAACAGGTGGACAGTCTAAAAGTTCACAAGAGCAACCTGATTTGCAGCAAGACTGTTGTGGTTACTACTCAGTGGGAAACCTTTGAGTCAGGTTTTGGAAGCTTGGCACCCCCTCCTTCAGCCCCGGCAACGATGACCACTAACTGGGAGTTCTTTGATTAATATTATCTTGAGACTTCCAGTATTTCATGCTTTAAATGCAGTTGTAATTATATTCCATATGAAGGGAGTCTTCCTCTGTAGGAAGGCTTGAAATCTAAGTCACCTTAAGTCAGAAAATAAATCAATGGCCAGATTGAATTGGTGCAGCTAATGCCCACTCTATCACCCATGGTAAATGAAAGACAAATGCTTCTATAGCTCACAGTGTTGCACACAATGCAGTTGAAAATGGGTGCCAGTAGAAGGTAGCTTTTATAATAGAGAATTGCCCTTTGCTGCTGGATCTTTAGTGTACTGAACTTCAAAGACTCATCCCTCCAGCTCCCTGTTTTCTGCTTATTATATCTAGCTTGATCCCTGGATGATATTTTCTTGTGGAGAGATGGGCAAGTATTTTCTCATCTTGGCAGCCAGGTTTGGTGCTTCACTGAATCGGCATGGTTATTGTGCTGAAATCTTCTTGCCTAGAAGCATGGTAATTGTTACGATTGTGTTGAGTGGTGAGGGTCCTTTCAAACTCACCTTTTAAAAAATTTAGAAGATAGTCATTTCTACTTGTACTACCTTCTTTTTAAGAGCAAAGTACCATCTATAAACAATACACAGGTTAGCTATTCATGAGGCGCAGATCAAGAAAGGCTAGCTGTCATGCAGCCTGCTTCTTGACATGTGAGCTCACTGCCTAGGTTACCCTGGAAGCAAGTGAGCACCAACAGCCATTGTGTAGGCTATACAACCATTGGATTCCTCAGTTCTTGAAATTGAAAGAGATATTTGCAGGCCATGACTTGCAGAATTGCTTTGGCCTGTCAACTGTCTTCCTAGAACTCTTGTCTGCCTTACTTCCAAATGGTATGCAAGGTGTAGATCATGTCATGCCAAATGTTGATGAGAGTAACAGTAGGCTGAACCTACTATCCCCCTATCACTAGGCTCCATCGAGCAACACAAATGTTCCAGGTGAGTCTCCCAAACATTGTCCTTTGGCAAGGACTCAAGTGTGGTCGGGAGGCGGGCAATAAATTTTGAATATTTTAGCCAATGGCACACTTCCCATCTATGGAGAAGGCATGTCGGCCATCCATCAGTCAAGCAAGCCCATATGAATACTTTCTGAATCCATCGTGTCTAGGTAGCCATCTTATGGGAGCATTGGCATTCTTTTAGCTCTCAGCTTCATAAGTAGTGGGCAATCGTCTCCATGTCCCTAGTCTGTAACTATTGCAAATCTTATCTCTCTTTATTTGCTTCAGCCATGGCGTGATAAAGGTCTTTGGTCATTTTACACCAAGCAATACATCTAGAACAATTGTCACCCTCTCTCTGCATAAATAAGGTCATAACATTTGTGAAGTCTTAAGAGCTCCTACATCCTATCGGATTGAGAGACCCATCCTAGCCTTCTAGTAAAGGAAGTATGCCAAGGCCTTTGCCACGAAAAAGAAGGCAGGTAGTGGGCAGCCTCGTTACACTAAGTAGGAGAGAGAGAGAGAGAGAGAGAGAGAGAGAGAGACCTTGTCGTCCTTGTCTGACCAAATAACGAGCTAGTTAGGGCTAGTTGCATACAAAACTGTGATCTTGCTCACCCATCTCTCGAGAAGCACAATTTCCACATAGCGCCTTCTAGGAAGGCTCCATCCACATCATTGTATGCCTCGTGGAAATTTATGAGGATCATCTGTAGGAGGGACTCTTGGTGCGCTCAATTTGTGGGCTTGATTGGGTTGCTCCTCCTAAATGAAATTAAAATGAGTTTTGTGAACGATACTTGAGAGAAGAGGACAAAGCCTTAGACTCAAGCTAAGATCTTATAGGTAGTGTCTAGTAAAGTGATTAGTTTCCATTGGTGAACATCAACCTAGTCCCTCCCTTTGGGAAAGAAGCATATCCACTTTAAGCATATCCACTTTTGCAGGATAAAGGTTGGGGCATTTGTCTCATGGGTTAAAGATCTCCTACAAGGCCAATCAGAGAGGGGCGTGGATCTATTGCCAATATTGATAGAACATTGGGGACAAGTCGTCCTTCCCCAAGTATTCTTTACTAGGAGTACCTCTAGGGCCTTTCATTCATGAAGGGTTCCTCAAACTAACACATCTTCAATAATGATTGAAAAACATTGCGAGGTGATCATGAAAGGAGTATGCGCTTACACATTGTCTCTTGTTGCCTCCATTGGGAGTCTCCTTTTTCCTAGAATAGTTGTCGATACACATTGGTAAGTTTTGTCAATGCGGGATTGGTGGCATGCGCTTACACATTGTCTCTTGTTGCCTCCACTTGGGGAGTCTTCTCTTTGTCTAGAATAGATGTCAATCAAGGTGATGGTTGCTCATGGGCTTAGGTAAATTCTAACTCATGTCATCCCTCAATCTTGAAGTTGGGTTTGTGTCGATTGGGGATTGGTGGTCTTGAAAATTTGGCACGTCATTGTGGGCCCATCAACTTGATGGACCTTCTACATCCACTTTGCACCTAGGAGTGGTTGCTTCATCCATCGTCACTCCATTCAAGTTTGTTGCTCCCCTTAAGCTCCTTATGCCAAACCTAGCCCTTTCATGGGTCCATATGGTGACAAGCATGTTAGAGACCGCATCTCTTCTCGTTGTTGATGGGCATATAATCCAAGCAAGGGGGAAGGAGTGAAGATCCTTTATAGTGGTGCTACTTTGTACAATGAAAAGCTTTAAGCAACGGATCCAAGTTGAAAAGCTTAAGCTCCTTAGTATAGAAATCCATTGTTAGATGTAAGTTGAAATTGAGTTATTATTTAGATATATGGTTGTGCTTTACTTATGGAATTATCAAGAACTTGTGTTAAGGCAATTTGGAAGAAACTATGGTAATGGATGTGGCCATAACAAGTTGATTGAGATGCCCTTTCTTTTGACGTGCCAATGCAACAAGGCCATGTGTGGACAATGTTTTTATATCCTTATGTTTAATTCAATGAAAATAGGTGTGCAAACATATAAAATTTCTTTTGTATTCATCTTAGCACTAAAATGTATCTTAGATTTGCAAACAAAAGCATATGTAAACCAAAAACAACTACGCAAACATATGTAAGGTTTTTTGAATCTAATTAAGAAGCCCAAAGTTACAATCATCCATTAACCCCAAGAACCTACACCTATCATGCTTCCATTAAGCCATTATGTACTTGTATGTATCTATATAGACTCACAATGAGACATATGTGTACTTGTATTGACATATGGATCCATTCCCTTAAGATCCATTAAGATCTCTTAGACTAGCTATGATTGTTGGAGGTGGTGGCCTTCACCCGCCAATTGAGCATGGTTGCTTGGAATATGGTGTATTTGTAAGGGGGTCCGGGGCTATTTGACATGTGGAATCTAATGGGAGTAACCCATAATCATAAATGTGTATTGTGGGGCCTTGGATATAAAGGCCTCATTTTCCCACTCTCTCATCCCTCTCGGGATTTTTTGGGAGGAGAGAGGGGCATTGCATGGTTAGGTTGCATGGTTAGGCGACAAGGCTTGGGACCCCCTGTACCCAATGCACATGTGGCGCCTTTTGTGCCAACATGGTATCAGAGCAAGGAAGTCTATGGACCTGTGCACATGCGGGCTATTGACGTGTGGTGGCTCTGCAGCTCTTTGTATTGTGTGGCGACGGATTGTCGCGATCCGTGCAGCGGCTCAAAGTGCGACATTATGATAGCAACGACGGTGGCTGTCATAACTCCTTGATGCATGTTCATTTGTGCCTCCCGTGGGCTTTTGTGTACGTTGATCTTTGGTGGCTACATGGATTTTGATTTGTCCCATGTGCCTTGTTTGGTTGGCCCCTCCTTGCTTTCATTGGGGGTCACCTTTGGTTTGATCAGTTGTACCTTGGGGTTCATCCACATGGGGGTGTTGGAGGTGGTGGCCTTCACTTCTCAATTGAGCATGGTTGCTTGGAATATGGTGTATTTGTAAGGGGGTCCATGGCTATTTGACACGTGGAATCTAATGGGAGTAATCCCATAATCATAAATGTGTATTGGGGGGCCTTGGATATAAAGGCCTCATTTGCCCACTCTCTCTCATCGCTCAGGATTTTTTGGGAGGAGAGAGGGGCATGGCATGGCTAGGGCGGGGCTTGGGACCCCTCGTACCCGATGCACACGTGGCGCCTTCTGCACCAACAATGACTCCTAAGTAGGAGGGTCCGTTAAGAATTGATAAGGGCCTGTGCCATATGCGATTATTAGATCTAATAAAGATGTCTCATCTATCATCGTGTATGTACTTGTATGGATCTATGTAGACTCACAATGAGACATATATACTTGTATTGACATATGGATCCATTCCCTTAAGATCCATTAAGATCTCTTAGACTAGCTGTGACTCCCAATTAGAAGGGTCCCTTAAGAATTGATAAGGGCTTGCTCCATATGCAATTAGTAGATGTATTAAAGATGTGTTATCTATCATGTGGGAACCTATTAGATCTAATAAAGATGTGCCATCTATCATCGTGTATGTACTTGTATGGATCTATATAGTCATAATGAGATAGATGTACTTGTATTGTGACACAACCCCAGCGCTCTTGAAACCTCTGACTTGCAAAAGCAAACACAAGAACATTCCAGACGTGAGGATTTCAACAAGCTGCTCGCCACCCAACCATGACACCTATGGGATATGATCCCAAATTAGGATATGTCCCCTTAGAGCCATGAGCTTTGAGCTACTGGCACGAACTTCCAATCAGATCCTCACCAGCCTGGTGTCCTATACCACCCAGTGGTGTCTAGAGGCCTTGGATCTACTACTAGGCCTTGGGCTACATGAGATGTAGGCACCCATCTTCGACTCAATCTAGGATCAAACCTAGCACCAGGGAACGATGCTTCCATCAGCTCTCTGAAAACTACACCTCTGGGGCCCTTTTGTAGACTCGGGCCCAATGCGCCAAAAATAGTGAAGACATGTATCTGGTTCGTACCCTTGCCACTCAACCTAGGAATCAATCATGTCTAGCCCTAAGCCTCCCTAGGCTACCTAAGCTAGACTTGTGTACCTCGATACACGTCAGATACCAATGCGTGCACATGACATACTTCCCCTCCTCTAAGAACTCACTCCTGAGTTCGCTAGAAAACTTGGGAATGTCCTCTGGAGGTTAGGTAATGTCTCCCATGTTTCATCCTCCTCAACACGATCCTTCCACTTGATCTTGTATTTCGTGATAGTTCTGAATCTGTCTTTCACAAAATTCAAGAATACTCTCAGGTTCGTGTGGAATAAAATTCAAATCAGTAACTTCTATTATTTCTTGAGGAGAAACAAGTTGATCATCCGCACCCAGTAACTCTTTCAGTCTACGAACATGAAAGACTGGATGTACTTTAACATTAGGAGGCAATTCTAGTTTATATGCAACTGGTCCAATTCTTTTAATAATCTTGAATGGACAATAGTATCTGGGGGATAATTTTGGAACCAAACCAGTACTTAGGCTCTTGGATTCCTTGGGAATACGTAAATATACCATCGTCCCTTCAGAGTACTCTCTAGGTGAACGATGTCTATTAGCATAAAATCTATTAGCACTTCTAATAGACTCTTTGGCAAATTGCAACATTTCTTGCATATCTTGTAAGAATGTCCTTGCAGCATCATTTTGAATTCCCTTGAACCCAACCATAATTGGTGACTTAGGTTGAAACCTGTACATAAGCATTAAAAGGAATGTAACCTGTACCTGAATGCTTTGCATTGTTATAAGCAAATTCGATCATGGGGAGATAATCTTCCCATGAAAACTATCTCTTAGAAACATATGCCTGAAGCATATATTCACCCAATTGGTTAACCTTCTCTGTATTGCCATTAGATTGTGCATGATCTGAGGAGCTGATACTTAGAGTAGTTTCCAACTTCTCAAAAACAACTGTCCAAAAATTACTTGTAAACTTAGAGTCCCTATCACTAACTATGTCAGAAGGCAAACCATATCGCTTAAACAATTGGTCCACAAACTCGTGAGCTAACTGACCAACTGATATGGTCAATCTAGTAGGTAAGAAACTAGCCATATTTGTCAGACGGTCGACTATGACCCAAATGGAGTCATGACCCTTGCGTGTTCTAGGCAACCCCATAATAAAGTCCATGGAAATACTTTTCCATTTATTACCCGAGATTTGCAATGGTTGCAATAAACCCGTGCTTCTAAGGCATTCTTCCTTGGTAACCTGACAAACTCGGCAACCTACCACATAGCTTTCAATAAATGCAGGCATCTTAGACCAATAAAAGGTATGTTTCACAAGAGACAGAGTCTGATGTATACCTGGATGTCTAGCACTAGGAGCATGATGACACTTCCAAAGAATCCGATCGAAGATCCAAAACACCGGCCGCACATATCTTTCCATTCCACAACAAGCCGTCCCTAATCATCCACTGACCTCCCGCCACCTGTACTTTAGGTGGCACCATCCTTGAGTCTAGTGAACCATGGAGCTCCCATCCTGAACCTTCTACCAAATAAGAACTGAAATGACTATCAGTTGTGCAAAGCCCTCTCAAGGATTGAAATAGGTCTGAGGATATTTCCGTAAATGACATAGCATTTACAAACTTGACTCGACATAAGGCATTTGCCACACTATTCACGGAACCCTTTCAATAACGTATTTCAAAATCAAAATCTTGCATTAGCTCTGCCCATCTAGCCTTTCTTCCCCTCAATTCTGACCCGTCACACACATACTTGATTGACTGATGATCTGTCAATACAAGAAACTTGGAACCATACAAGTAGTGTCTCCAAACTTTTAGAGCATACACAATTGCATATAGTTCTTTTTCTAGTGTGGGCCAACGATATTGGGCGTCGTCTAGCTTTTTACTTTCAAAAGCTACCGGGTCTGCCCTCTTGGAATAAAGCTGCCCCAATGGCAAAATCACTCGTGTCAGCCTCCAAAACAGGGTAATGCAACAACAGGGGCTTCCTTGATAGTTTGCTTCAAGGTTTCAAAAGCCTTGTTCAATGCATCATTCCAAGAGATCGACTGGGTAGACCTACGTCCATGACCTTTCAATATGTTGGTCAAGGGTGCCATGATGTGCAAATAATCACGTATAGACTTTCGTAGAAAGACCATAAATCTTAGGAAAAACGAAGTTGTTTCACTATCTGAGGGATGGGCCATTGCAAAACCTTCTGGATACGATCTAGATCAATGCTGATACCTTCAAAAGAAATCTTGTGTCCTATGTAAATGATCTCCTTCATAAAGAAGTCACATTTACTCATCTTTGCATAGAGCTCATGCTATCTTAAAATAACTAAGACAATCTGGAGGTGTCCAATGTGATTTGTAGCGATCAACTATATACCAAGATGTCATCTAAGAACATGACAATGAATTTGCCCAAATAATCTCTGAACAAATCATTCATCATTTGTTGGAAGGTAGCGGGAGCATTGGTCAATAAAAAAGGTAATACGAGAAACTTGTCGTGGCCATACCTAGTTTGGAAAGCGGTTCTATCTATGTGTTTAGCATAGATAGGGATTTGGTGGTAATCCGTATGCAAATCAATCTTCGTGAAGTACTTCACTCCGGCCATGGTCTATCAAATCATCTGAACGAGGAAGAGGGTATTTATTCTTAATTGTCACTTTGTTCAATCGTTTGTAATCTACGTACGTTCTCCATGAACCTTCTTTCTTCTTTCTTAAGAGGGCAGGTGCACCCTAGGGTGATTTACTTGGGCGAATATAACCCATATTCAAATAGTCTTGTAGCTGTGAAGCTAACTCATCCTCCTCGAGTTGGTTCATCCTATAAGGTGGAATACTAATAGGTTGAGCCTTAGGTACTAAATCTATGCAATGATCTACTGCCCGTTATGGAGGTAAACCTTCCAGCAGTTGTGCAGGGTATACATCCATGAATTCATCTAACAACATTGTCAATTCATGGTGTTCAAACATGCTTAAATAATTTTTGTTATTAACAGAGACAACAAATGAGAAAGCGGAATCAAGACACACTGATACACATCATAATGAGAAGTGTTTATTATATTTTGAAGCTCCATCACAGATACAATAGGTCCCTGAAAAGAGGGAATATTATCACATTGAATACAAAATTGGGTGTCCTTGTCCAAAAAAGAGTGTATGATCTTTCCATCCAATCCAAATATCGTGGGTTTTAAACCACTCTATTCCGATTAACAAGTCCACATGTTCCAAGTGCATGACATAGCACATAAGAGAAGCTATGTAGTCTTGAATCTGGATAGAAAGTTCATTGACCTTACGAAATCCAAACTACTTCCCAACTAGAAGCTACACCTCATAGGTGTGATCGCTAGATGTCGTTGGACAGCAACATCCTTTGCATAAGTTTGTAGTTCACAAAATTGTGAGAACTACCCAAGTCAAAGAGAATGTGAACTCTTTGGTCCCTTACTTCTCCATAAACTCAAAAAAGGTCATGGGGGCCAAATAATGAGTTATTAAAAGTGCAATTACAAGAAATGACATTCACAAAAATACTTGTCATCGATGCTTGGTTAGCTCCCTTAGCTTTGGTTCCTTGGCCTACATGGAGCTTTGGTCCTGGCGCTTGCATTTGGTTCTTATGCTTAGGACAATCATTCCGAGTGTGGCCTCGCCCCTTGCAACAAATAAAATGGCATCCTTCTTTCTTTAGCTTAAGGGGCTCAACCATTTTTTGTCTAGGTCGAATTCATCTTGGAGGCATTGTTGACTGACTTCGACTCCTTAGTACCAGTTGTTGACTTGAAGAACCTCCCCTTGTTCTTCCCACTTGTGTGGGCAGTAGTGGTTCCCTTTGCAATGACCATAGTGTCATCATAGATGCGCTCATAATTTATGGCCTCTTGCAAAGTGGTACACTTGTTGTTCTTGCTCTAAAGCTCATACGAGTCAAGCACACCATCCACAAAGAAGCCCAATAAGGTGACGGGATCCACCTTTGTTAGCTCTGGTCTGCAAATCACGAAATTTCTGAAGATAGACTTCAAAAGTCAAATTCAGCTTGGACACATCGAGGGCCTTGAGCTTGCCTAACGATATCATAATCCTCCTCCTTAAGGAACTCTTTCCTGAAGACCACTTCAAATTTGATCCATGTGGAGGGCTTCGGTCGGAGTTTCTTCCACCACAATAGAGCCTTCCCTGATAAATACCCTACTACAAGTTGCATCTTCTTCTCATCAAGATAAGGGTGAAACTAGAAGTGTACTTGCCACTTGTGCAACCAATTGTCAAGCACTTCCTTGGTCCTAGATTTTTGATCTCTAGGATAGCGATCTGCTGTAATATTTGGACCCAACATTGAAGCCAAAGCATGCACATGTGTGAGTGCTTGAATAGTGCTGGTCAAAAGCATGATAGAATCCTTAATCCCTTGTAGTTGCTGCATCAACCTCGTTTGATTCGCATTAACCAGCTCAACCTTTATGTTGAGAGCGGTGGTGAATTCACTAAAGGCAGTCTTCATAATCAAATCATTATAGAGACCCTCCATGGTAATTCATGTCTTGATTACCCTCAGTGAGCCTGGGTTCTACTAAATCAACCATGAAGAAATTGGGGCAAAGGAAGCGCTGAAGACAAAGTTGGAGGAAAGAGCAAGTGTAGGGAAGAGGAGGCAACAGGGGAGATGGAGTCTAGGAGCCGACAGTGAACAAAAGATTGCAACGAGGTTGCGCTAAGAGGAGAAAGTGGCAACGGAAGGGGGTGATGAGCTAACGAACTGTAAAAAAAGGAGAGGGGGGGAGTAGACAAGCCCAAGCTAATGATATCTAGTAGAGATGGTGACTGAGGAAATGGTTTTACGTGCGACACTTCGACTGGTGCATGGAAGAAATCCACCAAGATATAGGCACCATGAGCCCTAGTTTTTAGAAATCCTTGCTCTCCAAAAAAGCACACCCCTAACTTTGGTAGGACTGATGTTGTTTTTAGCTTTCCAAGCCTTGAATACCGCCCACCGAGTAATAGACTGGCATCAGTTGTGCACATCTTCCTGCCCTCTCCCCTCATTGCTAGCTTCCTTGCGCTCATGATATCTAGTAGAGATGGTGACTGAGGAAATGGTTTTACGTGCGACACTTCGACTGGTGCATGGAAGAAATCCACCAAGATATAGGCACCATGAGCCCTAGTTTTTAGAAATCCTTGCTCTCCAAAAAAGCACACCCCTAACTTTGGTAGGACTGATGTTGTTTTTAGCTTTCCAAGCCTTGAATACCGCCCACCGAGTAATAGACTGGCATCAGTTGTGCACATCTTCCTGCCCTCTCCCCTCATTGCTAGCTTCCTTGCGCTCATCTAGAAGGATGCATTTGGCCTTCCAAATCTTGTCCTAGCCCATCGCTTCACTTTGTTAGCTCTTTCCTACTCTAATCATTTTGCCATCCTCTCTCAACCTGTGATCCCCTCCGATCGACTTTCCTACCAGAACATCCCTCTCTCCCTGAACTTTTAGCCACCCTTCGAATCTATCCTGCTTCACCTCAAATTCACCAAAGCTCTCTCTCGCCTCTCTTCTATCCCAATCCATTCAACCAACAACCCTAATTGACGATTCAACAAGCCCTTGCAGGATATCACCAGGAATTTCGAATTTTAGTCATACCTGAAGGAAATCATGTCCAATATCTCTCGTAACAGAGATTCATACCTCAAGAGTTGGCTCTAATACTGACTGATACAACCCCGGCACTCCTGAAACCTTTGACTTGCAAGCAAACATAAGAACACAACAAACATGAGGAATCTGAGCTTGCTGCTCACCACCCAACCGTGACACCTATGGGATATGATCCCAAATTAGAAGATGTCCCCTTTCAGCCACAAGCTGAGCTAGTGGCACAAACTCCCAACCAGATCCTAACCAGCCTAGTTTTCCATACCACCAAGTGGTGCCTAGAGGGTGTGAATATGATGTTGGTCCTTGGGCTATGCTGATATTTAGTAGCACGTCTGCGACTCAATCTAGGATCAGACCTAGCACCAGGGAATGAGACTTGCTCCCATCAGCTCTCTAAAAGATGAACCTTTGGGCCCCTTTTATAGACTCCACCAAAAATAGTGGAGACCTCTATCTGGTTCATACCCTTGCCACTCAACTCGAGAATCAAGCCTGCCTAGCCCTAAGCCTCCCAGGCTACCTGAGCTAGTCTTGTGTACCCCGATACACGTCAGATACCCCAATACACATCAGATGCCAATGCGTGCACATGACATACTTACCCTGACACAATCCCAGCACTTCTGAAACCTTTGATCTGCAAACAAGCAAACACAAGAACACACCAAATGTGAGGAATTTGAACAGCACACCCAACCATGATGCCTACGAGATATGATCTCGGATTAGGAGATGTCCCCTCTGAGCCACGAGTTGAGCTATTGGTACGAACTCCCAACCAGATCCTCACCAGCCTGGTGTCCCATACCACCAGGTGGTGCCTAGAGACCTTAGATCTATTGCTGGGCCTTGGGCTACACTGAGATGCAAGTGTGCGTCCGCGACTCAATCCAAACCTAGCACCAGGGAATGAGACTCGCTCCCATTGTCTCTCTGAAAGCTGAACCTCTGGGCCCCTTTTATAGACTCGGGCCCAATGCACCAAAAATAGCAGAGACCTCTATCTAGTTTGTATCCGTACCACTCAGCCTGAGAATCAAGCTTGGCTAGCCCTAAGCCTCCCTAGGCTACCTGAGCTAGTCTTGTGTACCTCGGTACACATCACATACCAATCCGTGCACATGTCCTGTTGACAGGAGGGTACCTTAAGAATTGATAAGGGCTTGTGCCATATGCAATTAGTAGATCTAATAAAGATATGTCATCTATCATGTGGGAACCTAGGTATTCACTCTCTTATATTCCAACCCATTAATTAATTAATTTTGGTGCATGTAGGATTTATTAAGCTATGTTTATCTATGGCTTAATTTATTTATGCATTAACTAAGCTATGTTTCTTTATGGATTAATTTATTTCATGCATAGATTATGTCCAAGAGGGATTCCCCAAAATTTCAAGAAAAGATTTGAACCCAAAACCTTCTTTTTCCCATGAGTGAGCCCTACCACTAAGCTATAAAGCAATATTATATGCACATTCTCTTGTAATAGTATTATAAATGCTCCCTCATCCCCCTCCCCCTTTGAGATGTCCTTTCCTCTTTAATGAGTGGTCGCTCCCCCCTCCCCAATCTCATGTCCCCCTTCCTTTAATGCCCTCCCCCTTTATATCTTAATTGAATCATGGCATTCCCCTCTTCCTTTTCACCCCTCTCCCTAGCTTGTAGAGATGTCTAGTGCTCCTAGACTTGGAGGACTAGAGTTGTGTTGTCTACCTAGAGCCTCTCATGAGTCAAGGCCACCTTCAGGGCATTATGCTCCACTTGCAACGAGGTCACGGATTCCTAGGTTAGCACTCATTAACCATGGGGGGATCCAATGTTTCACTATGTGATGAACCACCCGCCATAGAGCTACGTCTCCTTCACTCCATAGGGTGTGCCAAACTTCCAACAACTATATTGTAAACATACCTGCTTCATTAAAAAAGAATGCTTCTGGTACTCCCACATGCTTGAGAACACAAGGTGGTAAAAACATTGCTTGTTCAATATGAGATTACCGAGGTTGAGGCTTCGCGTATGAAGAATTCACCACCTACTATTTTTTGGGTAGGTGTTGATTGCTTGGTTGCTTGGCAACAGCCTTATACTTATCCTTGTTTAGTGATTGCTTGGTGTAAGTGCCTAATAGCTACAACAATTTCTATGGTTAGTTGCCCGAATGTAAATTCATGTTCACCTCGGGGCTTCTCCTAGAACGGCTTTGTAGGTGCATAGAAAGGTGAGGAGGACTGGGGAGGAGTGGGTTGGCATCTCGGGTTGGGCTCTCTATAGACAAGGGCCTTGAGATTGAATAGTTCTAGGAATGGGGGCAAGGTGTAGAAACTGGTATGGCCATGACAACTAGCATAGTACGGGGACTGGACACAAGGAACTTCTCCATGATTGTAGCTATTGGAAAAACTAACACAGGAGGTAGAGGACAAGCTAGAAGTGGGCCAGCAACCTAGCATGTGTACGAAGAATAGGCCAAGGGAATTCACTAGAGGCAAGGTGGTATCACAACATGTAGAGATGAAGACCCAAACTACAATGGACTTGTCCCTTATTGATCTTTTGCATATGTGCATCAAAACTTTTAACACAATGGCCTAGTCAATCCATCTATTGTTTTCCCTTCGAGTGCCACTAAGGCTAAAGGCTAAAGTAAATATAATTATGTGACACATTCCCCAAAGTCTTCTACATACCCACATACTCTGATAAAAATTGAAAGATGGAAGGATCTTTACACCCTTTGTCTTACTAATCAAATATCCTTGTGATGATGTGTAGGTATCTTGCTCAAAAAGATTGTCACACTATTGATTATTGGGAAGGGGTGGACTCTCTGCTCCCAATGGAAGATGAAACACAGGTTCAGGGAGATCTCGTGTTAAGAGCACATACTATGTGCATAAAAAACAAGCTATGATCCATGGAACAATAGCTTTCCAATAGGCTAGTGGTCACTACAACATCCCATGTCTCCATCCATGATAATTATCAAACTTATAGAGCTTGTTTTGCTTTGAAAATGGTTTTGTATTGTCTACTACGAGCTCTACTAGATGTGGGGGTTGGAACCATGGTCCTTTCCATTGGCTCGATGGCATTGGCACAATTAGTGTAGTCTGTGTATGTGATTGATCATCAGAATTTTTGGATGCAAATGGGGAGGAAGCTTGGGTTTGCCAGTGGCAATTAGTTTTATGTTTATGGAAGCTATAAAGGAGGTAGGAAAGACTACTGATGCAAAGATAAAACACAAGAGTAAGTGGAAACAAAGGGTTCTAAGGACAAGAAGAAAGGAAAATGGCTTTGTGAAATGAAAATTGATTGCTACTACCATCCTTTGTTATTTTGCATGGCACAATGTACTATCTCAACCTTTGAGCCGCCATAATCAATGGTGCCTATGGTTCTTTGGAGCTTTTGAACTGCACATTATCTCCATAACTCCTTTTTCTTCAAGCAACATTAACAACCATCTTTTGACGTGGAAGCAATCCAGGTGACCAAGCACCAGTTATACCAGGGGACAAGGTACCGGTCACTATGACCAAGCAAGCCTCTGCTTGATAAGGCTTTTTCTTCGTAGATCACAAGTCTTCATGCATGGCACTCCCATGCATTGGAATTTTTTGATGTGTTGTCTCCTTCTTGCCATCTCCCCTTTCATTGGTTTGAGGGATGCATTCCACAAAGCTCATTATTTTTAGCCCTCTGGCCTTGAACATCTGATCACTGATTCATGCTTGTTTGGCCTCTATGTTATTCATCTCATGAGAAGCACACTTTGAAGCTTTTCTTGATGTCATCTTTGACTGTCCAAATCCCCTTTCTGCTATGAGAGATGATGACCAAAGAAATACTCAAACGCAAGGCAAGCAATGAATGACACCAATATCATGGGCAAACACCAAAGATGAATCGAATGAACATACCCAAAGAAGCAATAATGATAGATTGAAGAAGATCGTGGACTCAGACAAGTGCAAATCAAGGTATTTGGCATGAGGAAGCTATGAGCTTTGAGGGATCCAACCTAAAAAACATGACACCTAGAAGCAACAATGAGTACATTAACTGAATGAGACCAAAAGAAGGCTAGCAGTAAGGGACACTACTAAAAGGTGACTTTGTGATAGTAGGGTCATGGAATAGAGGGCACCAAATGAAGTCCATGAGGACATGGGTGAAGTCAAAAGGGGGAGTAAATTTTAACAGTGAAGAAAAGGGGCATAACATCAAAGACCAAGGATATAGATCAGAAGAAAAGATGAAGAATGAAGACAAACTTTCAAATAAATGATCTAGCTGAAGGTGAAAAGGAGCAAGGAACAATGAATCTCTAGTTGCAAAAGCAAAAGATGACAGAAAATCAAATAAATTGAAAGGATTAAGAGTGTGGATGGAAGAGGAACTCACAAAAGCTGAGCTAAAGACTAAGACCTTGGAGCTTGCAAAGGTAAAGGCGGAAAAAAAATAAGGAAATGGGTTGTCTTTCGAGATGGCAAGGCTTTGATTAGAGACTTCAAAGTCAAGTCCAAAGACTCTCAGTCTACGACTACTGTATGTTTTGATTTCTTTCTATTCTTAGTTTCTTTTGATCATCTTTATTAGTTGAACAAGTTTTGGTAATAATATACTTCAACCATCTTTCTTCACACAAAAAAAAGGTTGAAGCCATGTATGGAGCATTAAAGTTTATGCTTCGTTCAAATTACTAGTTCGTGTATCAAGAGTATCAGGTGGACAAGAAAAAAGCATGTGGGCTAGGAAAAATGGTTGACAAGAGTTGGGCCATGCAATGGATGAAATTTTGGGATAGAGGTTCATATTAAAGCAATAGAGTTATGATTTTGGTGAAAGAGGCCACTACCCTCAAATGGTAAGACACCCACTACAGAGTTCTTAAGAAGGAAGGCATGATTTTATAGGTGCTTAATAGATGTTCTGAATGATGTTCAGTCAAGTCTTCAAGATCTAAAATAGCCGTTAATAAATATCTTTGTCACTCAGTTCAAAAGCGATAGGAAGTGAAGAGGTGCATGAAGTTTATTACCCCCAACTTCATGTCACATCTTTTTGGTGGAGACGCTAGGTATGTTTGGTATTGGATTCATCCCACCTTACTAAACGGTCTTCGGTGTACTTGATTGCATGTTATGCCTAGTATAGGCATGTGTTTTCTGATGTGACAAAGAAGATGCCTGGAAGAACTCCATTAGAAGAGATTGCAACCCATTTAAGAGAACTAGAAGATTGTGAAGGTGATGCTCAAGCTATTCACACGGTCATCATGATCATATCCTTTATGTTTGCACTCTTGAATATGTTGGTGAATCGACAATGCCGTCAGCAAGCACAATGATAGATTGGGGATTGTTTCATGCACTGGTAGCTTGGTTTGAAAAAGAGTTGAGTCTTTGGGTAGTTTTTTACTATAACAGTGGAGTGGTGATTCTCAATGATTTCAACTTCTTTTGCTATGCAAATGATGGAGTACAATATCTTGAAGCTGTTATGTGCACTTCCAATTGTGAGAAGGGTGATTCTTGAATGCATGTATACACAATGTTTTCATGGTGCTAGTTGGTCACTTATTTTTGAAGATTTTGTTGAGGATCACATTGTGGAGGGTTTTCAACAAGTGCTTATGCATAATAAGTTGGTCTTGGTATACTAAGGCTCTATGGGATCTTGTTTGGGATATTATTTTGATCTTGGTGTTTCCTTTTTGTGTTTCATCATGGTGAAGATTCCACTGCTTTGAGGGACCCAAGGGGAAGACCTAGAGTCTTATCTTCGGGATTTTGTTTGAGGATGCCGACTTTTTGGATGGTCCATAGAGGATCGGGTGGAGATTTTGCCTGATTTTCTTGAAGGTGTAGCCTTGAGTTGGCATGAGGCCTTACCGGACTCTACCAAGGAGGACTGGGACCAAGTGGTGGCTACAATGAAGCAAAGATTTGGGACAGTGGAGTCGCAAAATGCTTTGATGTTGCAGTTAAACCGGTTCTATCAAGGAGAGGGTGAGATGGTCTCTACATTGGCAATCCAATATGAAACTTTATGGACAAAGTATGAAAGGGCAGCTTTGCGAGCTATGGCATCTGCATCATTGGCCCCACAAAATCTTGTAGGGATGGAGCACTTAATGATGAGCAAATTTGTTGTGGCTTTGGAGTCTCATCTTCACTCAAAAGTAATGAGTAAAGATCCAACAACGTACGTGGAGGCACTTCGCATTGCGACCAAGAAAAAAGCTTCTCTAAAGATCGAATCCTCTTTTGTGTCTTCAACAGCTTCAACTTCTAAGGTGGAGGTAATGGGCACTCCTTAGGTACCAAAGTCCTCTGAGTTAGATCATAATATCTCCCAATTGATGGCAGAGTTTGCTGATTTGAAATTGCATTTGGTCAATGCACGACAACCTAGAGCACCAAAGAGTGAAGATAGGCCTCAAGATAAGAGTGGGGTCACTTGCTATGAATGTAATGAAAAAGGTCACTATCGCCCCGAGTGTCCTAGATTGAGAAAGAAAGAAGAAAACAAGTATCCTTGTTAGAAGCTTCTTCAGGGAACGAGGAAAGAGAGGTAATGATGGCTAAATGGGGGCATGGTAAAGCAAAAGAAGAAGAAGAAAGCAAGGAAGAAGTAGATGAGGAAGAGGAATGCCGTATTAAGAAAAAGAGGGTATCTAGAAGGAGAATTAGCCAGTCAGAATTTCCTTTAGGACAAAGCATTGGAAGCTATGACTTGTTGTCCGACCTTAAAGAAAAGGAAGCTCATATCACCTTTGGTCAATTAATTGCTTTCTCTCCAAAACTATGGAAAGAATGGGGAAAGCTAGCAAGCACAAGAGTGTCAAAGAAGAAAAAGAAGAAAATTGCCATTCCTGTTGTTAAAAAGGTAGATATAGATGTTGGTGATGATGTACTTGTGGTTGATGTGATCATTGATGGTCAAGTGATTTCTAATATGTACATTGATGGAGGTGCATCGATTAATGTCAAGAGTGAGAAGACCATGATAGATGCTGATTTAAAATACTCTAGTATACCTCTCCTTAAATTGGCTAACAACACTAGGGTAAAGACCTTGGGAGTTGTGAAGAATCTAGATGTCGATGTATAAGGAATTTCTGTGCCAACTACTTTTCAGCTGATCCCTACCAAGCCAGATGCACGTGCCTATCCATTGATTTTGGCAAGGCCTTGGCTACACAAGGTGAAGGCTGTTCAAAAGTGGGATACTACAGAATTGATTCTGCAGGGAAATGATACAAAGGTGTGCTACAACATCAGAAGCCACAAAAAGGAAGTTTTCAAGGAGGAGTCTTCAACATCAGAGAGTTCGACTTAACGGATGAAGAAGAAAAGATAGGGCGTAGCTCCAAAGAGACCAGCTCAGAGGGTGAGGTGGAAGGAGTGCCCTTTGGTCTTTGTCTTGGTGTTGATTGGGATGAGTCAGGAAGGAACAAGGTGGTGGTGCAAGAAGATCCTGTAGAGACACTTCATGTGGAGGATGTGGAGCACATAAACGATGCCAACGCAATGAAGAGCTTCTTGGTGATTCTCTATCAGGTAGTGAGGAGCTCCAGTACTTGGATATGCTAGATGATTTTCCATATCTCTTTGCAACAAGCTATTCACAGGTTCGACCAGTCTCTCTTATGGAGCACAAGATTGAGTTGAAGCCAAAAAACAAGCCAGTTGTGCAATGCTTAAGGCGATTGGGGGTGATCCAAGCTGAGGCACTAAAGAAAGAGGTAACACAACTACTTGAGGCGAGATTCATCTTTCCTGTTGATGATTCAGAATAAATATCTCCTGTAGTTGTCACACCAAAGAAAGGAAATAAGTGGCGGGTTTGTGTGGACTTTCGGCCTTTGAATGCATGCACTAAGAGGGATCATTTTCCTTTGCCATTCCAAGATGAAATACTAGACCAAGTAGCAGGGCATGAGATGTATTCAGTATGTGATGGGTATTCTGGGTACTTTCAAATTTGTATTCAGGAGGAAGATCAAAAGAAAACATCGTTTGTCACACCTTGGGGAGTTTTTTCTTACAGAGTGATGCCTTTTGGGTTGACCAATGCACTAGCTACATTTTAAAGGTTCATGAGTCAAGTGCTCAAGCCTTACTTGAGAAAGTTCATAAGAGTGTTTTTGGATGATTTTTGCATTTATTCTCAATGCATAGATCACATGGAGAAGTTAAAGATGGCCTTAGCTAGGATTGATGAAGCAAAAGGGTGTCTAAATCCTAGAAAGTGTCATGTAGCTCAAACAGAAGTAGTCTTGTTGGGGCACATTGTGCCTGAAGAAGGCTTGCAAATGGATCCTGACAAGGTTCAAGCAATCATGGCATTGCGAAGTCCTGAGAGTGTCACTGGTGCTCACAAAATTCTAGGAAAGAGCAAGTATTATCTACGCTTTTGTGATGATTTCACAGAGATAGTGCATTCCATGAACTTGTTGACAAGAAAAGGAGTTTCTTTCCAATGGGGTGTGGAGCAACAAGAGTCTTTTCAGCAACTTAAGGAGGC
This sequence comes from Dipteris shenzhenensis, assembly GCF_047967505.1. Classification (NCBI taxonomy): domain Eukaryota; kingdom Viridiplantae; phylum Streptophyta; class Polypodiopsida; order Gleicheniales; family Dipteridaceae; genus Dipteris; species Dipteris shenzhenensis. Next base: position 11,367,114 of record NC_141626.1, read on the forward strand.
CATGAGTAAGGGCCCAATATTGAAGCCCCCTAATTAGTCTCAAGACTTTTATGTAAATCCAAGTGTATCTTTGCATTCCACTGATGCTGTATTGCTACAAAAAGGAGAGGCAAGTAGAATGCAACCCATCCATTATGCTAGCTAACAGCTTACAGAGATGGAAATAAGGTATGAAGAAATGGAGCAGCAAGCCCTCTCTTTGGTGTTTTCAGTCAGAAATAATTGCTCCTATTTATTACCTCGACCATTTTTATTCCTTACCTCTCAGTCTGTATTAGCATATCTAGTTCGCAAGCCTAATCCTAGGGGGAGATTTGCAAAATGGTTGTCAAATCTTCAAGAGTTCTCTTTCACTTTTGTCACACTGAAAATACCACTAGGTCCACTATGTCAGCTTTGCTCATAGGACGAGAGGATCTAAGAGAAGAAAAGAAGTATAGGGAGGACATTAATGATGAAAGGGAGACACTAGTAATAGCTTTTGTCTTGTATTTTGATGGGGCTTTTAGTCCTTCACGCCAACAAGGAGCTAGGGGGATAGTCTTGATGAATTCTAAAGGTCAAGAGGTGTGGGCAAGAGGACAAGAGCTTCCAGGTATCACAACTAACAATGTAGCTGAGTATAATGCTTTGATTCTTGGTTTGGAGGGTTGTCTTCAAAGTCAAGTTAAAGAATTGGAAGTAAGAGGAGATTCTCAGCTATTATAAAGCAAATGCAAGGGCATTACAAGACAAGAAGTCCTCATTTGAAGAAGCTTAATCAAAAGGCTATGGCACTATGTAGTTAGTTTGATTTTTGCAAGTTTGTTCATATAAATAGAAAAGAAAATCAAAGGGCAGATGAGTTAGCTACTCAAGCCATTGTAGTACAAGACCGGGGGGTGGCTTCTTTGGTAAACATTAGATGGCCAGAACTTCAAGATGTCCAACAATACATGGAAGAAGGCATGTTTTGTGGCCCTTTGGGTTATAGATGAGATTAATGAAGTTGCATATGCTAGAGCATTGGAGGATTCACAATGCCTTTCATGTGAGTCTTCTAAAGAAATATCAGAGCCAACAAACTTTGCCTTCATGGGCTGTGAAAACTTTCTAAACTTCTTAGGGGATTAAGAGGATGAGTGGAATGGATAATACCATGTGTATGAATTATAAATACCTTGGTATGGGGTGAGAGTTATTTGTGTATGGGATATTATGGGGATTTTAGAAAATAGGAAGAGTGAGTCATATAAAGCGGTGGGCTCATGTCCATGTGTTCTAATAATATAAGAGAGATCACATGCCAAGCATGTGGCATGTGGAGGAGTGTGGAGTCAAGAGGAATCCTTCTAGAATTCCTATGTGGAATAAGGAGGATGTGGACATATGAAAAAGAGAGGGTCATTATGGGCTCCATGTGGGGAGACTCTTGACTTTCTCAATATTTTAAGAGTCTTGAGCATCTTTTGATGGGACACATGGCAAGAGTAGCCACAAAGGACATGGATGGTGACATACGCGCTTATGTGATTGATGGGGAAAGGAATCTACAGGCAACAATTGTAAATGGGTGAAGGAGGGTGATAAAAACTCTATAAAAGGAGCCCTCCTCTTCCTTATTCATCATCTCTTCCACCATTAGGCCTCATGTTGTTGTAGTTCTAGTCTCCTCAAGCCTCTTCCATGAGCCTTCTCTCCATCTTGTAGATATTCTCTTATGTAGACTCTTGAGTCCATCTCTCTCTAGTTCATTCTCTCTCTATGAGTAGTCTTGGAGCTTCTGCTCCCTCTTGTACGTATGAAACCTCTTCTTCTCCCTTGTGTTTGTAGTATTTTGAGTTGCATTAGAGTGGAGCCACACTCTATTGACAATGAATATCACTTCCTTTTCCCTTTCTTGAGTCTCTCTTCCCTTTTCTTTCTTTCAAAGCCTTAAAAGTCCTTTCTATTCGGCCGCTCATTGCACACACATGGTCCATCCATTTCTTAAGCCACCAAGGGAGTTACATACTCTCTTCTAAGCAAAATCTATGAGTGGTGGATCATTGATGTAGGTGGAGTCTTGAGGGAGCATCCTGCTCAGGCGAAATTAGCATGGGTGGAGGGCAGTTTTCATGATAGTTTGACCCCTTGTTAGTGTTTTGCTCATAACTTTCCACTTGTTAGTTAGATTTTGGTGAAACTTATATCACCACAAAGCTTTCTTCAAGGGCATGTCTCTGTGCTATTAGATCTTGAATCAGATACTACAGCAAAAGGTTATAAGTCTATGTGTTTGATAGTATGTTTTCATGATAGTTTTTACCCCCATCTAATAAACCGCCCATAACTTTTTATCCGCTTCTTTGTTTCTTACGAAATGTATATCAGCATGAAGTGCATCTCAAGGCACATTTCTATATGTTTTTGAATCTTTGGTATCATGTCTCTACTAAAAGTTATAGGTCTCTGTGTGTAATGATAGTTTGTAGAGTGTTGGGATGTTACCATCTTCATTCTCATCTAAGGGAGGAAAGTATGGTGTGGTATCTTGGCATAAAAGCTTCTTTTTAATGTCCCCTTCCCAATGATGAATATCTCTATCACTCAGTTCAAAAGCAGTAGGAAGTAAAGAGGTGCGTGAAGTTTATTACCCCCAACTTCATGTCGTAGTGTGCATAAACAAGGAAACAAGGTTGGATTATAGTTTTTCTAAAACATTTGAACTACAATGGGCATTGCCTATTGTAATGACCCCTACCTTGCAAGGGTAGGAATGATTGCTACCCTACGGGGGAGGGAACCCAAAAGTACCGGGAAAGTATTTGTTCCCAAGGGTAGGGATAGGTTTCTTTGATGATGGTGTCGGTCAACAAGTAACAAGTAGGATTATAGTTTATCTAAAAAATTTGAACCACCATGGGAAATGCCTAGTGTAATGACCTCTACCCATGGTAGTGGGAACCTAGAAATATCGGGAAAGTCTTTGTTCCAAAGGGTTGGGATATGTTTCTTTGATGATGCTGTCCATAAACAAGTAAGAAGGTAGGATTGTAGTTTTTCTAAAACATTTGAACCACCATGGGCATTGCCTAGTGCAATGACCCCTACCTCATGGTGGTGGGAATCCAAAAGTACCGAGAAAGTATTTGTTCCCAAGAATTGGGATAGTTTTCTTTGATGGATGATGCCCATCAATATAATGTCCAAAGTTTAAAGGAACATACTTAAGGTTGTATGCACACATTTGGAAGCCAACCTCTATTTCTTTCTTGCATCAGTTTTCTTAAGTTCTCTTGTGTTGGGCAATAGTGCTGTGTCAAAGCACTGAGTGCTACTAGGGCTCTACATGCAGAGAGAGTGCTTTGAGGATGGAGTAGAAAGGAGGTGGTGTAAGCGCAAGTGCATGTTAAAGGAGGACGCGAGTTCCTAGGGAAAACAAATGAGTATTGCGATGGCAAGAGTGGGAGGGGAATATCAAGGCACAGATTGTGTGAAAAGGACTATTGAGGGGGAATACAAGACATTGTCTGGTAAGTTGAGTGATGGTGAGGACACTCTATCTATGATAAGGTGGTGACGCACAAGATGAGGAGCGGCTCTATACTCCTTTGGAGGATAATGAAGCAAAGGTGGTCCTCAAGTTGGAGCTAGACTAGAGGGCTAGAGATGTCAAGAGAAAGGGTCTACTAAATTTTGGACATATTCACTCAATGTTATGCGAGATCCCTCTGGAGATTGTTAAGCCTGAGTTGGAAAGGTTGGCAAGGGGGGATTTATACCTATTTTTGATGGGGGAAGTTCCATCGATGGTGGAACTCAATCAATTTCTCTCCTTTGAGTGTGATTTCCCTTCTTTAGCATACTCTACTAGGTTTGTGGGTCGGGGTTTCTTTCTTATCTGATTACATTTCGGAGGCTATAAAAAAGGAGATGCTAGGTAGATCCCTTGCCTTTCTGGGTGCTACTATATTGACCATACCGTGGAGTCCAAGTTTGAGTGTTGATGAGATTTTGATCCATGAGTGTCCAATATGGATCAAGTTTTTGGGGCTTCCTACATGGTTGGGTAGTTCAATGAAGAGGATGGCTACCTCTATTGGAAGGGTTTTGCTTGTATTTTGTCCCACTATACAAATTCTATCCAATCATTATGAATCTTTGCAAATATAAATTAATTACTTATTTAAACGTCTTTCCATAGTCTTGTGACCATCAAACACACACACCTACGGTATAAGCATTTTGATGCACAATGTTTTGGCAATTACTCATCATGCATGCTTAAAAATGAGAAAATATGCACATCATACCATACAAATGATGTTTGATCTCTATGAAAATTTTTGAGTATTGGGTTGATCAAAAGGTCTCTACAAATCTTTATGATCCTACCACATATACATGTATGAAGTAAGCATGTGTATTCTAGATTTTTGGAAAATTGTGTAGAATGTCTAAAAAAAAGTGCATGTTCCATTGCCTAAATGATGTCTAATCCTTATGAATCTTTACAAATGTAAGGTAATTACACATTTAATAATATTGGTATATTTTCATGACTTTTGGACACATAAGGTATGGTATAAGCATACCAATGTACAATTTTTTATAGTAATGCATCATCCATGTACAAAAATAAGGAAATGTGCATGTCCCACCATACAAATGATGTATGATCCTCATGAAATTTTTTGAGAATAATATTCTTACTCATTGGAAGGTCTCTACAAAGTTTCACGATCATGTCATACATACATCTATGTTATAAGCATGCCGATTACACAATTTTTTGACAATTGGGTAGAATGCGTTCTTGAAAATGAGAAAAAATGCATGTCCCATCACATAAGTGACGTCTAATCATTATGGACATTTGAAATTAAAAGGGCTACACATTGAAAGGTACTTGTGAAGTTTTATGACCATCAACTAGATAGAGGTATGGCCTAAGCAAGCCAATGCACAATTTGTTTGATTGTAAAACATCAAAAAATGATAAGATTTGCATGTGTCACCATACAAATGATGTCCAACCCTTATGAATAAATTGTTAGTATAACAAAATTACTCATTCAAATATCGTGACCATAAAAAATATACACCTATAGTATAAACAAACCAATGAGAAGATGTGCATGTTCCTACCATATAAATGATGTCGAATGATTATAAATTGTAGTATAAGAAAATAATGTGCACTAACATCACCACAACTACCTTGTACACCCACCTATGACTCAATATCTAATAGCAAAAGGGCTTGAGTAGTGGTAAGATCCTCCATAGCTACATCTACCTTGCCAACATGTGAATTGCCCTTGATTGAGCTAGATGCATAGCTGTTACAAGGATAGCCATGGTAGCACTAGAACTATCAGGTGTGGCTACCACATGTGTTGTCCCACCTACCCCTGGGATCCAATCTTGCTCTCCCAAACTTGCTCTGTCACCCTCATCATCTAGATCTTTTCCCCTTAGGGTTATACTAGGGTGCTCCAAGGGTTGGTCTAATCCTAAAGGAGAGCCTAAATCTACTTATCCTTCACCACCTTTTGGTGAAGTGCCCTATTTTCTATCTAACTCTGCTATAGTTTAGTGTGTATTCAATTGAGTGCCTTTAGACGTTCTTCTTCATGAATGTCAGCTTCTCTTGGAGGCTATTGTGTCCTCGGTGGCAAAAGAGAACCCATGGACTCATTATATTAATGTAAGAGGAGGTCATGGTAGACCTGGTCATGCTCTATCTCTATCCTTTTATCTAACAAGAATTTTGTCATACTAGCTCCTCAGCTCCCTTACATACCCTTCCCTCCCTTGACAATATTTTTGGTGGTCTCATTAGCCATGTTAAGGCTAGATGTGGCCTCTCTACCACTTTCAAGTGCTTATTGGCAAGATGGAGAGGCTTGGGTGAGAGATGGAGAGGTGTAGAGGTGTGATGCTCAGGATTGATGGGGTAGGCTGGTGGAGCAGGAGGGATTTTCTTTGAGGGGGTGTCTAGTGAAGAGGCTATTGTATGAATGAAGGGAGGAAATTTTGGATTTTCAAACGTGGGGGTTAAAGTTTGTCTATGAAGGCGAGCTATGGTGGAGTGAGTGTTGCAAAAAAAACTTGGAATGGGAGGAGGTGGAGGTCTAAATAAATTTTTTATTATAGCTACCTTTGAGTCTTTTGTAGTTAAACCCACTCCTTTGCCGCACGAGTGCCACACCTGATCGACTTGGTTCTCTTGGATCAACTTGTACTTCTATCTTGGTTGATGGGTCTCCCGATCCACTTGGGGTATTGGTCAGTAATAGTCTTGGTGCTGGCTCTTCAAGATTTTATATCCTGCATGTTAGATCCTGCAATAAGCATGTCATCAACATACAATGATAAGATCACATATCTGCCATTGTCTAGTTTCTAAGAATAAACACAGTAGTTTGTCACTACCTTGGAGCTTGCTTTAAACCATACAGACTTTTCTTAAACATGCATACCAATTCCTCCTTTCCATTGAACTCATATCCATGTGGCTATTGCAATAAATCTCTTCCTCTAGATCCCCATGAAGAAAAGATGTCTTCACATTTAATTGTTCAAGATGCAAGCCTTCTATAGCCACAAAACTTAAAATAGTTTTGATTGAAGTCATTTTAACAAAATGAGAGAATATTTCATCAAAGTCTATACCTTTCTTCTGTGCAAGTTACCCTTTAGAACAAGCCTTGCCTTGTACCTCCTTCTTCTTCCTTCACCCTCCTATAAACCCATTTATTCCACAATGTTGTTTTTCCCATAGGTAAGCGAACCAAATCCCAAGTCTGGTTTTCTACAAAAGAGTCCATTTCCTCTTCCATGCCTCGCTTCCACTCCTTTTTTTATTCTATCTACATTGCTTCTTCATATGTTCCTGGCTCACCAAGAATCAGCCAATAGAACATAATTAAAAGAAGTAGAAAATTGGTCAGGTGGTCTACTTGCCCTAGTAGACCTTATAAGTGCACCTGAGGAATTTGAGGTTCTTGCTTTGTTGCTACTACTCATTCCCATTTTTTGCAACCTTTGGAATTTCATCTCATGTGATTTCATCAAGAGTTGGGTATTCTAATTTCTATGCATGTATTTTCTTTCTTCCTTTTCTACAAGTGATCTTTATACATAACACTCATACACATCTCTGCTCCTAATGATTTTGTTACTTTCATAATCCCACAGACAATAAACTCACTACCTCCATATCCAGCACTTCTTGGATTTTGCCTCAAGCTTTTTTCTCAATCCTTATCAACATGGACAAATGCTTCACAACCAAAAAGCTTTAGAAAAAAATAGTTAACCCTTTTACATGTCCATGCCTCTTCTAGAATGCCACCATCTAAGGAACTTGAAGGCGATCTGTTTATCAAGTAAATAGTTGTATTCACTAAAATTATAAGGGCAGCCTTGCATGTAGTCTCATACTCCTTGCATGCTCCATGACTACTCTGTTCATCGTCTCTAACATTGTATTTTCTTGTGGCATTCTTAGAGTTGTCTTCTCTCTATGAATGCCATTGTATGAACAGTAATTATCAAACTCTTTGCTACAATATTGGGCCTTCATTATTAGATTTGAGACCTTGGGTGCCAACTCCCTTTATTAAGAAAACCCATTGCCGTCGCCAATCCTGTTGTCATCGCTACTTCCACCACTGGCTGCACCATTGCACTGTCACCACCTATGCTTGACACTGAGCACCACCCCGTGCTTGTGCCATCTATGCCTGCTGTCACTGTCTGTGCACTGCTTGTGCGCTATTGTCTATCCCGCTGCCACCATTGCGCCTGTCGCTTGCGCCTGCACGTCATCATCGTCGATCCCGCTGCTACCTCTACTCGTGTTGCTACCTCGGTGCTCTGTGCATCATGTTTGCCCGCCTCTCTATCCACTCCTCCATCACGCTTTGCACCCGCTGCCACCTCACGACCTCCTCCTCCCTACTTTGCATCCTACATCCTCTGTGGCAACAAAGCTTCCAAGGGCCATATCTTTTTGCTGAGGTGGAATTTCTCGGTGCCGCAGAAAGGAGAAGTGTTCAGTTCTCCAGGTCTTCACGACTAGTTGGTCAGAATAAAAAAGTATTCCTCCTAGGTGGAGAAGATGCGTGAAAAGTGAGTCTCTTCTAGAGAATTCTCTCAAGCGGCCGACAAAATTCCAGAATCTAGTTGTTCATCTAACTCTGTCCCTTTGAACGTCAAGAAGAAAAGAGTGTTCAAGAAAAAGGTCAAGGTCCAGGAAAGGCCAAGGAGCTATTACTATGATTACGCCAAGGAGCTAGGGTTCTCTGAATTCTTATGTAATAACATGCATTTATATGGTTAAGATGTTTCGTCCTCAGATTTTGTTTGTTCCTAATCAACCTTTTGTTCCGCATCATGAACTTCATGTGGTAATTTTGTTTAGACACAAAGTGAATTTTCAACAGAAAATTGTGAGCTTGTTTGGGACAGAATGCCTTGCTGAGGTTTTGGCATCCCCTCATCCACTCATCCTCCCAATCTTAGATGATCGAGAGACTTGGGATGTATGTGTCTTGGTGCTTGTATGACATCGGCTTGGGTCTTACACTTTGATGGTGCTTATAGACCTTTCACAAAAGCGGCGGGGGTAGGAGTGACCTTGACTTCACCCGATGGAGAAAAATTTTTGTATGGAAGCCCCATGGCAGCAAACACTTGCAATCAGGCCGAATACTCCGCACTCATTTTTGGCTTGCAAAAAGCCAAAGAACATCAAATCACTCAGGTAGAGGTACAAGAGGCGACTCACAACTAGTATGTTGACAAGTGAGTGGTGACTGGAAAGTGAGAAGTGAAGCCTTGACAGGACACCATCAATAGGCTACTCAGCTTTGTCAAAACTTTGAAGAGATTCAAGTGAAGCATATTCCAAGAACTCAAAATAGCATCGTCGACTCACTAGCATGAGCATCCTGTGAATCAAAAGGAGATACCTCTTCAAAGGAATGGAAATGCCGAACCTCACCCCGCTAGAAGAAATCTCATGGAGACTACAAGAGCTTGAGGATTCGGAAGGTGATGTGCAAGCCCTACATCTTCTTACCATGGTAATGGCTTTCCTCTTTGCTTTGATGAACAACTTGATGCAATGCCATACCCCCAATCTTCTGCAATGATGTCAGCTATAAAAGTTATTTGCAAACTCTTCTTTGCCATTGACTCTTCTCGTACGGAATATCGCACCACTCCCAATACTCCATTTTCAGCTTACATTTGCTTTCTAGTAGTCTTGTCCCCACACTTCCATTTTAAAATTCCACTCTCTATTGTCAATACATAATCTTGTATTTTCTTACCTCCTCCACTGTATTCTTCGATCCCCTCCTCTTTTCCAAGCATGGCAGACATTCTTGTGTCCTATGGTCGGGTTGAAGAAAATCCAAAGGAGTATCTTGTGGCCTTCAAGCGCCATTGTGTTTCTCTCAACTTTTTTATTGAAGATAGATGGTTGTTGGTTCTTCCCACATTTCTAGAGGGTTTGGCTCAAGTGTGGTATGAGAAGCAGCAGGCTGAGGACGTTCGCCAAAGTTGGCCAAGGTTGACAGCAGCTATGATTGAGTATTTCGGCAAAGAAGAGGAGCTGGAGAATGTGTACCTGCAAGTGGCAAACCTGAAGCAGTCAGAAGGTGAGACGGTGCATTGTCATGTAGATCGAGCAGCCGTGCTCTTGGACCGTTTAATTGCCACGTAGGAGGACAACATCAGATTTTGAGCTAAAATGACTCAGCATGTGCTGGGCTACCTTGTAGTAGGAGCAAGTGATGAATTCCATATCAAGCTTAAATGGGAGAATCCAGAGACCATGGTGCGAGCACAAGAGATTTCTCAAAGGTTTAACAAAGTTCAGTCTGCTGACCCCGCTTCAAAGAAGACGGTTGTCCCTCCGCAACTCCCTTAATTCTTGCAACAACAACCTGGGGGGTCCAACTCAGGGGCATACCCCCACCCCCCATCAAGGATGTATCCACCGCCTCCACCTGAAATGTATGGTCTTCTCTGGGATTCTTACCCTCAACAAGGTGTATATCCTCACCCTCCACTTGGAAGATTTCCCCAGCCTCGCCCATGAGCCCCCTCCTTCCTACTCCCCCGACCCCTCTTGCTAAAGAACCCAGAGTCAATGACCTTGCCAAGGCCCTGTATGATCTTCGGCTTGAGATGGTGGGCATTAGAAATCAATCCAATTGCCCTCCAAGAGAACGTGCCAATGTTGTGTGCTACAAGTGCCACCAGAAGGGTCATTATCGCACCGAATGTCCCAATATTCCAAGGGTGAATCTTCTAGGTGAATCAGGCACCAAGGATTCTGACGTAGAGGACCTTGACCTCGGGAAGAGAAGTCGTACCACCTCGGACCCCTCTCCAAACCGTGGACCGACGTGGACCGGGCTACCCCAAGAAGAAGGTGTCCTTCTTAGAGCCCCCAGATGCTTAGATGACAAACCCACCAACAGAGAAGGCTAAACGATCTCGCAGGAGTAAGTGGTCACCCTCGGATTTCCCTATCGGCTCAGGGCAAGAAGACTATTCAATCATTCAGAACCTTGCTCACTGGTCTTTGAGCATCACGCTTCCTCAACTAATAGCATTAAGGCCTAAGGTGAGACATGAGCTGCAGCAAGGGCTCTCAACAAGGAGGAGCAAGAAAAAGGGAAAGGTATGAGAGATTTCTTCTATCTTTGAAGATGTTGATCGGAACCCGCATACAGTAGATGTCATCATAGATGATTGCCATATCAAAAGTGTGTGTGTTGATGGGGGAGCTGCATGTAATATCATGGTGCCCCGTATCATGAAGAAGTTGAATTTGAAATGCATAAGGCATTCCCCCACTCAAATCAAGGTAGCAGATAGTCGATGACTCGCTACCCTAAGAGTCATTGAGGATTTGCCCAATCACTATCAATGGGTTGACCACCATCGTCAATTTCTATGTAGTGGACATTGAAGATATAGGCAAGAGTTACCCAGCCATACTCGGGAGACTATGGTTGAGAAAGGGTGATGCAGTCAACTATTGGAAGACGGGACACATGTCTTTTGGTGCTTCAAAGGAGAAGATCCCGGTGCAACCAAGTGCCACTGAACTAGAAGAAGAAGAGGAGCAAGACATTGATACTCTCTCATCCTCGTTGAGTTAATGGAAGATTCAGATGGGGGGGAGGAGTTCTCAGAGGAAGAATTTTACATGATGGGGGTGTCTCCGATCCCACCACCCACAGAAAAGGTAACAACTAGTCCTCAACATCTTGAATCTATGCTGTCTCCAGACCTCACTCCGAGTGAGAAAGATGAGTTCCTAGAAATGTTCAAAGGTTTCCCTGACCTCTTTGCAACTAGCTACCACCACCTTCGGCATGTGACTACCATAGAACACAAGATAGAGTTGAAGCCAGATGCTAATTCAGTGCATCGATTATAAGAAACTCAATGCGGCCACCAAGAGGGACCATCATCCTCTGCCCTTTCAAGACCTCATTTTGGAGAAGGTAAGTGGTCATGATATGTATACTTTCTACGATGGTTACTCCGAGCTTTATCAAATCAGAATTGCCGAGGAGGGTGTGCTTAAAACCACATTTGCCACACCCTGGGGGACATTTGTATTCAAAGTAATGCCATTTGGCCTCACCAATGCTCCTGCTACCTTTCAAAGATTTATGCAGATGGTGTTTGCTCCTTATTTGGGGGTTTCCTTGGCGGTGTTTTTAGATGATTTTTGTATATTCTCGGCATGTAAGGAGCACGTCATGAAGGTATGGTTGGCCTTCCAAAGGGTCAATGATGTGAATGGCAGTCTCAACCCTGATAAATGCACTATTGGAGCCACTCAAGGGAGGTTACTGGGACATATTGTCTCATCCGAGGGCGTCAAGCCTACCCCGAGAAGGTAGAAGCTATCCTCAAGCCCTCCCTGCCAACAACCAAACGTCAGGTATGCTCATTTGTCAATCTAGTAGGATATTATCACAGCTTCATTGATCAATATACTACTTTGACGTGACCCATGACTACGCTATTAAAAGATGGGGTTGATTTCTCTTGGGATGAGGATTGTGATCATGGGTTTGTACAAATCAAGAGTGCTCTGGCTTCAGAACCCATTCTATGCAATCCTGATTGGTCAAAGACTTTCTATATGGGTTTGGTGAGCACACTCTGGCGGGTATTCTTCTCCAGTAAGGGGAGGATCGGTTCATGTAACCCATTCAATTTGCTTCTCGACAATTGCTCAAAACTGAACGATGCTACTCTGAGGTTGACAAGCATGCCTTGTCTTTAGTGTTCTGCATTGAGAAATTTAAGCATTATGTGGCTGGAAAGTCCTTCATTATAATATCTAGCAATGGTCTTGCAAAGCAGGTTCTTCAATCACCAAATCCCATGGGCCAGTTGGCCAAATGGTTAGCAGTTCTACAAGAATATGAATTTTCTTTCAAAATTGTAAAAGGGGGTTGTTCCAACTTGAAGAATGCTTTGATTAATTTAGAGAAGTGCCTCGATGTAACCCTTGTAGCGGCCATAGAAGTTGGGGATCCACGGGTATGGTGGTGTCTACAGGTTTTTGACCGCTTTCTCCTTTCCTCCGAAAAGTACTAGCTATGAGAGAAAGAAGATCCGTAGAGATAGTAGGCGCTACACTCTCTTTGATGGGGTGTTGTACCCTCAAGGAATGGATGGGGTACTAAGACGGGCCATTGATGCGAATGAAGTACCTAAGGTATTGAAGCATTATCATGATGGATTTTGTGGAGGCCACTATGCCGGTGACTATACAGCTAAGAAGATTTTACATGCTGGGTGCTATTGGCCGACCTTGTTCAAGGATGTCACTATGTATTGAAAAACCTATGAACCATGCCAATTCTTTGGTAGGAAGGATTTGTGTCCTGGGCAACATCATCCAGTGATGTCCATCCATCCATTTCAGAAGTGGGGAATAGATTTTGTTGGGCCCCTGCCCATGACTGCCTGCAAAAAGAAGTATCTTTTGTAGCCACTTAGTATGTCACTAAGTGGGCTGAAGCTATCGCCCTCCCCGCTGCAAATGGTAAGGCAGTTTTAAATTTCATATTTGAATGTATGTGCACAAGGTTTGGGACACCCATGGAAATAGTATCTGACCATGGGAGTCCATTCTTAAATGAAGCACTGGAGTTGCTCATGGATCGCATGGGTATTGATCATCGCACTTCTAGCATCTATTATCCAGCATCCATGGGACAAACGGAGCGGACCAATGGCCTCCTTTGTAAATCCATGGGAAAAATGGCCACAGGGTACAGGAGCCAGTGGGATCAGAAGGTCACTGAAGCCGTGTGGGCTTACATCACCCATAAAACATCTATAGGTCACACTCCTTTTGAGTTGCTGTACAGTACTAAGGTAGTTTTACCACTAGAGATAGAGATTTTGGTGAGATTGGCACAAGAATAGAGGATGACAGAAGATGAACATGTAGAGGCCAGGTTGGTACAACTTGAGAAGTTAGATGAAACCCGACGCCTTGCACTACATCAAACAGAGTTCCAAAAGAATCAACAAAAGGCCTGCTTGGATGCTAAGATTTGCAAGGGATGGGAAAGACACTTTGCTGAGGGGGATGTTGTGCTATGCTTTGATAACAGATTGGACCACCAAATGGATTAAAAGTTCCTTCCACTATGGACCGGTCCATACAAAGTCATCAAGGAATGTAGCAATGGGTCTATACAAGTTCAGAAGCTGCATGATCCATATGGCAAGAAGGTGATCAACAAGCGTTATCTCAGGCCCTTCTTTGTGCATGATGGTCCCAGGCATGGAAATCCTGTGCATTCCCTACCTGGGGGGCGGAACTGTTATGGACAAATTTGACAAAGGTAAAAGGCATAAACATGTGTGTATGCTTGTATGTGTGGCAATAGTATAATAAAACATGGTGTGCATAGGGCCCAGGGTTGAGGAGGCAGGGCATGACCATGTGCCACCCTTCCATGTAAGAGGACCCATAGGTGTGTTGTACATAATCCATGGTAGTAATATTATAAAATGTTAAGGTGGCATGGTTCCTCCATGTGCCACCCCTCCACCTAGGTGGTGGTCCCATGCCTGCATTTAGTGAGACATGGCCCAAGCACCATGGGAGAAGTAATACAAAATCGGTGGAGATGGATATTATATTGGATTATTTCCTCCATGTAGGATAGGCCCATGTGGGGGGGTGTAGATAGTCCAAGAATGCAAGTTAAATAATGGGGAAAGAAGGATGAGATGCCAAGATTCCTTGTGCCAACCCTCCACTTATCCTTCTAGATGTTTGAATGTATTATAAAATTGAGAAGAGACTAAGGGAGTATCTTAGACTTGGGATATGGGGTTTGATTTATGTGGAAAAATGAGGCAAAGGGTTGTCGCACACAATTGAGACTGCGTACCCACCAGCCCACATGGGAGATTCCTCCACACACACCATGCATGTGGGAGGCGGCATTTATTGGGAGAGACCCCCTCTCTTGGCTATAAAAGGAGGGGGCTATTCCTTGATTTGGACACGCTCATTCTTGTAAAGCCACCATGCTAGTACTTTGATTTCCCCCATCCTTCCTTTCAAATAAAGCATGACTCTCTTCCCTTGATGTCTCCATCTCTACATTCCACCTCCCATCATGTACATGCTCCTCTTCCCCTTCTCCCTTCCCCGTGGTGCCATAATCTCTCTCTTTATTCCCACCCCTCTTAATCCCTTTTCCCCACCCATGTTAATTCTTCTCCCCTCATGTTCCCTTTCCCCCATGGCCCTCGAGCATTGCCATGCCTAGCGTCTCACCCCATGCCTAGCATCTCGCCTCATGCCTTGATTTCTACATATGAAATGTTGATGAATAGAGATAGATATAAATATACCTTTTTATAATGCCCATACATAATGTCCAAGTGGTGACTTATTTTATGACTTTCTACACCATTGGATAGATCATGAAATTTTAAGAAAATCTCCTCTTTACAGTTGCTCAGAATGAGAAAAGAAAAAGATATAACCCCGACCCTTCAAGTGTATTCTACCATAGTAATATGGTTTGAAAAGCTTGCCCCAACCCTATTCCATTGGCGGAATACCCTTGGAGGACCTACAAAGAAGGGGTCATAACGTTTTCTCCTTATCTTAGATTGAGGAGCTGTAAAAACGAAAAATGTTAAAATTTTCATGATCTATGCAATTGTAGGCTTAAAAGTATAATTTCTAAAGGTATAGAAGAGAAATATTGATAATTTAAAGATGTGTATGAGAGTTACAACTTCTCCCTAATTCGTATTATGTTAGGAAGGAGTTGAGTAGGGAACAGATTTCCTCAAAGTACTTAGGTTTGGAGAATTGGGAATATTTTGAAAATCCCTCCCTTTACTTTCAAAATGTTTAATATTATAGTAGAGATGAATTTATGATCAATTATAATGGCGTCAAGTATGAGGGTTTTCAATATCTCTTTCCTACTCATTAAAGGAATATGGTCTACATTGTTACGTGAGAGCTTCTCAATAGTTGAAATATGGGATTGCTAAAGCTAAGAGAAACTCTTCCAAATCCATTAAATAACCATACTCCTCAAAAGAGAGTATGGTAGGGAGTGATTTATAAGAGTTTCTAAAGTGTTCACAATTTTTTTATATTTAGATGATCACTAAAATGAGGGTTATAATAATAAATAAGTATATGGTTCCATAAATTAGAAATTAATAAAGAATTGTATATTACTTTGATTAATATACTAGCATGGTTGGTGTCAAAAATTATCACTCAGGCTTTTTTGCTTGTATGTTTTTGCTCGAAAACTATGCACACCGTAGATGACTTAATAATCATCTATTTATGAAAGACAAGTGTAGGAATGGTGGTGATAATCACACATGTGGATGACTTGATAATTACAATCCAAGATGTGGATGAGATAGCACATGCACGGAACATGCTTTGTGTGGAATTTGATATGAAGGACCTTGGTGAGCTAAATGTTCTTCTTAGGAATTGAATTGATTCATACTCCTCATGGGATATGGATGATACAACGGAAGTATATATTGCATATGATCCAAAAGTTAAAGATGATAGCACTAAGCCAGCTACCATAGCAATGGAGGTGAATTTGGAGTTACAGTATGATTTGGAAGAGGAATTGGAGAATTCAACCATGTAGCACCCAAGGAAGTTACATTGGATGCAACACAGAGGATGCTATTGTTTGCACAAAGATTACGTTGAATTATGGGTTGTTTTATGCATATGGTACGTCCATAGAGGTGGTTACATGCACGAATGCAGATTGAGCAGGTAGTTCTTATAATAGAAAATCAACCAATGGCTAGTTTTGTAGTGGCATGGTGACTTGGAGTAGTCGGAAGCAAGCAATGGTTGCATTGTCTGCTATGGAGGCTGAGTACAGAGATGCAACAATGGCCACATGTGAGATAGCTAGGTTGAGAAAGATACTACATGAGTTGGGAGAAGATGTTGCCAAAGGAGTCACATGTGTATTTTGACATCAAGGGAAGAGGACCATGCTTTATTTTGAAAGGAAGGAAAGGGAGAAATCAAAGTACTAGCTAGGTGGCTTTACAAGAATGAGCGTGTCTCATCAAGGAATAGCCCCCTCCTTTTATAGCTAAGAGAGGGGATCTCTCCCAATAAATGCATCCTCCCACATGTATGGTGTGTGTGGAAAAGTCTCTCTTGTGGGCTAGGCGGTTACACACTCTCAATTGTGTGCGACAACCCTTTGCCTCATTTTTCCACATAAATCAAGCCCCATATCTCAAGTCTATGATAATCCCTTGGTCTCTTCCAATTTTATAATATGTTCAAACCTCTAGGAGGACAAGTGGAGGGTTGGCACAAGGAATCTTGCCACCTCATCCTACTTTCCCCATTATTTAACTTGCTCTCTTGGACCTGCTATACCTCCCCCACATGAGCCTATCCTATATGGAGGCAATAACCCAATATAATATCCATCTCCACCTATTTTATATTACTTCTCCCATGGACTTGTGTATGATGCAAGGACAAAGCACATAGAAGTGAATTATCATTATGTGAGGGAGAAGATCCTCACTAGAGGGATTGATTTGATGTATGTCAAGATAGATGAGGGAGTGGCTAACATATTCACAAAATCATTGGATGCAAAGAAGCACCAAAAGTTTCAGAGCATGTTGGGTGTAATGGAGTTTGGTTGAGATCGAGGGAGATTATTAAAATAGCAAGCTTTCACATGATCACCCACCTAGGTAGTGGACTTGATGACCATGAGTGTGATAGATTATGTGTTTGCATTGTGATTGCCAATAGCTCTAAGCTGGAGAGCTAGCCAACTATATACCTAATTGTTTCTCACTATTGTTTGTTATGTTGAGGCAATGTAGTGGATCTATTGTTTATGTAGAGTAGCCATTATTGAGCAATCATAGTGTAGCCAAAGAAGTACTATTGGTAGTCATTTTCTCTGATTCCAATTTACTATAACTAGACACCTTTGGTCGAGCTTGGTGCACATGAGCTCACAAATGAACATGCTCCTCTTATAGTTCGTGGCTTGCTATGCAGGGTTGCAAGTCGATAGGCAAATTGTATGAAGACAAGCACAGAGTGCTCAAGTGAAAGGAAAATAGACAATTGAATGAAACCAAATGATGATTGTATTATAAAATTGAGATCCACAGTACAGTATCTCGTGGATGCACAATCATTTTCACTTAGACCCTAACTCAAACTCACCTTCCATTTGCGCCTTGACTAAACTAGAAACTCTATGAGCCCTTGGACTGGTCTAGATCTTAATTCTACCTTAGTCTCTTAAGTCTCTCTATGGTTTTGACAACATCCTACTACTCTACTCTACCTTTGGACTTGAATGTAGCTAGGAGTCTTCACTGACTACACTAAGAGCAAGCTTGCCGACTTCTAATTACATCCCTATCTAACTTGGTGGATTGTGTTCCACCATTGGTTGTTGCTACTAAGATTCTACTTCCCTCCATGATCTATGGAGATCTCTTCTATTAGAATTGTTTGATTTCATGCCGCTTACATGCTATAGGTTGCTACATCAACTTTCTGAGTCAAGTTCTCTATTGTTGAGTCTGCCACCCCCAATTATCTTGTTAGACGGAGGTTACAAATTGTGCATGCCTCCACCTCTCTTATGAGTGAACTCCTCTCTAGTGTGCATACTTGTGTAGTTGTAGAGCTCAAGCTCCCCCTCTTGCATTGCATTATCTTTGTTGTTGTGTTGTTTTCTTTCATGGTATTAGAGCTCCACACATTTTTACACCTCCAGGGAGAACAATGATAGTTTGAAAAACTTGAAACTCTAGGAAAAAAATATTGATAAACACTAAGGAGAGATTTAACCAGCCCATTCTACACCATTAACCTTCAACACCTTCTAAGAATGTTTTTGATTATTAACACGTTGTAGAATGAGACTTATAAGAACTATAAAGGAAGATCCCAATTGGTAACACCTACATTTATCCTTAACCAAAATTTGATAGCTAATCGAATGACTTTCCTCACTACTAGAAATTCCTTAAAGCTACAACAAGGAGTTCAAAAAATACAATAATGCTAGTGGCTACTAAAATGAATTGTAGAATTGAGAAGCTAAAACAATGATAACTAGCTAGTAGAAGAGGATGAAATCGGAAGTTATCAGGAAGAAGTGTTCACATGGAAGATAAGGAGATAGAGTGGAGGAACACAAAACATGGGTTTAACTATTGGCCTTACAAATGAAGGCTCCTTGTGTTCCACAAGATACACACAAGGTACCACTTGTTTAGGTAGGAAACCAAGTCTCCATCACCATATCCAAAATCCTATCCATGGTGATATCCTCCAATCGCCTTGATATTCAAAAATTAACACATCCTAGGTTTTCTACTATACCAAGCATCAAACGGTGTCGTATTATTCAAGTCCTTGGTGAAGAATTTGTTCAAAACATGTGTTGCACATATTATTTTCTCCAACCAATATTTGTGTGGCAACCTCTTCCCTTTAACCATGCACCTGGCCATCTCTAAAATCTGTGTGACATCCTCTTACCTTCAACCATGCACCTTGCCATCTCCATTAGCACATATTTTTCTTTCTCTAAGAAACACCATTTTTTAAAGGTGTATAAGCAGCTATAAATTTATGCATAATCCCTCTTCCCTTCAAGAATTCTTTGAGGGCATTGACATGTATTCCCTCTCTATCTATTATCAAATTTTGCAATTTGCATCCAAACTCGTTCTTAGCCACCATAGCTCCAAATTATTGGAAGCGCTAAAAGAAATCAAATTTTTATTTCAATGGATACACCCATGAAAATCTATAAAATTCCTATATAAAGGTAACAAAATATAAATGTTGTCCCAAAGATGGTGTCCTCATGGGACCACACACGTCATCATGCATGAGCTATAGTTTCCTTAGCTCTAATAGATTCATCTCTAGATAAAGGCATTCTTATGATTTTTTTCATATGAATCCTTCACAAACATGTCTAGGAGGGGTTGCCAATGAAGCCACATCATGTACCATCCCATGCCTCTACAACAATTGCAAGCTAACATAGGTCACATGGGCATGTCTAGCATGCCCTAATTCTACATTTTTCTTTTCAGCAAACACTACTGCCACAAATGCATTATAAGTATTGATTTCATGTTTGTCCAGTTGTGGTAAACCTTGATTCAAAGTGCATGTGGCAGTGACTATCTGATATTCATTTTTTCTAGCCCTCACAATGTAGCTATTATCTTCAAAAATGGCATCCAAGCCTCTCTTTCCAAAAAGGAAACAAAAACTAAATTCTTCTTTATCCGCATTTCATAGAGGAAATTTAGAAGGCATAAACCAATCCCATCAACTAATGACCAAAATCTCCCAACCACTTTCACGAGACATTAAGAATTATTAACACAGGACACTCTCTTCATAACAAAAGTAGGTTGCAAATCCACAAAAAAATACTTATTAAGCATACTTTTCCTATCTCCAAAAAAGTGGGTGGAACTATACTCACCCTCATGGTACACTTTAGAGAAGCATGAAAACTTGGTGAGAAGAGAAAACTTTAGCTTGGGAAAATAAAGGGTTAAGGTAGCCAATGTGTTTGTAGAACACATGTCAATTGCAAGCATTTCATGAATGATTATTTGAGAAGGTGCTAAATCAATTAGGTAGTCTTCTTGGTGGCTTGCAACCCTTTATTCCATGCAAGATCCTCTTTACAACTTTTGTCTGTCTTCATGCTCCCTCTTCTCATGATTGTCTCTTGATTACTATATTTTGTTAATGGATCAATGCTGGTGTACATATTAGACTCATAGTTTACCATGTAGCCCTCCAACAAGACTCATAGGATTGAGGAGGCTTAGCTATGCTATTTCTACCATCTTTCTATTCTAGGTTTAATTTTATGTTCTACATGTGATAGGAAAACTTTCTTTCTTTGTTATGTTATGTTTCTAAGTGTTGTTTATTGCATGCATTAGGTTTCAAATTATCTCCTGCATATGGCATTAGAGCTAAGATTATGGATACTATGCATGAAGGTTTGAACAAACTTGAGAATTTCACCAAGTCCAACTTTCTTGCATAGCAACTCGAGGTGTGACTTTATCTAATAGAGAAATGAATATGGTCAATCATCATCCCCTAGAATGGGAGAAAATCTAGGCAATAAATAAGAGATGAAGAAATTCTCATAGTGGGAATCAAAGAATTTAATAGCCCTTGGAATTCTCGCTAGAGCTCTTGACATATCAAGCATGCCTAGCAAGAACTAGATTACAATTGACTCTTTGTTGGGTCTCATTTAAAGAATTATAAATTCATACTCAATCAAGAACTCTTTGGCTTAAAGATTTCTGAGAATATTTCTCTTGGTCAACACTTCAAAAAACTTCATTCAATCACAAAGCAACTGATTGATCTTGGAGTGTGAGTTGAAGAAGACTCCTTTAAGGTTGTGCTACTATCTAGTCTACCCTTAAATACAATGACATTGTCAAGCTAGTGTAAGTCAACACTAGAAACAGTTTAAATGAGATGATATTGACTTTGTTGGGATGACGATTATCACCAATCAAATTTGAGTTATGAAGGCTATGAGAAATCTTATATCAGCAAGGTTTCTATTGATAAGAATGAATTCCTCAGGAAGGAAAATTAGGAGAAATTGAAGTGCCAATACTATGGGAATATGGGTCATAGGGAAGGCCACTATTTCAAGAGGAAAATATTAACAAAATAAGAATTCTATTGCATGTATAAACACATGTAATGTTGATTATGGTTTCTAAAAAATCTGTTACTCAATAGTTTAGGTTTGGTGTTTGCTTTCTTTTTGCATCAATGTTGTCCATGTTTAGCTTTTTCGACAGGTATTTTTGGGAGTTACGAACTTGTTCAAGAAGTTCCACAACCCTTCACATTCTCACTAGTTCACAACCCTTTACATTTCCAATGGTGTAAATGTATCCTTAGTTTAACTTCTTTCTAACCTTAGTATGCTATTTCATCTTCAACAATTAGCACACTAGGTGAGTGGATTTCAAAAATATAAATTGAACCCACCAAAGCTTTCAAGAGATAAGTTTATTGTAGTGCGAAAAGAGATAGGCTTTAAATGATAATGTGCTCAAGTATAGTGAAGTGCATATGTGACATGCCAAGATGGGAACCCAATATATATAATGTCATCCATACAAGATCTTAGAGAATGAAAATATGGGACCATGAATGAATTAGTATGTCTACAATCCAATGCAACAAAATTGACATTGCATAGGCATCGCACCATCTCTACAATTAAAAAAATGTCACCAAAGCTCTAGCATCTACAAGCACATGTACCCAAAATGATACACCACCAAGAAAATACGTTGATGAAACATAAGGTAAAAATACCATAAATTGTGTCAAGTAGGATCCTAACAACTCCACCAAGGAATAAGGATCGTTGCAATATGAATTTTGAGATCAGTCTACCTAAAGTCTAATTTTTTTGTTTTTCTGTTCAAAACTGAAAATTTTGATTTTCTTGAAATTTAAAATTTCAATCTTTCTGAAGTCTATCCCAATAGATTCTTGAATATTTACCTTTGTCGATAGAGCTTTTGTTTGCTATCTAACATTGTCATGAGTATTTTATTTCTAGTATATTTTAATCTTGAACTCATGCCAAGCATTGGAAAACCTTTGGTATGAAGTAGGGGTTAATTGAGAATTCTTCTAGGCTTTTTCAGCTCTCTTAATTCTTTTATATTACCCTAATCATTCATGACAAGCATGATAAACAAGGGATAAACATCGTTACTTTGTTTTTGTTGGATAGACCTCTATTTTTATAATATGCTTTTGCACTTGAATCTTCAAAACAATATGAAATTTCTTCAAGACTTGAATCTAAATCATTATATCACTATGAAATCATCATGAAACTCAGCAAAAGCATCATAGGATACTTTGAATGTATCATGAACAAAATATGTTGAAATTCTATTTTTGAAACCATTCCAAAAAAGTATTCCTATGGAAAGTCATTTGCATTATTTTTTTCATACAATGATTGAATTGAATTGGGATTGAATTAGTTATACCTTTTTGAATCACTGATATTACTCCTAGTCATTTTCTTGGAGTCTTTCAAAAAAAAAAGGACACTTTGAGACTTTTTCTATGTTTTGGGGTTGATCTATTATTTGATCTTCATACATGAAACTCCACTATCATATTCTTCTCATCATCAATGGATAAACCATTTAGGGTTGTATATAGATTTATCAATTTGAACATCAACATCATAAACATCATCATTTGCAACACTACTATGCTATGAATCAACCATACAGTGCAATATACTCTACTTTTACTTCTGAACATGATGTATATTTTTTTCCATATTAGCTTTGTTCAAATCACAAGAAATACTCAGACGAGAATTAACTTCAACATCTTCATTATCATTTATGGAAGGTCGGTATCCTTAAATAATCCACAAAACATGAGGTAGACAACAAGCTCTAGCTTGATTGCTTTCAATTAATTCTAAACTATTTGTTTCTAGCTGATGACAAATGAATCCCATACCTTGCTTGTTGTAAGGAGTTTGAATTTAGGTTCCCCAAAATGATTTTAGATACTTATGAATTGTTCCCACATCATATCAATAGCAAAATCAAGTGCAAAAGCATAGCATGCACAAGTAGACATATTTTTAAAGATTGTTCTTCAAAGTAAACAAACCTCTTTCAAATATTCTTTGAAAACTAGTAACGCATATTCTTATTGCCCAAAGTGGCTGTGAAACCATCCAAAGCTGATTAAAATTCGATGTGTTATTGGTTCATCTAAAATATTAACCATTTATTGATCACTTTATGAAACTGAATATCCTTTCAAATCGAATATGATTTGATACATTAAAGATCTAATCATCTACAAAAACTTTGTGAATTCACACAACTCTATTCCTGATCTTTGGGATCATCTTCAAAATTTGAATCTTCTTTGAAAGTAAATTCTACTTCTATAATCTATACCCTTCTTTGAAGTTCTAAGATACCCTTCTTTTAAGTTCAATTTGAATCTTCTTCTGGAAAAGTACATTCAACTTCTATAATCTTTACCCTTTTTTGAAGCTCTAATATATTGCGACTATGAAAATCTAAAAATTCTAAGAGCTCATCCTACTACCTTCTTAATCTTGTTGACAGACTTTGTTTCATATAAAGTATATCATAGAGCTTTTTATCCAAAATAGCAAACAATATTTCTTCCTCTGATTACACTGTGTGCAATAATTACAAGAATGCAAGTAGCAATCTTTTTGTCCATGATAAAAAATCTCACTCAAAGTACAATGCTTGGTCTAACACTTCTTCTTGGATTTTTCCATGATAATCAAAATTCAAAAAGTACAAAAACTAGAAACAGATATGCCTCTGCATGTATGCAGATATTCAAGAACAATCAAATCTAAATTCAAACTCTAGATTCTTTAAAACATGAACATATTTTCAAGAACTGAATCCAAAATACTGCTCTCCTATTGTCTCTTGCATACTTTGGTTTCTGCAAGCTAGCAAACTTCTTCACAACTAATTTGACTTCCAAGAAAAGTCTCCCAACACATTGCTATCTTTAACCTCCTATTTACATAGGTTGAATGCTCTTAGTATAAGAGTCTTCAATTCAAAAGGATTTTCAATGGATTGTTGCCCTTGATATACAAGATGAATGCTCTCTATGAAGGAGTCTTCACTTGAGTAAAATTGTCAATGGATTCGGACCCTTCATAAACAAATTAAGACAACATAGGATTTGCAAAAACAACAGATATTCTTAAGCAAGAAAAAGTTTGAGCTGCAAAATTCAATGGGTGCAAAATGGAAGCCAAATAAAAGATTTGCACTCAACTTTTGGTATGTCAGAGACGGAAGAAAGAGTTGTGGGAGGAATGGAATTGAGTAGAGAAAGGAAAGATAAGAAACCATAGAT
This sequence comes from Dipteris shenzhenensis, assembly GCF_047967505.1. Classification (NCBI taxonomy): domain Eukaryota; kingdom Viridiplantae; phylum Streptophyta; class Polypodiopsida; order Gleicheniales; family Dipteridaceae; genus Dipteris; species Dipteris shenzhenensis. The sequence continues at coordinate 11,391,655 of NC_141626.1, forward strand.
AAGGAAGGAGAGATTGAAAATTAAAGAGACTAGAATTGGTTCTGAGAGAGATTGAAAAATATTAAGAAGGTAAGTTATTGTAGTTAAAAGTCTTGCCCAAAAGCTCAACACAAGGGGAAAGCTACTAAAGAACATCATATACCTAGATGAATCCAAGAACATTCCCAAACTCATCCTCTAAAAACACAACATAGTGCAGTTTCAATCTCACGAGAGTCACTCATAAGATTGAAAACCATAAACTCCATCACGCATAGCAGGGATTGAAGCATAATGATGAGGAACGCCTTCAAAATTCGATGATCGTATCGCTGGGAACGTATCTTTATTTAATCTTAGAATGTAGCTGAATATATAGAATCTGCTGAGGAAGAAATGAAAGAATGGAAACCTCGGATCAAGGAAGAGGAAATGGAGCTCTTGCAATTTGCAAAATTATATATATATATATATGAGCTAGCTAAGTAAACAACTCAATAAATCCTATCTTAAGATATACATGCACCATGTTGTTCACCTACATGTCCATCGATTAAATCCATGACTAGGTGTGTACTTTAAAAGGACACCTAAAATGCCATCATTCTTCAAGACATAAAGAAATATTTATGAAAGAAATCGATTGAGCTATGAAAGACAAGTAGAAGCTTCAATCTATTCATCACTTTCATAATTGTATTTGGATGTTGTGGAAATTAAAATAGACAATTTGATATAAGGCTTTTAAAGGCACGGAAGGGATTCAGGAAAGTTCTATGGTCAAAACAGTGCTAGGCTCTCATGAAGACAAGGTCAACAACTATCAACAACTATCAAAGGACACTTGCATTTGGTGGAAGTAATACTGTCTTGAGGATTGTAAATAAATCAAAACTATAAAAAGAGAACAGTTAAAAGGTTATTAATTTGCACGTGAAGGTTATCAAATGCATACAAATGAAATCACAAACATGGGGGGAAATGTACAAGTGCACCAAAAAAATACACAAAAGTAGAGAGGAAATAAAAAGGGAAGAAAACTCTAGGATAGCTCCACATCTAAAGCCAAGGAGAATTTTTGATAGGGGTGACTACAGCCTTAACTTGCATGTAATTATATAATCCTATCAAGCTTTGCTCTCGTCCAATCCCACTCATCTTGTATCCTCCAAATGGTAGTGCTGGATCAAACACATGATAGCAATTGACCCACACGGTACCTGCCCTAATTGAGCGTGATAGTGTATTAGCCACATCTATGTCCTTAGTTATAATTCCTGCTGCCAAACCATATCGTGTGTCATTTGCCCGCTCAATCACTTCCTCCAAGGTCCTACAACACCAGGTTTGAAACTTTAGCCACAAAAACTTCAGCTTTAGATTCAACATTTGAAGTATTACCATCCCAAGCACATACGTATCTTTGTAAAACTTTAACCATTTTAATGATTCTTGATTGTAAATCCTTTTGAATAAATTTTCCTCACAATCATATTTAAAATTTGATATTTAATAGTCTCTAGGTGTAGGTGTAGGTGTAGGTGAAGGTTCATGTGCTACTATGTAAAGCTGCCAACCATTTCATTATCTCAAAATCTTGTGTGCATAAGGTTTTGTCCTTCCAATAATTTTTAATCTCCTCTCGCGTGTTCCAGAGATGAAAAGTTTGCTACAAATGTCACTCGACATAATGAGTACACTCATATTCCCATGACTATAACCTATTAAGGTCAAGTTGTAAAGGCTTCAAATTTTTACTTCGTAGAAGTTAAATTCCTTCAATTTAATAGGTGACACTTACCTAAATTTCATGACAGACATCACAGGTCCAAATATTTCGTCTCTTGCAATTTTCATGTTATCCTACAACAACCCACCAAGAGACAAAGCCCACAACAAAAAATTGCTTTACATGAGCTACAACCTACTCAAAGGTCGTATCTAGATTGAAAGCCCACTTAAAAGCAAAAAAGGTAGGAATAACTTGAGCATCACCCACCTCCACATCTGAAAAAATGGTGGGCTCGATGTAGTATCCTTTGCTCCCCACCCGATTTCCACCGGTTAGGAGTTTAGCTCCCTCTTGTCTGCCACTTTCAATGTAGCTCATGATTTTGTCGAATTGAGCTCGATCTATCTGATGAGGACAAGTGATTGAAATGCAATAACATATAGGCATCATGATTCATAGGCATACATACAAAAATAAGCTAGAAACTCATGGAGAAAAAATATATGTGCGAGCGGGGAGAGAGAGAGAGAGAGAGAGAGAGAGAGAGAGAGAGGCACATAACTCATAAGATTTGTCCATAATGCAAAATTTTGAGAACTTAAGGAAGATAACTTAAGGCCTAAGAGAAGGCTTAGAAGGCTTGCCTGAGGACCTTGCTCCACGTCTGCTTTGAAGGGATCACCCACCACACGCTTCTTAGCCCTCTCAGTTGCCTTCTTCAAAAATTCCTCGTAGATGCCCTCTTGGACGTAGATCCTGCTTCCCGCAACACAGCATTGCCCCTGAAATCAACATTCCGCATTCGGTTGTTTCATCTTACTCCCACGTCTCATCTTTATTGTGGATTTTCAGCACGGATAGTTGCTTACTTGATTGAAGAAGAGTGCAAAGTGTGAAAGCTCTACTGCTGTCTCAAGGTCTGCATCATTGCATATTATGAGTGGAGACTTGCCCCCCAGCTCCAATGTCACAGGCTTCAAGTTGCTTTTTGCAGCAGCTTCCATGATCAATCGTCCCACTTCCGTGGATCCTGTGAATGCGACCTGCATCAAACAAGATTTGAACAGATAATCGAAGAAAAGTAATTATCGAGCTCATTGCCTGCTTGAAAACTGAAAGATTGCTTCCTTCATCTATGACAATGAGTACTGCAACAGTGCAATACAATTTTTTGATGCATCACTCACCTTGTCTATATCCATATGGCTTGCTATTGCTGCCCCCACGGTCCGCCCAAAACCAGTAAGCACGTTGATCACACCTGGTGGGATTCCAGCCTGCCCATTCAAATCTGATAAGGAAGTTCGGATGGCACTATTGCAGTTACAAGATCGTTGCAATGATCTAGAACAGATAGACAATTCTGATAGAACTTTTGCAGTCACAAAAAGCGTTGGAATAACCAGGGCAAAATTCTATGTTTTCTTACCTCCTTTGTGAGGGCTGCAAGATACAACGCAGTCAGCGGCGTCTGCTCTGCTGGTTTAAGAACCATGGTGTTTCCGCATGCCAAGGCAGGGCCTGCCTTCATTACGAACATCAAAATAGGGAAATTCCAAGGTATTATAGCCCCGACAACGCCGATGGGCTCGTTCAATGAGTAAGCCTGATATGGTCCGTCCAGCTTGAAGGTCATGCCTTGAATTTTATCTGCCCAGCCTGCAAGAATATAGCGATGGAGTTTATGTTTGGTTTCCATAGACTACCAGAGAACTCAATTGATACTATACGTAGCGATGCTGCACCTGCAAAGTAGCGGAGCAGCTTGATGCTGAAGGGGACGTCGCCGTATTTTGCAGCCTGCAGGGGCTTGCCGTTGTCTAGAGTCTCCAAGGCTGCTAGCTTCTCAGCATGCTGCTCGATCAAGTCTGCGAATCGGAAAAGGATGCGGCCTCTTTGCTGGGGTGAAGACATGGATTGGCGTAAGCTCGTTACTCAAAAGCGAAGAGAACAAGAAAACGATCGGAACAGCAAGGAAGATCGAACCAAGCACGTTAATCTCACATGGCCTGCCATGCGAGGCCAGCTCCCCTTGTTGAATGCATTTCGAGCCGCCTTAACAGCGATATCTACATCCGCTTTATCAGCCTCAGCCACTCGCGCTATCACCTCGCCAGTCCGAGGGTCGAGAGTCTCGACGGTTTTTCCTGCAACGAAACAGTTTGCATGGTATCAAGCTTATGATCTGGTCTCTGAGCAGTTAGCTCCTATCGGTTGTAAGCCTTCCATGTCTAACAACGATCTCTGTTAAGGGTGATGACAGAAATCCTACTTTACCCGACACTGAATCTACGAAACGACCATCGATAAACAATTTCGTGTACTCCACGTTCGCTGGCAAACCGTTCCCGTTCGCGGTCTCCATGCGCTCTGTTTGTTCTCTGATTAGAGGTATCTAATCCAGCATGTTCTTGTTAGCGCTAGTCCAACAGAACAGAGAAGACGCCGCGTGCATGTCCCCTACATGCACTTACTATTTTGTAGTCTTGTATATAAACCTCCCTACCACGATGCTCAGGTCCAAATGCTAGAAACTTTTACTAACACTTCAAAATTTGGGGCCAAATTTTCTTTGGGAGGGGCGGACTCTAACAAGCGAGTACAAGTACACGGAAGCACTACCCTTAGAGGGACGAGTTGATTTGTGGAGGGGAGAGAGAGAGAGAGAGAGAGAGAGGAGTTGATTTAGGAAGGGGGGAAGAGAGAGAGAGAGAGAGAGGGAGAGTTTGATCACTCGGAATAGAAAGGAGTATGAGTGGTGAAACTTGGCCTAAAATAAGTAAGGGACACTTTTTTTAAAAAGTGTAAGGAGAGCAATGCCGGAGGGTAGTGCTAACAAAGGGGGTTAGTCACTAGTTTTTAACTTGGTTTTGTATTTTGTACTAGGAACTCTAGGCCGTTTGAACAATCTACTATGTCAAGGACGTCGCCCGTGCAGATGACCTAGTAAACCCGCAGAATCGGCCTTCTTGTCACCATCAGCACGCGCTGGAACAATGCCCCTCGGCCACTTGTCACAATCACAAGCTCATGATTGCCCTTGATCTCCGAAAAGGTATGTCGATCGGTGCACAAGCCCTTAACGGTACCTTCCCATTGGCACCATTATCGCCTACACACCTCTTGAAAACCCATCCCTATGATCATAAGATGTATTTTCCACCAAATTCTAAACCCTCCCCCCCCCCTTTTTGGCATATGCGAAACCCACGTCATAAGGCCTTTAGAGAGAATTCCCATGATGTTCCCAGAAAGGTTGTCATTCCACTGACTACCTCGTAATGTGTTAACCCCTGCTTAACAGGAGACTCGAGGGTGGTGAACTCAGTACACAAAACTCGGCTCATCGAGCTTAGGTGGTAGACAACATGGAAGTGACAAAGGCCCAAATGGTGCCAACAAGGAAGACCTCCACAAATTTCGAGAGCAGATAAGAATCAGTCCACCAAGCTAGCTAGAATAGTTTTAGAAGGTGATGAACTCGCCCTAAGTCATTGGCTAACTCCTATTTAGATAGTTATTTAGTTAGGAAATGAGAAAGACAAGATTGTTGTGTGTCTATAGAGATAGACTATTGAGAGATTGTCCAGAGACTAAGTTACACAATCTAGGTTAGTTCAAGGGCTCATAGAGCTTTCTAGCCTCTAGTCGAGGCGTAGGGAAGGTGAGTCCAAATTGATATCTGAGTGGAACTCTTATGAATGCGAAGCCACAAGTTGTTGTAATTAGGAAATGAATTGATATTATAACTGGCATTGGATTTCTCTAATTATATCTCTCTTTCTGCTCAAGCACTCTATGCCTGCCTTCAAGCAGTTTGTCTGCACGGTGTGTCACCCTATGTAAGTGTTTCAACATCTCTTTCATAACGACTCAATAATTTCGCATAGCAACCCATGGATTGCAAGAGTGGTCATCTTTATCTATGAGCTCCTGTGTCGTGAACTCGGCCAGGGGTGACTAGGGTCATTGTTTGCTTGGGTGTAGCCATTTTTGGTGAGGTTCAGGGACTTTTCTGTATATAGGTATCTTGCATGACCCATAACTTATGCATTGCTAAACGGAATTCGGAAAACTTTGTCTTCAAGTTGTAGTACACATTCCAAACTTAAACATGAGAGCAAAAAATTATGGAATAAGGATTTCAAACGAGACCCTTAAAGCATTACAAGTGCTATGTTGCATGTGAAGCATGCATCCTAAAGACTATAGGATATGGCAATTTATTCAAAAACATCAAAATTTTGTTCTATATATACATGCAACCAAGTAATCATTCTAAAGTACACTACGTGAGCTTCTCCTCAACCCAAGGACACACCTAAATGAGATCATTATGCATGGGTTAATGGACCTCCAATGTATGCTAAAGTGATGCATACCCATTTGAGGGCATGCTCCATAACTTTTTTTTTGTTGTTGAAATTGAAATTTTGGAATCCAAACTATTGGGACTAGTACATGGTGGTCTTAAAACATTGATAGTTGTTGGTATTGGTATCTAGATTCACCCTAAAATGGAAGAAGTTGGAACAGTGCAATAAGTGCATGTGCAAAGATATTTTAATAAATCGAACACTATTTACAATTTTGAATTGTTTCTTTTTCCATGCACTTGCTTGCTATATGGCTCATAAGCATGCCAAAGGTCATTGCATTTAATAATACACAGCATCAAACCCGATAGCGTGCCTTTTGGCTTAATTGTGTTTTGAAGCATTTTACACCACATTACACTCGTTTGGGGTATCCAAGTCTATTGACGTGTATCACTGGAGGGGGGAAAACTAGCGGCTGAAATTTTGCTACTACGGTGAATTTCAAATTTTCACACCTCCTGCCTACTAAATCTTGGAAGATTAAGTACCTGCTGTTAGATATCAATGCTCCACTCTCATGTAACTACGCGAGAACTAGCTAACTCTACTTGTAAGCCCCCCATATGAGGAGAAGGCATTTGAGTAGCTCGGTTATCCGATAGGTCCTGGTTTGGACACCAGATGGGGGCCATGTGTGGCCTGATGGTTGGACGGCTTCAGATAGAGTTGGCACACTGCCAACTAGGCTACATGCAAGTGCGGGAAGGCATCCCATGATTGACCGCACTGAGGGTAGATGGAGTATTTCTCGAAGCAGCCCACTCTCGGGTTGCGGGGCCCGTTTGGAGCCCCAGATGATCTCGGATGGCTCTGGGCTGAACGAGGTAGGTTAGTTGCTCTAATTTGTGCCACGGTTCTATCGTGTGGTCAGTGGCCTATTTCGGGACCGACCCCCAGTCGACTGTTTTGGGTGGACTGGGTCGGTCACCCAATTGGGTCTAACCGACTACGACTTGTGGCTATATAAGAGCAAGCTCGTGAAGCCCATTATCATCACTAGCTATAGTAACCCTGATTCCTTAGCATCCAGCCTCTGTCCTCCACTGTTTCCAATATTCCATCGAAGCTTCTCACACGGGAGCGCACGGCTGGGAGCACCATCTATTGTATCAGTTTTACAGTAATAAAATTTTTGATTCTCTATATTATCTGCTTTTCTCTCTTGCATACGAGATCTTGTTATCTGTTGACACAGACATTGTATTGTTTTCTTACACCTGCAACCTACCCCCGCCCTGCAAATGCCCTATTGCCCACACGCACCTCGACGTGACCTTGCACATACTTTGGTTTGCCATTATCTTCTTTCGGGTAAGTTGTCTTCTATTCTTTGCTTGCCTCACCAGTTAGCTTCTTTGTGTATATTCTGGACTGTGATCGTGGCCAAGAAGATCAAGATAGATGTTTGCACGAGCTTTCCGTGGCTTTTGACAGTTATGAAAAGCAGTCCATTGTCTTGAGAGATTTCCAAACTAGAGTGGAAATCTTGGAAATGGCCCATGAAGATGTTTTTCAGCAATTTACGCAGCTTCAACAGATGCTGAGGGATTCGGATGAAGTTATTGCACAGAGTGACCAAAAGTTGAGGAGATAAATGAGAACATCTGTAGCCTTAGGATGAGGGAGGAAGGAATCAAGAAGTAACTTCGTCATGTACAAAGCAAGACTGTGTTATTGATTGCTGCAAGAGTTAAATGGGATGCCTATCCTGCTATGCCCCCATCATGGTTTGGCATACCCTTATCATAGATGACTGATGTACCCGATGGCTTGCGTGCTACAACCTTGTGTACTTTTTTTACTTTGGAGTGTTTGTGCATATAAAATCTAGATGTAGAGAATGCCATTTGCCATTGCCCAGGTCATGGGGACAAATCCACTGTGCCTGCCTGCTATAGCTATCTACGACGAGAAAGTACATGCTGTAGCTCAATTTGCCTTTGGGAAAAAGATCTTAAACACAAGGAGCTCAAATTGAAGAAGGCCAAGACCGAGCTTGACTACGAGGAAAAGGAGCCTGAAGGGAGGAACCATCCCATTTCAGGAGAGGAGCAAGAAGGGTCGAGCCTGCAACCAGAAAGCTCAAATCAAGGAAAGAGGAAGCGGCATGAAGAGAGGGTTGGGCCTCTGAAGGAAGGAACCAGCCTCATTCTGGAAAGGAGCAAGGAGGGCCAAGCCTGCAATCAGGGAACTCAACAAGGAGTCCTTGAGATGTAATTTGAAGTAAAGGAGTCTTTGAGATTGTAATCTATGTAATCTATGTGTAATCTATTGAATTGTTAATCTTCTCCAGAGTTTACTTGGGCAATGTTTTCTCAATCGCTGTGACGAGATAGTCTCCTTTGATCCACGCCAACACGGTGATAATAATGAGATGAAATATTTCAATTTGACAAGTAATGTGAGATGAAAGATTTCGATTCGATCACTAATGTGAGACTGAATGATTTTGATTAGTGAACTAATGTGAGATGTTCAAGATTTCAATTAGACAACTAATGTGAGACGAAAGATTTTGATTAGATAACTAACATGAAACTGAAGAATGAGAAGGTCGAGCTCAATGAACTCAAAGATTTCGATTACCAAACTAACATGAGACTGAAGATTGAGAAGGTCAGGCTCAATGAACTCTCTCCCTATTTAAGTGCAGTGCAGACACAACTAAGAGCCCATTATGAAATCTAGCCCCAAAAATCTAGATACACCGATCCACCTACAATGAATATATGGCATACCCAAATAACTTTGGAATGTTGTTGTTCTATCTAAAAATGATGTTGGATGGCATCCTCGCAGAAACAGACCCGGAGAAGAAGGATAAAAATAACTGCAAGGAGGACATGCTTTGGTGGTGGGTGTATTACTTGGAGTCAACAAAGACGATGAATATTAATTTTCCTGGCTATTGTTTTTCCTACTCCTTTAAGGTACTTGTCAAGCTCATGATGTAGGTTTCTTTTGGTAGGACATGATAGAGGTGCGAAGATGTATAGAGCGCAAAGACCACATGTGATGAAGAGGACCCCCAGTGAAAGGAGGAGTTACTATGAGCGTATAAGTCGGTAGAGTCAACAAAGCAGCGTGCAATCTGATTGTGTGAAGAGGTCTGCCATTGTGCAACAGGCTGGCCTCAAGAGCTGAGAGATGCTTGCTATAGAGAGGATGATAAGATAGTTGGGAGTCTGGAAATTCCTTGAAAAAGCAAAATGTCGTTGTGTTTTGAAACAATAAAAATCTTGCAGACATTTCTTGGACTTGTGGATATTGTCTTGGTGCTCGTAATACCTGATTTTGTATCGAATTGCTTCCATGTTAGTACTTAAATATTTTAAGTAGCCTGGTGGTTGGTTTCTGCATTCTCCCTTTTCAACTCCTCCATCATCTGTTCTTTTTCAATGTTCAATGCGTTTTGCATGTTGCAGAGCCGTTTGTAAAGACCCTTCTTTTTGGCTCTCTAATCTTCAAGATCCTTTCGCATCTTTCTAGATCCTTTTTCGCCATGTCCCCATCATTTCTCAATTCTTCGAGCCTATCTCGGAGCTCCTTCATGCGCTTCTCTGCTTCTTTTCTTCTATAGATGCCTTTCCATGTCAACCAATTTTGTAGCGACCTCAGCTTGCTCTTGTGCTTGCAAGGCCCTCGCTTGTGCCTCCTCTACCTTGGCTTATGCACATCTTGGAGGTCTGTTGGCAAGCTTGAAATCGTGACTCCACCATCTTTACTAATCTAAGAGTCAGGGTATACATCTAGAATATCCTGTCTCTTCCACTGCTTTGACAGACTAGTTGCCCCTCCACATTCACCTCATGTACCAACCTGGTGAAGTTTTAGAGAGCATCCAAATTGGGCTTTTAAAGAGTGAGAGAGGAGCTCCCATATGTCACAATTTCAAGATCAGCGGAGGAGGGGCTCTCGCACTGTGCTGCAGAAGGGGAGGAAAGATTGTGTGAGGAGCTCTCGGACTCTATGCAGGGTCCATTATGAGAGGGGATAGAAGTTGCAAGAAGAGTGTAAGGGAGATAGAAATGGTCGAGAGGGATAGAAGATGAAATAGTGAAGGAAATGGAATAGTGGAGGCTTGACTTTGCAGTCCGATTGCAAGGGAGAAAGAAATGGTCGAGACGGATAGAAGATGAAGCAGTGAAGGAAATGGAATAGTGGAGGCTTGAGATTGCAAGGGAGAACAAAAGGGTCGAGAGGGATAGAAGACAAAATGGCTAAGGGAATGGAATAGCGGTTTGTAGCCCAACTACACTGTCAAGGTGAGAGCCACTGCGGTGGTTGTAGCCCGACTACTGTCAAGGTGAGAGCCACCGCAGTGGTTGGCCCGAATTTTTATTAAGAGTCAAGGCAGCAATACTGACTTGCATGGTAATGAATGATTAGAGGTGGTGGCATCTAAGATTCCCATCCACATCTATGGTGGCGGCTAAGACCCATCGGGCTGGCAGTTAATTACCAGCCACCACAGTGGCCCACAATTACTCAGCTTCCAGTTACCACCACCGGGCTTGCATGCATGATTACACGAGTGCAATAAATTACCAATCACCGGGTTTGCATGATTAATTCGTTCCCACTATCAATTCCCCACACATCTAAATGTCATCACCTTAGATGACATGCTCACAGAGGGCCTCTTTATGGCTGTGTTGTATGGGTTTCCCCTAGATGTCGACAAAGGCCTTAGTATTTTCAAAGCAGAGTACTCTCAACTTGTTGGGGGGGCCATAATCTGAGTCCTAGAAATGTGCATGGTCTTCGGCCTCTCCATCATATCCTCCTTTGGCTCCCTAAAATGGTGTGTGACATTGAGACAAAAGGATAGTTAGTCCCAGCCCACCGAACACCGAGTCCAGCACCAATACAAGGATGTGGCCATACACATCATCAGAGACTGAGGCTAATGATACCAAAGGTTTAGGTGGTTATCCGATGAGTGCTAGATTTTTTAGTGACAAGGGGATATCGCCACGAGCATGTCCATATAGGGGGCTCTCACCATGAAGATGACACCAAAGTCGAGGAAGTACCAACAAAACCTAAGTTGCCTACTGCGAAGGTCAAACCCACTACTCCAATCGAGGTCAATTTGATAGGTTAGGGAGTGTCCATTGCAAGCTGAGGTGGCTTATTTGTATCAAGTGACTTCGATTCAATGAATGAGCAATTGAGTGTCTCCTTATTTCTACTTTTTGAGATACTTCACTAAGTATTAAGTGTGGCTAATCACTTGTTATTCTCTCATCATCACATGTGTAGCATCATAAATATGCACAAATGCTATGGGAAACAAAAGACAAATGATATATGTAACATCCACGAGAATGGAATACAAATATGGAAGAGATGACAGAACATGGAAGATCACTGTATTTCGGAGCAATAGCTCGCAACTGTGTACAGAATGACATCAAAATGCTAGTAATGGCATGTGCACAAAACCGTATGATAGTTAGAGAAGCGACCGTTGAAGACGAGATCCAAACCGCCAACCCTTGTGGCTAACCTACCCTCATATAAACCTCTTGGTCAGTGCTGCTAACTCGCATGGTTATGCAATAACACATGGCACTCACGGTCGACTGTGCGAACCTCACATGCACATCCCAGGAACTAAAGTCATATGCCTACATGGTGCATAGCGTATGTGCAACAATTATTTTAGGCATAGCCTTGGCAAAGAACCAGGTGCGGTAAGTTAATTCTCACCCTTCACTTAGTACACAAGAATTACAAATCATCTCATTCCGAAAACACTCAGAAAAACATCCACTCTCTTTAGTCGAAATGCATGTTTGAAAGTCCTTTGTTATTTCTCCTCCCTGTCCAAAAGCATCTCCACATTTTGGACATCTTCGATTTTGCCTGTCCAAAAGCAACATGCATTTCAGACATCTCCTATCTTTATTCTGCAAGGCCCTTCCACAGCCATCACCGTAGTTCTACTCTCCATCCAAACTACAAATGTACTGAATAGGTGCATCAATTCCACCCACCTTGCTCAGTCCTGCATCATTGCTCTCAGGCTGTCTGCAACTACGTCATCGCTCCACTCGAAGCAACAGCCGCAGTCATCTCAAGCTGCCTCTTCTGCAACCACATTTTCAATCTACGATCCTACTCCAGATCCATCACCCACTGCAAAGGATGTGGCTTGGATCTATCCACCACCTACTGTTCAGGCCACTGCTCCATGGGCGGCACCTCATCTATTCATGCACCCAGTGGTAATTGCTGCTGCCATCTTTCTTGTGTCGTTTCTGGTCTCTAAATCACCATCGGCTCATAGGAAGGAGGATCAGTTCAGCAAGCAAAGGGAGAGCTGTAGAAATCTGCCATGAAGAGAATGAGGCTGCCTTGGTAGGTTGAAGTTTTGGCAACCCAAGAAAAGGCGTGTGCTTATTATAAAACTTCCCCAAAAATTTATCTGCTTCTTTCCACCAAGGAGGATGAGGAGGTAGTGACATACCGAAAGAATGGGCCCACACTTCCAACCACAGACAAAGTGAACGCCTTTGTCACTTCAGCGCATCTACTCTTTTGCTATTGTGAAGAACTGCTTCCACAATGCCATCTGCCAACTTTTCATATTTGGCTTGCCAATCCTCCTCAATCTGCACTAACTCCGCAACCACTCCTTTCCCCTTATTTGCACCACCACCACCAGAAGATGTACTAGACCCCTTTGGTCCAGAACTAGTCGGCACCTGTGGACCCTTTTGTGGACCAAAACCCGCACCAGCTCCTGCATCTCCGTCCATCTTGGGTTGGTGTTCATGCAGAACCAGCTCCCGACAGGTTTGTGGAACAATAGCCGCACTCCATTTGCCACCTATTTGTCTAATATCTCCCGCACATCACCCTAAAGAGCTTCCAAGAGCGAGCCCATCTACTCCATATGCACACTCACATTTCCCAGAAAGGCCCTTAAATACTCCGCCAATGCATTGGTAGTACATTGGGGCAATAATTCATGCTCAATGCTCAAAACATACTCCGAATGCAGCTGTTGCGTGGCCTCGAAACGCGCTTCTGCCACTTGAACCCTAGCTTCAAGGACTGCCATCCTGTCCTCAGTACTCCGCCAATGCATTGGTAGTACATTGGGGCAATAATTCATGCTCAATGCTCAAAACATACTCTGAATGCAACTGTTGCGTGGCCTCCAAACACGCTTCTGCCACTTGAAACCTAGCTTCAAGGACTACCATCCTGTCCTCAGTTGCCGCACCTGCTCCTGCTGACCCCACAAAGTCTCATTTTCCATCCGCAGCTATGTGACTTCTGCCTCTAAGCTGGTCACTCTCGCAGAATCACCCCCACACCAATTTGTGAGGCCATCCGAGCGAGCAACTGTGATTAAAACTGCAGCTGAACATTTATACGTTGCGCTTGAAAAGAAAACCCGATGGATGACACCAGAGAAACACCTACAGACTCTGAGATTGCTATGAAAGCTTCTGTTGTCGACACCCTTGCTGCTTCAGATATCGCCACTACTATTGTAGAGGTCACCGTAGTCGTTGCTCCTGAACGCGGCTGAAGCTGCTCCATCCACCGTTAAGGGAGCCGCCCACCACCAGAGTACCTCCAGAAATCACCACTGCAGTGGTCACTAGAGTCACCATCACCCATTCTGCCATGACTGGTAATGCCAGAGGTGTAGACACAGCAATTTGCGTGGACGCCACCCCACTGGTGAAGACACCCGCCGTGCCACCTGCATTGGAAGGAGTCAAGGGTGCAAGGGTATGGACCAACCCCTGACTAAGACGAGGCTTTTTCCTCCGCTGCTTCGTAGCCACTCCTCCAGCAGACCCCTCAGCTTCGTCCTGTGCAAGCCCCTAAGGCGCAAGAGTGAGTATCAAGGCAATCGAATGTCGAGGCACTGTAGACTCCAAATGAAAGGCGGAATAGTATCTTCAAGACCTGCCTAATCTTTCAATTCACCACTTGCTTCTTATCTATTGCTGTCACCACTCATAAAGCCTCTGCATGAATCCGCTCCTTCAGGATTCAAGCCCATGGCACCAGCCTCTCCTCAGCAACCGCGATCATCCCTTGAGTCCGAGGAGTGATGATGTAAGTTTTGGCCTACAAGAACACCGACTCGAGTATCCAGCGATATAGGTCCCTCATCTAAGCATCCTGACACCCACTCAGCTTGTACTCACCCCTAGAATGAACTCCAAACTCTGCCTCATTGCTGCCGATGTACACATTGGTTGCAGAATCAACCCTCCATCCATAGGCAAAAAGAGACGCTGATAAATCAATTGCATTGTCATCTCCCAATGCTCATCCAAACACTCCACAACACATCCTATCGCCAACTAGTAGCAAAGCACCGACGCTGATCGATGAATAGGCACCCTCTGCCAATCAATGCTGCTAAAACTTAGAATTCGTAATAGCTAAAGGCGAGCATCAATCGACTAGGAATCAATATACACCAACGAAAGAAGAGGAAGAAACTAAGCATGAACCATTCCCATGGCGAGGCGAAGGAGAAGAAAAGAGACAATGCTGAACACAGATGAGAGCTGGGAGGCGAATGAACTCAAGAGAACTGCAAGTGCAATGAAGAGAAAGCAGCAAGCAACTGGTACATGCAAACAAATGCTCAAAAGCTACAATCCAGATTGCCAATACCCCGCCCTTACGACAAGTAGTTGCATGGTAGCTAGGCTAGGACCTCGCAGAAGACTGCTATCATCATCATGCCGCAAACCCTTCTGCCACATGTCCTCATGTGATAGCTCTGTCACCTCCACCTCAACCCAAGAAATCTACGCCTCATTAGAAGACTGCCTTCATGATGGTATGGACGAAGCCGAAAACCATTCACTGGATGTGGAAGTACGTGCCCTTGCAAATCCGCTGTTGAGATATCGAGCTCCACTCGATATGCCAGGGTGACCGTTGTGCATTTATGTCACCGACTTGTTAGCTGCAGATGCGGTTGGTACACCACCTATGAATAATAGTTAGATGACAGCTATCTTTATGTACTCTAGTTAGTGGCTCAGTTAGTATGCCACCTAGGTTAGTTGAGTTTGGTTTGAGACCCACATATAGGGTTCACCTATTCCTTTTGTACTTAGAGAGAGTTCTTTTGGCTTTCACAACTAAGAAGAGGAAAACTATTTTCAGCCTCCACCTTTGTGTGTATTCCCCCATTGTGTATGTGAGAAAGCTGCAAGTGAGACTCCTTACTTCTCTCCCACTCTCTTCACATGGTATTAGAGCTCGGTTCGTGGTAAGGAGCTTAAGAAAGCAAACCAAGTTCGCGGTGTCTTGGTAAGAGGATCAGTGTTGCTTTCCTTTTTCGAGTTTGGGAGCAAATCTCTGCAGGTAGCACAGCCGAAAAGTGCAAGAGTGCACTGTCTCAGATTGGGACGCCCTTCGTGGTGTGGCGAGAGGGTAGTATATGCTGGGGATTGGGCAAATCCTTGATGACATTACTTTATTGATTCGAGGCCATTTTGGGGCCCGTTTTGGTGGTGGAAGTTTTCCGTAGGCACTCAGAAAAGTGCCCTGTTTTTGCTCTGCGACCACAGTTCCATAGGTCGGTGAAAAGTTGCCACAGAAATTGCATCATATGCCTATGCACAGAGATATTGGGAGTGACAGAATCATTCTTATTGCATGTTGATGCAAAATCGTCACTAGAAGTGACTGTGTGGTCAAATACCACTTTTGTCAGTTTTGCAGATCTGCCCTTGTGAAGCAAAAGTTGTTTTTTGCAGTGACAGAATATTTTTGCAGTGTTCTGTAATGGCGTCTAATGCTCTTTCACAGATAGTCACTAAAAAGCTTGACAAGAACAACTTCCAAGCATAGAAGTTTAGAATGACGAATTTCCTTAAGGGAAAAGGCTATTGGGAGTTCATTACTGGAGCTGAACAAGAACCAGTTATTCCTAATGTTCCCAATCAACAGGAGTTGCAGGGATTTAAAGGCTGGCATGAGAGAGCCAGAAAAGTTATGTACTGGCTATCTATCAATATTTCAGATTCTATGATTGTGCATATTCAGGATGCAAGCACGACGAAGAAGGCATGGGATACTTTGACAAAAATGTATAGCACAAATATGCAAGCCAGGAAAATGCAGTTCAAGCAGGAGTTGCATAATGTGCAGAGAGAAAATATGAGCATCAATGACTACCACATGAAGGTGAAGAAGATTGCAAATGCACTTGCTTCTATTGGGTCGCTAGTGGAAGATGATGATTTAGTTTTTGTGACCTTGAATGGTCTAGGAAAGGATTATGCACAATTCCGTACATCCATTGCTATCTGTGAGAATTTTCATGATTTTGAGGAGTTGATTGCTCTTCTAATTTCTGAAGAGCACAGAAATGGTGGTGCATCTTCTTCAAGAGGAACTTCAAAAGAAACTGTCTTCTACTCAAATCTTCTACTCAAATGCTGGAAGAGGAAGAGGCAGAGGTAGAGCAGGCTGATCTGGAGGCCGTGGCAGAAATCAAAATATGCAGCAAATTCAAGAAAACCAATCCTATGGAGGAGGACGTGGTAACTTTAGAGGTGGGGGGAGCAAAAGAGGTCGTGGTGGATGGCAGAGAGGCCAAAATGCAAACAGCAATGTTAAATGCTACTACTGTGGTAAAATGGGTCATATGGTTAAAGACTGCTATAACAAGCAGAATGACATCATGATTGGAAAATTGCAACAAGGCAATTATGCATCCTCTAGTAGACAGCGTGATGACAGAAATGAGCATTTGTTTATGGTGCAGCACATGACCAATTCTGTGACAAGTGTAGAAGAAAGCAATGATGTGTGGTATGTTGACTTAGGTGCATCAAACCACATGACAGGTCATGTAGAATGGATGCAGGATGCAAGGAAAATGGAAAGACCAGGATTTGTGGAGACTGGTGATGATACCGCACATCCTATTGTGCAGATTGGTAAAATTCCTTTGTCTATGCAGGATGGGAAAAAGAAATACCTATCTGATGTATTTCATGTCCCAAATATCACCAAGAACCTGGTTTATGTTGGTCAAATGGTTGAGCAGGGCTTGCAGGTCAGATTTGATCATCATGGATGCTTTATTGAGGATATGAAAAATAAAGGTCGCTTGATAACAAAAGGGAAGAAGAAGGGCAGGATGTTTACGTTGGATGCGGACATGCCTGAATTGAGTGTAGCAATGTTTGCACATGGGACCGGTGTAGTTGCAGATATTGATATCTGGCATAAACGCATTGGTCATGTTAATGTACAGTGACTTAAACTAATGCAGGCCCAAAATATTGTTGCAGGATTGCCTAAGTTCAAGGTTGCGAAAATGCATAAGGTATGTGAAGCCTGTTAATTTGGAAAACATGCAAGGAAACCATTTCCTAGACATGTTCAAGAGAGTAAGAGGCCATTGGAATTAATCCACTTTGATGTGTGGACTACTAAAGCTACATCTATTGGAGGCTATCATTATTTTGTCACTTTTATTGATAACTACAGCAAAAAATTTTGGGTGTATTTTATGAAGAAGAAAAGTGAAGTGTTTGGGCATTTCAAAGCTTTTAAAGCTATGGTTGAGAAATAAATAGGCCTGCAAATAAAATGCCTAAGGTCAGATGGAGGGGGAGAGTACCTCTCAAATGCATTTGCAAGGTTCTTGCAGGAGCATGGCATAAAGCAGCAATATTCGTGCAATCACACCCCTCAGCAAAATGGACTTACAGAAAGGAAAAACAAGCATATTGGAGAGGTATCTCGTGCCATGCTCAATGAAAAAGACCTGCCAGATTCTTATTAGGCTGAAGCAGTTGCTACAGCAGTCTACATAATGAATAGGACTCCCACTATAGCAATACATGGCATGACACCAGAGGAGAGGTATACTGGTAGGAAACCAAATATTTCTCATTTGAAAGTTTTTTGTTGCATTGCCTATGTTCATGTGCCAGATGAGTTGAGATCCAAGTTGGATCCAAAAGCTGAGAAGTGCATCTTTTATTAGTTATTCTCTGTAGCAGAAAGGGTATAGATGCTATAACCCTTCTACTCGTAAGTTTACAGTAAGCAGAGATGTTTTTGATGAGATGAGCAGCTGGTATAAACCAGTAAATGTGATTGATGATGTAGATGCACAAAATGGTAATGCTGCACAGAATTCACAGCAGCAATCACAAAATATTAATGGACATGTAGTGTTCTCTAGCAGTGTTCACATACTTCACCATGGACAGGCAGATTGAGATCAGGAGGATCTCCTCAAAGCAATGCAGATAGTGGTATGCAAGTATCACAAAAAGGAAAAGCAAAAGTAGATCAACCCATGTTTGATGTGAATGCAGGTCACTCTTATGTGGATGGTGAATCTAGTGGCTCAAAACAGAGCCTTGATGATGAGTTGGGTATTCCTTCTATTGTTACACCTGGAGTAAGGAAGACAAGGGATGTTTTGAGAGCACCTGGTAGTGAGCCTATTTTGCACAGGTCTACTAGAGCTAGGTATCCTGTGGATAGGCTGAAATATGATGATTTACAGCCATTCACTATGCCTATATGGTCAAAGTGATACATGAACCAGAACCCACTTCTTTTGAGCAAGCCATGGGAAAAGTAGTATGAACCCCACATCATCGAAACATGCCTTGAATGCTCCTAACACTTGTAGAAGAGATCTTGCAACAATGGTACCCACGTGTGTGCTACATTATGGACTGCCCTTGTAGCCTCCATCACAAACTCTCACAACTACTACCAGTGGTGGTCAGCCACCACTTATGAGCTCGAGATATCTTCACAGTGTAGAAAAGAGGGTTAGTACATTTGCTTGTGGTCCTAAGAGATCTTTGGAATAGAAAAGATGTCCTCCTTCTCCTCATCTATAATCTGAATCTCCTTGCCCTTGGTGGCCTTCTTCTTATTCAAGTCATTGGTGGGCATAGCTGGAATTTCTACTACACTTGCCTCGTGAGGCAATCTTTCTACTGCAAGTATAACTGTTGCAACATTGTGTAGCTCATTGGTCACATGGTTGAATCAGGCAAACACTATCTCCACATTCAAAGGGGATACAAGGGCTATTGTATCTATGCTTGGTTCATTATATTTACAAAGATGAATAATAATCATACATCATTTGTATGGTGGGACAAGCACATTTTTCTCATTTTCAAGCATGCATTCTATACAAGAGGCAACCTTTTTACTCCAAGTATAACTATTGCAACATTGTGTAGCTCAATGGTCACATGGTTGAATCGGGCAAACACTATCTCCACATTCAAAGGGGATACAAGGGCTATTGTATCTATGCTTGGTTCATTATATTTACAAAGATGAATAATAATCATACATCATTTGTATGGTGGGACAATCACATTTTTCTCATTTTCAGGCATGCATTCTATACAAATTGTCAAAAAGTCACAAATTGGCATGCTTATGCCAAACATGTATGGATGGTATGATCATAAAACTTTCTAGAGACCTTTTAATGAGAGTAAGGACCTTTTACTCACAAAATTTCACAGGAATCATACATCATTTTTATGGTGGAACAAGGACATTTCCTCATTTTCAAGCATGAATGGTGCATGAGAAATTGCCAAAACATTGCGCATTGGGATGCTTATACCATAGGTGTATGTGTTTGATAGTCACAAATTTTTTTAAAGACCTTAAAGTAAGTAAGGCCCTTATACTCACAAATATTAGGAAATGTGATCCAAGGACGAGGGATAAACTACTTCATCTCATAGTGATCATGATATAAATGAGGAGCTTAGGAATGTGGATACCATGGAGGATGCTATAGATGATGATCTCTAAGATATCATACATTGTTTGACTAGAAATATACAAAAGTGCTTCTTCATTTTTTATATGATGGTGTATAAGAAACATGTGCATACCATGGTTCAATGGAAAATACGCTCTTTTTGTATAAATTTTCAAATTGAGTAGGACCAAAAACTTGTATTTTTAAAGACCTTTTTGGACTGATGATAGAAAGCCATGTTTTCTAAAATGATTTAAAAATTATTACTTTTTAATAGCATAGAAAGGAATATTCCATTTAGTTCTCATTTGTGTGCAATAGTCTTCACTTTATTCGTAATAGTGTTGGAACTGAAAATCTTGAGGTCAAAATTCTTAGGCACCATACTTGGATTGGTTGGAAATTGGATATTTCTTTATCTTTGGTTTTAATTATCACCAACTCGGTTCCCAATCATGCAACACCTTGGAGCTTTTCAACTAGTTCTTCTGAGCAATAAGGGATACACTCTCTCTTCAATGGGAATAACCAACAAACTCACTATATAATGACTGCCACCAATAGTCAAAACAACATTAGAAAGCATACCTATTATAGGCTCCACAAGTTATTAATTAACCATTGAAACTGGAATGGAGATGATTTCATATTCTTCAATTGCAATTTATTCGCGTTGATCTTTAAAAAACCTCCAATTTTCTATCTAAATTTTAAAAAAATTAAAGAACAGTGCAGAAATGATATGACTCTAGAACCACCATCCACAATAAATCATGAGAACTTTGCTTTTTATTTTCACCTGTAATCACAGGATCTTGGTCAGCCGCTATTGGGATATCAATGATGGGAATAGTAGCTTCATCAATCACTGCCCCCTCCTTTCAACCTCACCATATATCTCGGCATCTTCCCCATCACTTGCTTCCTCTTGTTGGCTCCATAGTTCCATAAATATAAATGTTAAATCTTTGCATCACACATGGAATACAAAAATTTAACAAGTGGAAGTCCCATCATATGCTTGAGAGGACATTCCTTTAAATTTAAAAGGGACGGAGGAGAATATGTTACAAGAGGCCACATAATTTTATTGAAAACAAGATTTCATTCCCACTACCATGGAGCATGCAAAGGTTATTGCTAAGAAGTTTGATAAAATCTTTGAAAGTCAAAAATGTTGCACAATCAATTGAAAAAGCCATTTCTCTTATATCCCTTCCCTATTGATTTCACATATAGGGACACAATGATTGATAAGCATAATGATTGGGATAATGTTCTAAAGTGTTTTGAGGATCCCCTTCACATTATAGGGAAACTCTATTGCTCTTTCCCTCTAAAACTATAGGGAGTGACCATCCTTGAGGTATATAGATGTACAATCTTGGGTTTTTGATCCATATGAGCCATGAATGTGCATCTTTAGGTCAATGTTGGGTATTTAATACAAGATATGTTGATACACCATCAACAATGTGCATTGTAGGTAAGAAGTTCCAAACTAAGGGGAGGATAGCAAGAGTTTGAGTTCTATTATGTAAACTCATATAGTATAAGTTTTGCTTGGATAGAGGTGATAGGATGGTGTACTCCCTTTTAGGGACTAAGTGAAGACTTTGGTGGTCCACAAGGCTTGACAAGGAGGGGAGTGCTCTTGTAGGGGCTAAGTGAAGGCTCTAGTAGTCCATGAGGGGCCATACAATAGGTGTGAAATAACAACCTATCAATTATTCAGTAGTCTTGATGATTAGATGTAGGAAAGTATCTTCAATGTCAACAACCTAGAGGGGGTCACATGTCAACACAGGGTGAACTGGGGTGCAGAGAGTCCCACACCTCTACCCCATAGCCATGCTAGCCTCCTCAACACCCCAACAAAAGGCTAATCAGATGAAAGATGCTAAGCAATCTAAGGAGTGAAAGAGGGAATATTCTTGTTTAATGTTGACCACTCATACCGAGCACTAGGCACAGGGCTCACTGGTCAACCAAGGCGTAGAGAAAAAGACCATCAACATTTGGCGATCCTATTGGGAACAGATGTGCTCAAAGGATGAATGAGGAGATTGACTGGATTAAGCACACCAATATTTAGAACCAAGTGCATAGACATCAAGAGCAGCGGCTCATGCTGACGAGCAACGAGCTATGGCAATTGCTTGGAAAAGTATATTACCATAAAAGATATCTCAAAGTGCGCAAGGACCATTTGAAGAAATTGAAGATCTATCTAATGACTAGTGTCTTGATAGAAGGGTGTTCCCAATTATCCCTCAGGGTTCTTCAAGCCTTGATCGATGTTTGACACATGCATGGAATGAAGCTAGAGATACACGGCCACGAGAGAAGAGCACCTATAGTGAGGCAATAGAAGTTTGCAAAATCTAGACCATCAAGTAGCCAAAATGATATCAAGACTGGGAATGGATGACCTATGTGAATAAATATGATTAGCAAAGGGACCTAGACAATGAAGATATTGAGGATGGTGATGGCTTGGGGGGTGCATGGTGAAATGGCATCTCTATACTATATCGACACTCAAAGTGAACTAGTTTTAAAGACATGCCCAAGATGACTTGAGACATTTCACATGGGAGAATCATTGTGGCCATGGCCTATTGATATCAATAATTCATCCCCAGAAAGCCAAGATTTTGCTTCCATGAGTTTGTATATGCACTGATCATGGGGCTAGACGTTGACTTAGAAGGCAAGCATGTACTTCAGAGGCACGACATGCCTTAGAATCAATAGGAACAAAGAAGAAGATCTGCTATTCAAGACAACTAAAGCTTGCAAAGAATGCATGGTGGCATCTCTAGATAGCTGATGCCAAGTCTGACATCACCCTAATAGGCAACGAGTCCCATCCCTAACCATTGCATGCATAGAAGACATACACACCGAGTAACAAGACAAGTTCTAGTGCATGAAATACCTATCCACTTGGTGGATATATTGCCGCCAGTGTTTGACTAACGACACAGGGACATCCACAGTGATTGTGGACTAGTGTAGCTCATCATCATGAAGGACCGGTAAAACATCGGGAGCTAAAAACCAAAGCTTAGAAGCTTGAGCTTGATAAGTAGAAGGACTAAAACCCCATAGTCTAAAGCTGGTGATCCACAACTCCAACTCAAACAAACAAAGTAATGTTTCAAAACTACGAGGGTACAGATGATGAAGACCCTCATAGTCACATGCAAAGTTTTCTATGACTCTATCATATAAAGGTTGCTACAACAAAGGATTAATTCCCTTGCACCTTGGAAAAGACTACTGAAACATTTTCAATCAGTTCCCAATTGAATACTACATTAATTAGAATCATATGTCCAAGGCTTTTTTAAGAAGGTTTAAATAGAGTTGCAGCAGTAATGAAATGGATATCAAGCAATATTGAGTTTGCAACAGTAATGAAATGGATATCAAGCAGTATTACTTATTTTGATCTTTTTGAATTGATAATTGAAATATTTTTTGTTGGAAGTTCTTACTATGTTTTCAATGGTACCCTGTTTATTATAATAGGTAGTTTTTTTGAAATTTATGTCTCTACCTATTACACTAGCGATCTTGCAAATCAATTGGGCACTTGGATTGTGAGAGATGCGTGCAGAACACGCATGGATTCTTTGTGCAACCACCATGGTGACAATGCACATGCTGTGAAGCATAGCGAGGCACCACCGAAACCAAAGAGGGAGAGAGTCCAATGTTTGCAGCAACAAATCCAAGTCTTGTGAGGCAAGGTTCAAGCGCTCAAGTCCGTGCAACAAACATCAGATGTCAAGAGTGCATGCAGGAGAATTCAGTTCATCATTGCAAACTTGCAACTACAGATTCATAATTTTCAGCAGACTATACATGGACTTATCGAAGGTGGCAATCGGGATTGAGTTGCATCCAATGCGTGGCGGAAGACAACAAATTACAAGAGCAGTGAATTCTTGTAGTATGTTCATGGATTCATTGGTAGATGTATGATGCAGAATCACCTGAGACATCTCCTCAACAAATTGGCCATCCATACTTCACCAGAGCTCGAGCTAGAGGTCAAGTCAGTGAGGCGCAAGTAGAGGCACAACACGCACGAACTTAAGAGAACTACAAATGCCAGATCCAAACATTGTAGGATCTTTTGGCATAGGAATGGGCACTGATGGTGTCTCTACAGGAACAAAACGAACGGCAACGTACCCGCGGCCACGCAAAGGACGCAAGGTTGGAAGACCGTGAGCAGTAAGAATTCAGGATGTACAAGGAGGTCTCTACACAATTAGCCACATATACACTCGCCCCACACACTATCCCCCAGACACTCCAAATGCACTTCGATGCACTCCGCACACAAAATCTTATTTTTCACCTACATCTCACAGCCCCACTCCCTCCTAACGTCCTCCTAGCCATCCTCCCCCGAAATCCCAATCACTACCACCCAATTCTAGCCATGTCCTATTTTTCATTAAATCTTCAACCATCTAGCCTCTCTCTCCTTCGCCCCTCTAACCTCCAAACTCTTGCCGCCCATCCCATTTTGCTAAATTTCCAAGCATGGTGCCGCGTCATCACAGTGTCCATAAGTTATCCTGCAGATGATGATGTAATGCAATTAGCAAAGCCTGTGGTTCTGCACCCTTGAAAGTGTACAAGCTGACATTAATTGGATGCAGACCTACGGCCGAGCCTCTACAATACAAACTCAAGGGCATCTCGCGGCTTACCAGTCCACCACCTACAATCAATTCATGTAGCCGAGGAGGAAGGCCAAGAAGCCATTACATTATTTAATTCTATCGCCCCCCCTACTGAAATTCCCAACCACCTTCCCTAGATCCCACCCAGCCCACCCAACAAGCCACCCAACCTCCCCCGCCCCCCTTTCCTCGTACCAATCTGCCTAAATACTCTTCCAATGCCTCCAACACCACCACTGCACAGCACGGGACCTCCCCATCCATCTCATCTACTGCTCCGATCGACCTCCCAAAAGAGGCCCTCAACACGCTTCTTAAGGTAGCCAATTTTGTACAAACGCCTGATGATACAACACCCACAGAGACAATGGAGGAGGAACCAATACCAATTGAAAATGATGAGGCTTCTCAAGCTCCTCCCTCCTCCCCGCCCAAAAAATGTACAGTGGCGTCCCGGCCTGCAGTTGTTCCAAGAACTGCTAGATAGTGCACTCATGCACCATTGGAAGCAACAACTCGAAAGCTCCTACCTCCACCTCTACGAAATCTTGGAGGTGTACCCACTCACACAGTTTATCACCCAGTCCTTCAATGACTGGCGACGCGCACATCCAAAGCGCACAAGACAAGGTTACCACCTCGACCCTGATGCTCCAGTTCCCCTGATCGATGCCGACACCAGTCTGCAACCTCGCTAGTGCATCCCCATCCTCAAAATGGAGCAATTTTGGCGATACTACCGTAGTGCCCACGTCGCTCTCCGAATCTACCCCTTGTACATGCCAATGGAACGACAATGGACTTGGACCGGATTCCGCGAGCTCCAGCAACGAGACCCTAACATGTTGTACAATTTTCCTAAGTACAACTTCCCAAAAGAGATGATGCAGGAGGGGTTTTGCTTCCGCCTAAAGTCATTCAACGACACGTACGGTTCCGACCATCGTAGAAGCGGTCCACTTCAACCGCCTCCTCCTCTTACTCCTCCGTGACCTCCCCACCCACAATCGCCCCATTGACGACTGCCTCCACAATCTAACCAATCAGATTGTCTTCAACCCCGACATCGGTCCTTCCATGGCCACCACATCCACACATACAAGGACATGCATGCCACCCACTTTTGGAAGTTCCGCTTGTAGCTGACTTGGCTCACTCCACGCCAATTGGACTGCTACGCAGTCCTTCAGACGGTTCTCTCCACACACCTCCAACGCGGTTTATCCGAGGGCGGCTCAGCAACAGGAAGGAGGACATGTTAACATCCACAGAGTATAGTTGCAAAATGTGGTAACCAGTGATTAAAGGTGATTAGGCTTCATGATTTGCTTCAACGGTTGCAACCATGGAAGGAGTACAGTACAAGCTTAGGAAGTTTCAGCCCCAAATATCCCAAACAGTCACAAGCAAGCTGCAAATTGCCACAAAATGTGGTTATTCTCCTCACGGGGGTCAAGCCACAAGTAGCCCAAGATCGGCCTCGCCACTCCAAGTTTTGAGCCTCATATTGGGGGTCTGAGCCCCAAATATACCTTTATAAGACTAGAATAAGTCCAATCATACAAATTTAGATTTTTTGTTGTTCTAAAGCTCAAAAATCTATACAAAAAATAAAGGAGAAAATAAAAGAGAATATGAAAGAGAAAATAAAAGAGGAGAAAAAAAAAGAGAATATGAAAGAGAAAAAAAAAGAGGTCTGAGCCCCAAATAGTTTTGGCATCGAAGGCTCGAGGCTAACACAAGCGCTATTTAGCGCTCTTATATGGTTAACACAAGTGCTATCTCTAACACATAGGAGTGGAACAGTAGGAAGATTATTGTTTTTATCTCTACATAAAGAAGTTCTACAAATGGCTTGCCTCCTAATGTAACACCTCAATTGAAGCTTCCATGAATATCAAATTAAGGTGATTAAAAAATCATGTTAAGCAAAGATAGGATGAAATCAAGCAATCACTTGAAAGGTATCATAGTTCATTTGAGTACCAAAATACAAATTTATAAGTTACCGACTTTAAAGTGGATAAAGATAACGATGTTTTATGGTAAAGCTTTCTTCAAGAAGGCTCGTCTCATTATAGATATCAAGATGCAAACAGTATCCTTAGCGAGACAAATTGAAGTAAAAAACAATATGGGCTATCTTCATTTTACAATGTAAGTTCAAACAAATTACACTAAAGCAAAATGTGGGTTATCTCCATTTTAGAATGGTACTTCAAACGCTCTAGAGTCAATTTTCTCATGGTAGCAAGCTCAAAGAATCATTAAGTCAAGGAAACAATTGCAAAATAAGGTCAAGAAGTTCTATGCTTGACCAAAATATAAGGTAGGCCCAATCTCACAAGATGAGCTAGTCCACTTGAAACCTCGACAATTAAGCTCCACATATAAACCCAAAACCACACTTAAAAATGCAAGTGTTGGATAATAGTAAAGAATCAAATAAAAGCTTACCTTATTTAATTTTTTTTAAGGGTACAAGGGGAGGGGGCATAAGATACATAAATGACAACCCATGGAGATGTCCTTGGAAGACAAAATTTAAGCACACATGGGGGTGTGCACCATGGAGCTATGTACTTTTTGGAATATGTCTCTATAAAAGAACTAGGTATGGGTTAGGTGGGAGAGGACACCTAGCATAATTTCATTTGTTTGACAAGGACACTTGACTACATTCCATGCTTTCCAATCCCTAAGAAAGGGGATCTCCATTTTGGTCCCCAAGGTCTTGAGGCTGAAGTCTTGGAATTTGTAAGCAACTAGAAGTAGGTTAGGTTGAGCAATCAACAAAGCAACAATCATTTATGTTAGCACCGGTGCCTTTCCTTGATCATTGAGCATTAAACCACGAAATAAAATAAAGCTTTGTTTCATATTGACAAATCATTTATGTTAGCACCGATGCCTTTCATTGGTGCTTAAGCATTAAACCATGAAATAAAATAAAGCTTTGTTTCATATTGAAAAATAGTGTTGCACGAGTGACCAACCCTATATGCTTTTACAAATAAAGTAGCATCAAGGCATAAAATGTTAACATGTGCCCAACGATTATGAAGACCATTGGCATTGACTACAAGTCACATCACCATATATCCAAAATACATGCAAGGGTATTCAAAACTTATTTAGTGTCGAACTCGCATACTCGGTTAGTTGCCCTTTTTCCTAAGGGCACAGGCATACCTCCAAGGCACTTGAAACAGACGTGAAAATAGCAACACTAATCCTAACAGCAGCATGTTTCTAGTAGGTGTAGCCCTTGACAAACATACCCTTCTTTGCTTCTTCACTTTCACCTTCTGCACTGTACTTTCCAAGCTGTGCAAGGGAATTGGCCTTGGCCCTGATCAACAAAGATGTTTGTGCTGCTTCAACATTTTGTGGTCGACCCTGCCATGTCTTCAACACTGAATTCTGTAGAGCCCGGGCATAGGAGAAAGACACATGCCATGGATTTGGAGACTGATTCATTGCATTTAAGTTGAGGGTAGCCTCCACCTCTGATTGACCCCCAGACAAAAACTGATCCGACAAGATGTGTTAGTCCTTGTCATAATAATCACAGAAAAATGAGATTCAAAATCCACAATACTTTTTTTTTTCAAAGAACAAAATCCACAATACTTGTGCTCAAGCCAATTCGAAGGATGTAATAAGCAAGTGCATGGGCAACAACTTTACACAATCAGTCTTAGGAGAAAGAATTACCATGATGCCAGGAACAGCAGGAGGAACTCTCCTCTTGAGCAAATTCAAAGTATACTCAGCAACTACTTCAGGTGATTTTCTATCCTTGCATTCCGCTCCAGGAGTTACCATACTTGGTTTCAAGAGAATGCCTTCATACACAACGTTGTTCTTTGCAAGGAAATAAAACACGTCATTCCAAACTTTCTCAGCCACCTCCAGTGTCCTATCAATACCATGCTCTCCATCCAGAAGAATCTCAGGCTCCACGATTGGAACGAGACCGTTGTCCTGCATTTACCATCAACAAGCTGGCTCTTAGGAACGCCTTACACTTTCCAAAGCAGATCTCATACCATCCAGATTTGGATTCGACAGTTGAGCAAAGAAATGCTGATCAAGAGAAGTTCATAGATGGCAAAAGAATGTCGTGCATCAAACTAAGCCACTTAGAGGGCTAGCGAAAAGTGGAACCTGAGAAATAGCTGCATATCGTGCAAGCCCCCAGGCAGCCTCTTGAACCGCGAGCTCGGAAGGGCCATTAGGAATACTGATCACAGTTCGCCTGCCATGCCACAAAAAGGGCCCTCAGCTACTAGTGCATGATGATTCAAAACTCAAGCTAACAATTTTATCCAGTAGAGATTGATAACCACGACCTTGAATCGACGTACCATTTAGCAAACCTTGCCCCTTGTTTGTAGTATTCGGCAGATCGTGAAGCGAGCCCGTCTAGACCCTGGCACCAAGACTCCTCGTTGGATCCAGGCAACGGCACCAGACCCTGTGGTGCTACAAGTAGTTAATCGACAGCAGCCTACACGGAACCATTTTCCACAGTAAAGCTCGTAAGAAAAAGAATGCTTACCTTGTCAACCTTTATCCCAGGTACGATGTTTTCTTCCTTCAGACAGTCTACAAACTTCTTGCCATCAACAGTTGATTGATACAGAGTCTCCTCGAAAAGGATAGCACCTGATATGTACTGTCCAAGACCTGGGGCCGTACACAGCAGTTGTCTGTACGCTTGGCGATTGGTTTCAGTGTTCTCCAAGCCAATAGAGGCGAGACGCTTGCCGCAGGTTGCATTAGATTCGTCCATCGCCAAAATGCCCCGGCCAGGAGAAGCAATGCTTTTCTGATCACAAGAATCACTCTTAGGAAGCCGATCGTGAAATCCGAGAGATTTCGTGATCTAAAGAAACCCCCAGACGAAACAAAGAGCATGCAGACGGTCGGATCGCCAATTCGGCCAGAATCGAACGAAGAAGGAGAAAAATACATCGATCCGTAGGCAAAAATCGAACAATTCCACTAGGATCAAAACAAAAAGGGGGCGAAAATGCAACGATCGACGGGCCAAAAGGGCGACAAGTTAGAGCGATCGGCAAAGTCAACACAAAGTCGAACTGAAGGCGTGCTGCAACACAAAGTCGAACTGAGATGGAAGAAGCAAATTTACGGCAAGAAAAGGAAGGAGAAGCATACAGCGGTGAGGATGAGCTCATCGGTGAAGGCACTAGCGCGGACGAGGAGGGAGGGGGGGGAGGAATGGGAGGAGGAGGAGGAGGAGGGAGGAAGGGAAAGGGAGGAGGAGAGGCCAAAGAAAGGAGAGGAAGAAAGGGAGGAGGAGGAGGAGAGGCGGAGGAGGGAAGCCATGGCTATGGCGATTGGGAAGCTCAAAAATGCTGCAGAAGAGCAGAAAGAAGAAGATGAAGATGAAGATGAAGAAGCAGAAGATGAAAAAATACAAGGAGCTTTTCAAGGTGTTTGTTTTTGGTTTGTGTTTGTTTTTTTTTTGGAACTTGGACGGAGAAGAAGAGGCCCCCCACACTCAAAACCAAGGTTCCATGCCAAAACCAAGGTGCCTTTGGGCCCATAGTGGTTCCATGGAACCATAATACTTCTTCTCCTCAGTGAGTCGGACGAGTGTTCACGGAAAACCTGCAAACTATATACAATCCAACATTTTCATTTTCGCTCGAAAAAAATGTTTTCTCAGTTTTGTAAAATCTCCAAAATTTTAGGCAATTTAGTTATATTTTATAGCTTTAAAATCGGCATATTCTTAGGAAAAACCTTCAAATTTTGACACCCCCAGTTTTTATGATTTGTTTTCTGTGAACACTGCAAAGACCACTAGAAGCTCGAAACCACATGGAACCACCTCACTAGGATCTAACCAATGATTTGTATGGGTCCGAAACTATGCCTCCACCCGATTGCGATAATAATAGCATAGCACTTAAAACTTGGTGGAATTCTAGGTATGTGTGCAAGGACTCACATAGTGAAGCACTGAGAACCTGCCCATAGAGTGCCCTTTGTTAGGTCACTTCGGCCAGAGGCCAATTCAAAGGGGGACGGCAGCCCCGTCGTGCAACAGGGGGCATTCAACGATGGGGGTAGTCTTTGAGTGGTCCATAGATGTGACCCGTTGTGCAAAAAGGGCATTCATCGATGGGGCAAGTCTTTAATTAGTTCATAGATATCGCCCCTGGACGCAAGGTCTATCTGGTTGTACCCCACCCAAGCGGCGTCCATCCCCCCTCTACCCAATAAAAATGGTTGGCACATTGTTGCGATCAAAAATTGAACCCATACGAGCCGCTAAACATTCTTGCCGGGCCCACAAGAGGCTATGAAATAACCTTGGTAATAAATGGGTTTATCGTTGTGCCATCAGGCTTGACATGTAAGCCAAGTAGGACACAAGGAGAAGACTGTGACAAGTGGTGTGTAGCCCTCAATGCCCACCATTGGTTTTATTTATTCCCATTAGCTCTAAGGAATGTGTATGGCGAGCAGAGCCTCAATGTGTAGTAAAGACCCTGAATGTCCTCATCTAAGTCCTGGGATGCCATCCAATGGACTATGCATTCTCATTCTCACGTAACTCCTTCTTAGTGGTGGTGGTAGTGGAAATTAAGATAATAACCTTCCAAGCAGGAGGACCATTTTCCTCAATGAAGGGAGTGACTCCACCTTTTTCTCAGACGGTTGAGGTGGCACTTTCAACCTCAACCTTGGTGCTCCACTAGGTCTTCTTGATGAGTAGGTTGTTTGCCCATTCAGGGTATTTAGTCTATCATGCAAAGCATGATGTAAATACCCCATGAGCATTTGCTCTTGGGGTATTTTCATACTTAATGGAAGTCTTTTCATTGAAAATTAATAAAAATAGCAATAATAACTTTCACCTTTGCTGCAAGTCTACAAGTAAACTTCCTTTTGCTTTTAAAAGAATTTGAAACCAACAAGCTTGTAATAAAGATTGGTCAAACCCACAAAGAAGGCCAAACGTACAAATCAAAACAAACCAAAAAATGCCAAAACATAGGGGCATACTACCCGAGGCCAACGCTACAAGGTAGAACCCTATAAAAGCCTCCACGTAAACTTGGTACATATAATATAAGAACACCTTTGTGTTTGTAACCAAGCAAGCTTCAGTGGTTTCCATATCACCACATTTTGTGGATTAATTAATAGATAAATGCACAAAATGGTTACTTCGTTTTTCAAGCTGTATCACCACACTATCATGTAGTAATGTTTCTATCATGGCCTATTAATATGATAGAATTCACAAACATGGAGCTCTAGAATGTGCATAATTTGTAATAATATTGGTCTATTGTTTCGATTAATTTTTATAGTATTGGTCTATTGTTTTTCTTATAGGCCTCCAATTATTTCAAGCTTTGGGAATTTAGCTTAATCAATTCACATGGCGACATTCAATTTTGCAAAAAATATTTTGCAATGTTGTTCAAGGCACATAGAAAATTGTGCAAACATGTATCAATCAAGCAACTACAAGTGTGAGGAGCATGAGGCTCGAGGCAAGGGAGTAAGTACTAATAGATTTGAACTTAACAATGGGATAGAGCTTGGAAAGCATTTCAAATGTATTTCAAAGTTATTATTCGATGGCATAATGTAAATATCAATTTCTAATTGTTTTCCTGTCAATGACAAAATGTATGTATCACTCCCACAAGTGAAAGAAGGTGCAATTTCAAATGTTGATTTACATCGTCCCTCCAATAGCTATGTATCCCATATTCAAACTTGAGAACCAACTTAGACTTGACTTGACCAATGGTGGTTTAGCATTGACAAATGGCATAAGACCACAATCTTTTGCCCACAATTGCAAGCATCAGAGGGATGGTGCCTTTCCTTTGAAACATTTTGATAAACAATGGCAACATTGTCATCTTTGATGTTGTGGGGAGCAAATGGGCCGAGCAAATGGGCCATGACATTGCCACAAGTACGTAATTCATATTGCATGAACATGACAACCTTCCACAAGGCAATTGCATTGTGGGCACAATGTGTTACACGTCCCAAGCACATGCCTGAATAAGGATTTGTATAGTACTCAGGTCTTAACATTTAGATATGAGAAACCTCTTGGCTATTGTGGATTGTCTATCTTATTTCTTTTGGAAAATGATAATGGTGAGGGAGGAGCCTGTGCACAAGCCACTTGGGCGAAGAACCAAGGAGCCCATGTAGGGTCTCTCTCTCTCTCTCTCTCTCTCTCTCTCTCTCTCTCTCTCTCTCTCTCTCTCTCTCTCTCTCTCTCTCTCTCTCTGTGGTGTATGCACACCCCAATCAGGACCCCAGATCCTTTCATGGGAATCTCTAGTGCACCAAAATTGGTAATGAGAGTGCTCTCAACGGAAGCAAGAACGGAAGAAGGAGAGAGAGAGATAGAGAGCCACACAAGTTTTGGTGGGTGTAGAACCACCCTAATCTTCTTTTTCATTCATTTATATATGTGTTTGAGTATTGTACATAATCGGAGTAAAGGCACAGTGACCTTTAACCCCCACAACCTCCCACTTAAAGGACAATGTGCCTTTAAGGGAGAACAACCAATGGGCATACTATCCAATGCCCATCAATACACGACAATACTCAAACCGCTGACTAGGTAGACTCTTCGTCAGCATATCTGCAGGGTTATCATCTGTATGAACCTTGACAAGCTCTATGCGCTTGTCCTCAAGTACCTCCCTGATGAAATGGTACTTAACCTCAATGTGTTTGTTCTTTGCATGAAAGATCGGATTCCGTGCTAGCTGAATAGCACTCATGGAATCACTATGCAATGTCGGTACACCTGTATGAATCCCCAAATCTCCCACAAGCTGATCAAGCCATATAGCCTCCTTGCAACCCTCTGTGGCTGCAACATACTCAGCTTCTGTGGTAGACAAAGCAACGCACTTCTGTGCGCGAGACATCCACGACATTGCACCACCTGCAAAGGTGAACACATAACCAGAAGTGGATCTCCTACTATCCACATGCCCTGCATAGTCTGAATCTGTGTACCCAAGTACACACATGTCTCCTCTACCAAAGCAGATGCACATCTCCTTGGTACCCTTCATGTACCTCATGATGCACTTAACTGCCTCCCAATGCCTCTTTCCTAGATTAGCCATATACCGGCTAACAACTCCCACTGCAAATGCAATGTCTGGTCTAGTAGCTATCATAGCATACATAAGACTCCCAACTACTGATGCATAAGGAACCTTGGCCATCATGGCCCTCTCCTCATCTGATTTGGGACTATCTGTGTGACTCAGTTTCACATAAGGAGGCAATGGAGTACTCACTACCTTCCCCCCCTACATATTGAAACGCTGCAATACTTTTGTAACATACTCTTTTTGTGAAAGCCAAAGGAGTTTCCTACTCCGATCACGCGTGATGCGCATACCAAGAATATGACTTGCAAATCCCAAATCCTTCATATCAAAGGCCTCATGCAACTTGGCCTTTAATGCATCGAGCTCATAAGTATTCTTGCTCCACAATAGCATATCATCCACATATAGTGCCAAGATTATCAGGCTATTATCCTTAGCCCTTTTAGTGTAGAGGCAATGATCAATTTCACTCCTTCTAAAACCCTGGGATCGAATGAAAGCATCAAACTTCTGATACCATTCTCTAGGTGCTTGCTTAAGACCATAGAGACTCTTCTTCAGCTTGCAAACTAAATGCTCTTTGCCCTTTTCTTCAAAGCCTTTCGGTTGCACCATGTAAATTTCCTCATGCAAATCCCCATGCAAGAAAGCTGTCTTGACATCCATCTGCATAAGCTCCATATCCTCTACTGCCACTAGTCCAAGCATGCAAGTGTGGTCATCTTCACAACTGGAGAGAATATCTCATCAAAGTCCACACCCTTCTCTTGCTTGAACCCTTTAGCAACCAAACGGGCCTTGTACCTAGGCACATCATAACCTGTGACCTTCATTTTGTAGACCCATTTACATGGCAATGCTTTCTTTCCATGTGGCAAAGAAACCAAGTCCCAAGTTTTATTCTTCATAAGTAAACTCATCTCTGATTGCATAGCATACTCCCACTTGCATTGATCCTTATGCATCATAGCCTCTCTGTAGCAAGAAGGCTCCTCGCAATCAGTAAGCATCACATAGTCTACCCCTGGAACAAACCTATCAGGCAGTCTAGACACTCTAGATGATCTTCTCAAGGGCATTTCAGCTTGCTATCCCATTTGCATATCAGCCACATTTGGCTCATCATTTCCACCAATAGATGATTCATCATCTACCCTTGATTGTATACCTGTGGGAGTACTTGGTGGTACCATTTCTTGCACATTTGGTGCATGGACAGCTTGCTGTCTATCAACATATGCAGGTGGATTCACATCCTGGAAAGTGATTCTCCTCATTTCCACATCCCTCATGGGTGCCTTATGCATCTTCTTCTCATTAAAGACCACATCATGGCTGCATATGATCTTCTTTGCTTTTGGATCCCAGAGACGATAGCCCCTCTCTCCACTTTCACCATAACCCAGAAAGATGCATTTCCTAGACTTAGGATCCAGCTTCTTTCGAAGCTCTTTTGGCACATGTGCATATGCCTCACACCCAAATATATGCAAATGAGAGTAAGAGGGCTTCTTGCCACTCCATGCCTCTTCAAGAATACCACCATCCAAACTCTTACTAGGTGATCTATTGATCACATGCACTGCAGTCTTCATTCTCTCAGCCCAAAAACCACCAGAAAGACTTGCATTGGAAAGCATGCATTGCAACCTTTCTTGAATGGTACGGTTCATCTTTTCTACAACTGGATTTTGCTCTGGAGTACGAGGGGATGTGAGCTCCCTCTTAATCCCATGTGTATCACAGAAATGCTGAAAGTCATGAGAGAGATACTCTCCACCATTGTCAGTCCGTAGGCATTTAAGCATTCTACCTGATTGATTCTCAACCAAGGCCAGCCATTTCTGAAATACCTAGAACACATCACTCTTCCGAGCTATAGCATAAGCCCACACTTTCCTAGTTGCATCATCAATGAATGTCACACAATATTCAGCCCCGCCTAATGACCGTGTAGGCATGGGACCACATATGTCTGAATGCACCAAATCAAGCTTTTCAAACTATTTCTTTCCCCTTCTTTTATGGGCTGATTTAGTCTTCTTCCCATAGAGACAGTGCTCACAAAATTCAAAATCAGAGAAACTCAAATGCGGTACATAACCCAAACGGCATAAGAGTTTCATTCCATTCTGGCTCATGTGCCCCAACCTGCAATGCCACAAAGAAGTGCTTGGCTGCTCGATTATTGCAACAACATGATCAAATACCCCTGATACATGTAAGGGATACAAAGTCCCACACTTGGCACCCCTGGCCAAAAGCATAGAGCCCTTCTAAATTTTCCAACTCTGAAAGCCAAAAGTGGTGTGAAAACCAGCATCATCTAGCTGACCCACTGAAATAAGACTCTTGGTCAGCTTAGGCACATGTCTCACATGTTTCAAAACAAATGCAGACCCATTTGCAAAAGAAAACTTTATGTCACCTGCTCCCACTATGTCACATGCATAGTCATTTCCAAGATGCACACAACCTGTCTTTCCACTATCATAAGTGGAGAACCATTCCCTATGGGGAGTAACATGGAATGAAGCACCAGAATCCAAAATCCAATCCTGGGAATATGCATCATCTAAAGTGGTAAGCAACTCTGCAGATAAACTAGACATGAAGAGAACGTCATTGTCACTATCATGTGTGATTGCATTGATCTCCTTGATCTTCACTTTTCCTTTGTCCTCCCTTGGACTCTCTTCCTTCTGATTTGCACCCCAATTTGCATTCTTTTTCTTATCCTTTTGCTCTCTTTTCAGCTTGTAGCAATCCTTTTTCATATGACCCTTCTTGCCACAATGGTAACACTTAATGTTCCATGCCCTCGATTTGCTACGAGACTTCCCTCTTTCTTGGGACTTCCCCCTGAACTGTGATCTGCCCCTTTGCACATTTAAGGCTGCATCCTACTTGTTGCCATCCATAGACTTTCGTCTAATCTCCTCGGCCAACAAGCTACCCACAACATCATCAAATTTCAGTACTCCACCAGGTGCAAAGTTACTGACAGCTGTACGGAAGGTATCCCATGAGGATGGCAAGTCTCTGCATCAAAATTCATTTTCTGAGCATGAAGCTGGCTGAAAATAATATTGAATTCATTCAAGTGAGAAGAAATGGAGACCCCTTCCTTCATCTGTAGCTCAAACAACCTCTTCATGAGGTAAACTTTATTAGAGGCAGTTTCCTTCTCATAAGTGGCACACAATTTCTTCCACAAATCTTCTGTAGTCTGCTCATTTAGTACTGTGAAATAAACTGACTCTGCAAGATGAAGTCTAATAGTAGACTTTACTAATGCATCCAACTCATTCCAATCATCCTCAGACATATTTGCAGGCTTAGCTTCAGGCTTAGCTTCAATCCCTGCCAAGGGTTTAATCTACTTCTTTTGAATAAGCACATCCCTTATTTGTTCTTTCCACAAAGAAAAGTTTGTCCCATCAAACTTTTTAATGCTGAAAATCTCCTTTTCAGACATGGAAGAGGATGCCATGATGCAAATGAAATAAAATTCCAAATGCTAGTACCTGCAAGAGAGAATCACACCAAATACCAGGTGCACCCAAATGTGTATGCCACAATAGAGTGAAATATCACCAAAACTCATGTTTCAAAGCATCTGACTCATGTGCATATACTATGCATCCATATGAGCAAATCTGGCCCAAAAGAAAATGCCAACTGCAATGGCAATCCAAAATGCCAATAAGTGCCAAATGACTCAAGCATAAACACCGTCCACTGGCATATGCATTAATAATATCTCATCCAAGAGAGCATAGCACTATTAGTGCATCACCTGCAATGTGTCAAAGCTGTCCCTCAGCATAAAATAGCATCCATGTGCAAAGCGTCCATAAAAATAGCATCCCACAAGGCAATTTGGGCCTATCAGCGCATCCAATAAGGACCGTAATGCATCCAAATGGCCTATAAATCATCCACTGCAACCCAATGCATACCACGAATGAGTGCACACTGCTCAAACTGCAACCAGAGTGATCTGCATAAGGTATGCTCAAGAAATCATAGTCCCACGGTAATGACCACTACTGAAAATAGAACCTGAGATGCCTCAAAACATGGGCATCTCATTAAAGTTCGAATTGAGTGCTTGTGTGGTAGCCACCAATGTACTAACTTATTCCAAGTATAAAGTGAGTGCTTACATGGCCGTTAAGCAGCATACAAGAGTGGCTTGTATCACCAAGTGTGGCCAATCACCAAAGTCCAAGAAGGCCACAATAATTGCCACCACCAAACATCTAAGGGTTCCACACAAGGGCAAATACATGCTCCTAAACATACTTCAAAACAACCTCCCCACATCCCTTCATTCTTGAACCTTCAATTTAGAATATCACATGCGCATGAATTCCCTTGAAAATTTTGCATACCCAATGTTTATGCACAATGCAAGGCTAATTTAAAAGAACCCATCACTTTCACATCAAGAAGGAAAATCATTCACTTCATCTCCAAAATGATGCACCTTGGTGCCATGTTAGTAATTCATAATAGGGCAAGTAAGAGAGAGAACAAAACACATCCTCAAATTTTATTTTCAACGAGTGAAAACCTATATACAATCATTATCTCACAAGTGATACATGAAATCTTGGAACCCTTTCATGACCATGGCTATCCTCTTACACGTCTCTACCACCCACCATAACCATTTGAGACTAGTCAAAAGGATAGTCATCCTAGTAGAAAATTTTGAATGTCAATACCTGTGAGGCCTAACCCAATGTATTTGGGATTCCTACCCTCCAATTCCAATGCTAAAACATGCCCCTTCAAATCTTGAATCTTTCACATAACCCCAGTCTAGCTATGGACAAATTTCTCTAACTTTGACTTTGTCCTACTGTTTAGGAGTCTTCCTATTGCTATGATGCCAGTGCTTTGGAAAGGGTGGCTTATTTATTTATCTTTAAAAGCAACCAACTACCCACATTACTCTGAAAGGCATTGTAATTTTATCAAACTTTATAAACAAGAACATTACATTCAACTTGCTACCTTCAAAGAAGCCATGAAATACATGCTATTCAACTAATTATTGGATGCTCCCATTCATAATAGAAAAGTGATCTTATAACCACTTGATAGGAATTGAGAGCAATAAGTTCCGTATTCATTTCTACTTTCAAAAGAAGCCATGCCCAAAACTTTCTATTAAATACATTATATTCAACTTATCATTGGACATTTAATGTGGGAACCCCATAATAGAAAAATTACTAATTACGAATAATCAAAATTAGGAGCATTCAAATAAATACCTATTCATGCTTATGCATTTCTAAAAATATTATAAAATATACAGACAAAGTCTTAGAGCATGATCTTGCTTATATCCAACATAAACAGGCAATCAAAAAAATGCCGTATGCTCAAAAGACTTAACTTTTGTCTCCACAACCAAAGAAGCTTGTTCATCATAAATACTATGCTTTAGTTACTTTATGAGTTTCAATATCATTTTCTACAATATTACACATTGAAAATATGCAAAGCCTTTGTCCTCATCATGTTGGAGCACATGCCTAGCAATGCAAATAGATTTGACGAAGATTAGATTAATAAGAATTGTACAACTATCCATAGCAATGGTACATGAGTTCCCAAGGAAATTGTATCTTAACGTAAAGCATCAATCTACCATTCCCCTACCCTGACCTCTCTCTCTCTCTCTCTCTCTCTCTAATAATGCAATAGATACTACATCTTAAAATCATGTGCAACTTGCATGGTGAGCCGTCTACCCTCCTTCTACTAGCTTATGAAGTCATGATCACTTGTATTGAAATACTCATAATACAAGCCCTTATGAAGTCATAGTCAATTGTATTGACATGACACCCGGCCACCATAAGCCTTTATGAGGTCATGATCTTACCATTATGCATGGAATTCTTAATTTCATGCAAAAGTAATCTTAATTCTTAATTCTTAATTTCTTACTATTATTTAAATAGAGGACCAAAAACTTTGACCAAAGGATACAAAAAAGCATCCTCCATGGTTCCATCATATTAAGAATTTTGCTTTAGTATAGGCATAAAAAGAATCTAAGCATAAATAACCCTATATGTAGACTCTTATGGCAGTCAAAGAGACATTGATAGACGGTAGTGCTTATGTGTGTTCAAATAGATGGACACACATATCTTACTCTAGAAAATGGGGTTAAAAGCAAAATTTGTCTCCATTAGCCACTCTCTCCTAATAGCCTCTTGTTAAAAAGCTTATCCTTTTATGCCATTTATCAATTAACTTTTTGTTTGTCATGCATTTTAGATGATTTTTTCTAATTTGGTGAATATTTCATATGCTTATGGAGATACTCCTAAAAGAGATAAGCCATATTTCCAATCAATGTGCACCATATATTCAATTTTTAATTAGATTATACAATTTAAAAGCCAAGATTATAAAAATAGACTATAAAGTTTAGGATAGTTTTTATGACACAAACCTCTCTCTCTCTCTCTCTCTCTCTCTCTCTGGGCTTAGCTAAAGGAATGGATCCATTTTTCTTGTGGTGTTTGTTAAAGTTTGAGATTGGGTAAAGTAGCCTTGATCTAGAAGTTGAGACCAAAGGGCAAAGGTGACACCAAATTGCCCTTAAAAACTTATTAAGGAGCATGCTTGAGACACCCAATTGAAAAGAGAGAAAGTTAGAATTGAGTAGAAGCTCACAAAAAAGCCAATCACGACCTTAGAGAACTGGATAATGAAGGCCTCACAATCTAGTTTTTTTTTTTCATATTATCATCTCATGCACATTGATATTCATTATAAATTTTTGAGTCTACTCATTTTCACGTATGCTTGCATGGATGAATTTTATCTCATCCAAATCTTGGAAGGAAATCATTATATGGGTGTAAGGATTTATTGAGGTACACCTTATATTCGTTTAGTTCCCATTAAGTATGAACCACAATGTTGAAGAATGTCGAGCCTCAATTTGTGTGGCTTGTGCATGGATTGAGAGCCTCACCTACATCGAAAACTTTATTATGCATTCAATCATGAGCTTGTGAGATCCAAGTGGTGTCAAAAGATTTTTTAACAATGAAAATTCTAAAGAGTAGTCAGAAAATTTTTTAACAACGAAAATTTTAAGTGATGAAGATCAAAATTTGAGAGTCAAGCTAGTCATAACTCTAGCTTTCAGCTAACTGTAGCCAAAATTCCCTTACATTCCCTTGACGATAATCACAATGCTTTCTATCACATTGACCTCTTTTGATTTCTTACCTAACAAACATTTATCCATTGGCCTTTATCCCCATGCCAATTACCTCATTTTGCACTTGTAATGGGTGCTTGATGATGAGAAATTGATTGCCATTTTGGAGTGAATTACATTCGATTTCTTTCAGTAAAGGATGTGCTTTGTGCAATTTTGGTTTCGTGGATGCATATGCTATATCCTTCATTTGATTCAATGCATACATTGATGAAGGGACAAGGAGGCCCTTGTGTCCTTTTTTCTCTTTGATCTATGTGTAGACTTGGTTGCCTAATACTAGGTTTAACTAACAAAATGTTCCTTTCCTGGATGAAGGTTTGTGGCTTGGTGGAGTGGGTTTGCTATAGGTGGTCGTAGGTTCAAGTATTTGCTAGAGCACTACTTCAACATCATTTTCTTATTTTTCCTTTGTCCTCCATTAGTCACCTTTTTGTTATGGCACGCATCGTCATCATCCGCACTTATCTCATCTTCATGGACATCTAAACTTAGATGCTACATCTCTTTGCTTTGGGAGCTCTTCTATCTTTGTAGGGGCAAAAGCGTAGCTCTCTCACATTTTGGAGGCCCGATGCTTGTTCTTTTCTTTTTGTCAGTCTCCTATTGGCCTTCATTAGCACTTACCAACTGTTGCTACTATAGGGTTGGTCATCCTGCCTCTGTCTGAGAGCCATTGTTTGGGACCTATGTTCTTGTACCAGTGTTTAGTTGATACTACTATTGTGATGACCTTTAGCATTAGCAAGTACTAGATGCTTGTCTACTTTGCTAGATGTGTTTTAGGGCTCTATTTGACCCTCTATTGTCCCTATATGATCTCACCCACCATTCATTATTCCTTGTTCTTCTACAGCCATTCATTCATGCCCTTTTCTTCTCCAATTCTTGGGTGTTGTTGTGCTCCTAGGGTCATGATTGTGACTTTGCTTGATGGCTTGGCACTTCACTAGAAACTCTAGTTCATGTCTACATCGTAAATTCTCCCCGCCGTGGTTTGCAAGGAAGCCTCTAGCTCTAGACTTGAACTTACACTTTTTCCAAGGTGGATACCTTCATTGCAATGTCCGGCTCATGTTTCTTGTCATGGTTATTGCTCATCTCATATGGATTAGGTCGTTGCCTTTCCTTCCCCTATTGTAAGTTATATCGCTTTAGACTCACTCCCATGTAGCCCATAATGCTCCTCCTTTAATATTCTATTTCTACACCCGCTCGAGCATCGCTACAAGTTAGCAGGTTTCCATTACTTGTCTGCTATTTGCCTATTCGAAGGTGTATTGATTTAATAAGGAGCTTTAAAACCCGGCCAACTTTGGAGGATTGAGCAAAAGAAGACTAGCTCCATTCCATGGAGGATTACCATATGTTGAGGGGTAAAGTTGCCCCTCAATTTTCCTCCCAAAACTCCAAAGGAGAGCTCTACTATGAAGAGATAGAGGCATCACGAGAAGGTGGAAGGGAAAAGAGCCATGTGAGAAAAGTGGAGAGAGAGTTTCACAAACCCACATGTCCCAAGCCGTAGCAACCCCCTAGCCTTAGTCTATTTTTCATAACCCCAAATATCAAAATACATGCCTAAATTAGGTTAAGCCCCAAAGGTCATGCAAACTTTGTTTTTCCATCCGACGGTCATATTCCTTTGCATATCCTTTTTGCTCCCTTTTTGCCCTTGCGTTGCACCTTGTATTTCCCCCCTTCTTCTTTCATTTAGTAGTCTTTGGACCTTCAGCTAGCCCTTGCTCTATGATCTTTTTGTTGGGATATCTCAAGGTGTATGCCTTAGGCACACCTTATGTTTCTATGTGTGAGTGCTAGAGGCACAGTTAGGTGCCCACAAGCACAGTTAGGTGGTGGAGAGCCACATAGGATGATTGAGAGAATCTAGGAGCAGATTGAGGAGATGATTGTGGAGCTCTGAGGTCATCGGTGATGTCAGTGAGCATGTATGAGGTGCCTACTTAAGGACCTCACTCTTCTTCATTCTACAAGCAAGTAATGCAAGTATTCTGAGTTTGTGTCCACTCTTTCCTTTCCTTTCAGCCTTTCAACATGGTATCAGAGCCATTTGATCCCCCTTGAGCCCATTTCTGCCACATCATCATCTTCTTCTTCACCATCTCTCCCTCTTCTTCCCAAAACTTGCTTAAGCTTTTTCTCCTCCGGTTCTCAGCCATTTCCCACGTCCTTCCTGTTGGAGATCCACCTTGAAGGGGCGAACCCTTGGCTGAAAGGAATCAACGAATTGTCGTCTCTGCTCATCGCCATTACACGCAGTTCGTCGACCTCTGTTCCTGCATTTTCTCTCAGCACACTCCGTACTTGTCTAATTCCTTTCAGGGGAAGCTGGTCCATAGCTAGAGCTATCCTGTGCTGAAATCCGAGCAGCAATGGCTGCATATTCAGGCTGAAAATAGAGAAAAACCAGTCGACTTTGAAGAGGGAAGATAAGGCGACCTGACGCGTTTTTGCGCCTCTTCTTCCCAGAGGATCTTCTGTGGTATACCAGCTCTCTTTTGCCTCAGAAACCCCTCTTTCCTTTGCTTTGAGGAGTGAGCTACAAGCCCTCCAAGTTCAGTCTTTTAGTTTTGACAGTTTTGGACAAGTTTTGAAGATGATGCTACATAAAATGCTACTCTAGCATTTCTGAGTTTTTGAAGTTTTCAATAGCATCAATACAAGTGTGGCTTCAGTTTTGCTTTGATTTGTTAGACCTGTTTTTGATTGGAAAGTACTCATTTTAAGCCACCTCTGTGAAGCATGTAAGAAGAAGCATCATTGATTGAATATTGGTCACTAGTATTTGCTACATCAAGTGCTTATATTTTGGAAGTCTTTCAGTTATTGTTTTTGCCTTGTAAGAGAGAAAGACACTGCCCAATATCTGGGTTAGACCCTCTCATGGCTACCCTATTGAATCTAGAGAAGTTCAATGGAAAGGGCTTCCACACATGGCAGATGAAGGTGAAATTTGAATTGATGAGGGAGAACTTATGCAGACTTGTCAAACCTACTCCTACCGCTTCTTCTACGGCCTCAAATGCTGGAGAATCCTCAACTCCGACACGACCGGCAAGGGATCCAGCTAGAGAAGAAAAAGCATACGGTATCATTGCTCTTGCTTTAGGAGATGATTATATTCACCATATCTTTGACTTGGAGTCTCCTTCGGAAGCTTGGCAGAAGCTTGACATGATTTTTGGTGCTAGCTCTCACATCTCTAAACTATCACTTAAAATCTCTTTCTTTGAATTGAAGATGGCTAGTGGTACTACTTTAGCAGCTCATGTCAACTATATGCGGAGTCTTATGACTCAATTAGCTTCTATCAACTCTCCTATTACTCCAGATGATGCTATGGCACTGTTACTTAAGAGTATGCCTGAAGATTATGATCACATTGTTAGCACTTTGAAAAATCTTCCTAATCCTAATCTTGAAGGTATTATCTCTG
This sequence comes from Dipteris shenzhenensis, assembly GCF_047967505.1. Taxonomy (NCBI): domain Eukaryota; kingdom Viridiplantae; phylum Streptophyta; class Polypodiopsida; order Gleicheniales; family Dipteridaceae; genus Dipteris; species Dipteris shenzhenensis. The sequence continues at coordinate 11,436,092 of NC_141626.1, forward strand.
CTCTCCAAGAAGAAGAAAGGCATATGGAGCTCAGGAAAGGCAATGACACTGTTTATGCTGTAAAAGTCCAGAAGGGCAAGTATACCCCTTGCAATCACTGTGGAAAGACAAATCACCTTTCAAAGGACTGCTTCAAAATTAATCCATGCAAGCACTGTGGCAAGAACAACCATAATGAGAAGTTTTGCCAAGCCAAAGCAAAGACAAAAAATGCAAATCTACTTTCAGTTGATGAGCCTCCACAAGATGAGGCATCCTTTGAAGATTATGCATTTTAAAACATCTCTATGTATGCTCCAGATCTCTCTTTTTATGTCAAGGTACTCAGCCTGGATAGTCCTCCAAAATGAATGAAATAAATTATTGTGTTTTGTGTGTTTTGTAAACACCTCTGGTCACCTTATGATGTAGGCCATGTGTATGTTTTGTTCCATGGTACCTCCTGCAGACATTGTGTGCATGTACATGCAGGGGAGATAACCATTGGAAGGTCTTTCTGTATCCCTTTTTGTTTACCTTACACCCAAGGGAACCCTTGCTAGCATGAGAACCTAGCCATAGATTAATCCTTGACCACCATGAGCTGGCATGAGAAACTATGAGACTAGATGTATCCTTGACATAGCCTGAGGCATTCCCTTGAGGGGGGGTTTGTTGGGATATCTCAAGGTGTATGCCTCAGGCACACCTTATGTTTCTATGTGTGAGTGCTAGAGGCACAGTTAGGTGCCCACAAGCACAGTTAGGTGGTGGAGAGCCACATAGGATGATTGAGAGAATCTAGGAGTAGATTGAGGAGATGATTGTGGAGCTCTGAGGTCATCAGTGATGTCAGTGAGCATGTATGAGGTGCCTACTTAAGGACCTCACTCTTCTTCATTCTACAAGCAAGTAATGCAAGTATTCTGAGTTTGTGTCCACTCTTTCCTTTCCTTTCAGCCTTCCAACACTTTTTCCTTCATCCTTTGACATCAGCTTTCATCATTTGGCATTCGGCTCCCTTTGATATTTAGTGTAACACTGAATTCCTTTAGCATTAACACTCAAAAATCAATGGCAACTAAGGATGAGAGGACTAAGAGGGAGGAGTATGTGAAGGGATGATTCAAGGATCTTTTGGCTCTTGACCCCTAGATTGCTCTTTCGTATTTTCAACTGCTCATTCCTGATAGTCACCTTCATTGAAGTTTATAATGTCATTGGCATTTGCCTTTCAAGATGAGGTATTTGGTTTAGCTCTTACTTCACTCTCCCATCCTTAAATGTCATTGATTATTTAGACGATGTCTTCAGCCATTGTTGTTATTATTGCCATTACGAGGTTATTGAAAGAATATCTATGTTGCTGCTCCTCCTCATCAAGTTAACCTTCTTCTCTAATCGCCCATGCGACTATGCTGCATTTTGAGAGAAGTTGTATGGATAAATAGCATTGAGGGTGTAAGAGTGTTCTCTAACATACTTGCCTTCTTGATTTTAGTCGCATAAACAATTTAGTGAGGGTATCATGGCTTAATTGGCAAAGTCCTTGGGGGTGTTTATCCTCTTATGCCTTAATTCTCTTGGGAGATTTCACGAATTGCCCCTAGCTATGGTTACTAAGGCTCTATGGTTAGTTCTATCCTTGTTGGTCTCTAACAATGATGATTATCTTTGATCTTTCTATGATTAGGACTATTGGTCCATTGGCTCTTGTATAATATTGAATAGGTTCCATGGGGCTGGTTACTATGGGGCAAGATGGGTTTCTATTGGATGTTAGAATCCATGATGGGGATCTAAGCAATTAGGGGTGAGAGGTTTGATATAGGAATGGTGGTGTTGAGTTGATGATGTTTGTGAGAGACCATGTGTTATAGTCCTCAACCACATTAGTTAGGCAACCCATGAACTATGTGGCAGAACATGTGTGCACTTGAGTGATAAATTCCATTTTCCTCGAAATACTGGAAATAGAAAAATGTATCACACTCAATTCTGATCAGAGGATCAAGCCACCTAATCATCTACGTATGTACACATCTAGTTGAACAAGGGAGTAAAATTATCAGGTTGCTTGATACTTGGGGCTCTATGGTGTACCCTAAAAGATGGCCAACAAGAAATTGGAACCCATGAACTATTTGCCTTGAAGGTGCTCTTAGACATGCAGTTAGCCACTCACATTATATACATATTTATATGCATACATTATGAATACATAGGTATATGTGGTGTATGTCTACATATACACATACTTTTTTGGTGAAATGTTTACATATACACATACACATGCATGCACGCATGCACACGCTTTTTTTCAAATGCTCGAATTGAATAACCAAAAGAGATACTAACCTCTAACATGTGTGCAGGCCGGTTGAACAGGAGGATGGAGATGAGTATCTAAATGAAGCCCATCGAGAGGAAAGAGAAAGTGGAGCCGACATAGGAGGGGACGGTGACGATAGCAAGGACGATGAAGATGCTAAGTGTAGTGGCTTCGAGGATGAGAGTAGCGACGTGGACTAGTCTCTTGTATATAGTATGTATAGGGAAGCTCTTTCATTGCGACATGGTTTCTTATAAGGTTGCATTGTGGCCATAGATGGCTTCTTCATAAGAAATTAGCTGGGCATACTATGAAGTACAATTTGACTAATATGCATACTCTCTAGAGGCAATACAAGTAGCTTGCTACATAGCTCTATACACATTCTAGCTAGCAACCGTTGGAGCATTTCTAGTTCACATTTTACTTGTGCAATAACTCTCAGATACAAAATAGTCAGTTATAAGATCATATGATCAAGACTAGCAGAATTCAGAGCTCATAAAAATCTTGAGGTGTGGTACACTTATGGCTATATACATTGATGTAAAAAGCATGGAATATGTGAGGTTCATTCTCATTCAAATTTTAATTTGTCCTTAAGCTCCATGGAAATAGGTGTGTGTATGTTTTATGAATGACTTATAGCGACATACATGGCACATATTATTTCTGTGTTCCTTATTATTTAAGTAAGGCTGACGGTGTGGAACATGATTGTGTAAAGGGGACTGTTATACCCCACATTGAGGAAATTGATCCACACGACCTATGTCACACAAAAGTTGACATGTTCCCCTATACATGGATAATTTTTTATCATAAATTCTTTTCAAAGGAGTGTATACTAGCCCATCACACATGAGCAAATATCTGGGAGCCTGTGAGTCGAGTGCGGAGGTGCCACACTATGCACGGCCAACTAAGGTGTTTTGGAAATGTGCTAATGCTTATAGCATATGATATTGCGACATCAATAACAAGTGGAGATGTGTTATGGAGCCTGCCATCCCACATTAAAAAGTTTGTGTTCTAACATGGCTTTTTTGTGAAAGGATGTAGGTGAGTGGAGCTCCTTCAATACCATGGGGTGTTTATAGAATTAGTTCCTTATAATAAATCTTGTACTATCTTCATCAAGCATGCCATGTATCTTCTCATATTTTATTGGCCATGTCTTATAAAGATTTGAATAGGTTATGTTGGTCTTGTATGTCCACACACACACACACACACACATGCACACACATGTACATAATGTATGTATAGATGTATGGTTACTTAACTCCCATGATTGAAGAACTAGCAAAAAGCTATCGTTTAGAGTGTTGTCAAAATGTTATTGTTTTGATGGAAGTATTCAAATTGGACATTTATATTCAAAATGCTATTTAACCCAATGATGGCACATGCCAAAAACATGCATGATCTTTGAGTCAAGTCTTCAAAAACTTCAAGGTGGCTATCCATAGCAATTAAACCCCACGTGTAGCTCCCCATAGTATTAAATACCCATGTGTAGTTGTCTATAGCAATAAAAGACCAAGGTAGCTCCCCATAGCAACAATGCCCCACTTGTCCTAGATTTTATAACAAGATGGCATAACAGACTCGGTAATGCACCATTATCAATAAAGAGTACATGTTTTATTATAAATGACATTATCTAAACTTCAAGGTACCTCCTTAACCATAATGACCCCTTTTACCTTATAAAACATCATCACAAACCTAAGTGTCATACTAATGGCAATAGGCCCCTACTTACCCTACTTTAGACAACATTGATGTGTCTCCATGAGTTCTCAATTTTGTCTTATTAGCATCGTAGCCATGTTGTGCATATAATAATAGGAATGTCGTAATTATCCAAATAGTGTTGTCATGCAATAAGACATACTAAGAGTGTCATATGCTTAATAAAGGTGTGCGATCCTAAGTTGCCTTCAAAGATTATTACTATCATGACATGAGAAACTTTAGTGTGGACCATGCTACCATTGTGATACTCTTAAGACTCAAAGGAGAGACATTTTGAACAACCCATGTGCTCTGTGAGCAATCGCTCCATACAACTCTAATCCCAAATCATAATTCCCAACCATCTATTTTACTAGTTTTGTGGGGACGTCCCCCTTGTACATGTAAGTATTACTATGCCTTTTTGGGCTCAATCATGCATTATATGATATCATTGCATTTTTATCAATTAGAACCTCTATTGAAGTAAGTCTTCTCTTATAAAGCTCTTTCAATTACCAACTACTTATTGGTTGTTCAACATTTTTTACTTCATCATAACATGAAAAGAACAAATTAAATATTTAACACCAATTAATTGCCCTTGTTGCCAAATATCTATAAGTGCATAAAATTTGGCATTTTAACACGTCATCATTATGCCTCATATGGGGATTTTCAACCAATTGGTGTGGATTTTTTTAGAGCATACAAAACATTCCATCATTGACAGTTCTTCTTCTCCACCCTTCTACCATACTAACATTATGCACAATATTTTGCTTATGTATCTATGTATTTTTGCAGGTAAGTAGGCAAGTATGTCAGTAAGTACTTTCGTACAACCTAAGTAGATAATACATGCATATGTATTTAAGTAAGTAGGTAAGTATGTACATAAGCTTATAGGTAAGGACGTAAGGAAGCATGCATGTAAGTACATATTAAGTAAGTATGTACATAAAAGATACATACGTAAGTAAGTACATATTTACATATGCAAGTGAGTAAGTACGTACATACGTAAGTATAACTTCATACATTTAAAGTAATGTTGAGGTGATCTCCAAGCACTATGATCCTCGACATGGCTCCAATGAGTATATTTGATAAGAAAACTTAAAAGAACTTTGGCTTGTCAACTTTATAATGAGCCACATGTTAAAATTTTGGAGAGCTTAGGTTTGTGCATAACATGTGTGATTGAATGGGTAAGTAATAAACCTATGATTCATAAAAGGGATTTCCAAAATACACCATTAGATTCATAATCCTCATAAAATTCAAACTTTAAGATTGATAAGTTGTGTGGGTGGCAATTAAGCAAAATCATATGAGCAACTTTTTGTAAATGCAAAAAATCTTGACATCATTGGCCTTTTTCAAAATTTTGATGATTCATAAAGCGAATTTCCAAAATACACCATTAGGTTCATAATCCTCATAAAATCCAAACTTTAAGATTGATAAGTTGGTGTGGGTGGCAACAAAGCAAAAGCATATGAGCAACCTTTAACAAATGTGAAAAATCTCAATATCGTTTTTTGACTTTTTGGCCGATTCTGAACGCAGAGATCTTGTGGGGGGGGCACCGATATACCCTTAGTGGAGGTATTGCCAAAAACAAAAAGCACTTGGATTCTAAACGCAGAGATCTTATGGGGGGGGCACCCATATACCCTTAGTGGAGGTATTGCCAAAAACAAAAAGCACTTGGAAAGTCACTTGGATATTATAAGAGTTCCACGACAAAACAAGAGTGCACAAATGCGCATGGGTAGTGTCTCCTAGTAGCACATGCTTTTGGATGCAAAAGAGAAAGCAAACTATTTTTCAAAGGGAGTTGGGCTATCTGAAGGCAATTTTTGTAGGATGGTCTCCATAAATGGCAATTTGAAACACACAAATTAACTAAAATTTTTAAGTAGAAAATAAAAAAGGCACTATAGTCTTCTGAGAAGACCTAGCTTTAAAAAGAAGAAAAGAAAAAGAGAACACCCAGTTAGGTTGAGAGCCCGTTCAGGCCTATGTATCTCTAACGACATCGGTGCAGGAGGTGGGGTGCTGTGTGGTAAGGGACACATAGCCTGACCTAGACGGAGGTTCGTGAGGGCTCTACGGTGGGGTTGGAGGCGCAAGAGCCGATACGAAATGTGTGTGTGTGTTTGTATTCTGATATTTAGGATAGCAAGAAGATAGAGGAGATAAAGGATACCTAGCCACTCTCTTCTAAAGAGGAAAGATGTTAGCCAAAGAATAGGTATAAGGGTAAGTATAAGAATATGTATTAAGAAAGATAAATACGCTTAGGAGAGCTAAGCTGGTAAGCTTGTTGTCGGGATGCATGTCCGACAATACTCACTTCTTGAGCTCAGCATCATCTTTTTCCTTCGCTGATTCCAATCGATCTTGCTTTCCTCCCCCTTCTCTCATTTCCCCAAGTTGCCCTTTGCTGGACCCATGACAAAGGCCTCGCTTAAAGCTTCTTATGACGCTTCCTCCCACACTGCCAACTCCACCCTTGCCCTCACTGTTGGGGATGTCAAGCTTAAGGCCTCTTGTTCCGATCGCACTTTTGAAGAGCTTCCCAGCCTCTCGGGCGTCTCTTTGGGGATTGAGAAGCCTGGACTCTTCATCGCCGACTACGATCTTCACAAGAAGGTGCATTCTCCTGCGAGATCGACTCGAGACCCATAAGTTTCTATGGAACAGCGAAATAAATTGCCTAACAAGCACACAGAGAGAGAGAGAGAGAGAGAGAGAGAGAGAGAGAGAGAGAGAGAGAGGCTGCCACACAGCCGCCTGGCATTTGCTGTGGTGGTGACCAATTGGCGGACGAAGCCCATCAATGGTCTCTGCAGCCTTCCAGGACTGAAGCATGCCATGGTCAAGGATTTCCGAAGGCACATGTGAAAGTCAATGCTAGGCCATCCATTTGCTCTGACCTGTACTCTGTGTGAAGCCATCGCAGAAGAATTAAGATGAGCCAAACAGCGAAAGAATGATTGGGTTATTAGATCCACCTGGACCTGCATTGTTGTATAGAACAACTTTGGGCAGCGTGTTCTTGGATTATCTAGACATTTTTTCAGCCATACTGACATGAAAATTGTCTATTCCGTAGGTGATGGTTTTTTCAACCTTGTGGGTCTGGATCCAAACTGATAATTTTTTCCTTTCAACCAAAAGAAGCGTGTATAGAAGCTTGGAATACATGATTCAGCTTTTTGTGAGTGCGGAAGAAAGCTGGCTGTCCTGCAGCCCAACTCGTAGAAATCCCAGGAGTACCCTGGAAGCTGGTGCCAACAGCCAAGGGCGGTATACAACCAGCACATACACAGATAGGTGAAAATGTAAAAAATGCCTACAAGCTATGCCTAGCAGAATCATTCACGCCTTTCAGCGAGTCTTCGTGAACCCTCTAGCTTGCAAGGTATAGATGATATCATGCCACACATAGACAAGGGTGAAGGCAGGTTAAGGTGGTAACTAGTTGGGCGTGTGCCAATCATTCTAGACTACTAACCCCCAAGTTGGGCCATAGGTTCAACCCAACTTGGGGTGTAGGCAAAGAACTAAGGAACAGGCGCTGTAGACGACCTATTGTTGCTTTGGCTGAGTCGGCTTGCTGCTGACATGGCAATATCGGATTGCCTGATGACAGGGCAGTATGATGGGACTGCCTGTGTGGTAGCTTGCATGGCTATGCAGTCCATACCCTTTTTTGCTGCTGTTTGATGCCTTGGTCATTCTGCATAATCAGGACATGGGCTGAAGCATGCCCCCATGACACTTAGAGACATGCTTTTATGTCATTTGCCATAAATTGAGTCTATGCCCTTCAGGTAAAGGGCATCAGTCTAACTAAGGCAATGTTGTTTGAAGCTTCATGCATAATAATAACTTTTAAAGATTGTACTTTTAACTGGTTAAAGATAGGAGAAGTCGTGAGTGGATGAGAAAGATTCAAGGTGGTACCATACATTAGGTACCATATGTACACCACAAGTACTATTACGTGTGCTGTATAGGAAAACAAGTTTAAGGTACGTTAGGTATGAGCCCTTTGTACACTAGTATTTTTTTCCCAGAGAAGTAAGGAGGGGGAGAGATAGGGAGGTGTAACCGGCCTTTGATCGACAAAGGGCAGTGTAACTTTCTCTACTATCTCACAAATCTGAAATACAGCCAACTTGAAACATTGCCATTGTCCACAAACAAAACTCAGAGCATATAACTTCACTGAATAGCATCATTGAACCATTTAAGACAAGGGAGGCTAGAATGCCCCTACTCAAAAGCATGAAGAGTGACACCTGTTGTCCCCAACACTTGGCGCCCCTTGCGGTATTTATTTAATTACTGGTTAGCTCAAATACAAAGGGACTCCCTTCAAGAGCTCACCCGCAGGTGCAACCTAGTACAATGCCAACCTGTGGCTGTGCTAGTGACCAACTCCCAGTGCTATTCTCCTGGTTCCTTTCAGTAGTCATGCATAACACAAGTAGAACAACCTGACAGCATGCCAAGCAATGCATTCACATATATCCAAGCCATTTTTGAACCCAAGGCTAGCCACTGCACCCCCAGGAAGAGAGTATCACAACCAGTGCCCCAATCCTCGTCCGGGCCAATGGCAGGGCATCCAACCTAGCAGAAACTCAGTAGGAATGGCAGTAGCATAGAGTAGACAGAGAAGATGAGAATCCAGCCAACAGAAAGAGCCTGTTTCAAGCCGGAACAGCTCTAGAAGTAGGTTGAATAGCAGACAGCAAACTTTGGTAGGAGGGAGCTGCCTATTAGTGACTTCTAGCACCAGAAAGGATCAAGAAAGTGAGGGTTCAGCAAGCTGAAACAGATCCGCCATGATTGTGACCACTAGAATGGTGATTCCAGCCCACCAGCAACTCTGTTTTCAGTCCGTCTTGCACCAGGCAGAAGCAGGAAGAGAGGCGTCCAAGAATATGGCTTCAGAATCAGGAAAGGAAGACTTTTGTCACGAAGAAGTCGAGAAAAGCTCCAAAAGTGGCCCAGAATGGAGGCAAGCCCTATGTGTGATGCGTGTGGTGACTTGTATACATTGATTATTGCTATTTCTTTGTTGCCCTTTGTTGCAAGAATGGTGAGGATGCACTTTGTACCTTTTGTGTTAATTATTTCTTCGTATTTCATCTCGAAATTGTTGTCATAGTATGTTGTGAGCCCAACCCCGTCTGTTGTCGCAAGTGTTTTAGTTTTGGCAATCTCACTTCGTCTGTGCTTTTTGCGTTCGTTTCTTGCAAACATAAAATTGCTGCGTTCCACAGGTATGGGCATTCGAGGATGTCACCTATATGGCTACTGAACCCTCTTGTGTTTAGGCTAACCAAGTCTATCCTCGCAGTGTCCTTGCTCCAGAGATTCGTGTCCTCGAGGTTCCACTAGGAGTCTTTTTTGAGGCGATTGATCTCTCGTAACACTCTAGGGTCCACTTTTATATTGTGTTTCTGTATAGGTGCGAGGAGGCATGGGTTTGCTGGGTCTCTCACCCTCGACAAACCTGTGTAAGTAAGCCCATGTGTTCTAATGCCAGTAGGGTCAAATGCAAGCCTGTCCATTGTCAAGCCTTGGGAACGGTGTAAGTTCTTGCAGATGCTGGTTGTATAGGGAACTGTGTCCTGCTTATACTGTTCAAGCGGTTGTTCCCTATTTGGAACTCCCTTGTTATTTGCAAAATTGATGTTCAAGATTTTGGTGCGTGGTCAAGTCTGGTGTTTCTGATTGATGCACGAGCTTTTGCTCTTGCTGCCTGGTCAGATAGTTTTATCCAAGCTACTGACGGTTTGCTTTCTGTGTTTGACCCTTTGAAGACCCCATCTGCTCCGTTCATTATTCCGTCCTCGATATCAAAATTACCCGAGCAAGTTGTTTGTGTAAGCCTGCTGTTTTTCTCAGGTCTGGAGGCGTTTTGATCCTCTTGCTACATGTTCTGTGCTTGTGGTTGGTTGCCAGTGAAGAAGAGGCAACCAGAGAGATTGCATTTTAGGATGGGACAACAGTTTCCTCAGGCATATGCTTTCTTCAGAATGTCCCTCAAGCAATCTTTATATGATAGTTATGCTGCGAGGGACTTGGATGCTACTAGCCTTGAAGTGTTTTCTGACTGTTTTTGAGTTCTTCCATTAGGCTCTCTTTTGGAGTCTAATGTCATGTACATTGATTTCATGTTAATTTTATAGTTACTGGTTTCACAAAAAAAAAAGCTTGTGGTTGGTTGCTAACGTGCAGGCCTCCTTCGAACGTTTGGAAGATGAGGTCGTTGTGCTCGTCCTTTGCTGCGTTTGTGTAAAAAAGATGTGTTTCGTGCTTGTTTGGAGCAGGCCGAACATAGACACTGTTAAACGCGGCGAGCTCGTGCGCCTACGCGTATTTTGTTTAACATTTCTAGGAGAGGCGTGTTGTTTTGCCTCATCGGTTGCTGAAGCTCGTAGTATCTTATTGTTGTTGCCCAACACGATCCTAGCAACAAGGTCCCCGCTGGTGGTTACGAGATGGGGCTTGCTTCGCAAAAGTCTCCACAGAAAAGGAGGTCTCCTTGGCAAAAGTCTCCACAGAAAAGGAGGTCTCTGCCAAAAGGCTCGCTGTGCCTGTGCCGTATTTCATGCATGCGCATATCTGCTGCCATGAACGTGTTTGCACCAACCATTAAAATTTCATCGATGACCACCAGCTCGACGTTTCTGTAAAGTGCTGACAGTGTTTGTAGCTTATCTGCTGAAAGCGCTGTGTAATTGCTTGTGAGAAGTGGCAGGTGCAGGGCTGCGTGTATTGTGCTTCCGCATATACCTGTTGCTGCTTTCCCTGTGTAGGCTAGTAGAAGCACTTTGGGCAGGTCTGCATCGGTTGTCTCCTTGTGCTAGTATAGCCGTAGCAGCGCTTGCACAAGCAACATTGCTGCAAATGTTTTCCCAGACCCTGTGTCGCCAGAAATGAATAGTTGGAACCTTTCTTCTGGTCTTAGTCTTTTTTTCAACAATATGTCGTCTACAATGCCACGCTGCTCTTTGTTTGTCTGGCGGTACATTTGGTAGTACGCCTTGTTTGTCAAGAAGTTGATTGGATGATGTGTTGTTGCCTTTGGTGTGCTCATGTTGCCCACATTGTGCATTTCTTGTTGCAGGTCGAACTTGTTGGCGTCAAGTGCGATGCTGGATGCCTCCGATGAACTTGTTGTGCTATTAGTCTAAATGTATCTTGTTTGTTGAACCTACCCTCATTTTCCAAGATTTTCTCTTTCCTTTTGGAGTGCATGTCATGCCAAGTAGGGTGTATGCTATCCAACGAATGCTCCACATCTTTGAATGGTAGGTAGAGGAGGCATTTCTCTTTGTAGGGGTCCTCCGGTTTTGTATGCTTGTTGTAGTTGTTGAATAGAATTATCTTGTTGCGCCTCCTTTTTCGCTGTTGCCCTCCTTTGGTGTTATATTCGCTTGTAAAAGTTGCCAAGCACAGGCTTTCTAATGTGTTTGCCCGTTTCATGTGCTTGTTGATTATGTCGTCGAAGAACACTTCTGTGTTGTCTGGTCCAGCAGACTTGAGTTGCGACTGTCTCTTTAGTAAAAGAGTTCGTTCATCTGCTGCGCTTGTGTTTATGTAGATGAATTCTCTTGTTGCGCTTGTGAGCGGTAATGAAAGACATAGGTAAACGGCTTGTTGAGAGCTGATATGTCGTGTGTTGAGTATGGCGTTCCCAACTTTTCGTTCTGGGTCAAGTTATGATTCCATGATTAAGTTGATGTGCCAAATTTACAAGTCTTGATGATGGTACTAAAATTCATAAAGTGGTGAACTGATCCAGGATAAGAGTTGCATTATATTCAGCAATCTTGGAAAAATGTTAACTTTTATAATTTGGCAAATGCAGGCTGCCAGGCTTCAGTTCATGAATTCAGCCAAAGTATATGGTAAACAGGTGAAGCTGACTTACATTCATCCACAAAAGGCAAATGCTACGGTATTGGAAAGCACATTCGCTTTCAATCCAGCAAACAAGCTCACTGGCAAGTACGGCTTCCATTCAGGAAAAGGTTCCATAAAATATTCTTATTTACACAGCTCAGGTGTTACTTTGGAACCTTCCTATGATTTTCACTCGGAGGCTTGGAGCTTTGCCGCGTCTCGCAAATTGCCAGGAGATAACACTCTGAAGGCCACATATGAAACATCTAAAAAAGGGTTGGGTTTAGAATGGAGCAGGGAGTCAAAGGAAACCGGCTTTTTCAAGGTTCGTTGACCTGAACATCCCTTTCTTGCTTAAGTGCAAAGTGAAGTTTTGATTACTTAGAGCCCTGATTCTTTTGGTGTATGTTTTTCTTTTGGGGGAAAGAAAGGTCCTCTAACATTACTGTCTTCAGCCCCTTTTTCTGTTTTGTGTTTATTTGATTCTTTTGTTTTACTCCTCTCTTTTTCTCTCTCTCTCTCTATCTATCTGTGTGCATGTCTGTCTGTCTCTCCCTTCCCTTTTCACTGTTTTCTGTCTTGGAGTTTCTCGTATTTGATTTTGGATTTTTTTGGCTTAATGACTAGGAAACTCTGTATGAACTCAAGAGGTTATTCGTTTTAGGTTCTCTTTGTTACTATTAGTCTCAGGAAATCTTCCAGATTTGTAATTCTGGAATTTTATGTAGTGATAAAGGCAATCTATTGTCTTCTGATCTCTTGCACACCACTGATGCAGGTCTTGTGCACCGTCCACACAAGTGAGAACAAACCTCCTAAGGTTGTGATGGAAAGGACTTGGAACTTTGAAATTTGAAGGTGATTTAAGGGGAAACGTAAGTATTTTCCTTTGGATTCTTCGATAAGGGTCCATATCTTTCTAAATCCTAGCACACTGTTCCTTGCTTTTTGGCCTGTTTGAGAAGGACACAGTTTCTCCTGCATGTTTCCGGTCTTAATTGGTGACCTCAACTATTTCCGTCCATTGCTAGATTGATGTGAACAATTGCCTCTGAGAAAGCCATTGTTGGGCTTTATTGCTTAACATTTTTTTGCAAAATAAAATTATCCTATATTGTCCTCTTAAAAATGTGAGACTTGGGGATTGTTGATCAAGTATTATAATCAATTCTAAGGTAGTCATTTGAGTATTAGAATCAATTTAAGGGTTTTATTTCTGAATAGACATGGGATAATCAGCTTGTGAGCTGTGCTTCGCACACCCTTTATTCAGAGTTGAGTAAGTCTCTCTCTCTCTCTCTCTCTCTGGTCATAGTCCTTGTGCTTCCAATGTTTTTGAAGGTTAATGCCAGATGGTCAAGTTCCCATGTAAACGTACATATTGTTTGACATTCAACTGCAGAACTTTGTTTTTGCCTTCTAGAAAAACTCCTGTTTTGTTTTTCATTACCCATGCAGCTGAATTGTTCGCATGAAGGCATCGTCTTTCTGAGTGACATCGACTGGTAATCTTTAGTCTCTTCCAAATTTAATGGAACAATTTTTTTGCATCTGAAGGCTGTTGAACTGGCAGAAAGTGTATGCCTTTTTTGTATTGCTCAACACTGGAACTGATGGTCTCTTGCTCAAGTCTGGACAGGGAAGCCATTTTGGAAATGAGGGTCTTCTGCAGAAGTTATCTGAAGGAAATTGGCATGTCATGCAAAATTGGTGACTATCAAGCATTCAGTGTATAGTGGCCCACTATAGAGTCTACAGGTACTTGTCCCCTACATTGTAAAGGGCATGTTTGGAACATCAATACGAAAGCAATCTAAATCGGCAAATCAAATGAAGATAAATGGGGGGAAGTCTTCCTAACTTAGCGCCATTAAGAGAAAGGTTACAAGGTTGTGTCTAATTCACAGCTTGCTCTTCTGTATGCACTGTCTTGGAAATATCTGAATACTTCTAGCTCAAGTCCTAGCTTCTTGTACCATGTGAGAACACACAGCAAAAAATAGAATGAACCACAAGATCACACTTGAGAACTGTAGATCCCACTTGGGATGCGCACACTTACATAGAAATGTAAATCATGCTCAGACCTGGAATAGACAGCAAGATATGGAAACCAATAGCTGAATAAGACTGTCTAAAGAGAGGGCTCAAAATGCATTACAAAAGGTGCAATCACAACCCACACTACGTGGACAGTGGGGTGCCATTAAGAGAAAGGTTACAAGGTTGTGTCTGATTCACAGCCTGCTCTTCTGTATGCACTTTGTATTGGAAATATCTGAATACTTCTAGCTTAAGTCCTAGCTTCTGGTACCATGTGAGAACACACAGAAAAAAATAGAATAAACCACAAGATCACACATGAGAACTGTAGATCGCACTTGGGATGCGCACACTTAGATAGAAATGTAAATCATGCTCAGACCTGATAGACAGCCAGATATGGAAACCAGTAGCTGAATAAGACTGCCTAAAGAGAGGGCCCAAAATGCATTACAAAAGGTGCACTCACAACCCACACTACGTGGACAGTGGGGTGCCATTAAGAGAAAGGTTAGAAGGTGGTGTCTGATTCACAACCTGCTCTTCTGTATGCACTTTGTCTTGGAAATATCTGAATACTTCTAGCTCAAGTCCTAGCTTCTGGTACCATGTGAGAACACACAACAAAAAATAGAATCAACCACAACATCACACTTGAGAACTGTAGATCCCACTTGGGATGTGCACACTTACATAGAAATGTAAATCATGCTCAGACCTGGAATAGACAGGAAGGTATGGAAACCAATAGCTGAATAAGACTGTCTAAAGAGAGGGCCCAAAATGCATTACAAAAGGTGTACTCACAACCCACACTACGTGGACAGTGGGGTGCTCCCACTATTGCTGGAGCTGAGGCCATGAACTGTCGCCCTAATCTGCTGCTTGCTCTGCTGCACACTTTTCAATGAGGTCTTCAGTGGCATCTGTCAGCATCCTTTCTACCTTCTGTGATCAGTTCACTGGCTGAGTTCTTAACAATGGCTGAGGGCTGCTGGATCTGCCAGTGCCTTTGCTGCACCCTGTCCATGTTCTCTGGTGCTCTGATGCACGTATGAGGTGCCTTGCTGCTGCCTTTCAGTGCCTCCTCTAGTGCCTACTGTGCACTTCTGGAAGGCTGCTCTGCAGTGTCAGAGGGCTCATCTGGAATGACTATCTGTGGCCTTTTATTATAGGGGCTGAAAATCCCCACAGACTGGCCGACTCAGTCTGTAACAGGCTGCCTGGGCTGCTGTGCTACCCGACCAGTCTGTGAACTGGTTGACCAGACCAGTCAGTGAACTGGCTGACCAGACCAGTCCCTATCTAGGCCTATATAGGGGCCTTTTACTAGGCCCACTTTGGCTGAGTTTTATCTAGCACTGCTGCCCATCTTAAGGACTTCCTGAATCCTGCCTCCCTTCATGCAGGCCTATCAGCATCCCCTTATGCCCATCTTTAAGGGCCATATGCTGCATTCATGCCACATGGCTGTGTCTATGTGTGGCCTACAGGATAGCCAACACCATGGCTGTCCACTCAAGGATAGATCTGTCCTAAAGGGTGGATCTTTATTAACACAAAAAGGAACTCTGTGAATCGCCCATGTGGCAGCCTTGTGTGTTGCCTACATAGCAGCCTCTCTCTGCCTTCTCATTCTCTGCTCATTCGGGGGCTTACAAACAGGGAGTTGACGCCCGCTTTCTGACACTGCTTGTTTGTGGAAATGGAATGGGCTTTTTAAACAAAGGAGAAGGATGTGGTTTCACAGTCCAGACTGCAGGCAAAATCTATAGAGGGGCCATCCCTCCATCTTGCTGAACCACAAATTCCATCTAACAGAGCACAACTTCCTGATATGACTGGCAAAAGCGCCATTAGCTATTGAGCTGGCTTGGACTTACAGCAAGTTTTTTGCACCCTTGTGGCATGTTGCTGCTGGTGAGTGCAGTGCCTTATTTTGATTGCTAAACCTTGTCTGCTGCTTGTGTGGGTTTTGCCCCTGTTCCCTTTGATCTGGTGAAATTTCAGTTTGGTCTATGGTACTGTCATGTCCCCAACTGTAGTACATCCACAACTTTCTGCTCTTGATGAATTGATTCTGGAATGATGGCCAATGTGTCCTAGATTAGCTGAGTTTCTGGCATGTCAGAGTATCATTGGCGTTAAATTATTTCAAAACCTAGGACAGGTAGTAGCTGGTGTGGCTGTAAAAAGGAAGGAGAACAGGTAATCTTGGAAAGAGCCTTCATTTGTTGAGTCAGCTTAGACATGGAGCAGGGTATGACGTCTGGTCACATACCACCTCTAAAGTTGGCCAGATCCATGCGTTTGAGGCTGTTATATTGCAGCAATACTATTTGGCTTTTTTCTTTTGGGGGCCATGGCGGTGGTCAGCATCCCCTGGAAAAGTTTTAGAGAGAGAAAACTGCTAGATTCACTTATAGAGATGATTATAGGATTGAGGACATAGACCTTGGAGGGCAGTATCCATATCTTGAAGCAAAGATGTCATTAGTAAAAACATTGGGTGCAGGGCTCATAAGTGGCAACAGTCACTGAAGATACAGAACACAATGGCAATGGCAATGCTTCCTCTATGTTCTTTGCTAAAACATGAATCCTTGTAATAAAGAATTTTGTTTCTAAGCGTCATAGTTGTGCTTATAGCCTTCATCGCATCAGACACCTTGATTACTATTGTGATGGTCAAATCCTATGGTATAGGATCAGTCTTAGCAATGACGAGATATCCTGTCCTATGAGCATACAATATTTCTGTAATCAATCAAAGAGTTGTCTTTCAGTGATAAAACTAATTGGATTATATTGGACATGGGGCTGCATTTCTGAAAGAGGTTGGACCCTTCATTAGAATAGGTTGGACCCTTCATTAGAATGAAGAGAAAATGAAAACTGTCCTATGAGCATACAATATTTCTGTAATCAATCAAAGAGTTGTCTTTCAGTGATAAAACTAATTGGATTATATTGGACATGGGGCTGCATTTCCGAAAGAGGTTGGACCCTTCATTAGAATGAAGAGAAAATGAAAACTGCACATTTGTTGACAATGATCCATATACTTCAAAAGGATACTGAAATGCAAAACCTTCTCTCTTACTAATGCTTCAGATTGTTGTGTGATTAATGCAGAATGCAAATGTCATGTGAAAAATAAGGAGTGTAAGCAAATAGAAAATGGCACAAAGCAAACGGTGATACCTCTTTGTGGACAATTTCCATTTACTCAATTTGGATACACTTAGTGCAATTAAATGGCAAAGTTCTCCCAAAGGTCATTGGATCTTTATAAAGCGCACCTCTAATGTGTCTAACCCCCTCCTAGATCGTGCACGTGCGTGCGCGTGCATGTTTGTGTGTACGTGTGTGTGCGTGTGCATTTGCATGTGCATGTGCGTGTGTGTCCGAGTGCATGTGTGTGTGCATGTGCTCCATGAACAAATGTGGATTATCATGTGCAATGTTATGCATGTTTAAGAAATTGAATGCACTTGAATAGAATTGATCTTTAACCTTATGTTTTTAATTGGTTTACATCTAACAATCTTGTGAAATATAATGAAGTTTTGAATTTTGAAACCTTAAGGTACAATGGAGGTATTAAACTCTTGAGTATTTGAATATTTTGTATTGGTTTCCATCTAACAATCTTGTGAAATATAATGAAGTTTTGAATTTTGAAACCTTAAGGTACAATGGAGGTATTAAACTCTTGAGTATTTGAATATTTTGTAGCACACGTTCGAGTAGATGCTTGAGATTCATAAAGAAACCATGCCAACCATAGCTAGGGAGGATGTCTCCCTCAACTTGCTAATGGCCCTTCTCACCTCTCTTCCCTCTATCAACCACTACACTTTCTTGTCCACCTTCCTTCTCCCCATAAATTTACACTCTCCTCCTTCCCATTCCTAGACATATCCTCCATTCATCCACCATACCTCCCCTATGGAGTGGTTGATCCACGTGCTTTGGCCACCCCAACATTGGGATCCCTCAATAGATGCTCTCTAGTGTTAAATTCTTGTCGTAATGCATTAAAATTCATTGAATAAAGTTTATGAGAACATGCAGCTATAGTGTCTCCGGTTCTAGCATTTCTCAATCCTTAGTGCACTCTTGGTTGATCTTGAACAAATATGGAGAGAGGAGAGGAGAGAAGAGTGGAGAAATGACTAACGGTATACTAGATTGAGTTGAAAATGTAGAATATATACACATCTCTTTTAGGTTAGGGTTAGGTTTTTTAACCCTTTTCTTTATAGCACTCTATGTGTTAGTGCTATGCACAATATTGAACACATGATGTTGAGATGGTTTCTTAACACCTTCCCTCAAGATCAACATCATGAAGTAGGCATTTTTTGAATCTTTTGTAAGTTTCAAACTCTGTTCCATGGGAGTGGCTGCAATCTTGCAATCTGTCATATGAAACTTCTTCAAAAGACTGTCAACATATTTTAGTTGACTCCTAGACATCCCAGTAATTAGAACGAGCATAGTAGATTCTAGTAGTTAGTACTACAACTATAGTACTAGCAGTGCTAATATCTATATATCAATGTTAGGATAGCAAAGTGTTAGGTAAGTCTCATAGCAATCTTAGAATAGCATATCTCCACTTGGCATTACTAACTAATATGATAGCACTTCTAAAATAGCATCATAGAACCATCCTAAGACAAAATTGGTAACTATCAAGCTAGTACTAGTGGTTACTACTAAGCTAGCACTAGCACAACAAAGCTAAGAACTAGCATTGCCAACTGCTAGCAACTACTTGTAACACTGCTAGCACTACTAGTGCAAGCATTAATAACTACTAAGCTAGCACCAGTGGTTACTACTAAGCTAGTACTAGCACAACACAAGTAAGAACTAGCATTGCTAGCTACTAACCACTACTTCCAACATTGCTAGCACTAGTAGTAGCAGTGCTAAGTGCGAGCATTGGTAAGTACTAAGCTAGCACTAGTATGATATTTCTACGTACAAGTATAGCAATAGCATACATGTGCTAAACCTACCAGTTCTTCTGAAGCTCTTTTGGCACATGTGTATATGCCTCACACCCAAATATACGTAAATGAGAGTAAGAGGGCTTCTTGCTACTCCATGCTTCTTTAGGAATACCACCGTCTAAACTCTTGCTAGGTAATTTATTGATCACATGCACTGCAGTCTTCATTGTCTCAACCCAAAAACCACCAGAAAAACTTGCATTGGAAAGCATACATTGCAACCTTTCTTGAATGGTGTGGTTTATCTGTTTTGCAACTGGATTCTGCTCTAGAGCAGAGGGGACGTGAGCTTCCTCTTGATCCCACGTGTATCACAGAAATACTGAAAGTCTTGAGAGATATACTCTCCACCATTATTCATTCAAGTGAGAAGCAATGGAGACCCCTTCCTTCATCTACAGCTCAAAAAACCTCTTCATGAGGTAAACTTTATTAGAGGCAGTTTCCTTCTCATAAGTGGCGCATAACTTCTTCCACAAATTTTCCATAGTCTGCTCATTTACTATTGTGAAATAAACTGAATTTGCAAGATGAAGTCTTATAGTAGACTCTGCTAATGCATCCTCAGACATATCTGCAGGCTTAGCTTCAATCCCTGCCAAGGGTTTAGTTTGAGTCTTTTGAATAAGCACATCCCTTATCTGTTCTTTCCACAAAGAAAAGTTTGTCCCATCAAACTTTTTAATGCTGAAAAATTCATTTTCAGACATGAAAGAGGATGCCATGATGCAAATGAAACAAAATCCCAAATGCTAGTTACTGCAAGAGAGAAATCACACCATAGGGGACTGTCCCGAATTCACTGGGAGTGTTTGAACTGCAAATGGTGGCCTAGATATGGAGATCCAACACACGAAATCCGCACAGGAAATTGAATTTCGTCACTTTTTGCAAGAGCTGTAACTTTTCACTGAAAACTCAAATGACAGAGATGTAAAATGAATTAATTAAAGTCTTCTACAACTTTACTTTAGATCTTAGGGTGAGATTTAGCTTCTAGAGAAAGATATCTTCATAACAAGACTATCAGGTCTAAAATATGTTATCTTTTTGCCTCCAAAACCACCTGCTGGCTTGCAAAAAAAAAACCACTCATAGAACTTTCCAAAGGTTTCTACAAGTCTCTGCATATCACGATTCAAGTAAAGACACCCAATGGAGCTTCTCCTTTGTCCCACAAAGCTGTAGCAGCAGACTTCGGGCTCTAGGCTCACATCCAGGATCAGTTAGAACACTTGTGCTCTGATACCAGTTGAGAGATCTCAAGAACAGAAGCGGAGTGGAAGAAGGTGAGAGAGAGAGGGGGAGCCAGAAGAGAGAGTCACTTAAGTTTTGGTGGGTGTAGAACACCCTAATCTTCTATGTCATCCATATATATATGTGTTTGAGTATTGTACATAACCGGGGTTAAGGTACAATGGCCTTTAACCCCCACAAGAAACCTATATAAAAAACATTGAACAATCCATCAACCTTATAGTTGACACTCTAAACTACCATAATATGCTTCTAGTGATGGCATTGATTATCAAGCTTCTTCAATGTTTAGTTGTTGGTGGCATCTAGCCTCGAGCTTTCCTAGATCAAGTGTTCTTAATCGTTGTGTCTTCTTTCTATCAAAGTTGTGCGAGGTTGCTTTTATTCTCTCAAAATGATGTTTTTCAATGTTCCCTCAATATGTAGGCATGCTTGAATTAAGCTGGAATCATTCAAGTGCCAGCCTAAGTGTGCCAACAATAGAATCGCATACACATTGTATGTTTGACATCTTACAAAATTCCCCACTGTTTAGATCCCTTTTGTTCCCTTCAATTGCAGATACTAGATGCTGGTCAATATTTTGAAAGCTGCATACCCTTAGTTATGCCTTGAGTATTGCGATCGCCTTAATGTTATTATTAATAACGTTTGCTTAGGCTTTCTTATCACTAGAGTTTTCAAAGATCTACTATGTAGTCCGTAGCCATTGGACCATTGTTGCTGGCCTTCCTTCCATTTCATACCTCATCTCTTTGAACTTTTTGTCATGTTGAACCTCATTATCATGATTGAGCTGTGTAAATGGTACTATCCCCTTTGGGAAATGAAAAAGTCATTTTGTTTAACAAACACATGAAGATTATGTAGTGAGAGCATTGTTTTCCATGCCATAAGATCTTGTAAAGCATCATATGTTCATCATGGTTCCAGATCTTACCATGGCTATGGAAGCAAGCAAGATGCGAAGAGACCAAGAAGGACAAGTAGCACATTTAGGAAATAGCATCATTGTTGCAATGTGTAACTCTATATCGGACTTCAAAGGTAGAACAAGGATCTTCATGATAAAGCCAATGCATTAGACTTGGAGCGACATGCATTAGACTTGGAGCAGTAGGAACTACAAGAATCACTCTTTAAGCTAGATCAAACAAAAAAAGGAAGATCTATATATAACCAAGTTCAATGGGATGTAGAGAAGGAACAAGAGAAGGAAGAAGAATGAGTGCAAAAGATGACAGAAACACCTTTGAGATTGAAGGATAAGGAAAGACACCTACTATACATGGTTGCATTGGCACCCACTGGTGATGTGAAGAACCAGATTTCTCAAGAATGCAAATGCATGCAATGGATGCATTTGAATCCCAATTGGCCCTCCAATGGGGAAGAGCGCCCTTGTGAGAACACTCGTTTCTCTTTTGGACCTACATGCAAGGTGGGAGAGAGATGGTGGATGAATGCGAGGCGAACGAATAGAGAGAATGCTACGTGAGTTTGACAATGAAGGATAATACCCTTTCATTAATGTCCCTTGAGAATGCTAAAGTTCCACCTTCCCATTTACAGCTACCCTTAGCCTATGACCCATGCATCTACCATTCAATGCAACTTAATGCACCCTTCCCTTCCTATTGTCCCTAGAACCTACACACGTGGGTGCACATCTTTATTAATAAAATAAGGATCACATGTCCAAATTTGATGCTGTATAAAGCAATGGCTGTAGCTCGACTAGCCCTATCTACTCAGATGATCCACTATCATAATAATTTGTTCAATGTCCATCATAAATATAAATACATGTTACATTATTGGCATATACTATATAATAATATTCTAATGTCTAATAATCATGGATTAGTGATTTCTCTTGTCATGACACTCCCCCCTACTTGAATGGGAAGAAGTCCTCTATTGGATCCTCTCTTGTCTCTTTCTCTTGTGTATGCTTTTCTTTTTTACTTCTGCATTTGGATCACCTCTTCATAATCTGCAAATAGTCTTCTCTTGGTAGTAGACGACGACCTCAACTAAAATTTCATCTTCAAGTTTTGGCTCCTCTTGATGTTGAATATTCAAAATGTAAAAGTAGACTACAATGCCTCTTCAATATCTTTGCATGCTCAGAATCCCGGTTTTCAATAGCTAGTTATCAAAATCTCCTCATAATAACCTACTCAATAAGCTGAACCATATTCTCAATAAGTTGGTCAGTATTAAAATGATTCTCTCACCTACATGTATTGTTCAAGTAGGTAGAGCTTGGCCATAGATGATTTTGCAATGGCAAATTGCTTAGTCTATAAAACTATAGATCATCAATCTCTGATACCAATAAAAAATTCTTATAGGTAGGACACTTGTTGATACTTCAAAACTATAAATGTCAGATTTCTTGTGAAACCTATTTTGAGTCTTGCCTAGGTGAAAACTGTATTACTATACTATTGTGGAAACTTTTATGTTCTGTTTTCTTATTAAACTAGTGTTAAACATGTATAAATTATTATTTGTAATGATAATCAAATAACTACCAAACATTGAGATTTTTTAGTAGTTATACATGTAAGAAAACAATACAACATTTGTGCTCAACGGATAACACGATCTTGTATGCAAGAGAGAAAAGTAGATAGTATGGAGAATAAAAAATTTGATTACTGTAAAATTGATACAATAGATGGCGCTGCCTCCCAGCCGTGCGCTCCTATGTAAGAAGCTTCGATGGCATGCTGGAAATAGTGGAGGATGAAGGCTGGATGCTAAGGAATCAAGGTTACTGTAGCTAGTGATGATTATGGGCTTCATGGGCTTGCTCTTATATAGCCACCAGTCGTAGTCAGGTAGGCCCAATTGGGAGACCGACCCGATCGGCCCAAAACGACCGACTGGAGGTCGGTCCCGAAATAGGCCATTGACCACACGTTAGAACCGTGGCGCAAAATAGAGCAACTGATCTATCCAAGTCCCCGTTCGGCCCAGAGCCATCCGGGATCATCTAGGGCTCCAAACAGGCCGCGCACCCTGAGAGTGGGCTACCCTGGGAAATGCTTTGTCTACCCTCAGTGCGGTCAGTCATGGGATGCCTTCCTGCACTTGCATGTAGCCTAGTTGGTAGTGTGCCAACTCTATCTGAAGCCGTCCAGCCATCAGGCCACACATGGCCCGCATCTAGTGTCCAAACCAGGACCTAGCTATTCAAATGCCTTCTCCTCATATGGGGGGCTTACAAGTAGAGCTAGATGGTTCCCACGTAGTTACATGAGAGTGGAGCATTGATATCTAACACCCCCCCTCAATGTCCACCCGCAAGTGAACTTACTTTTTCGGCCCAATGCCAAGTCGATGAAGATGCCTCTCCAGCAAGTCTCTTCCAAGAGCCTTCATGAAGATGTCCACAGCATTCTCTATAGTCGGACAGTACACCAAGTCAACCTCTCCATCCATGATGAGCTTGCGTACAAAGTGATATTGAATCTCAATGTGTTTTCTGCGAGCGTGGAACACTGGGTTCTTTGCAATTGCCATGCAACTCTGATTGTCACATGATAACTGCATAGGCTTGTTCTACACTGCACCCATGTCTCCTAAAATCCTCCTCAACCACACTGCCTCACAAGAAGCAAAACATGCTGATTTGTACTCAGCCTCAGTAGAAGAAAGAGCAACTATGGGTTGCTTCTTGCTGACCCATGACATAGCTCCAGATCCAAGTGAGAAATAGTAACCTGTCACTGATCTCCTGCTGTCCACATCTCCTATCCAATCCGAGTCATAGAATCCGGTCAAGATCTTGCCCTTGGTATAGGTGATGCCATAATCAAGTGTGCCTTTGATATATTTCAGCACTCGCATCCCTGCCCTCCAATGGTTCTCCCAGAGCTTATTGGAAAACCTGCTTAGTATACCAGTCGCATAACTGATGTCCGGCCGTGTGTTGCACAAGTAAATCAAACTGCCCACAAGCCTTCTGTACTTCGCTTCGTCCACTAGTGGTGATGAATCCTCATTTGAGAGCTTCACGTCAACCTCCATAGGGGTGCCAACTGTCTTGCACTCAGCCATGCCAAATGCCTTCACTATCTCTCTAGCATACTTCAGCTATGAGATGAAGATTTGTTTTGGCTCTTGCCAAACTTCAATCCCCAAACAGAAATGCATCAGTCCGAGGTCTGTCATTTCAAACTCTCTTCCTAGCAAATGCTTTGTCTGCGAGATCTTCTCTTCATGGTTCCCTGTTATGACAATGTTCTCCACATAAAGGACCACGATCATACACTTGCCTCCTTCTCTGAAGATATACAAATTTGGATCAGATGGGCTCCTCTTAAACCCATTTTGCAGAAAGTAGGCATCAATCCAATGGTACCATGCTCGTGGGGCCTGTTTTAGCCCGTAAAGTGCCTTCTTTAGTTTACAGACTTTACCTTCTGAACCGGGGATCACAAAACCTGGTGGCGATCGTACCTTTTCCTTTTGCTGGACATTTTGCAT
The DNA here is from genome assembly GCF_047967505.1 of Dipteris shenzhenensis. Taxonomy (NCBI): domain Eukaryota; kingdom Viridiplantae; phylum Streptophyta; class Polypodiopsida; order Gleicheniales; family Dipteridaceae; genus Dipteris; species Dipteris shenzhenensis. The sequence goes on from NC_141626.1 coordinate 11,460,905, forward strand.
CATTGCCGACTGCTACCAGGATGTAATTCCCTACCGGATATAGAGAGGTATACCAATCCTTCTTACTGGTCATGTGGCACGATGCACCACTGTCAATAATCCAAGGTTCATCCGCAGGTACATGAATTGCCTCTGTGCAAATCTCCTCAATTGCTACAAATGGCTCTATTGGCACTGCCTACGCGCTATTGTTGGACTCTTTCTTTACTCCATTCTTCTCATCTGCAATCTTCTTCTGGCACTCATTCTGCTTGTGCCCTGCCTTGTTGCAATAGAAGCACTTGATCTTCTTCTTTCTCTTTTTATCATCAGAAGAAGATGGGTTACCAGAGTCCTTACCCTTACCTTTCTTTGATCCAGCCGAGAAAGCCGAATCTTCCCCAGTCCTCGTCTTTTGACGCATCTCCTCCTCTAGAAGCATTGTGCTGAAATCCTCAAAGTTGAGGGGTGGATTTCTGTTTTGCGTATTCAGCGTTGTAACAAGACCGTCATACTTTGGTGGGAGAATCCATATGCACCTTTGTGCTAGATTCTCGTTGGTGATGGTGATGCCAATCGCAGTCATCTGATCGCGCAGATTCTTCAACCTGGAGATGAACTTCTCTGCTGTTTCAGACTCAGATAGTTTCTCGTTCGCGAGTTGTCTCTAGATTTTGAATTCACATCTGATTCGTGGTCTCGTATTGATTTCTCAAGACCGTCCATGCCTCCTCCACTGTGGTGACATGTTGAATTAACGCCATGACAGAATCACTTACACTGCAGACAATAAAACATAGTGCATCTGCATTTCTTCTTGTCCACGTGAGAATCTCATCCGCAGTTGGTACTATCTGTTGTCCTACATTGGTTGGATTCGGTCTTGTAACCGGCTTCACGTCCACCCTAGTAGCAGTATCCCAAAGCTCGTATGTGCTTAGGATGGTCTTCATCTTGAACTTCCAGAGTGGATAGTTAGTGCCGTCCAACTTTTCGCTTTCGCCGAATGGTGGGATTCGCAGTCTGGTGGGCTGGGCCATCTCTCACAATCTCCCTAAGCTTTGATACCATGTAAGAAAACAATACAATGTCTGTGCTCAAGAGATAACAGGATCTCATATGCAAGAGAGAAAAGCAAATAGTATGGAGAATAAAAAATTTGATTACTGTAAAACTGATACAATAGATGGCGCTGCCTCCCAGCCGTGCTCTCCTGTGTGAGAAGCTTCGATGGCATGCTGGAAATAGTAGAGACGGAGGTTGGATGCTAAGGAATCAGGGTTGCTATAGCCAGTGATGATTATGGGCTTCACGGGCTTGCTCTTATATAGCCACCAGTCGTAGTCGGTTAGACCTAGCGACCCAGTCAGCCCAAAACGGTCGATTGGAGGTCAGTCCTAAAATAGGCCACCGACCACATGTTAGAACCGTGGTGCAGAATAGAGCAACTCACCTATGGTGTCCGTTCGGCTCAGAGCCATCCGGGATCATCTGGGGCTCCAAACGGGCCCCGCAACTTGAGAGTGGGCTACTCCGAGAAATGCTCCATCTACCCTCAGTGCGGTCAGTCATGGGATGCCTTCCCGCACTTGCATGTAGCCTAGTTGGTAGTGTGCCAACTCTATCTTAAGCCGTCCAACCATCAGGCCACACATGGCCCCCATCTGGTGTCCAAACCAAGACCTACCGGATAACCTAGCTACTCAAATGCCTTCTCCTCATATGGAAGGCTTACAAGTAGAGTTAGCTGGTTCCCGCGTAGTTACATGAGAGTGGAGCATTGATATCTAGCAATACATTCACTTCTGAGTTTACAAAAGATATATCTCTACACCAAAATACTAATTATTCCATAATTAGTTTATGATTTTGTACATACTGGTTAGTTCATGATTCACTAATATCCTTCAATTACTAGTTTATGATTTACATATTCTTTGATTCTTAACTTGTTATTTTTCAATTTTCAACTTTATTTTTCTAACTCTTCTATTTTAGCCTATTCATCCTACAAGACAGGCTCCACATGGAGGAGAAAATACTTTATTCTCTATCCATACTCTATAATGAATATACCTACTCGCCAGTTCACACATCCATGCACCGGTGTTGGCTAAATGGATAGCATCTACTCTTGGTTCAATGTTCACCTCAGATCCTTGGGATGATGAGGTAGATGCCTCAGCCTCCTACTTGGATGCTTTGCCTTTCCCTTTTACAGAATTGCTCTTGACAACTTTGGCTAATAGGACATTTATGCCTTAGAAGAACAAGTTTATGTTTGTTACATCTGAAACATTTACCCTCCTTAATAACTCAGTCAGTCATGGAATAAAATAGTATCCATCTAGGACATGCTTGGCTATTAACATTTTGTACAAATAGCTTTCTCCTTTCCTTTGTTGAAGGGTTTACAAGGATTCAATTTCCTCTTAGTAATATCAACCAATTTAGTGAGGTCTCTAAGGGTGGTTGGGTTGAACATTTCAACCTCATACCTCACTTTCAGGCTTAAGGATGCTAAATACTTCTTTCTTCTATCATCCTCAATCTTCTCAGGTAGCTCTAAAGAGAGTTTCCAAAACTTAGCTCTAAATTTAGCGTTACTCTTGTTATTGAATTGCCTAAACCTTTCCCAATGGAAGGTCAATTCTTATTCATACATCGGAGGCATGAAAGTGGCCTTAAGCTACTCTGCAAACTTGGACCATTGATGAATAAGCTCTTTTCCCATTTGTAATAAGGACCACCACATCAAAGCATCCTTTTGTGGATGTAGTGTGGTAAGACCAAGCTTCTCGTGATCGGTCTTATCTTGATGGGCAAAATATAGTCAAAATGGCGAATCAAATCAAGGATTTTATATATTTCTCTTGCTCCATCATGTTTCGGGAATTATATTCTCTCTTGAGGTTGGAATTTGGCTCTCTGCAAGTGGGTTCTTAAAACTTCAGCCCAAAAATCTAGTACTCTCTTAGCCCCTAAATTTGTCGTAATTGATTGTTCAATCATATTACTAAGCTGAAAAACCAGCTTATCAATGGCAGACTCCTCTCTCCCTCTCGCACTTGGATTATAATCCATATGTATGGGATTTTGAGTTAAAAATGTAAACTTAGTGCCTTGCTCCTAGATGAACTTGATTCTCCCTTCATTTATGTGTAATTCTCATCTAAACTATCCTCTTCCGGAGGAGGTGATGGTGTTCTCTCCCTATCACATTCTAGTAGTGGAGGAAAAAGAACAAGTTCATTATTAATCTCCCTTCCCCTTCCATTCTTTCCTTTTAGTCATACTTTTAGTCATACAAGAGAGAAAAGGACTTGCTATAACTTTAGAAAAGGGGACACTGTTTAGTTTATAGCAAAGTTCAAGTGTTATAGAGTTTAAGGTACTTATCCAACTCTTGCTTCACTTGTGTCGAAAAACCACTTAAAATAAGCTCTTCTTCCTTCTCTTTTGGGCTCCACTTCTTGTATTTTTGCTATAAATTGGTACGCATGGTCCAATCATAATCAACCTGCAACCCGTGAGTTGACCATCCCAAAGAAGCCACCCCATGCTAACCAATCTCCTCCCCATGAGTATGTTGCCAACATCTCTCTCTCTCTCTCTCTCTCTCTCTTTGTGTGTCTCTGTCTCTCTCTCTCTCTCTCTCTCTCTCTCCTCCCTCTCTCTCTCTCTCTCTCTCTCTTTCTCCCTCCCTCCCTCTCTCTCTCTCTCTATTCCCCCCCTCTCTCTCTCCCCTCTCTCTATCCCATCTCTCTATCCCCCTTCTCGCTCTCTCTCTCTATATATATATTGAACCTTTGATTGCCACGTGCGCACGTCCCATCATCTATATGCTGCCATGTCAAATGGTCCGCGCATGAAGTTTGCACTGCCCACTCGTAGTCCCGCCAGTCTGGTAGTCACCATGTAGTGGGCTACCATGTTTGCCATTCCTTCTGCACATGCCACGTTATGGGATCCCCACGTGTGCGTCATGTCATCACATCCCCTGTGCATGCCATGTCATCTGAACCCACGCTCTTCAAATCTCACCATGCCACCAGACCCAAGTGCCCACATGGCTACACGTAAGACCGCATCCCAATGTAGCCTGTTTCTCTCCCTCTTGCTCCTGTAGCTCGCCACATGTCGTGTCTCTTGCCTTAATTGCCATGTGGGGCTAGATTGCTTCTGACCTCCCGTTGCCATCTGCTCTGCTAACATCTGTACGCGCACAATCTGACTCTGTAATCTGCATGCAGACTGCAATCTCTGACCTTGATCTAACAGCTCTCCTCTCTTCCCACCCCGATCTAATGACGCACAATCTTAAAAGCCTCCCGAAGCTCCCTGAAGCTCTGCGAGCCTCCCTCGAGCCACCCTCTCCTTAAAATATATAGAGATAGAGAAGAGAAGTTTTTTACACTAAATGAGTAAAACTAAATTAAAAAGAAAGAATGAGCATTTCAATAAAATTGAAATTCTTTACATTAACGTATGATTACATTTATATTTATGCATCATAATAAAGTAAGAAGGAAAAATGAACAATTTAGCAAAATTGAAATTGCATTTATATTAATGCATGAATCAATTAAAGGCACGAGAATTGAACCTGTGCTTTGCACGAGCAAAGATGCATGACCATCCTCAACCACTCCCCATCTGAAGGTGGATCTTCCCTTAGCCAGCTAGCCAGCCGAATGATCAATTCTTAAATTGCTATTCAATTCACCTTGCATACTTGGATTGGCCTTTGAGATTGTGCCTAAGTCTCAACCCATGCCTTTGAGACCTTCCACCTTCTCCTTTCATTCCATTAACCTTCCATCTCCTCCTTCCTCCCAAAGTTGAGCTTCCATCTCCTCCATTCCATTGACCTTCTACCTCCTCCTTCCCCCTAAAGTTTCCTCTTGTCTTTCCACCTCCTCCCCACTCAAAGCCTACCTCTTGGCTTTCCACCTCCTCCCCTTGCTGAGCCTCCATCCAAGAGCTTCTTCTTTGTGACAAGTGGTAGGCTCTTCTCCTCCAAGCTACCACGTGTCCTCTCTTTTTTTTCTCGTGTCCGTGGTTAATAGGTTAAAGATCAAGTCATATGCATAATGCCAATAAGCATCGTTTCTTGATAATCATCTACGTCCTCATGAGAATAGATGTATGTCCAACGAGCCTATCGCAAGATGCAAGTCTCATAATTATATTTTGCACAATTTATATAAAGCAAGATAAATTGAGAATAAAACTAAAATAGTGTAGTCGATGTATTTTTTATCATAATTGTAATTTAATTCAACGTTCTCTTACTTGAAAGTAGTGTTTTTTTTCTAAATTGAGATTTGGAGGAGGAAAATACCTAGCTACAAATTAAGTAGATAATGTCATGTTGGAGCAAAGGAGGTGTGTTTGTTTAGAAAACAATAGCGTATGCTTCTCATGAGCACCTCAAGACACAAAACAAAATGAATTTAGAATATATAAAAATAAAAGACTACAAAGATCGAGGAATGAAATGTATTTATATGATAAAATAAAATATAATTATTATAACCACACATAATGTGGGCGGCACGCTTCTTCCTCCAAAAAGTTATAAGCCAAGGAAATGGACCCGAGCCCTATGCATCGAGATTGAGAACACCAAGTAGTTTCACAATTAAGTCTCATGAATGTATAAGAGAATGACATATTACCTAAATGTCAATAATCAGTATCAAGTTGAAAGTGGCAAATCACGCATCTAAAATCACACAAGATAATATCATCATTTAATTAAAGAAGAAAATCTCATTATGGAGTATCTTGACATTCTTTCTTTGAAAAAAAAAAAGTATATTGACATTCAAGAGGTGTGTATGTCATCCAAGGTGGTGGCATGCGGATGTTGGGGGAATCAACCAAGCGAACAAAGAGATTCCACAAGACCAAGCATTTCAAGTCCTAACGAGTGCAACACAATGAACTTATACAAGAAGGCAGACAAGATTGGGATCATGTTGCATTGAGGGATGATATTAGTAATAGGAATGGTGAAAAGAGTGAGTGAGTAGTGGAGCGGATGAGCAGGGGAGCAAATGAGTAGATGAGAGTTGGAGGAGGGAGCGTGGAGGAAAGTAGAGCAGGGGCAAAAGAGAGCTGGAGGAGGGTGCATGGAGAAAGTAGCAGAGCAGGGGAAGGTGAGAGCAAAGTAGCAAAATCCCAAATTCCACAGACCTTTTATATTACAAAGTTTGAGCCACCATGGTGACTCGAGGCATTTTAAACCAGTGCCTTAATTAATCAAAATCCAAGGAGGGTGATATTCAAAGAATCATGAGCCATTTTTAAAAAAAGTAGTATGATGCCAAAAATTGATATTTTTTATTTGGCATTGGTATTGTTTTCTTCTATGTTTGATAAGATTTTGAGTATCAAGTGATAGCCTAGCGGTTCTCACTTATTTTTATTTTCTAAGATATTGTATGGGATTGAGAGGATGAGTGGAATGGATCATTGTAAATATCATAGGTATGAATTATAAATACCTTGGTATGGGGTGAGAGTTATTTGTGTATGGGATATTATTGGGTTTTCAGAAAATAGGAAGAGTGAGTCATATAAAGAGATGGGCTCATGTCCATGTGTTCCAATAATATAAGAGAGGCCACATGCCATGATATGAACTTCCTACTTACTACAACAGATCATGGGAGTAGCACCATAGAATATCCTCCCAGCCAACTCCTTGCTAGAGCGTGAGAGCTCTCAGAGAAATCGAAAATCCAAAATCACATATGAAGGTCCATTCTCTTTCTCTCACTAACTCTAACAAGCCCCATCTCCCTAGATGGATCTAGATGCCACATGTCATCATCATAGGGCTTTTCCTAATGCATCTTTTCATGCCTCTCTTGGGATACTTTAATTTCCTTTACCCCTAGGCACATTGCTTGCATTAGGCCCTTAGCCTTAGATCCACCTAGTCTGGTGCTATCAGCCCTCACCTAGGACCTTGACATTAATTCCCTCCCGATCATTTACATGAAGTGCAAACAAATATATTATAAAATGTAGATCCTTAAGGGAAATGTCGACTGATTCTTTCGAGGTCATGCCACCTCAGCTAGAGCGTAACATTCCTTCCCTCTTCAGACATCAGCGTCCTCGATGATAAAGTCTAGGAACACTCTCCGCAACTAGTATATGGATTCCCAGGTAGCTTCTGATAGAGGCTGACCATGCCATGCAACCAACACCGTGGGTATCTTCCAATTTTGCACTTGCATTGTTCCTCGGCCCAGGATTCTTGTTGGTTTGCACCTTGCATTATCCTCTATCTCCTGAAACAAAACCACACCTTCGATTAGTGAGTCACCAATATGCAAAAATTTCTTTAAACGAGAAACATGAAACACTGGGTGCACCTTGCAACCCTGTGGCAATTTTAATTTATAGGCTACCTTGCCTATTCTCTTTAGAATTAACCACGGCCCACAGTATCGAGGTGATAATTTAGCACACTCTCCTGAAGTTAACGACTTCGAGTGCAAAGGAACTTTGAGAAAAACTTTTTCTCCTTCCTTAAATTCTCTTATAGACCGGTTTTCATCTACATACACCTTGGCTCTATCCATAGCCTAGTGAATATTAGCTCTCGCAAGTGCTAGCATCTCCCGCATCTGAACTACAAAGTTCGCAGCACTAGGCACTCTCTAAGGTATTCCAACTGTAGTTGGATTTGCTGGTCTATAGCCATAGTTCAATTCAAACGGACTAAACTTCATAGAGGAATATTTTCTATCATTGTAGGCAAACTCTAACAATGGCAACCACTTGTCCCACATATGTTGCCTCAATGACACATATGCCCTCAGCATATCCTCTAGAATTTGGTTGACTCTCTCCATCTAACCATCCATTTCAGGATGATCCCCACTACTCATTCCCAACTCTGTCCTTAGTGTCTCAAATACCACTGTCCAAAAATGACTGGTAAATCTAACATCTCTGTCTGACACTATGGATCTAGGCAATCCATGCAGATCAAAAATATGTCTGATAAACAAATCCACCACTTGTGGGGCACTAACAGACTCTCTAGTCAGAATGAAGTGAGCCATCTTAGTTAGATGATCAACCACCACAAGGATAGAATCATACCCTCCTTGTGTCGTAGGCAGACCCACAATAAAGTCCATGGAAATGCTCTCCCACTTACTAGTGGTACTTCCAAGGGCTGCAAAAGTCCAGGTGGCTTCACCCGTTCTACCTTACTTACTTGACACAAGAAACACTGTGTCACATATTCATGAATATGCTTTTTCATCTTTGGCCAAAAGAAATCTTGCTTCACAAGATCATATGTCTTCTCAACTCCTGGATGTCCCGCACATGGGCTATCATGGCATTGTTGAATGACTCTCTGCCTGAGATCATTCTGACTAGGTACTACTACCTTGCCATTTCTTTTTAGCATACTATCCCTTATGGCATATCTTGCATATGTTTGGCCTTTTTTGGATGCCAGGTCATCCTTTTCTTCCCCAGGTCTAAACACATGAGCTTTAGGCCATAAGCTCTGGACAAACTCGTCCACCTTTTGAGTTTCTCTAATCTCGGTCATTAGAGCACTCTCTAATACCGTAAAACTCATATTGTGCATAATGCGAGACAACGCATTAGCAACCTTATTATCCTTCACTCTTTGGTACCGAATCGTCAAATTAAACTCCTACATGAGCTTTGCCCACCTAGCTTGGCGGCCTCTCAAGTCAAGCTGTTTACAAAAATGTTTCAGAGTATCATGATCCACATCCACATAAAACTCGAAACCATACAAATAATGCCTCCATGTTTTCAAAGCATGGATAATAGCAATACAACTCCAATTCATGAGTTGGCCAATTCCTTTGAGAGGGAGAAAGCTTCTTGCTTTCAAAGGTGACTGGCCTTCCGTCTTGAAGGAGAACTGCTCCTACCACAATGCCACTTGCATCAGTTTCTAGGAACAACGGTTTCTAGGGATCAACTATTTTTAACACCGGTCCTATGACCGTGACAGCTTGTTTTATGGTGTTAAAACTTTCTTGTTGATTCTGTCCCCATATAAAAGGTACTTATCTGAGGTCAGATCAGTCAATGGCGATATTTCAGAATATCCTTTGATATGCCTTCGATAAAATTGGACAAATCCCAAGAATGATCACAAAGCGGTCAAACTCTGAGGGATTGGCCAAGTCAGTATCGCAGCCACTTTCTTTGGATCCATTTCCACCCCCTTTGGAGTAATTATGAATCCTTAATATTCAAGCCTAACCATACACAATATAGTTTTCTTTTTATTTACATAAAGACTGGCTTTTCTCAAAGTACTGAACACTATTCTTAAGTGTTCACGATGCTCAGTAATACTTTTACTGAACACTAGAATATCGTCAATAAAATGTACTACAAACTTTCCGATATACGGACATAGTAAATCGTTCATAAGCATGACGAATGTAGCAGGAGCATTGGTAAGTCCAAAGGGCATTACCAAAAACTCATAATGACCAAACCTACTTCTAAAAGCAGTTTTATGCACATCCTCGACTCTAATCTGGATCTGATGATAGCCACACTTAAGATCTATCTTGCTGAAAATCACGGCTCCATGTAATGCATCTAGCAAATCATCAATCCGAGCCATCGGATACCTATGCTTAATAGTGATATTATTCAATGCTTTGTAATCTATATAGAGGTGAAACGTATCATCCTTTTTCTTCTTTAATATCACTGGCGAAGAAAAAGGTGAGAAACTTGGTTGAATCTGCCCCAACTTGAGGTATTCTTCCAGTCGTCTATGCACCTCCGCCTCTTTAGTAAAACTCATTCTATAGGGAGGTCTATTTATAGGTTCTGCCCCCAGGATCAGTTCAATTTTATGCTGAGCATTCTGTTCTAGAGGTAACCCATAAGGTAACTCATCCCTAAAACATTCAGAGAACTCCTCTGCTATTAGATTAGCCATCTTGGCCATCTCACCACTTTGTGCAACATCAGTGCTAGCCGAAGAATCATTGCTTGCATTAGGCCCTTAGTCCTAGATCCACCTAGTCTGGTGCTATCAGCCCTCACCTAGGACCTTGACATTAATTCCCTCTCGATCATTTACATGAAGTGCAAACAAATATATTACAAACGTAGACCCTTAAGGGAAATGTCGACTGATTCTTACGAGGTCATGCCACCTCAGCTAGAGCATAACATGCCAAGAATGTGGAAGGCATGTGGAGGAGTGTGAAGTTAAGAGGAATCCTTCTAGAATTCCCATGTGGAATGAGGAGAATGTGGACATATGGAAAAGAGAGGGTCCCTATGGGCTCCATGTGGGGAGACTCTTGACTTTCTCAATATTTTAAGAGTCTTGAGCATCTTTTGATGGGATACATCGCAAGAGTAGCCAAAAAGGACATGGATGATGACATATGGGCTTATGTGATTGATGGGGAAAAGAATCTACATGCAACAATTGTAAATGGGTGAAGGAGGGTGACAAAATCTCTATAAAAGGAGCCCTCCTCTCCCTTGTTCATCATCTCTTCCACCATTAGGCCTCATGTTGCTGTAGCTCTAGTCTCCTCAAGCCTCTTACATGAGCCTTCTCTCCCTCTTGTAGATATTCTCTTAGGTAAACTCTTGAGTCCATCTCTCTCTAGTTTCTTCTCTGAGTAGTCTTAGAGCTTCCACTCCCTCTTGTATGTATGAAACCTCTTCTTCTCCCTTGTGTTTATAGTATTTTGAGTGTATTTGAGTGGATTCTTACTCTCATGGCAATGACAGTCAGTTTTGATCATTTTCCTTGAGTCTCCATTCCTATGTTCTTTTCTCTCTCTATTCAAGTCTCTAAAGTAGTTCTTGTTCGGCCGCTCACTGTGCACACATGGTCTATCCATTTCCCGAGCCACCATGCAAGCTTATTCCTCTCTTTTAGGCAAATTATAGGGGTATTGGATCATTGACAATTATGGAGGCTTGAGGGAGTAGTTTGCTTAGGTGAAATCTGCATGGGCAGATGGTAGTTAATATAGCAATTAGACCCCCTCAGTATTTGGCCTATAACTTTCTCCTTGGTGGTCCGATTTGAATGAAACTTATATCACCGCAAAGCTCTATTTAAGGGTCTCCCTCTCTGTAATTAGTTTTTTGCATTGGGTCCAGGACAAGAAGTTATGAGTCTTTGTGTATAACAATTTATTTCTATGGTAGTTTTTACCCCCTTTCAGTAAGCTGTCCATATCTTTTCAACCGATTATCTATTTTCAACAAAACTTATATCAGTGCAAAGATCACTTCAAGGCACATCCCTATATGTACTTTAATTTTTTATATCAATTTTTTGGTGGAAGTTATAGACCTCTGTGTTTTCTAGTAGTTTGTAGAATGAGTTTGAGCCATTTCTAGAGGCTTCTATGAAGAAGGTGCCATGTTTCCCCGGAATTTACCCATCCTACCAAATCAGCTCCTAGATATATATCAGTTCATGTCATCTTGTGCCGAAAGATCTTCTTCCAACAACGCATCGCTCTTCTCTTTGGCACCGACCAGCTTGGTGAGATAATGGCATGTGCGGATCCTTTTCTTCTCCCGATGTTGGACTACAATGTCACTTGGGATGTCACCATATTCATTCTCCTCTAAGGGAAGCAAGGAGAAAGATATGTTGTGGTTTTCTTTGCATGAAAATATTTTCTTCATCTCTCTTTGCAAGTGATAAGGGTCTCTATTATTAAGATTGGGAAGAGTAGGAAGCTAAGAGGTGCGTGAAGTTTCATTACCCCTAACTTCATGTCACATCTTTTTGGTGGAGAGCTTGGGTACGTTTGGTATTGGATTCATCCCACCTTACTTAATGGTCTCGGGTGTACTTGATTGCATGTTATGCCTAGTATAGGCATGTGTTTTTGATGTGATAAAGAAGATCCCTGGAAGAACTCCATTAGAAGAGATTGTAGCCTGTTTAAGAGAACTTGAGGATTGTGAAGGTGATGCTCAAGCTATTCGCATGGTCATTATGATCATATCCTTTACGTTTGCACTCTTGAATATGTTGGTGAATCGACAATGCCGTCAATAGGCACAATGATAAATTGGGGATTGTTTCATGCACTAGCAACTTGGTGTGAAGAAGAGTTGAGTCTTCGGGTACTTTTTGACTATAACAGTGGAGTGGTGATTCTCAATGCTTTCAACTTCTTTTGCTATGCAAATGATGAAGAGTACAATATCTTAAAGATGTTATGTGCACTTCCAATTGTGAGAAGGGTGATTCTTGAATGCATGTATACACAATGTTTTCATGGTGCTGGTTGGTCACTTATTTTTAAAGATTTTGTTGAGGATCACATTGTGGAGGCTTTTCAACAAGTGGTTATGCATAATAAGTTGGTCTTGGTATACTACAGCTCTGTGGGATCTTCTTTGGATCTTGTTTGGGATATTAGTCAGACCTTAGTGTTTCCTTTTTGTGTTTCATCATGGTGAAGATTCCAGTGTTTCGAGGGACCCAAGGGGAAGACCCAGAGTCTTAACGTTGGGATTTTCTTTGAGGATGCTGGCTTTTTGGATGGTCCATGAAGTATTGGGCAAAGATTTTGCTTGACTTTCTTAAAGGTGTAGCCTTTAGTTGGCATGAGGCCTTGCCGAACTCTACCAAGGAGGACTGGGACCAAGTGGTGGCAACAATGAAGCAAAGATTTGGGGCAGTGGAGTCACCAAATGCTTTGACGTTGTAGTTGGACCAGTTCTATCAAGGACAGGGTGAGATGGTCTCTGCATTGGCAATCCGATATGAAACTTTATGGACAAAGTATGAAAGGGCAGCTTTGTGAGCTATGGCATCTGCATCATCAGCCCCTCAAAGTCTCTCAGGGATGGAGCACTTAAAGATGAGCAAATTTGCTATGGCTATGGAGCCTCGTCTTCGCTCTAAAGTAATGAGTAAAGATCCAACAACATACATGGAGGCACTTCACATTGTGACCAAGAAAGAAGATTCTCTAAAGATCGAATCCTCTTTTGTGTCTTCAATAGTTTCAACTCCTAAGGTGGAGGTAATGGGCACTCCTCAGGTACCAAAGTCCTCTGAGCTAGATCATAATATCTCCCAATTGATGGTAGAGTTTGCTGATTTGAAATTGCATTTGGTTAATGCACGACAACCTAGAGCACCAAAGAGTGAAGATAGGCCTCGAGATAAGAGTGGGGTCACTTGCTATGAATGTAATGAAAAAGGTCACTATTAGCCCGAGTGTCCTAGATTGAGAAAGAAAGAAGAAAAACAAGTATCCTTGCTAGAAGCTTCTTTAGGGGATGAGGAAAGAGAGGTAATGATGGCTAAACGGGGGCGTGGTAAAGCAAAAGAAGAAGAAGAAAGCCAAGAAGAAGTAGATGAGGAACATCAGGAAGAGGAACGCCGTATTAAGAAAAAGAGGGCATCTAGAAGGAGAATTAGCCAGTTAGACTTTCCTTTAGGACAAGGCATTGGAAGCTATGACTTGTTGTTCGACCTAAAAGAAAGGAAGCTCATATCACCTTTGGTCAATTACTTGCTTTGTCTCCAAAACTATGGAAGGAATGGGGAAAGCTAGCAAGCACAAGAGTGAGAAAGAAGAAAAAGGAGAAAAGTGCCATTCCTATTGTTAAAAAGGTAGATATTGATGTTGATGATGATGATGTACCTGTGGTTGATGTGATCATTGATGGTCAAGTGATTTCTAATGTTTACATTGATGGAGGTGCATTGACTAATGTCATGAGTGAGAAGACCATGATAGATGCTGATTTAAAATACTCTAGTACTACCTCTCCTTATTGCATCAAATTGGCTGACAACACTAGGGTAAAGACCTTGGGCGTTGTGAAGAATCTAGAAGTGGATGTATGTGGAATTTCTGTGCCGACTATTTTTTAGGTGATCCCTACCAAGCCAGATGCATGTGCCTATCCATTGATTTTGGGAAGGCCTTGGCTACGCAAGGTGAAGGCTATTTAAAAGTGGGATATTGGAGAATTGATTTTGCAGGGAAATGATAAGAAGGTGCACTACAACATCAGAAGCCGCAAAAAGGAAGTTGTCAAGGAGGAGTCCATTGATGGTAAGATGGACTAGTCTTTCTTCTTTGACCTCATGTCCAAGGGATGTGAGCTAATCACCAAGGTCCTTCAATTTGAGTAAGCAGTCAGGACCTGATTCATTTGGAAGCATTATATTGTTGTTCAGTTGACTCCCCAACAAGATAAAACGTGACATGTTGGGGGCATTGTATCTCCTTTCCAAAGCTTTCCAAGCAAGTACAACTGAGGTTTGCCCATGAAGAAGAGGGATCATCATATCTTTTACATTGAAATTGATGATATTCAAGGCAAGTCTAGCCTTGGTATCCCACTCTTTCAGTTTCTTTGTGAGCTGTAGTTGCTGATCTACCATAAGAGGTGCTGTCGAAGTCAGCTCGGGTCTCTTTTCATCTTCTGTGACTGTCCCACAAGTTCTTTAGCTAAAAAATGTTCAGTATTTTGAACTTCCAATTGCCATAGTTGTTATCATCAAGCTTGCTACTCTGATTAAAAAATATGACAATATCATGTGTTTTCACCATGGTGCACCAAAAAATAAATCTTGTATACAAATAGCAACCAAGTACTGATGATAGCCAAACGCTTTACAAGGTTTGTAGAAGTGGTGCAAAAACCGAATGCCAAAATAGTCAACTAGTGACTTTACAATGTGGCATGTTCGTGCAAAGGTGCAACTATCCTGAATCAGGAACCCAAGCTGCTAAGTGACTCAACAAGAGTGGAACTTCCCTCTCTCAAAGAATCGAATAGGTGTCGTGAGAGATCTCAACAATGGAAGTAGAATGGAAGAAGGTGAGAGAAAGGGAGAGCCACACAAGTTTTGGTGGGTGCAAAACACCCTAATATTCTATGTCATCCATATATATATGTGTTTGAGTATTGTACATAATCAAGGTTAAGGTACAATGGCCTTTAACCCCAACAACCTCCCACTTAAAGGCCAATATGCCTTTAAGGGAGAACAACTAGTGGACATACTATCCAATGCCCATCAATACACGATAATACTCAAATCACTGACTAGGTAGACTCTTCCTCAGCATATCTACATGGTTATTATCTGTATGAACATTGACAAGCCCTATGCGCTTGTCCTCAAGTACCTCCCTGATAAAATGGTACCTAACCTCAACATTGTGTTTTGTCTTTGCATGAATGACCAGATTCCATGCTAGCTACATAACACTCATGGAATCACTCATGGAATCACTATGCAATGTCGGTACACTTGTATGAATCCCCAAATCTCCCACTAGCTAATCAAGCCATATAGACTCCTTAAAGTCCTCTCTGTGGCTGCAACATACTCGGCCTCTGTCATAGACAAAGCAAAGCACTTCTGTGCACGAGACATCTACGACACTACCCTCTGTGGCTGCAACATACTCGGCCTCTGTCATAGAAAAATCAATGCACTTCTATGCACTAGACATCTACGACACTACACCACCTGCAAAGGTGAACACATCACCAGAAGTGGATCTCCTGCTATCCACATGCCTTGCATAGTCTGAATTTGTGTACCCAAGTACATGCATCTCTCATCTACCGATGTAGATACACATCTCTTTGGTACCCTTTATGTAACTCATGATGCACTTAACTACCTCCCAATACCTCTTTCCTAGATTAGCCATATACTGGCTAACAACTCCCACTGCAAATGTCTGGTCTAGTAGGTATCATAGCATACATAAGACTCCCAACCGCTGATGCATAAGGAACCTTGGCCATCATGGCCCTCTCCTCATCTAATTTGGGACTATCTACCTGATTTAGTTTCACATATGGAGGCCATGGCGTACTTACTACCTTCCCCATTGAAATGTTGCAACACTCTTGTAACATACTCCTTCTATGAAAGCCAAAGGAGTTTACTACTCCGATCACACATGATGCACATACCAATAATATTACTTGTAGCTCCCAAATCCTTTATGTCAAAGGCATCATGCAACTTGGACTTCAATGCATCTAGCTCATAAGTGTTCTTGCTAGCCAATAGCATATCATCCACATAAAGTGCCAGGAGTATCAAGCTATTATCCTTAGCCCTTTCAGTGTAGAGGTAGTGATCAATCTCACTTCTTTTGAAACCTTGGGACGAATTAAAGCATCAAAATTTTGATACCATCTTGCTTAAGGTGATAGAGACTCTTTTGCAACTTGCAAACCAAATGTTCTTTGCCCTTTTCTTCAAAGCCTTCCGGATGTACCATGTAAATTTCCTCATGCAGAACCCCATGCAAGAAAGTTATCTTGACATCCATCTGCATAAGCTACATATCCTCTACTGCCACAAGTCTAAGTACACATCTAAGTGTGGTCATCTTCACAACCAGAGAGAAGATCTCATCGAATTCCATAGCCTTCTCTTACTTGAACCCTTTAGCAACAAATGGGCCTTATACTTAAGCACATCATCACATGTGACCTTTATCTTGTAGACCCATTTACATGGCAATGCTTGCTTTCCATATGGCAAAGAAACCAAGTCCCAAGTCTTATTTTTTATGAGTGAATTCATCTCTGATCGCATAGCATACTCCCACTTGCATTGATCCTCATGCATTATAGCCTCTCTATGGCAAGAAGACTCCCTGCTATAAGTAAGCATCACATACTCTGCCCCTGGAACAAATCTGTCAGGCGTTCTAGACACTCTAGATGATCTTATCAAGGGAATTTCAGCTTGCTGTCCCACCTGCATATCAGCCACATTTAGTTCATCATTTCCACCAATAGATTATCCATCATCTGCCCTTGATTGTGTACCTTTGGGAGTACCTGGTGGCACCATTTCTTGCACATTTGGTGCATGGACAACTTGCTGTCTATCAACATATGTAGGTGGATTCACATCCTGAAAAGTGATTCTCCTCATTTCCACATGCCTCATGGGTGTCATGCATCTTCTCATTGAAGACCACATCATGGCTTCATATGATCCTCTTTGCTTTTGGATCCCAGAGATGATAGCCCATCTCTCCACTTTCACCATAACCCAGAAAGATGCATTTAGACTTAGGATCTAGCTTCTTCGAAGCTCTTTTGGCACATGTGCATATGCCTCGCACCTAAATATATGCAAATGAGAGTAAGAGGGCTTCTTGCCACTCCATGCCTCTTCAGGAATACCACCATCCAAACTCTTACTAGATGACCTATTGATCACATGCACTGCAATCTTCATTGCCTCGGCCCAAAAACCACCATAAAGACTTGCATTGGAAAGCATACATTACAACCTTTCCTGAATGGTGTGGTTCACTGTTTTGCAATTGGATTTTGTGCCAGAGTACGAGGGGACATGAGCTCCCTCTTAATCCCACGTGTATCACAAAAATGCCAAAAGACATCAGAGAGATACTCTCCACCATTGTCAATCCATAGGCATTGTGTTCTACCTGACTAATTTCAAACCAAAGCTAGCCATTTTTGAAACATCTGGAACACATTGCTCTTCCGAGCTGTAGCATAAGCCCACACTTTCCTAGTTGCATCATCGAATGTCACATAGTATTTGGCCCCACCTAATGACTGTGTAGGCATGGGACCACATACATCTAAATGAACCAAATTAAGCCTTTCAAGTTCTTTCTTTCCCCTTCTTTTATGGGCTAATTTTGTTTGCTTCTCATATAGACAATGCTCACAAATTCAAAGCTTGTCATAAATTCTCAAATGCAATACATAACCCAAATGGCATAAGAGTTTCATTCCATTCTGGCTCATGTCCCCCAACTGGCAATGCCACAAAGAAGTACTTGGCTGCTTGGTTATTGCAACAACATCATCAAACACCCCTAATACATGCAAGGGATACAATGTCCCACACTTGGCACCCTTGGCCAAAACCATAGAGCCCTTCTGAAATTTCCAACTCAAAAAGCCAAAAGTGGTCTAAAAACCAGCATCATCTAGCTAGCCCACTGAAATGAGACTCTTGGTCAGCTTAGGAACATGTCTCACATTTTTCAAAACAAATGCAGACCCATTTGCAAAAGAAAACTTTATGTCACCTGCCCCCACTATGTTACATGCATAGTTATTTCCAAGATGCACACAACCTGTCTTCCACTATCATAAGTGGAGAACCATTCCCTATGGGGAGTAAAATGAAGCACCAGAATCCAAAGTCCAATCCTGGGAATATGCATCATCTAAAGTGGTAAGCAAGTCTACAGGTAGACTAGTCATGAAGAGAATGTCATTGTCACTATTATCAGTTGACTGCATTAATCTCCTCAATCTTCATTTTTCCTTTGTCCTCCCTTGGACTCTCTTCCTTCTTACTTGCACCCCAATTTGCATTATTTTTCTTATCCTTTCTCTCTTTTCAAATTGTAGCAATCCTTTTTCATGTGTCCCTTCTTGCCACAATGGTAACACTCAATGTTCCATGCCCTAGATTTGCTATGAGACTTTCGTCTTTCTTGGGACTTTCCCCTGAACTGTGATCTGTCCCTTTACACATTTAAGGGTGTATCCTACTTGTTGCCATCCATAGACTTCAATCCAATCTCCTCAGCCAACACACTACCCACAACATCATCAAACTTCAGTACTCCACTAGGTGCAGAGTTATTGTGATAGCTATATGGAAGGTATTCCATGAGGATGGCAATGAACATAAGAGAAATATTGCCTTAGACTCTACATCAAAATTCATCTTTTGAGCTTGAAGCTGGCTGAAAATAATATTGAATTAATTCAAGTGAGAAGCAATGGAGACCCCTTCCTTCATCTGCAACTCAAACAACCTCTTCATGAGGTAAACTTTATTAGAGGCAGTTTCCTTCTCATAAGTGGCACATAATTTCTTCCACAAATCTACCTTAGTCTGCTCATTTACTAATATGAAATTAATTGAATCTGCAAGATGAAGTCTAACAATATACTTTGCTACTCCATCCAACTCATTCCAATCATCCTCAGACATAATTGTAGGCTTTAGCTCTAATCCCTACCAAGGGTTAAATCTACTTCTTTTGAATAAGCATATCCCTTATCTGTACTTTCCACAAATAAAAGTTTGTCCCATCAAACTTTTAAATGCTAAAAAACTCCTTTTCAGACATGGAAGAGGATGTCATGATGCAAATGAAACAAAATCCCAAATGCTAGTACTTGCAAGAGAGAAATCACACCAAATACCAAGTGCACCCAAATGTGTATGCCAAAATGGAAGGTAATATAACCAAACCTCAAAGGCTGAAAGCATTAAAATGCATCTGACTCATGTGCATATACTATTGTGATGCCAAAAATTGATATTTTTATTTGGCATTGGTATTGTTTTTCTCTATGTTTGAGTTTGTTTGAGTATCAAGTGATAACCTAGCAGCTCTCACCTATTTTTATTTTGTAAGATATGGGATATTATGGGGTTTTTAGAAAATAGGAAGAGTGAGTCATATAAAGAGGTGGGCTCATGTCCATGTGTTCTAATAATATAAGTATATGCACACAATAGTATATGCACATGAGTCAGATGCATTTTGATGCTTTCAGCCTTTGAGGTTTGTTTGAGTATCAAGTGATAACCTAGCAGCTCTCACCTATTTTTATTTTGTAAGATATGGGATATTATGGGGTTTTTAGAAAATAGGAAGAGTGAGTCATATAAAGAGGTGGGCTCATGTCCATGTGTTCTAATAATATAAGAGAGGCCACATGCCAAGCATGTGGAAGGCATGTGGAGGAGTGTGGAGTCAAGAGGAATCCTTCTAGAATTCCTATGTGAAATAAGGAGGATGTGGACATATGGAAAAGAGAGGGTCCCTATGGGCTCCATGTGGGGCAACTCTTGACTTTCTTAATATTTTAAGAGTCTTGAGCATCTTTTGATGGGACACATGGCAAGAGTAGCCTCTGCTTACTATAAACTTATGAGTAGAAGGGTTATAGCATCTATACCCTTTCTGCTGCAAAGAATAACCAATAAAGATGCACTTCTCAGCTTTTGGATCCAACTTGGATCTCAACTCATCTGGTACATGAACATAGGCAATGCAACCAAAAACTTTCAAATGAGAAATATCTGGTTTCCTACCAGTATACCTCTCCTGTGGCATCATGCCATGTATTGCTGCAGTGGGAGTCCTGTTCATTATGTAGACTACTGTAGCAACTGCTTCACCCCAATAATAAACTGGCAGGTCTTTTTCATTGAGCATGGCATGAGATACCTCTCCAATATGCCTTTTTTTCCTTTCTGCAAGTCCATTTTGCTGTGGGATATTGCTGCTTTATGCCATGCTCATACAGAGGAACCTTGCAAACTCATTTGAGAGGTACTCTCCCCCTCCATCTGACCTTAGGCATTTTATTTGCAGGCCTGTTTCTTTCTCAACCATAGCTTTAAAAGCTTTGAAATGCCCAAACACTTCACTTTTCTTTTTCATAAAATACACCCAAACTTTTCTATTGTAGTCATCAATAAAAGTGATAAAATAATGACAGCCTCCAATAGATGCAGCTTTAGTAGTCCAGAGATCAGAGTGGATTAATTCCAATGGCCTCTTACTCTCTTGAACATGTCTAGGAAATGGTTTCCTTGCGTGTTTTCCAAATTGACAGGCTTCACATACCTTATGCATTTCTGCAACCTTGAACTTAGGCAATCCTGAAACAATATTTTGGGCCTGCATTAATTTAAGTCGCTGTACATTAACATGAGCAATGCGTTTATGCCAGATATCAATATTTGCAACTACACTGGTCCCATGTGCAAACATTGCTGCACTCAATTTAGGCATGTTTGCATCCAACATAAACATCCTAACCCTCTTCTTCCCTTTTGCTATCAAGCGACCTTGATTTTTCATATCCTCAGCAAAGCATCCATGAGGATTAAATCTGACCTACAAGCCCTGCTCAACCATTTGACCAACATAAACTAGTTTCTTGGTGATATTCGGGGCATGAAATGCATCAAATAGGTATTTCTTTTTCCCATCCTGCATAGACAAAGGAATTTTACCTATCTACACAATAGGATGTGCAGTATCATCACCAGTCTCCACAAATCCTGGTCTTTCCATTTTCCTTGCATCTTGCATCCATTCTGCATGACCTGTCATGTTTTTTGATGCACCTGAGTCAACATACCACACATCTTTGCTTTCTTCTGCACTTGTCATAGAATTGGTCATGTGCTGCGCCATAAACAATTGCTCATTTATGTCATCACCCTGTCTACTAGAGGATGCATAATTGCCTTGCTGCAATTTTCCAATCATTATGTCATCCTGCTTTTTATAGCAGTCTTTAACCATATGACCCATGTTCTCCTCCATAGGACTGGTTTTCTTGAATAGGCTTCATATTCTGATTTCTGCCATGGCCTCCAAATCGGCTTGCTCTACCTCTACCTCTACCTCTTCCAGCATTTGAGTAGAAGATAGTTTCTTTTGAAGTTCCTCTTGAAGAAGATGCACCACCATTTCTCTACTCTTTAGAAAGTAGAAGAGCAATCAACTTCTCAAAATCAGGAAAATTCTCATGGACAGCAATGGATGTACAAAATCGTGCATAATCCTTTCCTAGACCAGTCAAGGTCACAGAAACTAAATCATCATCTTCCACTGGCGACCCAATAGAAGTGCAAGTGCATCTGCAATCTTCTTCACCTTCATGTGGTAGTTATTAATGTTCATATTTTCTCTCTACACATTATGCAACTCATGCTTGAGCTGCATTTCCCTGGCTTGCATATTTGTGGTATACATTTTTGTCAAGGTATCCTATGCCTCCTTTGGCGTGCTTGCATCCTGAATATGCACAATCATAGAATCTGAAATACTGATAGACAGCCAGTACATAACTTTTCTGGCTCTCTCATGCCAGCCTTTAAATGCCTACAACTCCTATTGATTGGGAACATTAGGAATAACTGGTTCTTGTTTAGCTCCAATAATGAAGTCCTAATAGCCTTTTCCCTTAAGGAAATTCGTCATTCTAAAGTTCCATGCTTGGAAGTTATTCTTGTCAAGCTTTTCAGTGACTATCTGTGAAAGAGCATCAGATGCCATTATAGAACATTGCAAAAATATTCTGCCACTGCAAAAAAACACAACTTCTACCTCACAAGGGCAAATCTGCAAAACTGACGAAAGTGGTATTTGACCACACAGTCACTTCCTAGTGATGATTTTGCATCAACAGGCAATAAGAATAATTCTGTCACTCCCAATATCTCTGTGCACAGGCATACGATGTAATTTCTGTGACAACTTTTTACCAACCTGCGGAACAGTGGTCGGACAACAAAAACAGGGCACTTTTCTGAGTACCTGCGAAAAACTTCCGCCACCAAAACGGGCCCCGAAATGGCCTCAAATCAAAAAAATAATGTCACCAAGGGCGTCGCCATATCCCATAGCATATACTGCCCTCTTGCCACACCACAAACGGCATCCCAATTTGAGACAGTGCACTCTTGCACTTTCCGGCTATGCTACCTGCAGAGATTTGCTCCCAAACTCGAAAAAGGAAAGCAACACTGATCCTCTTACCAAGACACTGTGAACTTGGTTTGCTTTCTTGAGCTCCTTACCATGAACCGACCCATGTGAAGAGAGTGGGAGAGAAGTAAGGAGTCTACTTGCAGCTTTCTCACATACACAATGGGGGAATACACACAAAGGTGGAGGCTGAAAACAGTTTTCCTCTTCTTAGTTGTGAAAGCGAAAAGAACTCTCTCTAAGTACAAAAGGAATAGGTGAACCCTATATGTGGGTCTCAAACCAAACTCAGCTAACCTAGGTGACATACTAATTGAGCCACTAACTAGAGTACATAAAGATAGCTGTCATCCAGCTATTATTCATGGGCAGTGTACCAACCGCATCTGCAGCTAACAAGTCGGTGACATAAATACACAACGGTCACCCTGGCATATCATGAGTGGAGCTCGATATCTCAACAATATTGAAGCAATTTCATGAATTAGGTTCTGGAGTAGGAGCGGACGATAAGAAGGCCATCCTTCTAAAGGCATTACCATCGAGATACATAGATATTAAGCAAATTTTGAGGCTCGACGATGATGCTGACTACCTCAATTGCGTGGGACTCTTGTTAAGTGAAGAAAAACGTGATGACCTATTACACTCCTATGGAGATACGGCATATGCTATCAAAGACAAGAAGAAGACATCGAAGAAGGATTCAAGAGTTTGCCATTATTGTGGACAGAAAGGCCACATTAAAAAATATTCTTACAAGAAACAGAAAGGTGATTTGTTAAAAGGGAACTCCAAAGAGAAAGCTTGCATGACTGAAGGGTCTACATCCAAAGAAGAGGTGGCAAGATTGGTTGAAATGAATTTTGATGATTAGGACTATGGGCTAATTAGTCAAGAACAGAGTCAGGGGCTGCGCTGGTTTTTAGTAAACATGCAGTTGTTCTAGTCTTGGCTCGTAGTGAGTAGATCATGTTTTATGTCTATTCAAATGGTTTTATCAAAGGTCTAAGTCTTGATTCTTCATACGAAAATCTTCATTGTTGATGGGAAGGTTTTGACATTTTTGGTTTCTCCCCATTTGGCTTCTTGGGGGGATTGTTGGCAGCATACTCATGGGGAGGAGATTGGTTAGCATGGGGCATTTTCTCTAGGACAGTCAACTCATGGGTGGTAGCTTGATGATGATTGGACCATGCACTTTGTGGTGGCCAGTCAAGACATGCGTGACACTTGGTGGCTTTTGGTGACTTCATGAAGCACATGTAGTTCGTGACTCTTCGATAGAGCGGCGACGATCCTTCTGGGTGCAATAACCTATATCTTCATCAAGCACGATGTATTCCCTCCTTTTGTTGAGGCTACTTGCTTGTAGGTGTCTCTGTAGTGAGCAACTGCTCATAGCGTAGTATAGGAGTTAGTTTATTGTCTTGTATTGCCAAAAAACCAGGTACGGGTGAGGCTGATAGGTTTTACAGTTATCACTGTAGAGAGTCGAGCTCAATAGATTGATCAATAAACGTTTTATATTGGGTAAGAAGAAAGAGGTTGATTCATTGTTGCGCTGAGTCAAAGAATCCATCACTTTATGTACTATCTTTATATTGCATGTGAATTCTTTGAGCTTTGAAGTGCTTGTAGTAGTTGATTTGCCATCAAAAGAGAGAGAGATAGAGAAAGAGAGAGAGAGGGAGGGAGGGAGAAAGAGAGAGAGAGAGAGAGAGAGAGAGAGATGCATGCATGCCCTTCACTACACACACACACACACACACACACACACATACACACACACACACACACACACATAGTTGAGAGTTGTGGTGCCATGAGCACATAATTAGAGGCTAAGGTATGGTATAGGAAAGAATCAAAGTAGTCACCCCTGATGTGGAGATGTGGATTGAGGATATCCACAAGGAGAGATGTGGATGAGAGGATCCCAAATGGTGTGATTATTCTAAAGGCTCTCTCTATATAAGAAGGCTATCATGTATTGTTGATTACACATATCTCAATAGATCTAGTGTTTTCTACCTTATGTCTCTCTCTTGGTGCTTTGATCCTCCTTGATCCTTCACTTTGTCAGAGACCATGCACATGTGTGTGTGTGTGTGTGTGTGTGTGTGTGTGTGTGAGAGAGAGAGAGAGAGAGAGAGAGTGAGTGAGAGAGGGGGGGGGTGTTAAATTACATGGCGCAGCAAAACAGAAACTAGACAAAGAATAGAGAGTACACAGCAAACTAGAGACGGCACAAAATTTTCCTTCAATACTGATGTAGTACAGATGATGGCTCTGTACACATATGCGCTCCCACAGTGGAGCTTAGATGGCGATCTAGATAGATACTAGGTGAAGAGCTACTAGTTGGAAGATCTGATCTAATGCAATGGACTGGGAAGGTTGCCTCCTTATAGCTATGAGGGCGGTAGTCGGATCAACGTAGTCGGTGGAGCGGACCAATCAATCGAGTCGGTGGACCCGACCAGTCGTCCATGGAATATTCAAGGAATATTCGTAGACCCCAACGAGAGCAAGGGGCTCCCACACAATCAAGACAATGTGCCTCGTTGTGCTACCAGCTTACCTACCCTGCCTAGCCCATAGGCTAGACTCACATAGATCACCTTTCTACCATCAACGGTCTCATTGATAGGCCTCATCTGACATGCAAGTCAGGATCCATCCAATGTCTCGGGCTCACACATGGCTTCATCTCATATGGGGGCCTTACAACTAGAGCACCTTGGACCACTGGTGGTTACCAGGAGGGTGGGGCATTAAGCATATCTAACACCCCCCCTCAATGTCCGTAGGTGAACTAGCTTCTTGGCCCAATGCCGAGTCTTTGAAGATGACCTTGAAGCTGAACCTTCTCGAGTGCCTTGGTGAAGATATCTGCTCCATTTTGCTCTGTTGGCAATTCCACTATCCCATCCTCGATCAAATCATGCACATAGTGATACTGAATCTCTATATGTTTTGTGCGTGCATGAAACACTGGATTTTTAGTAATGGCCATGCAACTTTGATTGTCATACCTCAGCACAGTTGCCTCATCCTCTTGCACTCCCATGTGCCATAAGATCCTCCTCAGCCACACTGCTTCACATGCAGCAAAACATGCTGCCTTGTACTTAGCCTCGGTAGACGACAATGCCACTGTTGGTTGTTTCTTACTGATCCAAGAGAAGATACCTAAACCTTAAGAGAAACAATATCCAGAAACTGATTTCCTAGAATCAACATCTCCAACCCAATTTGAGTCACAATGACTAGCCAAGGAAGTGCCCGTACCATAGGTGATGCCATAATCAAGAGTGCCCTTCACATACGTGAGCACCTGCATCCCTGCATTCCAATGATTCTCGTGGGGCTTATTGGAGAACCTGCTCTGGTGGTGAGGCATCCTCCATAGACAGCCTCGCATTCACCTCCATAGGTGTAGCTATCTCCTTGCACTCGGACATACCAAATGCCTTCAAGATCTCCCTTGCATATTTTTGCTGAGAGATGAAGGTCTTTCCTAGCTCTTGCCAGACTTCAATCCCCAAACAGTAGTGCATCAAGCCTAAGTCTGTCATCTCAAACTCAGTGCTCAACACCTTTCTAGTCTGCTAGATCATGTCTTCATAGTCACCTATAATAAGGAGATCATCCACATATAGAACAATAGTAGCAAATTTTCCACCTTTCCTGTAGACATACAAGTTAGCATCTGAGACACATCTTTTGAATTTTAATTTATTACAGAATTTGTCTATCCATTGGTACCATGCCCTTGGGGCCTATTTCAGCCCATACATCGCCTTCTTCAGCTTGCAAACCTTGTTCTTAGAATGGGGGGCCTCAAACCCTGGTGGCTGAGCCACGTACATCTCCTCCTTGAGGTCACCATTCAAGAATGCTGATTTAACATCCATTTGATAAACTAGCCACTTTTTATGAGCAGCCACAGATAGTACTGTGCGAATATTGGTCATTCTGGCAGTCGGAGTGAAAGATTCTTGAAAATCAAACCCTTCAACCTACGTAAATCTTTGTGCAACCAATTCGGCTTTGTACTTTTCCAAAGTCCCATCAGCCTTGTACTTTACCTTCCAAACCCACTTGGTGCCAATAACCCTTCTGTTAGGTGGTCGATCTACTAGCTCCCAAGTTTCATTCTTCATGATGCTGTCATATTCTACTTGCATAGCGTTTTCCAATCTCGGTCTACAAGTGCTTCCTCTAAACTTGCAGGCTCCTTTACTTCTGCAATAATCACAACCATCAAGGCCATATTGACTATGTGAGCAGAAGCCCTCCTTTGCTCCTCAATTCTTTGAGACCACCTTGTTCCATCTGCATGCTGCTCAACAGACATAGGCATCTGGTTATCATGGTCGTAGAGCTTCCTTACCCATCACAGCAATGGCTTTTCCGGTGGTGTAGCAATAGGCTGGTGACTTATGCCTTCATCATCTGCTGGATATTTCCTCCTCCTTTATAGCTCCTGGGATAGGTCCATAGTGAATTACCTCTTTGCTTGATGATAAAGTGAAAGAGCTCTTCTTTGCCTCCACTGCATGCGGCTGCTCCCTGAACACCACATCGCAGATCCCTATGATCTTCTTTGCCTCTCGGTCATACAACTTATAGGCTTTCTTCTCATCACAATAGACTAAGAAGATACATTTGGTGCTTTTTGGTCGTAGCTTGTTTCTCTCTTTGTCTGATACATGTGCATAGCATTCACACCCAAACGTTCTGAAGTGGGAGACAGATGGCTTCTTACCGCTTTAAGGCTCATGTGGTGTTTTACCTTTGTGTGCCTTTGTATAGCTGCGATTAAGGATGTAAACCACAATATTGATAGCCTCAACCCAAAAGTGGTTTGGTAGTCCAGCACCTTTCAACATACACCTCCCCATCTCCACGGTTGTCCACATTCGGCGTTCAACAGCAGAATTTTGCTGAGGCATATGTGATGTCATCGTTTGTCACTTGATCCCTTTGCTCTTGCAAAAATCTCCAAACTCTGTAGAAACAAACTCACCACCACCATCCGATCTGATTTTCTTCACTTTTCTTCCTATTTCATTTTCAACAAGCTGTAGCCATTCTTTCAATTTACCAAAAGCTTGAGCCTTTTCGCGAAGAAAGTACACCCACATCTTCCTGCTATAGTCATCAACGATCAATAAAAAATAGGAAGATCCCCGCAAGGCGTGTGTAGGCATCTTACTGCACAAGTCAACATGCACCAACTCGAGAGGTGCGTTTGCTCTATTCTTGCTTTCTTGTGGGAATGCCTTTCTCTGTTGCTTGCCCATCATGCAAGCTTCACATGGTTCTTCGAATTCTGCTTCTGCAAGTAAGTGAGCAACCATACCTAGCTTCTGCATCTCCTTTAGCACTGCAAATCCAATGTGGCCGAATCTTTCGTGCCAAAGTCTACTTGTGCCCACTCCAACGGTGGCTGTAAGAGCACTTAGCTCATACAGATTGTTCCTCCTTACTCCTGTGCCAACAAGATTGCCAACACTATCCAAAATTTTTGCTCCTGTCTTGTTGAACCTTACCTCATGGTCAAGGTCAGTTATGGAAGCAACTGATAGCAGATTTCTATTGATTTGTGGAACGTACAACACATTAGATAGTTTCTTAACATCTCCATTCATAGAAACAAATGAAATCGTACTTGTACCCTCAACAAGGCATTTTGCGTTATTTCCAACTGTCACAATGATGGGTTCCTATAGAGGCTACATGGAACAACATAGACCCTTCTTATAGGTCATGTGACGGGAGGCACCACTATCCAACACCCATGAATAAGTGGTTGAAGCTCTTGAACCGAGGAACACTCTTCCTCAATGGCTAGAAATAGATACAACTCTGCTTTTGCTGTGTTAGCTGTCTCTTTCCCCTTAGCTGTCTCTTCAGGGTACCATTCTTTTCATCTGCTTTCTTGACCCCTGGCAATTTGCAATCACATGGCCCTTCTTCTTGCCGTAGAAGCATTCTCCCTGAAACTTCTTCTTGTCACCCTTCTTCTTTTTATCACCACTAGTAGAGGACTCACCTTTGGTGGAGGAACCACCTTTGCCTTTCGCAGTGGCAAAGAACGCAGCATCCCCATTGCCACCTCCATCTCGAGCTTTAAGCCTCAATTCCTACTCCATAAGTAAAGCACAAAACTCTTGAAATGTCAATGGTTGGGGTCTCACCTAAGTGTTAAGCGCTGTTACCACTCCATCAAACCTTGGTGGACATATCTGGAGACACCATCGAGCTAGCTCTTCGCTAGTCTTTTGTATCCTAGCACTAGCCATCTGGTCATGCAGATTTTTGATTCGGGTTATGAACATCTCCGCTATCTCTCCTTCATTAAACTTCTTAGCTGCGAGCTGATTCTCCAAGTTCTGGATCCTTGTTTGATTCTGCATCTCATACTGACTCTTCAATATGTTCCAGGTGACAATTGCCTCAGATGTATGCTGAATCAAGGTCAAAACACTATCAGTAGTACTTGTAACCAGCGCACATAGAGCATCTGCATTCCTGCATTTCCAAGCTCATAGAAGGTCGGCATTAGGAGGTATCATTCTCCCTAGATTTGCTGGGTCGGGGGTTTCTTGTGGTGGTTATGGGTCCAGTCCCCAGTACTACCTCCAGAAGCTCATACGAATCTAGAATAGCAGTAATTTTAAACTTCCACAGAGTGTAGTTCGTACCATATAGCTTGCCTTTAGTGAAGACTGGTGGGCAAATCCTCAACGCCTAGATTATTGGTGCAGCTGCTGAACTCGAGTCACTTCCTGATGCCATCACTCCCTATACTGTTGAGACCCAAGTCTCTCTTCTACTCTTTAATCCTTAGAGCCGCTTGGGCTTTGATACCATGTTAAATTACACGATGCATCGGAACAGAAACTGAACAAAGAATAGAGAGTACACAACAAACTGGAGACGAACAAAATTTTCCTTCAATATTGATGTAGTACAGATGGTGGCTCCGTCCACCCGTGCGCTCCCACAGTCGAGCTTAGATGGCGATTTAGATAGATACTAGGTGAAGAGCTACTAGTTGGAAGATCTGATCTAATCTGATCTAATGCAATGGACTGGGAAGGTCACCTCTTTATAGCTATGAGGGCGGTAGTCGAATCAACGTAGTCGGTGGAGTCGACCAGTCTATCTGACCAATTGTCCATGGAATATTCAAGATATATTCCCAGACCCTAGTGAGAGCAAGGGGCTCCCACACAATCAAGACAATGTGCCTCATTGTGCTACCAGCTTAGCTACCCTGCCTAGCCCATAGGCTAGACTCACATAGATCACCTTTCTACCATCAACGGTCTCATTGTTAGAGAGAAAGAGAGAGAGAGAACAAAGTGAGAGAGAGAGAGAGATAGAGAGGGGTAAAGAGAGGAGAGAGAGAGAGAGAGAGAGAGAGAGAGAGATTGTGCATGTGTGCTCAAGATTAAATACTCATGCATAGAGTAAATGAAGCATAGAGCCAAGGCAATCGGTGCCTATAGTTGAGGGGGTCTTAAAATCAATTCTCAAATCCTACGTTGAGACCTAGTGAAGCGGGCTCTAGCCTGTCGTTGACAGGTCATGCTACTTTTATATAAAGAGAGAGCGAGAGAGAGAGAGAGAGAGAGAGAGAGAGAGAGAGAGAGAGAGAGAGAGTTTTTAATGAAAGGCAATTGAAAATTCTTGAATATTTGTGTGTGTGTGAGTGCGCACTTGTTGGTGTGTATGGATATGTTTTTCGCAAATTTTCTTAAAATTCCTCAAAGTTTAAGATTTATAAATGAAACATTAAAATTTTTTAATTGTAATCTATGATCGCAACTTTGAGACCCACCGGAGCGAGTCTTTAGCCCATCATAGGCGGGTCAAGTTACTCGTAAGTATTAGTACTAAAAAGCGTTTTTGGTGAACACTTAGGCCATGAGATGTTAAGCATTTGGTAGTATACATTCGATGCGGCCATTAGCTTTTAAGCATTTGGCAACATACATGCGAGTAAGATTCATGTTGGATGTTGGATGGATTGGAAGAGCCCCTTAGGTATTCCACGGCCATGATCTTTTTTAAGCATTTGGTAGCATACATTCCAGAAGAAGCTTAAGATTCATGTTGGGAGAGCCCCCTTAGGCGACGGTCATGTTCTTTTAAGCATTTGGTAGCATACATTCGAGTAGAAGCTTAAGATTCATGTTGGAAGAACCCCTTTTGGCCACAGCCATGGAGGCTGTTTCCCTCAGCTTGCCCACCACACTCCTCACCTCCCTTCCCTCTTCCCCTTCCATCAACTGCCGCACCTTCTTCTCCACCTCCCCTCTCCCCACAAACCCATCCTCTCCTCCTTCCATTCCTAGACATATCCTCCGTTCGTCCACCATACACCTCCTATTCAGCGGCTGATCTACGTACTTCGGCCACCCTAGCATCGGGACCCCTCTGCAAATGCTCTCCAGTGTCGAATTCCAGCCACAGTGCGTTAGAAACCCACCGATTGACGGATACGAGAGAACGTGTAGCTGCGGTGCCCAGGGTACCAGCAAACCTCGACCCTTCGTGCGCTCTTGAAAGCTCTCCAGGAAGTCTGCGGGTTTCCCAGACACAAGATCTGGGCGTAGTACCCACAGAAAAGGTTGCTCGCTCGCCTCCACGCCGAAAGCCAACTCCTCGAACTCTGTCTCCGACAAACATACGAGAGTTCCGAAGCATATGTAGAGAACAGAGCATGGGGAATGTCGGTCGAACTTTTTGCTGCTCTTTCTGGAGAGTCTCCAACGCAGCAGTCTCAAGTTCGTGGAAGGTGTTGAGCACAATCGCAGCGGCCTTACCGAAATTAATGTCGAAATAGGCGGACAACGAAGTCGAAGCAGAAGTCGGATGGGTCTAGTGTGAGAAAGCTATGCATGTCGGAGCGTTTGTGAGGAGGCACGCCAGGAATGCAGGCAGGGGTCGGGGACGGAGAGGGAGACGTGGAGGGAGGGCGATGCGACGAAGGAGATGATGGTAAAGGGAGTAGAAGACGTGGCTGCCAGGTGGCAGCACAGTTCCATTAGCGGGTTGACGTGGCCTTGCAACGGCATTGCAACTATCACCACGTGGGAACCCCCTCTTATACCACCCTCGCTTCCTTCTTTGCTGCCCTCCATAATACCTCCTCTTTGCACACTTTGCACCTTTGCATTACACGCTTCTCACATATTTTCCCTCTTTATGCTTTAGCCCCCAGCCTTCTCTCGTTTCCTTATTCTCCACGTTATGAGAGTCCTATCAACACTTGCTTACCTTCCCCCTCAATGAGTCCTAACAAAACTTGGTTACCTCCTCCCACACTTGATTACGTACCCAAGAAGTCAAAGATGTATTAATTAGTGGAGACATGTATACATTTTCGAATCTTGTTTAAAAATGTACGAAAAAATTTATGCATTTTTCCCTCACGAAGTCAGAAATGTATTAATTTGTGGAGGGGAGGGGGGGAAGGAAAGGCGAGGGAAGAGAGGGGCCATGGGGGGGCCTCTCAAGTCTTATCATACCCATGTGGTACTCTACTTCTTTCAGTCAGTGACATCTTCATTTTGGATTTCTCACTATCAAGGGTCCCTTTTTCCCCTACCCTCTCACAACCATGGTTGCCTTTTTTTATAAAATTTTCAAAATAAACCCTTGCGTGGGCTTGAGGTGGGCTTGGATTATAGTCACTCTTTTTTCCAACCCCTTTCACATATTATATATGAGGCATGCTCATGAAACTTTGCAAATACCTTTACTATGCTTAAATCCTAAATTCTATACCATATACCCCCTAACCTTGAACTCTACATCCTAAACCCTAACCCTATACTTGCCTAAACTCTAATCCCTATACATTAAGCCCTAACCCCTAAATGTGTCACTGTCCATGCAAATGATATCCAATGCACATGATACTTTCCATGAGATTTAAAGTTAGTGAGATTAAGTCATCTACAAAGTACTGTGTCCATCAAAGACTCACATGTTAAAATGACACACCGTGATGCATGAATTTTGATCCTTATGGATTTGGATCGAATATTCGTGAGGGCATTGATGGCAATAACTATGTTATTGGTAGTAGGAGAGGATGATCTTAGTGCTATTACAACTAGATTTAAATCCAAGGGTTTAGTTGGGGATTCAAAGACCCCTATTCTTGATGTATTAGAAGTAGATAAGAAGAAAGATAGGCTATGAGGCCTCTTTGGAATACAAATATCTATTTTCTATGATCTTCTCCTCTAATCTATTTAATGACACATGTCTTTTGTAATTTTTCTTATTTACCGCTATATTTGTTTAGTATTATGCTCTTGACAAGTTCAGGCACTCTGATGATTATTTTTGTCAATCAAAGAGGAAATCTACCGTGCCATAGAAGGCAACATTGTTTGGGACATCGCAATGAGCTCAGAAACCCAAAAACCCGCCACGATGCAAATTTGGCCATTTGGGGAGTTTCAAGGTTTTTGGACTTCCTGGACAACTTTGCCTTCTGTTGCACGGTGAAATTCCTCTTAGATTTGGCAAAAATGACACAGTGACTGCCAACATCATGAAATGACATCATTCACGCTTTCAAAATTTATTTTTATAAATGACATTGAAAACATAAAAAAAGAAAGTTGTAGAAAACATAGAAGACAATGAAAGTATTTTGTGCTATAAGATTTTCCCTTATGGCCATATCGTTGTTCATCTCTGCTTTAAAGACGTTATGCTCTTGGACAGTTTTGGGCGTGATGATCATTTTTGTCAAATCTAGGTGAATTTCATCACGCTGCAGAAGGCAAAGTTAATTGAGGCGTCACAAAGAGCCCCAAAAACCCCAAATCCTACCATGGCGCAAATTTGGGCATTTGGAAAGCCTCCAAATGCCCAAATTTGCTCTATGGTGGAATTTTTTATTTCTTGCTCCTTGTGACGTCTCGGACAACTTCCCTACTGCGGCATGGTGAAATTCCTCCTGGATTGGATAAAAATGAAAGTGCCATCATGAAATTACATTATTTACCCTTTCAAAGCATATTGACATTGAAAACAAAAAGTTAAATGCATCATATAGACATTGACAACATAGAAAATGAACTCAACAATGTGATATTGAATAAAATCAAAGTACTTTTTATATATTAAGAGTTTGCCTTATGGGCACCAGAGACAAAGACGTGCCTCCAACAGGCAAGGGGACATTCTGAGGCCTAAGGCTGGGATCATGCATAGCCGCTTTGGGCAATGGGATATTCTAAGGCTTAAGGCTGGGATCTATCCATATCCCCTTTGCAAGAGCCATATCCTTGTCCATCACAGTAACGCGCTTTGTGTTGATGGCACACAAGTTTGTGTCTTCAAAGAGCCATATTGTAACGTGCTCCACAACCTCTTAAAGCTCCCCATAGTGTATGCATACTGAAAAGCACATTGTCCTTGTATCCTTGTGCAACACCCCGTACAAAGCGTTGGAAAGGAGTGCATGGAATCAAGTTGTCAGTGCTCTTTTGTAGATGCCTAATTTCTCTGAGGGCTCTTTCTCCTGGTTTCACTCTATATGCCTTCCTCACTTTTGGTGGAGGCCATACACTTGTACCCGGATGTGGCTCCATGGCCTCTTGTCAACTTGGACCTTCCGCTAGTGCCCTTCTCTTACTTGTTCTTCCTCTAAATCCTCTTGGCATGCTCGTCTCAAACTTGTGCCTTGATGAGCGTCCTTGTGATGGGGCTTTTGTGGTGTCTTCTTTGTTATGTCCCTTGGAGAATGATGTTGCAAAGAGGATGGAAAAGGGACCCCTTGTGGTGGCATAGGTACTATATATATGATTGGCTGTAGAATAGGAAAGGGATTATGGTGGACTTCCCTGCTATCGACTTCTAGGAGGGGAGGAGGCCTCTCAGAAAGGTTCTCAATGTAAGCAAGATGCTTGAGTACATTATACTCTTTAGTTTGATCACCTCAAAGAGTCTCTTGTCATCCAGGGGACAATGCATGGCAGGGGAGGTCTATTTATCATGGGGAGGGGAGCACTATTTCTCATGGGGAGGGGAGATCTATTTCTCATAGGGAAGAGAGAGCTGAGTAAATTTGTTGTGATGATCAGGGGAGTGCTCATGAGAGCGTTGCTTCTCATACGAGTCCAAGGATGGCTCAGAGAAGTTAGGGGGATCACTCGTGAAAGTTTGGGGAGGGATCATGAGAGTTAGGGGAGGGTTCACAGTGGAGAGTTCATGGAGAGTTCACGAGAGAGCTCACAAGAAGTGCCACTGGAGGGATTCGTGGACCCGGAGGAATTCGTGTCACTAGAGGGATTTGTGTGTTCGGAGGCCATGGAGCAAGAGGAGGCCATGGAGCTAGTGGAAGAATGATGGGGGCAAGGCCTAAGGAAATGTGCTAATGGCTTAGCGGGGTGTTCTTGGCTCTTGCCAATGAATAATGATGAGGGCTTTAAAAACATTTTATATAGCCTTTTCAAAAGATATTTTTCACCCATCATCTTGGTCCCTCCCCACCCAAGCACTCCCCCCCAACCTCACCAACCCGACTTGGCCCCCGTCCCCCCCTGCCGCTCCATTGGCCCTTGCCCCTACACTCCACCCCACCCCATTCCCAAGCCTGGACCCCACCCCACCTACTACTATGGACTCCAAGTGTGAGTACTCAAATTGTGGAGAAAACATGCACTTATTTCATTTCAGAGCAGTATACAATTACACCATAGCTTTGGTTTCTCTTTGGACCCATCTGCTCCCTTGTCTAACTCTACTTTGAAACCAACATGCGACTTCTTGACTCCCTGTGGATGCCTTTCAAGCACAATGCCTTCTATTCTTTGATACAATTTGGGCGACTTTCATGCAAGTTCAGATGCCTTTGCTTTTTCAGACTTCACAGTTACCTAGCAAACGTCTAAAAAAATAATCAAACATCTCGTGCAATTGACAACACCTTGAGTTCTTGAAGTAGGCTACCTTGGATCAATATTATGACTTCTCCATGCCTTGTGTATTCCAAAGTCAACAAAGGACCCCAATTCTGTACAAGCCATAGTCCGTGCATATAGAGAATATTATGTAAACATGATGAATGCCATTTCAACAAAAAAAATAAGTAATAATGCAAGAGATAAAGATTATGATGTGACAAGATTACCATGTAATGGGTAATGTGCGACTCCCCCCATCCTTTGACCATTAAATTCATAAAATCTTTCAAATCCATCTTGAACCTTTCATAATACATCTCGTCAATTCGACTCTGGCAAAGCATTTTTATCAATGCATCTAGCTTTGTCCATACTTTTTCTCTCAAAGTTGCTACTTGAGGATGTGAAACTTTATTGGTCATGCATTCACACAATGCTTTCCAATATTCCAACCCAATGTACTATGAGACAATGTATGTTTTTCTTTCTCAAGTTTGTGATTGTATAAGAATCTCCTTGCCTTCGCTCTGCCCATGGACACTTTGATGGGAAGATTTTGTGTTGCCCCACACATTTTCTTGTCCTCTTAAGTTTGACATGTGTTCCATGGAATCCCATATCTAAAAGCAACCTCTTAGCTTCTGCAATGCAACATGTGGATACTTCTTGTGGAATTAGATTCCAAGCATAAACAAAATGCAAATATAACAACTTATCAAGTATGTGCATTTCTGCATGTAAAGTACATACTATTTACTCTCTATAGTGGGATGGGTAAGACGAGATCCCACTTTGGATCCTTCTTGTCATGATTGGTCATTAGGGGCTAGAGTTTGGCTACAAGAGAGAATTCCATTCTCCCTTTGTAATCTTGTCTTTCACTTCCATCGAGAACATATGCAATAAACGCATGTGAACATTGCATTTGCCCCTATATCACAACCTCATCACAACCATGCAAGCACTTGAGGGTTTTCAAATCACTAGCAAGATGCCATTAAACTTGAAATATTCCATGTTCATCCACTATCAATGTTTGCACTTCCTCTTATCTTTGGATAATTGAAGGGATTCATGTTCTCTCTAGAAAACCCACTTCAATGTCTCATGGCACTCTTTATGAGTCTTAAATGTTGCAATCCACCATACATCTTTCTCAGATTGAACCCAAAGTTCAAGACGCTTCTTTCCTTACAAACAAAGGTTGTGGAGAAGATTTTCAGAAGCTCTCGCCTCAATCCCAAATTGCGTGTGCTTGCATATTGAGCCTCCAAATCTAAGTGAACCTTGTACTTGTTGGAGATGTCCTCAAATGGGAACATGAGTAAAGGAGTTTAGAGGAGTGGAGTAGCAAGCATGGAGAAGGAGTAGGTGTGGAGCAACAAGAGTAAAGGAGCAAGTGTGTGAGGTGGTGGCACAGTTGCATGAGCAGGTTGATGTGGCAGTGCAACGGCCAGCGCGTGGGAATGCTCTCTAGTACCCATGACTATTTCTTTGGTGACCTCCATAGCTCTTTGCACACTTTGCACTTTTCCATTACACTTCTCACATATTTCACCTCACTATACTTGAGCCCCAAGCCTTCTCTTTCCTCATTCTCCACGTTATGAGAGTCCTATCAAAACTTGATTACCTTTCCCCTTTAAGAGTCCTAAAAAAACTTGGCTACCTCCCCCAAACTTGAATAGGTCCCCAAGAATTCAAAGATGTATTAATCAATGGAGAAATGTATACATTTTTGAATCCTCTTCAAAAACGTGTACATTTTTTCGTCAAAAAGTCAAAAATGTATTAACCTGTGGAGAAATGAGGAGGGAAGGGGGGAAAGGAAAGGGGAGGGAGAAAGAAGAGAGTGATTCATGAGGTGATCCTTCTATTTATGAGGAAAGGGGCCATGAGGAGCCCTCTTAAGTCTTATCATACCCATGTGGCACTCTACTTCTTTCACTGACATCTTCATTTCAGATTTATCACTTATCAAGGGGGTCATACTAGGACATACTGGTAGGGTCTTTGCTTGAAAAACCAATTAGTAAGTTCCCTCCCATAAAATTAACTTGTATAATAATTTAAGTCCATCATGATTAACATATGCTTAACCTATCCCTCGCGCTACCACCTCACTCTCCTGTTCCTCCTCATCCCCTTCAATCCATGTCTCTCACCTTTGTCCATTTCTCTCACCTCTTCTTTCTTTTGCAAACTCTCTCTCTCTCTCTCTCTCTCTCTCTCCTCTCTCCCTTTGTCTTCTATTCTTTGCTTGCCTCACCAGCTACCTTCTCTGGGTGTATTCTGGACTGACATTTTAGATGATAGGGAACATGATACCCTATTTGTGCAGCATGCTTTTCTACTGCATTGGGAATGGCTGAAAAAAGAAAATACCCATGCAAAAAATATAAAACAACATTGGGTGTGGTTAGATGGTGCTTCCTCTCAATTTAAATCACCACATGGATTCTACTTTGTCTCAAGGTTCAAATCCCTGACCGGGTCTAGACATGATGTGGAATTTCTTTGGGTCTAGCCATGGCAAGGGTGAACATGATGGATGCGGTGCTGTTATTAAGCAAGCTCTGTTTAAACACCAATTAGCATGCCCTTAAGAAAAACTCAATGATGCCCATGATGTTGTAACATGGCTTACAACCAACCTCTCCACAAGCGCACATTCAACATACAGTAAACAAAGCCTTAAGAATACTGTAGTACGCAGAGTGTTCCATGAAGTGAAAGTGGATGAAGTGCAACGGAGAAGCCGGCATGATTGCGAGAAAATTAAAGGAGTTTGTGGTCTACATGGCATATGGGGCTTTTCAAACAACCAATTGATTAAAATGAGAAAACTTTCTTGTTTCTGCAATGTGTGCATCATAGGGGATCACGGCGATTGTGAGAACATTGCAAGTGCGAAGACATGGGAGTGAGTTTAAGATTTTTCTCTACGTTTAGATGGAGTCACAAACAATGGAGACACAAATGAATTGCCACAGTTTAGGGAGAGTTTCAATGACCTCATTGATATCTGGAAGAGGGGGATAACTTTGCAATTGTCGCAGATTCTGGGGAGAATGAGGAAGATGACCCATACTTTCTGTTGCAGTGCGCAAAACCTAAGTACAAGGTTGAGGAAACATTTAAGGATAATTGGGGAACAACCTATGAGAAGTGGGATGTAGTAGTTGGAGCTTTTTGGTACAAAAAAACATCCAAGAGAGGCTGCAATTACAAACTGCTACATAAGAGTCCACAAACATGTGTGTACTCTCATCTAGTAAGAGCTATTAAGTTCTAGATGCAACCTGTGCCACAATGAAAGAAGGGCAAGAGTGTCTTCAAATTGGATTTAGACATGCATTAGCACATCTTGGGGTGTCTTGGAGCAGTGGATGAGGACGACTGAAATAGTACTAAGAAAATGTATGTAGTCTCATTACGGGGAAACAATATGTCCACTTGTCCTACAAAATGGAATTTGTATTGAGACTACTTTTTAGTATATCCCAAACAACCACCGTGCTGGTTTTATTAAATTGTTTTTGTAAATCCCAAACAGTAAAACCCATGCTTGTTTTTAGTATATCCCAACAACCACCGCGCTAGTTTCCCATAATGAATCCACACATCCTACAAATCCATTCATCTTGTAATAATAGAAGCAAACGACCGTGCTGGTGGCTGTTCATATCCTAGTGCAAACCAACCACCACACTGGTGATAACTTATCCTGCACTACTACCATGCTATCCCTACACTACTGCCGCGCTACCCTAAAATTTATCATGCAGTGCTATACTAAAACAGTGCCCTTTAGACTATTTATCATTTTGTTAACCGTCACATTTCATCCCATGCTTGCTTTTAGTATATCCCAACAACCACCATGTTGGTTTCCCATAACAAATCCATTCATCTTGTAATAACAGAAGCAAACCACTGCGCTGGTGGCTGTTCATATTCTAGTGCAACCAACCACCGCATTGGCGATAACTTATCCTACACTAATTCTGCACTACACCGGGCTATCCCTACACTATTGCCATGCTATCCTAAAATTTGTTGCACAGTGCTAGTGCCCTTTAGACTGGGCTACTTAAAACATTTAAGTATTAATTATTCTTAAGTCTCATGTTAGTTGTCTAGTCTAAATCTTTCATCTCACATTAGTTGTCCAATCAAAATCTTTCGTGGTACAATAGTTCACTAATCAAAATATTTCAGTCTCACATTAGTGATCTAATCGAAATCTTTCGCCTCACATTACATGTCAAATCAAAATCTTTTGTCTCATTATTATCACTGTGCTGACGTGCATCAAAGGACACTATCTAGTCACTTAGCTGAGAAAACATTGCCTAAGTAAACTCTGGAGAAGATTAACAATTCAATAGATTACACACAGATTACAATCTCAAAGTCTCCTTTACTTCAGATTACATCTCAAGGACTCCTTGTTGAGCTCCAGGCTTGACCCTCCTTGCTCCTTTCTATAATGGGGCTGGTTCCTTCATATTTTGGCCCGGCCCTTCCCTTCATGCCACTTCCTCTTTCCTTGATTTGAGATTCCTGGTTGCAGGCTTGGCCCTTCTTGCTTCCTCCCTTCAGGCTCTTTTTCCTCGTAGTCAGGTTTGATCTTGGCCTTCATCAATTTGAGCTCCTTGTCTTTAAGATCTTTTGGCCAAATGGCAAATTGAGCTACAACATCTACTTTCTTGTCATAGATAGCTGTAGTAGGCAGGTACATTTGATCTATCCATGACCTAGGCAATGGCAAATGGCATTTTCTACATACCGAATTTGTATGCACAAATACTCCAAAGCAAAAAACGTGCATAGGGTGGTAGCATGCAGGCCATTGAATACACCAGTCATCTATGATGGGGGTATGGCAGACCATGCATTTCGGACCCTGCTGCATAGTAGGATAGGCATCCGATTTAACTATTGTGGCCGTCAATACCACAATCTTGCTCTGTACATGATGAAGTTGCTTCTTGATTCCTTCCTCCCTCATCCTAAGGCTACGAATGTTCTCCTCCACTTTTTGCTCACTCTGTGCAACAGCTTAATCTGAATCCTTCAGCATCTGATGAACTTTCATAAATTCCTAAAAAGCATCTTCATGGTCGGTTTCCAAGACTTCCACTCTAGTTTGGAAATCTCATAGGGCTGCTCTCTACCTCCATTGTCTTCTCCACCCCAACTACTCTCTGCCCCATTCTTCTTGGCCTCGAAGCTCTCTCGCAGTTCCTGCATCACCTTTCTGGTTTCTGCATTCTCCCTTTTCAGCTCCTCCATCATCTGGTCTTTTTCAATGTTGAATGCATTCTGCATGTTGCAGATCCATTTGTAAAGACCCTCCTTTTTGGCTCTCTGATCTTCAAGGTCCTTTCGCATATTTTTTAGCTCCTTGTTTGCCATGTCGCCGTCATTTCTGACTTCTTCAAGCCCAGCTCAGAGCTCCTTCATGCACTTCTCTGCTTCTTCTCTTCTATGCCTTTCCATGTTGACCAATTTTGTAGTGGCCTCAGTTTGCTCTTGTGCCTGCAAGGTCCTCGCTCTTGCCTCCTCTACCTTGGCTTCTGCACCTTCCCTGAGAGTCTTCTCAAGTTGTGCTTCTTTTAAGTTCTTTTACTGCATCGGTGGCTTTCTCTTATAGAAAAGTCACCTTATGAGACATCTGCTTCTCATATTGCTCAAAAATCCCTTTGAGGGTAGATGCCATCAGGTGCATTGCAACTCTAGTAGACTGAGATGACAATTGGGATTTGCCATCCATGCAATTCTTTAGGTTGGTTAACACGCTCTTAGAGATCTCCCTTGAGAAAGATACATCACGTCCTTTCATTTGTTCTACTGCTACTTGAACCTGCCAGAACTTGCAGGTTCTTCTCGTATCAGGAAAGAAGTGAATGGTCTTCTTTAGCACATCTTGGAGGTCTATTGGCAAGCTCAGAATCTTGACTCCACCATCTTTACTAATCTGAGCGTTGGGGTTGTTACGAGAATTGGAATTATCCCATTAATTTAATACTTCAGTATTTAGTTTGGTGAGATCCAACATTTTTGTTGCGCCAGCTGATGCATGTGTGCTCACAGTTTCATAGTGACATTAGGGGAGAATATGGGTCTCCAAAGGGCCCCCAATTAGTGTTTCCTAATTTCAAGGGATTAGTGAGGTATTTGAGGTGTACCAATGGGAGTGCTCCTTTTTGTGGGGCAATGCCATGTTGAGGTGGAGGGTGGGTAGACCTGCAAACAGCCCTATTGGCTACTCCTCTTACACCGGGGACCACTCAAACGATCCCCCCCCCCGTTAAACCATGCTTGACCCTTCTCCCATATACACCTCCCCTAAACAAACCTACAATTCATTCAAGAGGTGGTGGGCCCTTTTGGGTGAAATTCCCCCCCCCTCTCACCTTGTTACAGGCCTGCCCCCTCCTCTTCTCTAGTCCAGCTCCATTCTCCCTCCATTTTCCAAACGTGGGAACTCATTTGGCATCTTCTCTGCCCCCTCCTACTCTGGTCCACTATGTTTCTCCCTCTCCAACACCTCCTATAGCAGCTGCTCATTCTCTGTCCATTCCTAGCTACAGCACCTCCTACAACAGCAGCTGCTCATCCCCCTCTGCTTTTTCTTCCTCCATTCCTAGCTACAGTACCTCCTGTAGTGGTTGCTCATCCCCCTCTGCTCTTTCTCCCTCCATTCCTAGCTACAACACCTCTTGGAGCAGCTGCTCATCCCCCTCTACTCTTTCTCCCTCCATTCCTAGCTACATCACCTCTTGGAGCTTCTCTCAACCTTCAGTTGCACCCTCTATACCTTCTCCCTCTCTCTCCCTCTATCGGAGCTGCTCTCTCCCTCCAAGCTGCACTGTCTAGTCCACTATTGCTGTTGTGACCTCTGTACAAGCATGGTGAGGAGACCACACATGTACTTTGTGTCCCACAGGAGAAAAAATGCACTGGGTGAATGGGTGCCTTGCACCTATAGCTTGAATGATTGGATAGTCATGAGAGGATTTGAAAAGGGTCCACATAAGCTTCCCAAGAGCAAAAGAGGTGATCTTTTGCATGAATGGAAGGGCCGCATCATGAAGTTCAAGCTTGGGAAGAAAGGATTGCTTGCAAAGGTGCAAGACATCTACATGGGGAAGGACATGCGCCTTCCTCCGTCAAGCAATCAATTGACAATACCATCACATTGTAAGTCTGCATTTTGTGTAAGATTTTGAAGTGTAATGAGTCAGGTTGAAATTGTATTTTGAAATAGAACCAGTGTAATGAGTCAGTTTGAAATTGTATTTTGAAATAGCACTTGTGCATAGTAGATGTATTTCCTTCAAACTTTGAGGAGTGGGAACCAGTCGAGTGCTTCTTAGCTAAGCTTACTACCATTAATGGGGATTTAGGAAGGCAAATTCATGCTGGAGAGAAGTCCTCTGCTTTGAAACAGAGAAATATCTATTGGTACAATGACAAGTACATTACTCCAAGGACGGCATCAGGCTATGGCCATCTTCAATGCATTGCAACACCACAACTTAAAGACATGGATTGCAGCATGGTGGACACAAGAACAAT
The DNA here is from genome assembly GCF_047967505.1 of Dipteris shenzhenensis. Lineage (NCBI taxonomy): Eukaryota > Viridiplantae > Streptophyta > Polypodiopsida > Gleicheniales > Dipteridaceae > Dipteris > Dipteris shenzhenensis. The sequence goes on from NC_141626.1 coordinate 11,503,974, forward strand.
GCAATCATACAAGGAAAATATTGCAAAGGATGTGGGCATGGCCATGAAGTTTACATTTGGCTCTAAATGGGTAAGGTTGTCTTGGTTTATGCCTCTGCACATTTTTGCTTCTTGTTTTCATAATATCCAGATGCACAGAACAAAAACCATGTGGTCATGAAAGTGCCTACATGAGAATGCCCTTGGGGAATTGCTTGGGGTGGATTGGGGAAGCAAGTCAGGTGAACAAAAGGGTGATTTGTTTCAATGCCATGTATGTAAGGACAATGTGGTTGTCAAGTACCACATCTCCCGCCAAATGTTATATAGGCGCTGGAAGAAAACAGGTGGCAATTGGCTCCCCCTTGACTCTGATGATGATGATAATACAGGGGTAAGTTTATGTATTGGTTCTCATTTAGGAGATATCAAGAATGTGATTGTCACATCACAGTGGACTCTCAGGGACGTGCGAGAACACCTATTGGTCATGGAGGATGGCATGTCTGAGTCCTTTCACTTTATCTTAAATGGTGGAAAGGTAGGAAAGTGTGCAGAGAAGCTCGTGCATAGTGCCACTTTTATTCCTCCTGCAATATTGAAGATTGTCTAGAAAATGTGTGGTGGAACAATTGTGGATTTTGACATTTTCCAATTAATAGTGGTGCAATTAATTTTGATGTTTTGAATGGTTTTGTTTCATCTCAATGTCAAGTTTTTCCCCAAATATTTATAATTCTTTTTATTTTTAATATCTAGAACATTTGGGTATATATAAGTTATAAAGTTAGTTTAGTTTCAAAGTTTCACTATCATAGGCATAGTTCTCCTAGCTACCAAACTACCATGGATTCTACTAGGTCTGCCTTCCACGATTTCATCTCTCCTACTCCATGAATTGATAGAGAGGAGGAGTTATTTCCAGTCTTTGATAAAAGCATAGATGTCCTAGGCACCTACTTGGGAGCCTAAGACGATTTTGAAGACCTCATCAAGTACATGCAAGACTACATTGCATGTTTTGCATATCAACTTGATGAGTCTACAAAAAGATAGGTCCGAATTGATTATTTGAAGTACTTGTTCAATAAAGAACCTAGGTTCATGAAAGATCGCTTTCGAGCATAGCTCACACCCCTAGGATTTAGGGAGGTGGACACTGATGACCTCCTAGCATGTGGAGTCATTGGAAACAAGATTAGCATGCAAAGTATGAGGAATTTGCTCAAGACATTGTGGAAGTTTTTGCTCGCTCACGTAGAAAGGTACATGTTTGAAGTAGCAAAGGCGTTCCCTTTTTTCTTGGTTGGAGCTATGTGCCCACTCCTTCAGCATGTCCTTACCTCCTCGCCCTCCTTGGTGGAATGAAGCGGATCAGTTTTTGGAGAATTTTTCTAATAAGCATGCTTGTTTCCCTGGCTTGGCCTGATCCCCCTTCTTACGAGCCAATTGTAATAGAGCGTTCATCTACATAGGAAGAGCACTAGCAACAACAATTGTTGTAGGGTGCATGGATTGAAGGGATACGTCCTCTTGAGCAGTGGCCTATGCATCAGCCAATGGATTGATTGTACTCAAGTTCCTGCTCAATGTCCTATGAATGATGTTTCCATGCATCCAGTGAGTCTAATGCATGCATAGGTTCCTCATCCTCAATCGATATAGGTGGCTTCTAAGTTGTCATCACTTGGCATAGAGCATCTTCAATCTCTTGACGTTGTTGCTTCTCATGCTGATAGCATTCTCACCATTCTTCCTCAGTAAGTGTCATCAGTGTTGAACTTCTTCTTGACCGATGGTGATCGTTATCCACATCCTTATTATGATGTAGATCTTCAAAATAACCTATCTCTGATGGAATACGCCTTCCAGACATAGTTAAGTATGTGCACGGTGCAAAGAAGAAATCACTATGAAAGGAAATACACACAAACACAAGACTTATCTCAATTTGGTTTCCAAGCTTTGAAAATGGCTATTTGTCGAATAGTATCTCTGTCGGCTCTCAAATTCACATGATTCCAACAAGTGAATCCACGTTGCAAGGTACAAAGCAAAGCTCATGTCTGATAGCACTTGTAGACTGCCTCCTACTCTTGTGAACACTTGCTTTTGAGATTCTCCTCTTCCGATTCCGTTGGGTTGCTCCCTTGTTTGCACTTTTTCCTTGAAGGATATCTTTATGACTAGGAACTTCAAAAAATAGAGCAACAAAGTGACTTGGTCTAGTGGATAGTCACCAATTGTTAAGGGGACTTGAGCTAGTACCAGGATGGGGGACCTCCCGGGAAGTTTTTAAGAGCAATCTCCCAAGGCTTCCTCGCACGGGTGCCTTCAATGTCAGGTATGCCAAGGACTATGCCTTGGTTGCTGCCTTGGTCATCGCCTTGGAGGAGCTAAGGCACGGGTGTGCGTTCATAGTCTTCGACCTGTCTACGTACGAACGACTACGAGTTTTTCTTCCACCGAACATTTTTTTGCCTACGAGCTGTTCTGTATTGTTCACTTTTGCTGCTTTGTTGTGCGAGTGTGCATTCACAGTCTTTGACCTGTCTATGTACAAGCGACTACGATTTTTTTTGCGATTTTTTTTTCACTGCACGTTTTCCTGCCTGCAAGCCGTTTTGCACTATTCACTTTTGCTGCTTCGTTGCGCATTTGTGCGTAGTGTCCGCAATTTGATGCGTGCTACAGTTTCTTGTTCCAGGATGTAGGGTGCGTGTGCTTCCCGTGCTATGGACAATGAACCCTGGCTCTGATACCACTGTGATGGGAAATGCTCACGGAACCTACAAATCCTTGAACAACAGAGCAACACTCTTTGAAAATATGCACAAACTCTCAAAACTCACAAATGGAAGAGATAGAACAAGTGTGCTAGGTGCAATCTCCCCCCATAGGAGTGGTGCTCTCCTTCCACCTCCTATGTATTCATGTATATTTCCCAAAAAGCTTCCAAGCAAAAATAATACAAAAGCCCCTGTGCTTTCCTCCATCCACCCTTTTACAAAAAGCCCATCCACCTTCTAGAATAGCTAGCTTTTTCTAAAAATAAAGCTTTGTCTAACTGTAGTTTATACACTTAGCCAAGCCACTAATGTTCCAAAATTCAAATATGTACATAAGCTTTTGTAATATCAAAAATTAAGCATAAGCCTTATTCATCCCCGCATCACTGGAGTTGTGCCTACGTGCCCAAAATATGGTGGATCATGCTTGCCAGATGCCATCGCCTGATCAATTACTCTTCCCCTGGATTCACACGATCAATAGTAATGAAATATTTCAAGCATAAGATAACCTTGGAATTAATCACCACAATCAATCAACCTTTCAGTATTATAGCAATGCAAAATCAATAAATCACAGATGAATGTGCACACATGCAACACATACCATCTCGTGGTGCACCTAATGCTACACATGAATAAAATCATATGGATGGTGCACACATGGTACACATACTATCATCGTGTAAGTGGTGCACACAATGCTACACACTCATACAGCCATAGCCATATATCCAGCCATGTAGGAGCACACCTGCACATTAGGGGAGAATTGGGGTCTCAAAAGGGCCTCATAAGGAATGGATTAGGGAATGCTCAGTGGGCTAATGCAAGGGGCTTGGAGGGTTCCAAAGAGGCCTAACCAGCCCAACCTAGATGGGTTAAGCCCACATTTGAGCCCACCTCTCCCCCCATCAATGAGGGGAGGCGGCCACTTTTTGAAATTTGAATTTCAAATTTCAAATCTCCCTCCCTCTCTCTCTCTCTCTCTCTCTCTCTCTCTCTCTCTCTCTCTCTCTCTCTCTCTCTCTCTCCCTCCCTCCCTCCCTCCCTCCCTCCTCCTCCACCCTCTCCCTCCCTCCCTCTCCCTCCTCCTCTCCCCTCCTCCGTCTTGCTCCTCCTCCTCCCTCCTCCCTCTCCCCTCATCCCTCCTCCTCCTTCTGGCTCCTCCTCCTTCTTCTGGTTCCTCCTCCCTCCTTCCTCTCCCCTCCTTCTCTAGCCACCCAGGATCCCTCTCCTATTCTCCTCCCTCCTGTAGAATCTCTCCCCTCCTCCTCCCTCCTATAGCATCTCTCCCCTCCTCCTCCCTTCTACAGCAGCTCCTTCCCTCCCTTCTGCATTTGTTGCCCTACTCTTCTCCTCCTCTTCCTCTTGCCCTCATCTTCTTCTCCTCCTCCCTCTTCCTTGCTACTCTCTCCCTCTCACTGCTCCATCTTTGCCAGCTCTCCCCTACATTTTAGCCTGCATCACTGATACCTCTCTTTGAGTACTCATGGCACCATTCGAGGACATATCCAATAAGTACCATGTGAACCTACAACTAGAGGTAGAATATGCAAGCACACGCTCTTTGGGATATAGTGGAACTCCTCAAAGTGTGCTCCACAATCTTCAATTGTAAGGGAAGAAGCATCTTGTCCTTTGGGTGGATGGAAACTTGTATCTTTTAGACCCTGCCACCCAAAAGAGTCCTCCTTTTCATATAGTGCATGATGTTGTTCGGTTTGCTGGCAATGGACATGCTGGTTGCTCGGTTATTGTAATCAATTGAACCATTCTCAGACATTGGCTATGCAAGCAAGTGAGGTACAGAGAGCCCAAGCAGAAGAACTGGCACATTTGGGAAATATTACTATTGTGGCAATGCATAATAGTATGAAGGATCTCCAATTACAAAACAAAGAACTTAGTGACACAGCACATGCACTGGACTTGGACCGACATGAATGGGAAGAATCAATCTAGAAGCTTGCTGAAAGCAAACAAGATTCGAAAAGGTCTATCTATGGCCAATTTCAACGTGCTATGGAGAAGGAATGAGAGAAGTCGATAGAACGAGTACAAAAGTTGAAGGGAACACCTTTGGGACTGAAGGAGAGGAAAAGACAATTGCAATTTATGGATGCATTGTCAACCAATAGTGGTGCCCGAAAGAGGAGAATACGGGCTCCAAGGTTGGTTCCCCAAATTTTCAATGAAATTTCTTACCCCAAAATATTTGTGGTGTTGCATTCTTTCCACTAAGACTCATTTGTACTCTACTTTAGGAATTTCATGGAGGATGTGATGGGAACAATGGAAATGGATGATAGTGATCCTTCATATGTTCTAAGAAGTTTAATAAAGTCAAGTGATGTCATGGAAGTATTGAATGACCCTAGACAAAAAGGGCTACATAAACAAGTTGCTAGAGAGGTAATGAAGGATTTCAAGGGCCTCGTCCAAGTACTGCCTATGTCGCAAGTGCTACCATTGCAAAAGTAGATGGTGAGGACATAGGAAAATGAGGGTCAAAGAGGATGCAAGGGTAGTTGGGAAAGAGAAGGATGGGGTCAAAGCCATGTATGATGGATAAGCGGTAGGAAAGGACACAGACAGTGGTAATGGCAACGTGGCATCATGGATGTAGAAACTAGACTCAACTGAGTGGGGATATGCATAATAGACGAAATAGTAGCTGGACCACTAGATGTCAAGTTTGGTGTTGAAGTGGGCACTACTCCCGTTGAAGTGGCTGTTGATGAAGACATCGTTGCAAGAGGAGAAGAGGTGTTGTCTTGACCTTGGCTTGGAGCTTGTGATGCTACTGGTGTAAGTCGTGAAGCTTACTACTCTATTTTTAAAATTTTCAAGTCTACTATGGAGGAAAAGTATAAGATATCTTAATGCCATTGCCAACACCATGGTCTGTAAGGCTTGCACGTTAAGAAACAAACCAATGTGCTAGAGAAAAGCTTGCAGGATACCATTGTGTAAGTGGCACAATGACTTGGAAGAGTAAAAAGTAATTTGGCATCCAAACGTTTGAGATGAATGCTTTCAATAATGTTTACGTGGATGTAGAGAATTTGCAGAGAGCCATGGTCAAATTCTATGGGATGAGAGAAGAAGGTAAGAGAAATTCCCTCTTCACATTCAACTTTATTTCTTCTGGTTTCTATATCCTTACTGAATTTCTCTTTCATTGTACAGATGGCAAGCTAGTATTTGTTATAAAAATGGATAAAGCTCAGTTGGTAAAAGAGCACAAGCATGCCAACCTTTAAATGCCTGCAACTCCTATTGATTGGGAACACTAGGAATAACTGGTTCTTGTTCAGCTCTAGTAATGAACTCCCAATAGCCTTTTCCCTTAAGGAAATTCATCATTCTAAACTTCCATGCTTGAAAGTTGTTCTTATCAAGCTTTTTAGTGACAATCTGTAAAAGAGCATCAGATGCCATTATAGAACACTACAAAATATTCTGTCACTGCAAAAAAACACTACTTTTGCCTTACAAGGGCAAATCTACAAAACTGACGAGAGTGGTATTTGACCACACAGTCACTTCCTAGTGATGATTATGCATCAACAGGCAATAATAATGATTCTGTCACTCCCAATATCTCTGCGCATAGGCATACGCGCATAGGCATACGATATAATTTCTGCCATAACTTTTCACCGACCTGCAAAACAATGGCCACACAGTAAAAATAGGGCACTTTCCTGAGTGCTTATGGAAAACTTCTACCACCAAAACGGGCCTCGAAATGCCTGTGGAAAACTTCCGTAACCAAAACTTCTGAGACATTGCACTGTTGCACTTTTTGTCTGTGCTACCTGCAGAGATTTGCTCCCAAACTCGAAAAAAAAGGAAAGCAACACTGATCCTCTTACTAGGACACTGTGAACTTGGTTTTCTTTCTTGAGCTCCTTACCACGAACTTGGCTCTGATACCATGTAAAGAGAGTGGGAGAGAAGGAAGGAGTCTTAGTTGTAGCTTTCTCATATACACAATGGGAAAAATATACAGAAAGGTGGAGGCTAAAAATAGTTTTCCTCTTCTTAGTTGCGTAAGCTGAAAGAACTCTAAGTACAAAAGAATAGGTGAACCCTATATGTGGGTCTCAAACCAAACTCAGCCAGCTAAGGTGGCATACTAGCTGAGCCACTAACTAGAGTACATAAACATAGTTGTCATCTAGCTATTATTCATGGGTGGTATACCAACCACATCTGCAGCTAACAAGTCGGTGACATAAATGCACAACGGTCACCTTGGCATATCACGAGTGGAGCTCGATATCTCAACACTCCATTCCATTGACCTTCTGCCTCCTCCTTCCCCCTAAAGTTGCCTCTTGTCTTTCCACCTCCTCCCCACTCAAAGCCTGCCTCTTGGCTTTCCACCTCCTCCCCTCGCTAAGCCTCCATCAAGAGCTCCTTCTTTGTGACAAGTGGCAAGCTCTTCTCCTCTAAGCCCCCACATGTCCTCTCTTTTTTTTTCTCATGTCCGTGGTTAATAGGTTAAAGATAAAGTCATAATCATAATGCCAGTAAGCATCATTTCTTGATAATCATCTACGTCCTCATGAGAATAGATGTATGTCCAACGAGCCTATCGCAAGATGCAAGTCTCGTAATTATATTTTGTGCATTTTATAATAAAGCAAGATACTAGAGTAACTACCCAGTAGAGAACACTAATGATGAATCTTACTAGTCAACCATAGAAAATCATAGTGTTATTTTTAATTATTGAGAGTTGGAGGAGGAAAATACCTAGCTAGAAATTAAGTAGATAATGTCATGCTGGAGCAAAGGAGGTGTCTTTGCTTCGAAAACAATAGCGTATGCTTCTCATGACCACCTCAAGACACAAAACAAAATGAATTTAGAATATGTAAAAATAAAAGACTACAAAGATTGAGGAATGAAATGTATTTATATGATAAAATATAATATAATTATTATAACCACATAGTGTGGGCGGCACACTTCTTCCCCCAAAAAGTTATAAGCCAAGGAAACGGACCCGAGCCCTATGCATCGAGATTGAGAACACCAAGTAGTTTCACGATTAAGTCTCGTGAATGTATAAGAGACTGACATATTACTTGAATGTCAATAATCAGTATCAAGTTGAAAGTGCCAAATCACGCATCTGAAATCACACAAGTTAATATCATCATTTAATTAAAGAAGAAAATTTCATCATGGAGTATCTTGACATTCTTTCTTTGAGAAAAAAAAGTATATTGACATTCTAACAACTTGTTTACCTAACAGAGAGATGATCTTAGACATAATCACAATATTACATAATGATAGTGCTAGTCCTTGCATACAAGGGTGTGTAAAAATTATTTTAAGAATGTTTGAGAACAATATAATAGGAATGTTCCCTTGTTTAGATCTACCAACCAAAAAGTTCATTGCACCAAGCATACCTGTTATAAAGCTATCGCGCATAGGACCAAGCATAAAGTTAATTGCAGTAAGAATAGTCTAAAATAGTTTAGCAAGAACTCCTTCTATGCCAGGATTGTACAGTGAGCCATGCAGAGAATCCAAAATTTTAATGATGTTGTTAGTCTAGATAGGCTGGTGTCTCTGAAATGTCACTTTGCTTTCTTGCAAAACTCAACTATGTATTGAAAGCCCACACTGTTTTGGAAGTGACTGGAACCAACTTCAGATATTGCAACATCCCAGACCCTACAGTTTCTTATGAGGATCAAAAGAACGTGTTTGTGCTCACCAAGCAAGGTTCCTCTATTTCATTGCAAGTAGGGCCAAAATTTTCAAGCGAAGGTGGCTACCAGAATCAGAGACTCTAGTTTCCTTGATGCTAGCTTTGAGAAGGTTTTGAGCCTGCAATGGCTCTAGTTCTTGAGCCTAGTAGCAGCAGCAAAGCCATACCTCTAGCAATAGCTACAACTTCAATCATATTTGGAAATGGTACCAAGGCTTTATGGTAGCCTTGAGCAAGTGGCTATAACTACAAGGGCTACAGTATGAGATCCATAGTGTAGATCGCAGGCCATTAGGGGAGAAATGGGGTGTCAAAAGGACCTCCAATTAGTGTTTCCTAATTTCAAGGGCTATAACTACAAGGGCTGCAGTACGAGATCCATAGCGTAGATCGCAAGCCATTAGGGGGGAAATGGGGGTGTCAAAAGGGCCTCCAATTAGTGTTTCCTAATTTCAAGGAATTAGGGAGGGATTCCAATGAGAGTGTTCAAATGTGTGGAATAATGGTATGTTGAGGTGGAGGGTGGGTAGGCCTGCAAAGAGCCCCTATTGGTTTTTCCTTTTATAGTAGAGACCACACAAACCATCCCCTCCCCCTCCTCAACCCATGCTTGACCCTCCTCCCATCTTCCCCAAATCAGCCCCAAATGGCATTTGAGAGGAGATGGATCCTCTTCGGTGAGTTTTGATTGCCCCCCCCCTCTCTCTAGGTGGTTTGCCCCGCTAGCCTATTTCTCCCTCCATTTTTTGATAATGGGATTTCCCTCTCTTGCAACTGGCCTCTTCCCCATATTTCTCTGCCACCTCTTTCTCTAGCCCCTCCTCCTCTATTCATTTTGGCTACAATAGCTCCTTTGTCTCTCTCCCTTCCATTTTGGATGAAGTAGCTCCTCTTCTGCCCAGCCACCCACCCCTCTCTCTCTCTCTCTCCCTCTCTCTCTCTCTCTCTCTCTCTATCTCTCTCTCTCTCTCTCTCTCTCTCTCTCTCTCTCTCTCTCTCTCTCTCTACTCCACCTTTGTTGGTGGTGCTTTCTCCCTCTGAGCTACACTGTCTTGTGTAGGAGTCCCATTCATGTTGTTTTGACCTCTGCAAGTATGGTGAGGAACAAGGCTACAAGACCATGCAATGTTATGACCTATTTTGTTTTTCACAACACCAAAAATGCATTGGATGAGTGGATCCCTTGCATCTACATCTTGAATGATTGGATACTCATGACAAAATTAACCAAAGGTCCACATAAGCTTCTCAAGAATAAGAGAGGTGATATCTTCAATGAGTGGAAGGGATGCATCTTGAAATTCAAGGTTGGGAAGAAAGGATGGCTTGCAAAGGTGCAACACATCTACATGGTGAAAGATACTCAATCATTCAATCAATTTAGGATACCATCACACTGTTAGTCTTTCTATCTATGTACCTTTTTCACATGTAAGTGGAGTCCATTTGAAAATTTTGTGTTTGGTTTATAATACCACTTATTCATTGACAGATGTTTTCCCTTTGGACTTCAAGGAGTGGGAACCAATCAAGTCATACATAGGCAAGTTCATTGTAATTCATGAGGGTTTACGTAAGCCAATGCATGTTGGGGAGAAGGAGGCCTCTTTGTGAAAGAAGAATGTGTGTTGGTATAATGCAGCATACATAACTCCAATGACATCATCAAGCTATGGCCATTTGCAAAGCATTTCACCACCATAACTTCAACATATGCATTGCAGCATGGTGGACTTGAGGAAGAAGCCTCATCGTCAAAGCTGTTGATGTTGATATCCTTGTCCCTAGAACAAAATATGACCTATATGTGGAAGAGACTCTTGACCATGCAAGGGAGGAGATGGAAGAACTTGAATCATTAGACCTCCCCCTACAAGCATAGAGCAAGAATTTGCATCAGAGGCTGCTAACCCAGCATTATACTTATGGTCACTAACCCCCCTCCTCGTTGATGGAGAAGAGTATGTGTTCCTCCATGATATTGAGGTGCTTTTTGGATTACGAGAGGATGAGGAACTCGAAGTCCTATGTGGGTTCAATCTTGACACATGTCAAAAAGATCCAGATTTTTGGGTTCAAAAGACTAGACAATTGAAGACTTTGTGTTGACGATGTTGATTACATTGAGAGATGCAGACATGTCAATATATGATGCACAACCCTTTGATGCAAAAGCTTCCACTTCCAAGATAGAACAAATGAAAGCTTCCACCACTTAGATGGAATAGGATACATCAAAGAGCTCCATCAACATTGCAAGAGAGAAAGGAATAGAAGCTAAAGACAGTGTTTTGATGGTCTTTTGGTATAACTTGTTTAGTTGTTCCTCTAATGTTTGTTGAAATGTTGCAAGAGGAATTTGAGGTTGATGAGTTTTCATCTCGACATGGCCATTTTCGTAGCACATTTGGGTGAGATCATTCGTTAGCCCATTACCTCGGTGAAGTGGCACAACACATCATGGTCTTTCGCAACAAATTTTCTCCTCAAGGGCCTATGGAGTTGTTGAAGTGCAAGGCATTGTCACATGCTATCGAGTATTACAACATCACTCAGAACACCAACAAGGAAATTTTGGTCCACTTCCATCAATGCATTTGGATAAAATATTCGTGGCAAGACATTGACTTCAACACCTATGTCATTGGTCATAGGAGAGGATGATCTTAGTGTTGTTACAACTAGGTTTAAATCTAGGAGTAAACTTGGGGATTCAAAGACCCCTATTGTTGGTGCATTAGAAGTAGCGAAGAGGAAAGTTAGCCTTTGAGGGATCTTGTAATACATTTTGGAATACAAATATTTATTTTAATGGATACATGTCTTTAATGGATACATGCCTTTCTTATTTGTTTTAAGTCATCACTGTTCTTGATATATTCCTCAATGGTTTAACATCTTTATTCCATCCAATTAATTGTGTAAAAATTGCATTCGTTTCCTTCTTTATTGTTGTATTTGTTTTAAGTCATAAATGTTCGTGATATATTCCTCCACGGTTTAACATATTTATTCCACCCTATTAATTGTGTAAACATTGCATCCACTACTACATTTCTAGCTAGTTTTGTATTCTCTTGGCTAGTTCTGAGCGCTATGATGATAATTTCTTTCAAATCCAAGCAGGATTCCATCATTCTACATAAGCAAAAGTTATTTGAGACATCACAAAGTGCCCAGAGAGCATGAAATCTACCACATTTTCATGGTTTTTGGGCTCCTTGTGATGTCTCGGACAACTTTGCCTTCTATAGCACTGTAAAATTCCTCTTGGATTTTATAGAAATGACAATTCCATCATGAAATGACATCATTCAACCCTTCAGAATGTAAGAAAATAATGCATAACCCCAATATCTTTCTTAGTTTAACTCTATGGAAGAATCTAAGCTCTTAGTTTAGTTTATGAAAATGTCATTTGAGAATCAAAAGTTTACTTTCTGGCACTGTCATTTCCACATAATAAATTTCACAATATCTCTCTATAATCATTATGGGAGAAATGGGGTCTCAAACGGACCTTCAATTAGTGTTTCCTAATTTCAAGGATATTAGGGAGGGATTTGAGGTATACCAATGAGAGTGCTCCAAGGTTTGGGAGGATGGTATGTTGAGGTGGAGGGTGGGAAGGCCTAAAAAGAGCCCTTTTTGGCTGTTCCCCTTATAGTAGGCACCACCCAAACCATCCACCCCCCTCCCCCCCCTTTAACCATGCTTAACCCTCCTCCCATGTGCACCTTCCTCACATCAGCCCCAAATGGCATTCAAGAGGAGGTGGGCCATCTTGGGCGAGTTAGAAAAAATTCTGCTTTCATTTCCTCTAGCCAAGTTTTTACAGTTGGCAAGCATTCCTTCTATACTCTCACTTGGGCAGTGAGCTTCAAGATTTGCTTGTCCTGCACTTCTCTGTATTGGGCATATTATTTCTTGATTGCCTCTAGTTTCGACTGAGTGTCAACGAGCTTCTTTTGCATTTTTGACTGCTTGATTAGCTGCCACCACCGGTGGGGCTTGATTGTTTGAATTTTGAACATGAGGAGGAACTCTCCCCCTATTCCTTGGATTATACAAGCATCTCTCTTTCTCATGATTGTCCTTCCCACAAAACACACAAGCAACTTTAAGCGGGGATGGGGTGATTTCAAAGTTTCCAATTGCTCTTTAATCATTTGCTCTAACTTAGAGAGCTTGTCTGTCTTCTTCTTAGCTTTTGATTTATTTCTGTTCTTGGTTTGTTTTTTCTTTTTCTTTGAATTCTCTTCTTCTTTATTCTCTTCATCTAATGTATCATCTTCTATATCATCACTATCCTCGTCTTTTGCATTAGTGTCTATCTCTATTTCAAAGTCTGTGTTAGAGTTGGAATGCCTTTTCTTATTTTGCTTTTTAGACCTTGACTTTGTGCCTAGTCTTCTTTTTGCTTTTTTTGCTACATCAACCATGTTGTTGAAGTCATTTACTCCTCCAAGCCGGTTTCTACCAGCTACTGCTGTCCTCAATTCTTTGTTTAGTCCTTTATAGAAAATAATCTCCCAATTGCTCATCACTGGGTTGTTGATTGTTTGTCAATCTTCTATTCAAATTGCTCATCACTGGGTTGTTGATTGAGCATAGTCTTCAGCTAAGAGATGCTTTTGCTTCATATTTCGAAGCTTCTTGAGTATGTCTTCTGGAGATTTTTCTTTAAAAAAACGGCTTTAAAATGCATTTTTCAATTCATCATAAGTTGCAAAATGAGCTACCCCATATTGCATAAGCCAAATCATTACCTTACAATTAAAAGTTGCTGCAAAGTGCTCTTTCTTGGTGATGTCCGAAAGTTGTCCAAATCCGCTTGTAGCCCACCTTGTTTCAATTTGTCTGACATGACTATCTGGATCTTGCCCTTTCTTGCATGTGAATTTTTCTAGCTTTACCAAAGGATTCTACATTCTTAGTTGGCCTTGTCGTTGTCTTTGAGCTCGAGTTTGTAATTTCTTTTTTGTAGGTGGAGGCAATGGATTGAAGTCAAGTTTTCTTTGAGCCTGAACAAATAGGCATGCTGCAAAGGGATCAAAGTTTGGCCTATCCTTTCAGGAGCCGTATCTTTTGATCCAGAGGGAATTTCATAGCGCTTTAAAAAACAAAATTGCTTGTCAGCTCGCGCTCTATGCACTAAGCACCTCAAATATTCCATCTAAGATTTCCCCCAGTCATCATCATCAAATCCTCATCATTAAAACCACCTCTTGATCCATTGCAACACATCTAGTACAGAAAATGAATTAATATAAAATTCATTTGTAGCATTTGATGCTTCAACATGTAGTCTAGTTATAGACTATCACGACCATAGAGGAGATCTAACTCCACCAAGCCAAGTTGCCGCATTACTTGATTAGTTCCCACCAACGTCAGTCCCATCAGATCTATCATCGGTGTACACATTCACACACTAACACCAGCTCAGTCTCTTAGCGCTCAGTAGTTCACCACACTAGCATGACACTTGGTAGAGTTCTCCTTCTCAGATTTAGGATTGTTACATTCTTCTTGCACACACATATGCCACCCATGTAAAGCCACATATTGTTGATTATTTTTAGCATTGGTTCCTACACACATACACATCAGCCTTGTACAGTCTCCTAGCTATGCCCAACATGATGTTATCATCATTTCATTACAAGATTGATCCTTGGCATACACACGTTCTTCCATCACATGCCTTGGTTTTGATCGTTCAACGTAACCTCCCAGTGATGGCAGCTCTCACACAGTGTTATCATGGGTAGCCTAAGCTCCTAGAGCCATCTCTCACACAATGTTCTCATGGGTAGACACTCTCACCAATACACGAGTAAGCCTCTTGGACAAAGCACTAGACCGCCACCTCCAGCATGGAGTTCTTCACATCACATAGTTGATGATACATGAGTTATCATGAATCTAGATGAGATCCATGAGTTCAAACAAAACCTTTTTCGACCACTAATTTGCCACAGGGTATGTACCAGTGTATGATGCATACTCGAGCCTCATTGGCCTTGAGAGATCAGATGTAGATGCTTCAGATGTTAGCATGGATCAATCCAGAATCATTGATCATGCACAGTCCTCGATAAGCCCTTAACATGAGGCACAATTCTCAGTAAGTCATTGCATTCTCCAAAAAAAAAAAGGCTTCTTGTTTCTTTGATCTAGCATAGTCTAGAGTTAGGAATGACCTCACAAAAAAAGGCTACACTTTGACCCATTTATCATTACCCAGCATCAACTACAAGAGAAGCACACATGAAAGAACTTGTGCTAGTCACAAGACTTGAGGCCACTAAGCTTGTTGTACCTAGTAAAGCTCCCTTTAGGAATAAATGATCCCCATCATTGCTTTAGAAAATGCAATGTTGCTCTTGATCATTGCCTACTCCCTCTTGGTGAGGACCTAGGTTTCTTGAACACCATTACTTAGTGGCCCCAATTCTCTTATCTCATCCATTTCTCTTAGGTCCTCTCATGATCCTACATATCTCTCTCACCAATCAAATGCTCGCAAATGATGGATCCCATATTCCTAAATATGTCCATGGGGTCTAAGAGGATATTGATCTATTGATCTATAACTACCCCCAAAAGAAAGCTCATGGAGCCTCTCCATCCTAAGTGGGGGATCCTCCCCACTAGCCTCTTGATCTCGAGTTGGGGATACTCTCTACTAGCTGTTGATCTCATGTAAATCTATCCTCCGAATATCTTTGGTAAGAAATATCAAAGAATCCATTTGATCCCTTTTAAGTTTTTCATGTCTTAAATCCATTCACAAGTGTATTAAATACGTTGACATACACCCTTTCCTTTCTTCTTGAGAAAAGAGATTGTACTAATTTTATTTGAGACAGTAGGTCCATCACCTAGATAGTGAGGAACTTTGCAATTTCTATTGTGATTTTGGACCTAGTTATGGACGTGAATGTACCCATGTGTATACAAACACATTGTAATTTTTCATATATTCTCTAAAATAAAAAATTTAAGCATTACACTCAAAAGTATTTTTACTTATAGGGGTGATCCAATTGATGGCTCTTGATTATCTACATGGGTTGGTAACCTTTACATCAATATCTACAAGGGGGATCAAATGTTCAAGTAGGGTCATTGGGATGGTCCACATCCATGTATGTATGGTGTCATATATGTGTATATGGGGCAAAGAGTTACATTATAGGAACTCTAATGGGCCTAGGTCATGGTGTGAATAGTCCTTATAGACCTAGGTAACCCCATAGTA
Organism: Dipteris shenzhenensis; assembly: GCF_047967505.1. NCBI lineage: Eukaryota > Viridiplantae > Streptophyta > Polypodiopsida > Gleicheniales > Dipteridaceae > Dipteris > Dipteris shenzhenensis. The sequence continues at coordinate 11,519,749 of NC_141626.1, forward strand.
GTTAGGGTTGTACGGATTGTATCGTGTTCATTTTGCAAGAGAGGAAATGTGCACATTTTGCAAGAGAGAATGTGTAAATTTTGTGAGAGCGAAGGTGGACATTTTATATAGCAAGACGGCTAGGTCTTCTCTCCCATAGCTTATGTGAGCTATTGCTATCATTTCAACATGTATTAGATTTTTAACATTAGTGCATTGAGATCTTCTGTCATCCCCTACCCACGCCCTACCCATGTATTGCATAAGAAATTAGAGCTATTGATAGGCTTGATCTAATATTCAACAAGACTTTGACTTATGATGTGCCATTAATGAGCTAGTAAGAGGAATTATGCAAGCATCCACTATCAATAAAAATAGTCATTGGGATACTATGGATAGATCGCTACCTCATCCCTACCCTCTATGACAAGGAGCCTTCAAAGTTACTAGTGAGGCTCATATGAATGATGTGGGCTATGAAACAACTCGAAACGAAGAGATGTAGAGTCTCCTTCCACATGTGTCCTCATAAATGTCACCCCTCCCCCTCACCTCCCTCTCCCTATGTAAATGAATACTCATCTAAAACATTTGACCTCATAAAAAAAGGGGAGAAAAGTCGTCCTCCAATTGTGTTATTATTAAAGTCTCTCCTTCTCCATTGACCTCCCTCCCTCATGTTAATAAATTCCTTTGGGCACTCCTCTTCACCCTTCCCTTCTCCTCTTACATCCCCTACTCTTATGCTAATGATCATTCTTTCCTACCTTCCTACCCCTCTCCACTTCCCTTCCACTAAGTGATACAATTTCATTTCTTCCAATTGACGAGCCCCTTTAAATTAGCTTTTTTCTAAAAGACAATTACATATAGTAATACTACCTTGTGGCACAATATGTTTACAATTTTTCTTTTCTCTTTTCTCTTGTTTTTTTGGGTGGATTTTTGTGTGTAGGGTAGGTGTGCATTTTTTTTAATACTATTTATATTATTATTTTAAAGGCATAACTTCAAATGTATACCTATAATTATCAAATGTGTACACCTAAAAATTCCATTGTCTCTCTAAATCAATTCGGCACTTGTTTGTGTGCACTTGTCGCCACCTACACAGCTCCCTCTACACATCCTCCTCTTCCAAGATGTAGTCATTCCCACGATTCACAAAGGCATGTAGATCTGTAAACTATGAGTCATGACTCTCCTTGCTATATAATGTTCTTCAATCTCTGTCTAGGAATTGATTTCAACTTTCAACTTTTAGTTTTCTGGCTCAATCTCTTTCTATGTTATTTAGTTCCAAGTATGACGTATGTACATCAATAGTCAAGTATCTACTCGATTGTTAATGGTGATTGATCATGGACTTATATGAACTATAGTCTCTAGTATAATGTCCCCCTCTCTATGCCTATCTCTCCCCTTCCTTACTTCTATGGGGAGAAAATGCTAGTGTACAAAGTGTTCACACCTAACGTACCTTAACTTTTTTCCCCATATAGTGCACATACTGGTACTTGTGTTGTACATATGGTTACTAATGTGCATATGGTTCACATACAAAGGGATCACACCTAACGTACCTTAACTTGTTTTCTCATATGGCACACGTACTTGTGTTGTACATATGGTTACTAATGGATGGTACCACCTTGGATCTTCTCATCCACTCAAAACTTCTCGTATCTTTAACCAGCTAAAAAACAATCTTGAAAGTTATTATTATGCATGAAGCTTCAAACAACATAGCCTTAGTTAGACTGATGCCCTTTACCTGAAGGGCATAGACTCAATTCATGGCAAATGACATAAAGGCATGTCTCTAAGTGTCATGGGGGCATGCTTCAACCCGTCCATCTAATTATGTAGAAGGACCAATGCATCAAACAATAGCAAAGAGGGTATGGAGTGCGTAGCCATGCAAGCTACCACACAAGCAGTCCCATCATACTACCCTATTATCAGGCAATCCGATATTGTCATGTCAAGCAGGCAAGCCAGCTAATAGCGAAACCAACAATAGGTCAGCTATATCCCCTCAGAACAAGTTAGTTCTACAAGAGGCATCGCGAGTTATGATCAAGCTATTGTATGTCGTGTGATTCCATAGTCTAGAATTATTGGGACACGTCCAAGTAGTTACCACCTTAATCTTCCTTGACCCTTGTCTATGTGTGGCATGATATCATCTATGCCATGCAAGCTATAAGGTTCACAAATACTCATTGCAAGTCGTGAATGATTTTACTAGGCATGGCTTGTAGCCATTTTTTATTTTTTTGCATATCTGTGTATGTGTTGGTAGTATATCACCCTTGGCTGGTAGTATACCACCCATGGCTATTGGCACCCCCTTCTAGGGTACTCTATGCACTGAACTACGATTCTACGAGTTTGGGCTGCAGGACAGCCAGCTTTCTTTAGCACACAAAAAGCAAAATCATGTATTCCAAAGCTTCTATAGAGCTTTCTTTTGGGTGAAAGGAAAAAATGATCAACTTGAATCCAGACCCACAAGGTTGAAAAACCCATCACCTATAGAATGGAGAATTTTCATGTCACTATGGCTTTAAAAATGTCTACATAATCCAATAACACACTGCCCAAAGTTCATTTGATACAACAATGCCATTTTTCTAACCTCATGATAGTCAAACACAGCATTTAAAAGACATTTCTCTATCATGCACAGTGAGGGCTTTTGGGTGAAAGGAAAAATTGATCAGTTTGAATCCAGACCCACAAGGTTGAAAAAACCATCACCTACGGAATGGACATTTTCATGTCACTATGGCTTTAAAAATGTTTAGATAATCCAAGAACACGCTGCCCAAAGTTCTTATGATACAACAATGCCGTTTTTCTAACCTCATGATAGTCAAACACATTTTTTAAAAGACATTTCTCTATCATGCACAGTGACGACTGCTACCTACTAGGAAGAGCACTTAGAGAGTGGATTTGAGTCTTTGAGAGAGCACCAAAATTATCTTCGGTACTTTGTGATATATGTACGTAGAACCTAGTTTTGAGCTTTTATTATTTTCTTTCTGTATACAAAAATGGTGATGACCGGCTATACGATGTGTTGGTAGTAAACCGCCCTCGGCTATTCGCACCCTCTTCTAGGGTACTCTATGCACTAAACTAGGATTCTATGAGTTTGGGCTGCAAGACAACCAGCTTTCTTCAGCACTCACAAAAAGCTGAATCATGTATTCCAAAGCTTCTATAGATGTTTCTTTTGGGTGAAAGGAAAAAATCATTAGTTTGAATCCAGACCCACAAGGTTGAAAAAATCATCACCTATGGAATGGACAATTTTCATGTCACTATGGCTTTAAAGGTGTCTAGATAGTCCAAGAACTCACTGCCCAAAGTTCTTATGATATAACAATGCCATTTTTCTACCCTCATGAAAGTCAAACACAGTTTTTAAAAGACATTTCTCTATCATGCACAGCGAGGGCTACCTACTAGGAAGAGCACCTAGAGAGTGGATCTCGAGTCTTTTGAGGGAGCACCAAACATCTCTACGGTACTTTGTGATATGTAAGTACAACATAGTTTTGAGCTTTTATTACCTTCTTTCTGTATCCAACAAAGATGATGACCAGCTATACGATGTGTATGACCCACAATATGAAATCAATAAATTACATAGCATATTGCCTGCCTACTTTGAGACATAGACAATTGATGGTCCAGGTAGATCTGGATCTAATAACCCAATCATTCTTTCACTATTTGGCTCATCTTAATTCTTCTACAATGGCTTCACACAGAGTATAGGTTAGAGCAAATGGGTGGCCTAGCATTGACTTTCACATGTGCCTTTGGAAATGAGTTGGAAATGCTTGACCATGGCATGCTTCAGTCCTGGAAGGCTGCAAAGACCATTGATGGGCTTCGTCTGCCAATTGGTCACCATGATACCAGGCCACTGTGTTGCAGCCCCCCCCCTTCTCTCTCTCTCTCTCTCTCTCTCTCTCTCTCTCTCTCTCTCTCTCTCTCTGTGTGCTTGGTAGGAAATTTATTCCGCTGTTCCATAGAAACTCATGGGTCTCAAGATGATCTCGCAAGAGAATGCACCTTCTTGTGAAGATCGTAGTCGAGGATGAAGAGTCCAGACTTCTCAATCCCCAAAGATACGCCCGAGAGGTTGGGACGCTCTTCAAAAGTGTGATCGAAACAAGAGGCCTTAAGCTTGGCATCCCCAACATTGAGGGCAAGGGTGGAGGAGGCACAGTGGGAGGAAGTATCATAAGAAGCTTTGAGCGAGGCCATTGTTATGGATCTGGCAAAGGGTAGCTTGAGGAAATGAGAAAAGCACAAGGAAAGCAAGATCGATTAAAATCAGTGCGAAGAAGGAAGGATGATGCTGAGCTCAAGATGTGAGTATTGTCGGACATGCATCCTGACAACAAGCTTACCAGCTTAGCTCTCCTAAGCATATTTATCACTCATAATACCTATTCTTTGGCTAAAGTCATTTTTTTACGACTCACTCCCTCTTTACACCAATAGGGGCCCCTATAGGCTTGTGGCAGTAGAGGATATGGAGCTTATGTAGATGGATGTCAAGACAGCTTTCTTGCATGGGGATCTACATGATGAAATTTACATGGTACAACTAGAAGGCTTTGAAGAAAAGGGCAAAGAGCATTTGGTTTGCAAGCTAAAAAAGAGCCTCTATGGCCTTAATAAAGCGAGTAGAGAATGATATCAGAAGTTTGATGCTTTCATTCGGTCCCAAGGTTTCAGAAGAAGTGAGATTGATCACTACCTCTACACTCAAAGGGAGGGCTAAGAATAACAGCCTGATACTAATGCCACTTTATGTGGATGATATGCTACTGGCTAGCAAGAAAACTTATGAGCTAGATGCATCAAAGGCCAAGTTGCATGAGGCCTTTGACATGAAGGACTTGGGACCTATAGGTCATATTCTTGGTATGTGCATCACACGTGATCGGAGTAGAAAACTCCCTTGACTTTTGTAGAAGGAGTATGTCACAAAAGTATTGCAACATTTCAATATGGAGGGGGGGAAGGCAGTGAGTACTCCATTGCCTCCATATGTGAAACTGAGTCTGAAATATAGTCCCAAATTAGATAGCAAAGGGCCATGATGTGGCCAAGGCTCCTTATTCATCAGCGGTTGGGAGTCTTATGTATGCTATGACATCCACTAGACTTAACATTGCATTTGCAGTGGGAGTTATTAGCCAGTATATGGCTAATTTAGGAAAGAGGTATTGGAAGAAAGTTAAATGCATCATGAGGTACATGAATGGTAACAAGGAGATGTGCATCTACTTTGGAAGAGGAGAGATGTGTGTACTTGGGTACATAGATTCAGATTATGCATGGCAACTGGATAGCAGGACATTCACTTCCAGTTATGAGTTCACCTTTGCAGGTGGTGCAGTGTCATGGATGTCTCACACACAGAAGCGTTGCTTTGTCTACCACAAAGGCCGAGTATGTTACAGCCAAAGAGGGTTGCAAGGAGGCTATGCGGCTCTGACTTAATCGACTAGTGAGAGATTTGGGGATTCATACAGATGTACCTACATTGCATAGTGATTCCATGAGTGCTATAGCATGAAATCCATTGTTTCATGCAAAGACCAAACACATTGAGGTCAGCCCAGGTACCATTTCATTAGGGAGGTACTCAAGGACAAGCACATAGAGCTTGTCAAGGTTCATATAGATGATAACCCTGCAGATATGCTAACAAAGAGTTTACCTAGTTAGCGGTTTGAGTATAGTCGTGTATTGACGAGCATTGGATAGTATGTGTTGAGATATCAAGCTCCACTCGTGATATGCCAACGTGACTGTTGTGCATTTATGTCACCGACTTGTTAGCTACAGATGCGGCTGGTACACCGCCCATGAATAATAGCTAATTGACAGCTATCCTTATGTACTCTAGTTCGTGGCTCAGTTAGTATGCCACCTTAGTTAGCTGAGTTTGGTTTGAGACCCACATATAGGGTTCTCCTATTTCTTTGTACTAGAGTTCTTTTGGCTTTCACAACTAAGGAGAGGAAAACTGTTTTCAGCCTCCACCTTTGTGTGTATTCCCCCATTGTGTATGTGAGAAAGCTACAAGTGAGACTCCTTCCTTCTCTCCCACTATCTTCACATGGTATCAGAGCCTGGTTCATGGTAAGGAGCTGAAGAAAGCAAATCGAGTTCGCGGTGTCCTGGTAATAGGACCAGTGTTACTTTCCTTTTTCGAGTTTGGGAGCAAATTTCTACAAGTAGCACAGCCGAAAAGTGCGTGCGTGCATTGTCTCAGATTGAGACGCCCTTCGCAGTGTGGCGAGAGGGCAATATATGCTGCAGGGCCATTTCGGGGCCCGTTTTTGAGGTAGAAGTTCTCCGCAAGCACTGAGAAAAAGGCCCTGTTTTTGCTGTGCGACCACTGTTCTACAAGTCGGTGAAAAGTTGCCGTAAAAATTACATCGTATGCCTGTGTGCAGAGATACTGTGAGTTACAGAATCATCCTTATTGCCTGTTGATGCAAAATCGCCACTAGGAAGTAACTGTGTGGTCAAATACCACTTTTGTCAGTTTTGCAGATTTGCCCGTGTGAGGCAGAAGCTGTGTTTTTTGCAGTGACAGACTATTTTGCAATGTTCTATAATGGCGTCTGATTCTCTTTCAGAGATTGTCACTGAATAGCTTGACAAGAACAACTTCCAAGCGTGGAAGTTTAGAATGACGAATTTGCTTATGGGAAAAGGCTATTGGGAGTTCATTACAGGAAATGAAGAAGAACCAGTTCTTCCTAATGTTCCCAATCAACAGGAAATGCAGGCATTTAAAGGATGGCATGAGAGAGCCAAAAAAGTTATGTACTGGCTGTGTATTAGTATTTCAGATTCTATGATTGTGCATATTGAGGATGCAAGTACGCCAAAGGAGGCATGGGATACCTTGGCAAAAATGTACAGCACAAATACGCAAGCCAGGAAAATGCAGCTCAAGCAGGGGTTGCACAATGTGCAGAGAGAAAATATGAGCATCAATGACTACCACATGAACGTGAAGAAAATTGCAGATGCACTTGCTTCCATTGGGTCGCCAGTGGAAGATGATGATCTAGTTTATGTGACCTTGAATGTTCTAGGAAAGGATTATGCACAGTTCCGGCCATCCATTGCCGTCCGTGAAAAATTTCCTGATTTTGAGGAGTTGTTTGCTCTTCTAAGTTCTGAAGAGCAGAGAAATGGTGGTGCATCTTCTTCAGGAGAAACTTCAAAAGAAACTGTCTTCTACTCAAATGCTGGAAGAGGTAGAGGCAGAGGTAGAGGAGGCCGATCTGGAGGCCGTGGTAGAAATCAGAATATGCAACAAACTCAAGAAGACCAGTCCTTTGGAGGAGGACATGGTAACTCTAGAGGCAGGGGGAGCCAAAGAAGTGAGACTCCTTCCTTCTCTCCCACTATCTTCACAGTATGTCCACTAGTTGTTCTCCCTTAAAGGCACATTGGCCTTTAAGTGGGAGGTTGTGGGGGTTAAAGGCCACTATGCCTTCACCCCAGTTATGTACAATACTCAAACACACATATATATATGGATGACATAGAACATTAGGGTGTTCTCCACCCACCAAAAACTTGTGTGGCTCTTTTCTGGCTGTCTCTCTCTCACCCTCTTTCGTTCCACTTCTATTGAGAGCACTCTCATCTTTTGTCTACATTTTGATAATTCTTTATGTAAGCTTTTGAACATTTACATCAGTACCTTCCATTCAGTACTTTGTTATGTGTTACAATCTCTTTGCTGTCACAAATCTTGGCCTCCCTCGTGAAAAATATTGACACTAAAGAACTTTGCCTCTAGTTCTAGCTCATCAAGCTTTTAGGGTTTCACTCTCTCCCTAACCCTTCAATAGTTCTAATTTGTATGAAGGAGCTATGCCTTTAACTAGGATCATTGATAACAGTTGCCTCCTTCCTTTCGAATGACTAAGATAATATACTTTGTTTTGCTAGCTCTATCTTTCTATTAGATCGTCTTACTATGCACAATGTGTATTCAAAGTTGAGACATTCAACGAATGTAATGACACATCAATATAAATAAAAAAGACTACAAAATATACCGTTGGTATTGCATGATTAGAATAAGTACAATGGATTTGCCTTGAGCATTAGCTGTACATTTGTTGGCAATCTATACCTTTACCACTCTCAAACCATTGCTCCCTCTTTTTATGCCTATGTGTTGTATCACTTCTTGTCGCGCGCGCATTTGTCGCGCGCGCACGAGAGAGAGAGAGAGAGAGAGAGAGTTTGCAAAAGAAAGGAGAGGTGAGAGAAATTGATAGAGGTGAGAGACAAGGAGGGAAGGGGATGAGGAGGAAGAGGAGACTGAGATGGCAGCAAGTGGGATAGGCTGAGCATAGGTTAATCTTAGATTATTAGGAGTTAAGCTTTATGGGAGGGGAAGAACTTACTAATTGATTTTTCAAGCAAAGAGCTTGAAAAGGGAGAGAGGAGGGGGGGGGGAAGCTTTTCGCATATTTTACCTCACTATCCTTGAGCTCCAAGCCTTCTCTTTTATCATTCTCCACGTTATGAGAGTCCTATCAAAAGTTGCTTACCTTCCCCCTTGAGAGTCCTAACAAAACTTGGGTACGTCCTCCCAAACTTGAATAGGTACCCAATAATTCAAAGATGTATTAAAAGTGGAGAAATGTCACCATTTTTCGAATTGTGTTTAAAATTTTATTTAAAAGTGTATACATTTTTTGATCAAAAATTCAAAAATATATTAATTTGTGGAGAAATGAGGAGGGGAAGGGGGATGAGGTCGTCCTATGAGGGCCCCTCTCAAGTCTTATCGTACCCATGTGGTAGTCCTATGAGGGGCCCCTCATAGGACTACCACACGGGTACGATAAGACTTGAGAGGGGCCCTCATAGGACCACCACACAGGTATGATAAGACTTAAGAGGGCCCCTCATAGGACTACCACACGGGTATGATAAGACTTGAGAGGGCGAGAGGGCCCCTGGCCCTCTCAAGTCTTATCATACCCATATTAAAGTTAAAAGTGGTCTGTACATGGGTATGATAAAGTTAAAGAAAGGCTACCCCTGACATGGGTATGATAAGACTTGAGAGGGCCTTGGCCCTCTCAAGTCTTATCATACCCATGTCAAGGGTAGCCTTTCTTTTTTTTGTGGCCCTCTCAAGTCTTATCATACCCATGTCAGGGGTAGTCTTTCTTATTTTTGTACAGTCTGCTTTCAACTTTAATATAGGTATGATAAGACTTGAGAGGGCGAGGGTATGATAAGACTTGAGAGGGCCAGGGGTATGATAAGACTTGAGAGGGCCCTCTCAAGTCTTATCATACCCATGTGAGGGCCAACCTTTCTTATTTGTGTACAATCCGCTTGTATCTTTAATATATATTTTAAGTTATCAAACCCATGTGGTACTCTACTCACATCTTCATTTCGGGATTTTGACTACTCCCGGGAAGATATGAGGGGTGCAAAGTGTGCAAAGAGCTATGGAGGGCACCCAAGAAGGAAGAGTTGGGGCCCTTACAAAGCCCTTAGATGGGAGCTTCATCTTCTCCTCCGATCACCATCTTCTTCCTCACCACCCACCATTTCCACTCCCGCATCGCCCCCCACCCACACGCCCATATCCGCCTCCTCTCCCTCCCTGGCCCCTTCCTCCCCCCTGTCCTTTGCCTCCCCGATATTACCCGCGATTGCTTCTCTCTCATCGACTCCCTCCTGCCCTCTTCTGTCGCGCAAATCGTTCAACAGCTCATGCGCAACCCACAACTCCCTCTCACTTTCTTCCTTGCCGACGTCCGCATGCCCTTCGCACAGAACCTTGCCAACCAGTTTGGCATCCCGCACATCGCGTTCTGCTCCCAGTCCGCTGCAAGCTTTGTGTGCCACCTCACCGTGCGCCAAGGATATCACCCCGCAGGTCTTTATTAGATGCACAATGCTTAAACATATTTCGAAGAGCGAGCGAGACGCGAATGAGAGAGAGAGAGAGAGAGAGAATACGCATGACTGTGCCTGCAGAAAATTTAGCTCTCATTGACTGCATTCCTGGCGTGCCTTCTCACAAACGCTCCGAGATGCATAGCCTTCTTACGCTAGACCCATCCGACTTCTACTTCGACTTCGTTGTCCGTCCCTTTCGACATGTCAGTAAGGCCGCTGCGATTGTGCTCAACACCTTCCGAGACTGCTGCGTTGGAGACTCTCTAGAAAGAGCAGCACAAGTTGCTCACTGTTGGTCCCTTGTTACCGTCCGCGTACTTCAGCAGTTCGCTGCTGACGATCGACGAGGGCTCAACTGTATGCCAGGAGAATTACAACTGCCTCCACTGGTTGGACGCACATTCCCCAGCCTCTGTTCTCTATATATCCTTTGGAAGTCTCCTATGTTTGTTGGAAACAGAGTTCGAGGAGTTGGCTTCCGGCGTGGAGGCGAGCGAGCAACCTTTTCTGTGGGTACTCCGTCCAGATCTTGTGTCTGGAAACCCCGCAAACTTCCTGGAGAGCTTCAGAGAGCGCACGAAGGGTCGAGGTTTGTTGGTACCCTGGGCACCGCAGCTGCACGTTCTCTCGCATCCGTCAATCGGTGGGTTTCTAACGCACTGCGGCTGGAATTCGACACTGGAGAGCATCTGCAGAGGGGTCCCGATGCTGGGGTGGCCGAAGTACGGAGATCAACAGCTGAATATGAGATGTATGGTGGACGAATGGAGGATATGTCTGAGAATGGAAGGAGGAGAGGATGGGTTTGTGGGGAGAGGGGAGGTGGAGAAGAAGGTGCGGCAGTTGATGGAAGGGGAAGAGGGAAGGGAGGTGAGGAGTATGGTGGGCAAGCTGAGGGAAACAGCCTCCATGGCTGTGGCCGAAGGGGGTTCTTCCAACATCAATCTTAAGCTTCTACTCGAATGTATGCTACCAAATGCTTAAAAGAACAAAGCCGTGGCCTAAGAAGCTCTTCCTAATAGCATGACCCTTCGACGACGGGTTAGGAACCTTCACCTTTCTCGACGACGGGTTAGGAACCTTCACCTTTCTCTAATCTTACTAATAGCAGGACCCTTCTACGACGGGTTAGAAGGGTGCCAATGCTTTGATTTAAGTTACTGAAGGAGCAAAAGGATTGCAGATGAGCTAAATGATGTGATAATCAATCATTCATAAGGCCTACCCTAGATCCAAAAAGAACAAAAGAAGACAAAGTGGATGCGTACATGAGACCAAAATGCTCCATGTCAAACTCAATCTCTCGAAAGGCCAAGATGAGCATTCACGTCACAGAATCGCATGAAGAAATTCAAGAAACAAAGTATGAATGGCATGAAGTCCAAGAAATCAGAAGTTGAAGAAAGGAAGCAAGAAATGAGAAGTGAAAATTGAAGAAACCGGAGCTAAGGTCTCGAGAGGATACCCGAACTTGAGAACAGCAAGGTGATACAATCTAAACTTACAAAACCATTCACAGGAGCCAAACTTAGAAAGTGCAAAAAATACATGTGGCCAAAAAAATCTACGACAGGCAGCAATGCTCCAAGAAAAACATTAACCGAAGCAATAAGGCTACCAAAAAGCGAGAAAGCTGTGAAGCTTCAACTCTACAAAGAGGAGAAACTGCAGCAACAAAAGATGGGATGAATTATCACACTACAATCACAAAGAAGCTTGCCATCTCCCCGCAATCCTCCTAGCCTTGAAAATGCAAGCAACTCCCTATTTCATGACCATCTGTTCAGCTACTGAATAGGAGTCCAAAATCAACAACCTGCATGAAAGAGGAAATATGTACCAAATATACCAAGGAATTTGGAAGTCGGGTGTGTACATCGGAAAAAGATCATAACGATTATGTTTGCCAGAACGACAAGCTTGTGCACAAGTTGATCGAAGCTTCTCATTTTTGTGAAGGCAAATGATGTAACGAGACTGATAGTTGCAAGTCGAGATCCTCACAAGGATGTGCCAGGCCATGAATTTAACATTAAAACAGAATGCCAAACCACATAACCAATGACAATGCTTTCCCCTACTCGAAGAACACTCACACAGAGGCAATTATGAAAAGCCTCTACTCTAGTGAGACGATCCCCTCCGGCTCCCTAAAGGCAAGCAAAAATAGGGTTTTCTTGCCCAAATCACTCAAATCTCGTCTTCTATGAAATTTTCCTCTTAGCTCCAAAGCTCTCGTGTAATGTCTTTGTATCTTCGTCCCAGGGACGACATTTGCAAATCTACTGAAGCTCTCAATTATGCACAGCAGCCATAGCGAGCTGTCAGAAGCCTTAATCCCTCATCCATTGTCCTTCTACCTCAGTCCCTCAGTGCCGCTTGCTTACAAACCAAAGCTTTGCCAGAAGGTTAAAGTTCCAATTTAAGGGCCCAATTCATAAAAGTTCACTCCCAACTCAATAAAGGCGGCCGCCCAAATGCCAAAACGTTTTTTCAAGAAAACAATGCAGGCTTACACAAGCATTTAAGGAAGGAGGGTCCTCTCCACAAGTGGCAAACCTCAACGACCAATCAACAATTTCCACCTAACATGAACTCTATAAATCAAAAAGAAATTATTTCACCTTTCAAGTTAGGAGAACCATCAGTCTACCCTTCCCACACATAGGGCAGGCCAAAAAGTAATAGTGGGAAGGAGTAAAAACTGTAGGTGAAATCTAATGGGATAGAATCAGCAAGACTAAAATCTTAGGTGAAACGTGGGTGGAAAGGCACAAAGAGACTTAAGGGAGGGGCACCACATGGCACTACCTTTTGAATGCCACATGGCACCTCATAAATAAGGAGATATAGAGATATCTAGATAAGAGAAAGCATGGCCATATGAAGTGACTCATCCATCAAAAAACATCTTATAAAGTGATAAGTTCATATCTACATCAACGATCAGCCCCAATTCAATCTCTAGGTTGCAATGCATATGATGACCTTGCAAGAATTTCAAGAAACATCACTCCATTGGTTATAAGCTTATTAGCAAAGCGGAAGAAGCTTGACTCTCTCTTTGCTAACGGAGACAACAAAGTTATTGCAAAGCTAAGACCTTGAAACAAATCTAAGAGCTAAAGATCCGTATAGGCACTCAGCATTCTAGCATCTAGACCACTACAATTGCTCACATTACTTGCATGATTTCCTCTGCCACCTCAAACAATCATGATTTCCTATACAACCTCAACATTGGTGTTCATCTCTTCCTCTTTGTGCTAGAATCTCAAATGCCCATGCTAGAAAATACTTCTTATTTCTATCGTATAGTAAGTTTCTTACACCCAATTACTATCTCTATGAGCAACATACCAAAGTTGTAAAGATGACATTTCTCCATTATGACCCCGTCTGTAAGACACTTGTGAACCAAGTAACCAAAAGTACCCCAATTAGTTGCAACATGTATTGATGAAGTCAACTTTTTTGTACATTCCCTAAATGTGGAAAAGCAACGAGAAGGTTCAAGCAAAAAAAACATATTATCAACAACATCATACCCCTGGGCCCTCAGGAGATTACTTCTAATATTTATGAAAGAAGCAGGGGCTCCAACAATCAGCACTTAGTTCCTTTAGCGAGAAGCTGAACTTACGGACCTACAATTTAAGAGGCTTTCCTTCTAAATCAGCCCTAAGAAGGTCTTTCCTAGAGCTAAAGCTCGATTAACCAAGACGTCATCTTCTATTGCCGTGCATATTGAGCAATAAGGTGCCGATTACCAAATTTATCCGATTACCAAAGTCTTTCATTACTAAGGAAAGTTGAGATTGCAAGCCTCGGTAGTCTTAGAATTGCCAAAATTTCGTTGATTATTTAAGAAAGCTGAGATGAAAGCCTGGGCACCCTCAGAATTTCCAGCAACATTGATGTTGTTACAATGCTGTCGTTGAACATGCAGCAAGTGAGTTCCCAGAATCTCCCACTCCAACAGGAAGTAGGTGCCGCTTCTACCACTTCTTGCAACTTTAGAGCATCCTTTCTTGATAGAGGTGGAGAAAGCTTTCCCACTCCAACACAGAAGGCTGTGACCCAATATGATGTGGGGTCGATCTGCCTACCTAAGTAAAAGAGCAGGCTGTTCCATCTTCATGGTTTAAACGATATTGGGCAGTGCAAAAGAGAGAGCGAATTGGCATGTCATCCCATTGCTCACTTTACGAAATTTTGCCAAATTCTGATTCACTCGTCGTTGCTTTTGCATCTATTGCTTGCACTCTAGTTTAGCTCTTTTTCTTGAATATTCCTTCTTTGTGGCTTTGATATGCCATCGTTATTCAGTCCAAAGCGCCTCAAATATGTTTTCAAGAATGCTCTCTACTTGTTTGCATCAGCATCTTCTATTGTAGCAACCTAGATGATTGCAGCAAAATGATCCGCATGACACATTTTAGTCCTTCGTGATTCATCCTCTTGCTTTCACTTATACTCTAAATCAACCCAATGCTATTACTGGCCCCTATACATCAAGGTTCTATAATAGAAGTCCTCGCCAAAGCCACCCAAGTCCTCAAGACAGCGCTTGCAACCACCACAGAAGGCCCAGAGGATCGCAACAAGAAGAAACAAAAGATAAAGGAAGGTAATTGGGCAGCAAAAGGAGCAAAACTCAAGGAGGAAAGGCCAGTCAAAGCCCGTGATGATACAATGGAAAAGGAGCATCAACGCAAGACCTGAAAACAACTTCAAGAAATGAACAACTGTCCAAAAAGCAGGAGGAAGCCGAAGAATCAACGCCAGAAAGGAAAAGAAGGAGAGAGCAGTAGCCAAGAAGAAGAAGAAACGGAAGGCAAATAAGCATACAAACTTGGGTATACATACCTTTTTGTTTCTCATGTCACAGAGTATACATGTTGTAGGAGACACAACAGAAAGAGGAGCCTCTAGCTACGCGACGATGAGGGAGGCTTGAATGAAAAGAGAAGAGAGGGGTGGAGGACTGACTCAGGTGGTGCGGCATGGGAACCAATGTCATCAACGGCACTGCAGTGCTTTTGTCCGCATCAATTTCTTTCCATCACCATCCTCTCATCATCAGCATCGTCAACTTGCTCTACGCCGGTGTGGCTAGTCTGAGTCCGTCAGAAATATATTAAGAATTGGTGGAGTCGTAGTTTGAAATTGAGAGCAAACGACTAACTACATCATCTCTTGGACAGCCCAACCAATGGAAATCTGCTCATGGCTTGAAACGACGAATATTGCAGTTTTGCATGAATGCAAGGCAAGGCGATGAAGAATCATCGATACGTAGAGGAGCCCCTTGATGGACACGTGGAAGAGCCTTTCCTCGCCACCTCAAACTCTAAAATAAGAGAAGAGATATAAGATAAGATAAGATAAGATATAAGATAAGATAAGGAGATATAAGATATAAGATAAGATAAGAAACTTCTACTCACATATATGCTCCCAAATTCTTATAAGCTAATGACCTCATTGAATGTATGCTACCAAATGCTTAACACCTCATGGCTCAAGTGTTCACCGAAAACATTTGTAGTGACGTTTTTGCACTAAAAAGGGTGGGTATGTTGCCTAAGAGTAAAACTAAATAAAAAAGAAAGAATGAGCATTTTAGTAAAGTTAAAATTCTTTACATTAATGTATGATTATGTTTATCTTTATGCATCATAATAAAGTAAGAAGGAAAAATGAACAATTTAGCAAAATTAAATTTGCATTTATATTAATGCATGAATCAATTAAAGGCATAAAGTCATATGGCAATAGGAATAATTTCTTGATAATCAGCTACACCCTGATGATACTAGATCTATGTCCAATGAGCCTATCGCAAGATGCAAGTCTCATTATTATTTTTTGCACAATTTACAACAAAGCAAGATACATTGAGAATAAAACTAAAATAGTGTAGCCAATGTATGTTTCATCATAATTGTAATTTAATTCAACATTCTCTTACGTGAAAATAGTGTTTTTTTTTAAATTGAGAGTTGGAGGAGGAAAATACCTAGCTACAAATTAAGAAGACAATGTCATGCTGTAGCAAAGGAGGTGTCTTGTTTAGAAAACAGTAAGGTACACTTCTCATGAGCACCTCAAGACATAAACAAAATGAATTTAGAATATATAAAAATAAAAGACTACAAAGAACGAGGAATGAAATGTATCTATATGATAATATTTAATATAATTACTATAACCACGTAGTGTGAACATGGGAGGTGGCATGTTTCTTCCCCCAATGAGTTATAATCTGAGGAAACAGGCATCAAGATTGAGAGAACCGAGAATATTAGCACCGAGTAGTTTCATGATTAATTCTCGTGGATGTATAAGAGACTGACATATTACCTAAATGTCATCAAGTTGAAAGTGTTGAATCACACATCTAAAATCACACAAGTCACTATCAACATTTAAATAAAGAAGAAAATTATAGATCACACAAAATTTCTAACATTTTATTATGGAGTATCTTGACATTCTTTCTTTTCAAAAAAAAAAAGAAAAAAGTATCTTGACTTTCTAACAACTTGTTTACCTAACAGAGAGACGATTGCTTATCCTTGCATACAAGGGCGAACATTTGAGAACAATATAGTAGGAATGCTCCCTTGTTTAGATCTACCAACCAAAAAGTTTATTGCACCAAGTGTACTCGTTATAAAGGTATTGTGCATAGGACCAACCATAAAGTTAATTGTGGCAAGAACAATCAAGAACTCCTTTTGTGCCAAAGGATTGTATAGTGGGCCATGCAAAGACTTCAAAAATTTCATGATGTCGTTAGTCTAGATAGGTTGCTGTCCCTATGACTAGAGATCCTCAATGTGGTAGCTTCTCTTCGATTGACTATTCCAAGCAAACATCCACATCATAGCTTCTCTCTAGACTATTGTTTAAGCCTACTAAAATGTCCCGTTACTTTCTTGCAAAATTCAACTATGTATTAAAAGCCCACACTATTCTAGAAGTGACTAGAACCAACTTCAGAGATTGCAACACCTTGGTGGGGGGGAGTGGGGCGGGGGGGGGGGGGTGAGTGTGAGACACTTAAAAAATCATCTCCATACAAGATAAAGGCACGTATCTCTCTTTAATTTTCAAGCTACTTTAAATTGCAAATGAGTATAGCATGGGGGGGTGGGGGGGCGAGGCAGAAGCCTAAACCTAATTGAAAGGGGCCTTTAAAAGATGATGTGCCTATATAAAACGTTTTTTAAAGCCCTTACTCTCATTATTCGATGGCAAGAGTGAAGAACACCACCAAGCCAACATAACGTCACCTCTAGCCTTCTTCGTCCAGCTCCACGACCTCCATGGCCTCTGCACACATGAATCTCTCTGGGAATGTGAATTCCTCTCGGGACACAAATCCCTTTGGTGGCACTTCCCATGAGCTCTCTTGTGAGCCCTCCCCTAACTATCATGAGAGCACCCCCAACTCTTGTTATGATCATCCTAACTCCCTTGATCCCTTTCCTAGAATCATATGAGTAGGAGCAGCAAGAATACCATGAGCCCTCCCCTGATCGTCATGACAAAACTAGTCAGCTCTCGCCTCCTCACATAAGCAACAACCCATGGTAAAGAGACCTCCCCTCCCCACAAGAGGCAGACCACCCCTCCCCATGAGAAGTCCCCTAAGTCTCCCCTAGTTGTTGAGAACAGTTTTGAGAATATCTTCTTGAATAGAAGGAAACAAGGAAATACATAATTTCCCCCCTTCCTACTCTACAACAAATCATACATATAGTACCTATGCCACTAGAAGGGGTCCCCTTGCCACCACCTAAACAGCCTAGGGACAAAACAAAGAAGACACCACAAAATCCCCATCAAAGGACAAACTTCAAGGCACAAGTTCAAATTGGGCATGCAAGGAGGATTTAGAGGAAGAGCAAATAAAAAAAGAGTGCCGTAGGAAGTTCAAAGCTGAGGCCATGTAGCTAGGTCTGGGTACCTATACGGACTCCACCAAGAGTGAGAAAGCAATACAAAGCGAGACGAGGAGCAAGAGCCCTCAGAGAAATTAGACAGTTATAGAAGAGCACTAAGAACCTGAACTCACATGCTCCTTTCCAACACATTGTACGAGAGATCACATAGGGATAAAAGGACGATGTGCACTTCAGTACATGTGCTATGGGGGTGCTCCAAGAGGCTATGGATCAAGCCACAATAGGGCTCTTCCAGTTTACGAACTTGTTTGGCATCCACATGAAGTGCGTCATCGTGATGGACAAATACATGGCTCTAGCAGAGTGGCTATGGATGGATCCCATGCTTAGGTCATAGAATATCCCATGGAGCCCAGCCTTAGGACTTAAAACATCCCCTTGCCCTTTGAGGCACAAGTTTGTATCTGATGCCACAGGGAAAACTTTTTTAATAAAAGTACTTTGATTTTCTACAATATCACATTGTTGAGTTCATTTTCTATGTTTATGATGCATTTGGCTTTTCATTTTCAAGGTTGAAATGGTAAATAATGGAATTTCAAAATGGCTCTTTCATTTCTATCAAATCTAGGTGGAATTTCACCATGTTGCAAAAGGAAAAATTGCTTGAGATGGTGAAAGGAGCCTAGAAACCCTAAAACCTACCCTGGTGCAAATTTGGGCATTTGGACAACCTCCAAATGCCAAAATATGTGCCATGGTGGGTTTTAGGATTTTTGGACTCCTTGCGACGTCTTGACAAAATGTTCCTTCTACGGCGTGGTGATATTCCTCATGGATTTGACAAAAGTGATGACCACAGTGCCTAGAACTGTGCAAGAGCATAAAATTGGCTTTAATTTTACTTAAAAAAGTGATAGACAAAGAAATGAAATCCAAATTAATATATAGGCTTTGAAATGAAAGATCTTGGGATTATGCATTATTTTCTTACATTTCGAAAGGTTGACTGATGTCATTTCATGATGGAAGTGCCGTTTCTGTAAAATCCAAGAGGAATTTCACCATGCTGCAGAAGGGAAAGTTGTCTGAGACATCATAAGGAGCCCAAAAAGCATGAAAACGTGGTGGATTTCATGCTCTACGAGCTCTTTGTGACGTCTCGATGGATAACTTTGCCTTCTGTAGCACTGTGAAATCTCGCTTTGATTTGATAGAAATTGTCATCACAGTGCTCTGAACTAGCCAAGATCATACAAAACTGGCTAGAAATGCAGTAGTGGATGCAATGTTTACATAATTAATAGGATGGAATAAATATGTAAGCCGTAGAGGAATATATCAAGAACATTAATGATTTAAAACAAATATGACAATAAAGAAGGAAACAAATGCAATGTTTACACAATTAATTGGATGGAATAAAGATGTTAAACCATGGAGGAATATATCAAGAACAATGATGACTTAAAACAAAAAAGAAAGGCATGTATCCCCATTAAAGACATGTATATATTAAAATAGATGTTTCTATTCCAAAATGTATTACAAGATCCCTCATAGGCTATCTTTCTTCTTAGCTACTTCTAATGAATCAACAATAGGGGTCTTTGAATCCCCAAGTGTACTCCTAGTTTAAACCTAATTGTAGCAACACTAAGATCATCCTCTCCTACTACCAATGGCATAGCTGTTGTCATCAATGCCTTGCCATGAATATTTGATCCAAATGTATTGATGGAAGTGGCCCAAAATGACCTTGTTGGTGTTTCGAGTGATGTTGGAATACCCAATAGCATGCGACAATGCCTTGCATTTTAGCAGCTCTGTAGGCCCTCTAGGAGAAATTTTTTTGTGGAAGACCATGATGTGTGATGCCACTTCACCTAGGTAATGGGCTAAAGAATGATCTCGCCCAAACCTGCGAAAATGGCCTCGTCGATGAGATGAAAACTTAGCCCTAAAATGCCTCTTGTAAGATTTCAACAAACATTAGAAGACCAACAAAATAAGTTATACCAGAATACCATCAAAACACTGTCTTCAGCTTCTATTCCTTCCTCTCTTGCAATGTTGATGGATCTCTTTAATGTATCCTATTCCATCTGAGAGGTGGAAGCTTTCATTTGTTTTGTCTTGGAAGTAGAAGCTTTTGCATCGGAGTGCTGTGCATCATATATTGACATGTTTGCATCTCTCAATATAACTAGCATTGTCACAGCAAAAATTCTTCCATTGTCTAGTATTTTGGACCCTTTGACACGTGTCAACATGGAGCCTAAATAGGACTCCGAGTGCCTCATACTCTCGTAATCCAAAAGGCACCTAGATGTCATGAAGAATTTGATGTAGGGTTAGTAGTCTTTGATGCAGATTCTTGCTATATGCTTGCAAGGGGATCTTGGAGTAGGTCTAATGCTTCACCTACTTCCATCTCCTCCCTTGCATGGTCAAGAGTCTCTTTCATGTATAGCTTAGACTTTGCTCTAGGTATGAGGATATCAGTAGCAGCAACAGCTTTAGTAGAGGGTGTGCTTGATGATGAGGATTCTTCCTCCAAAGTTCCTTCTTAGAGAAGAAAGATGAATACCATCTCCCATGAAAGAAACCTAGTGCCTATATTTCCATGCTTCCTGCTTCCAGGAGGTCATTTACTTCTAGATTTCTAAACCCATCCTCTGTAATATTATCACAAAAGCGGGCCAAGAAATTTACAAACTTGGGTTCATCCAAGAATACTAGATACTTGATGTGATCTATCGGAACCCATATTTTTTAATACAGGTCAAGTTGATACGAAAAATTAGTGAAATTCTCTTGCATCTAATTGATTCGGATCTTTGAAGTCATCCTGGGCTCGCATATATGTTCCTAGGACATCTAACCACATTGTCCTTACATGCGTGACGTTGAAACACATGACCCTTTTGTTCACCTAACCTGATTCCCCAATTCATCCCAAGTAAGAGAATTTTCATCTACATGGTTGTAAGACCACATAGTTTTTGTTCTATGCATATGTATATGCTAAAAACAAGAAGCAAAAACTTTACAAAGGCATAAATCAAGATAACCTTACCCATTTGGATCCAAATGTGAACTTCATGGCCGTGCCCACATCCTTTGCATTCTTGTCCTTATATGATTGCAATGTCCTTGAGTCCACCCATGCTGCAATCCATGTCTTGAAGTGTTATGGCGATGCAATGCTTTGCGGATGACCATAGCTTGATGATGTCCTTGGAGTTATGTATGTTGCATTATACCAACACACATTATTCTTTTGCAAGGAGGCCTACTTCTCCCGAGCATGCATTTGCTTATGTAAATTTCATGAATTATCATGAACTTGCCTATGAATGACTCGACCCGGCAACCTCCCCTACCCCACCATGCCTCCCTCCCCCTCTCTTTCTCCCCCCTACCTCCCCTTTCCCTAACCTCCCCCGACCTCCCTACCCATGCCACCTCCCTACCACATTCCCAAGCTTGCACTGCCACCCTTGATAGTAGAGACCCCCAACTCCAATTATGAGTACACACATTGTGGTCAAAACATTCACTTTATTCATTTCATAGTTGTATACAATTACCCCATAGCTTCAGTTTCTTTTTGGACCCATCTACTCCCTTGTCTAACTCTACTTTGCAACCAACGTGTGACTCTTCGACTCCCTATGGATGCTTTCTAAGCACAATACCTTCTATTCTTTGATACAATTTGAACTTCTTTTGCAAGTTTTGATGCCTTTGTCTTTTTACACTTCGAATTCCCACTTAGTAAACATATAAAATCCCAAAAGAACATCTCGTGCAATGCATTGGTATGAATTGCTACCACCATGCCTTTAGTTCTTGAAGTAGGTTGCCTTGGCTCTATAGTGCAACTTCTCCATGCCTTGGGTATTCCAACCAGAAAAACGGCCCCAATTCTATACAAACCATGGTCCGTGTGCACAGAAAATATTCTGCAAATATGACCAATATTATTTCAACCAACAAACAATTTTAATAAGCAAGTGCTAAATATTATGATGATGACATAATTACCATGTTACAATGCTTAATGTGCAACTCCCTCCATGATTTCAGCATTAATTGCATAAACTCTTTCACAACCATCCTAAACCTTTCATTATACAACTCGTCGATTCAACCCTGGCAAAGAAACTTTATCAACACATCTATCTTTATCCATACTTTTGCTCTTAAAATATCTACTTCAAGATGTGAAGCTTTATTGGGTGTGGATTCACAAATTCGTGTATTCCCAACCCAGGGTACTTTGAGACAATGTATGTTTTTCTTTGTCAAGATTGTGGTTGGATAAGAATCTCCTTCCTTACTCCACCCATGGACACTTTGGCAAGAAGATTTTGTGTTGCCCTAGACATTTTCTTGTCCTCCATGGAATCCCATCTCTGAAAGCAACTTCTTAGCTTCTACAATGCACCGTGTGGATAGTATTCTTTGTGGAATCATATTCCAAGCATAAACAAGATGCAAATATAACAACTTATTGAGTATGTGTAGTTCTGCATGTAAGTACATATGTGTACTCTCTCTAGTGGGATGGGCAAGATGGGATCCCACTTTGGATCCTTCTTGTCGCAATTGAGGGCTTGTGTTTGGCTACAACATAGAATGCCATTCTCCCATTTATCAAAAATTTTTCTTCTATTTAGAACACATGCAATAAAGGCATGTGAACATTTCATTTTCCCCTATATCACAACCATGCAAGCACTTGAGGGTTTTCAAATCACCATCAAGATGCCATTCAACTCAAAATGTTCCATGGCAATCTGTTGTCAATGTTTTCCCTTCTTCTTGTCTTTGGATAGTTGATGGGATTCATGTTCTATCTAGAACCCACTTCAATGTCTCATGGCACTCTTTCAAAGTCTCAAATGCTACAAGCCATATATGTATTTCTTCGATTGAACTGAGAAATATTGCTCAACTTCCTCATACCCTTGAACAAAGGCTAAGGATTTTTTCATAATGCAAGTGCTCACTCTCTCTAACTTGTGTTCTTTGACCAATTGAGCTTCATCCATTTTCATAACAAATATGAGCTTGCCATTGCATTATGTACAGTGAAAGAGAGAAATAGTTAGCATTGACATGACATAGAAAGTGAAACTAAGGAAAGTGCAATGCTATAATGGATTTCCTCTTTTCATCTCCTCTCATGCCATAGAATTTACCATTGTTGTAGTTTCTCAACATCCAATCAGACATTGTTGAAAGCATTCATCTCAAATGATTGCAAACCAAGTTCCAGGTAGCTCCTTGACTATAATGACCCCATTTACCTTTTAAAACATCATCACAAACCTACGTGTCATACCAATGGCAATAGGCCCCTATTTATACTACTTTACACAACATCGTTGTGTCTCCATGAATTCTCAATTGCCTTATTATCATTGTAAGCATGTTGTGTGTATAATAATACTTTTAGGAATATTGTGCTCACACTTTAAGGCATAATAAGAATGTCGTAATGACCTAAATAATGTTGTCATTTTGACTCTTCCAAGTCATTGAAAATCCTATGCAATGGTACCCTCCAAGCATTTCTCTTGTGTGTTGGTTAGTTTCTCGCCATGGATGCCTCACAGACCAAGGTGTGGGTAGTGGCATCATAGACTTCTTATACTTTCCTAGAAGATTAGACTTGAAATTTTTTTAAACATATGTGTAAGCTTCATGACTTACACCAGCAGCATTACAAGCTCCAAGCATCTCCTTTGCATCTACAATGTCCTTGAAGTCCATCATCTCTTCAACAACTTGCACATAGCCATTTGTGTCTTGGGTCCTTTAGTATCCCGAGGACATTGACTTCAGTAAATTGGCTAGAGTGTATAACTATCAATATCATCCTTGTCTGTTATTCCCATCACATCTTCCATAAGGTTCCTAAAGAAGAACACAAGAAAAACTTAGCACAAACAATGTAGCACAAAAGAGTGAAATTTCATTGGAACATTGGATAACCAACCTTGTA
Organism: Dipteris shenzhenensis; assembly: GCF_047967505.1. Taxonomy (NCBI): domain Eukaryota; kingdom Viridiplantae; phylum Streptophyta; class Polypodiopsida; order Gleicheniales; family Dipteridaceae; genus Dipteris; species Dipteris shenzhenensis. The sequence continues at coordinate 11,543,665 of NC_141626.1, forward strand.
GCCCGAATTCTCCTCTTTCTAGCACCACCAGTGTCATGACAAGAGAATTCACTAATCCATGATTAGTAGACATTAAAACATTATTATATATTATATGTCAATGGTGTAACATGTACTTATATTTATGATGCACACCGATCAAATTATTAGGGCAGTGGATCATCTAAATAGATAGGGATAGTCGAGACGAGATGAAGCCACTGCTTTAGATGGCATTAAATTTGGACATGTGATAGTTAATTTAAGACGGCCATGAGGATTTGTACGGACAAGTGCCACACGTGTGACATAGAGGTCTACACAATCACATAGAGAGAAAATGCCATACAAAACAGAGTAGAAAGACAGAGGCATACGAAGAGGTCAGGTCTGACACATACAATCCTGAGATGGAAGGGAGTCTGAATGAGAGAAGTCTCTTTGTCTCTCGCAAACCCCGACTTTGGAGGTCTTCAGGTAAGGGTTTTCTCTAAAATTTCTAGTTTTTGGATAGGGAATGGGGCAAGTCCCCGCCCCATGTGAATATACCCTTAAAATTGTTAAACTATGAGGAAAAGAGACACCCCCACCCCCCCCCCCCCCCCCCGGGCGGTTCTCTGTAACGGGAAGTTGGATTCAAACAAGATTTTAAGGGGTGATCCTCCCACCACTTGTATGGTGTCTAGATCTCAAATCCATTCAAAACAAGTAGCCCAAATGGCGTTGGATCTGGACAAAGTGGTAGTAATTATGCAAACCCTGACACCACCAATGCCTAAGGAATGCTTGTGGTTCTTGGGCCAAATTCGATGGCATGGCAGACATTTGTGGCTCCTGGCTCACATGGCAATTCGCTTGAATGCATTGGAACATGTGGAACCGAAGGCATTTGTGTGGACCGCAGAGTGTGACCGAGCATACCAGCAGCTAAAGATTCAGCTTTCGAGAGCACTGGTGCTGCTATCTCCAGATTGGGAGAAGAATTTTCATGTGTTTGTGGATGCCTCAGATAGAGCTATTGGGAGTGTCTTGATGTAGGAAGATGTGAATAAATGGTATCGCCCAGTCTACTATGCAAGCCGACATCTCTCAACGGCCGAAAAGAATTATTCTGTCACAGAGCGAGAAGGACTAGGCATGATCTACTTTGTCAAGAAATTATGGCATTATTTGTTGGGCTGACCATTTGTCTTCCACGTTGATCATTCCGCATTGTTATATTTGGTGAAGCAGCAGTGTCTTATGGGCCGATTGGCACGATGGGTGTTGCTCTTACAAGAATATGACTTTGATGTGATTCATTGCCCAAGCTCATAGCATGCGATTGTAGATTACCTTTCCCAACTGGAGTTTGGAGAGATGCCAATGGGAGTGGAGGACGACGAATTCCCTGATGTGGAGTTAGCGGTGATTTTTCGGGCAGATCCGATCATGGTAGATGCTAAAGTCATCCCAAGAAAACCATGATGGTGGTATGATGAGATGCTCTCTTTCCTATCTACTGGCATCATGCCCAAGTACATGAATCGAGATCAGAGGAAATGCTTAGCATTGCAGAGCCGATCCTTTGAAGTAATCCTGGGACAGTTGTACCAATGACACCTGACAGAGGCGTTGTTGCAGTGTGTTCCACCTCATGAGGTAGTGCTAATGGAAGCCCATTGTGTGGTTTTGGGTGGCCATTTTGCAGGCAAAGTCACTTCAAAGAAAATTTTGCAGGCAGGATTATGGTGGCCAATCGTGTAGAAGGATGCTCAATGGTTTGCAAAAAGTTGTGACCTTTGCCAACGGTCGCCGGGACAACCCACTAATCGAGACCGCATGCCACTTAATCCCATCTTGCCTCTAGAGCCATTTCAAAAATGGGGCCTAGATTTCATGGGTCCATTCAAGCCCACAGCTACCCACACAAGGAATTGCTACACTATGGTAGCCACGGATTATTGTACCAAATGGGTGGAAGCTTGGGCCTTGTGGGACAATACCACAAAATCAATTGCAAAGTGCCTTTACTACGATGTGTTCACTCGGTTCGGGTGTCCAATCGAGATTGTCAGTGATAGGGGGACTCACTTTGTCAACAAAGTCATCAAGCAAATGAATTCTTTTTATATGGTGATTCACAAGAAGTCTTCCCCCTATTATCTGCAAGTGAATGGATTGGCAGAGTCTACAAATCATACTTTCAAGCGGATCATGCCGCTATTGATGAATGAGCACTGCACAGACTGGGATGAGAAGTTACTTGCAGTGTTATGGGCTTATTGCACATCATTCAAGGTGGCCACGATGTTGACTCCTTTTAAATTGGCATTTGGACTAGAAGCAATCATGCTGATCGAGCATATTGTTTCGAGTCTGAGGATTGCGGTGGAGGACAGAGGCTTCTTTCACAGGACTCTATGGTATTCCGGTTGAATGTTCTAGACCAATTGGATGATTTGCGGCTAGAGAGCTATTATCTCACCTTGGAGGTTCAAGCACGGCGCAAGTAGAGGGTGGATTTGGCTTCCAAGGAGAAATCCTTTGAGCGCGGGCAACTAGTTCTTCTATTCAACACTCACCTTAGAAAAATGCCGAGAAGTTGAAATTGCAATGGTTGGGTCCATTCTTGGTTTTTCATGATTGCGGATTGACATCGTTTTATCTTGTGGATTTGCAAGGGCATGTACTTCCACATCTAGTTAATGGTTTTTGGCTTCGTCCATACCATCATGACGGTAGTCTTCAGTGCCCATTCCCCATCTCTAATGAGGTGCATATTTCTTGGGTTGAGGTGGGGGCAGCAGAACTATTGCATGAGGACACATGGCAGAAGGGTTCGCGGTATGATGACAATATTCTTATGTGAGGTCCTAGCCTAGTTTCCATGCAGCTCACTATCATAAGGGCGGGATATTGGCAATTTGAATTAAAACTCAAGCAATTGTTTGCATGTACCAGTTTCTTGTTGCTTTCCCTTCATCGCACTTGTAGTTCTCTTGAATACATTTGCCTTCCAGCTCTCATCTGCGTTCAGTGTTATCTCTTTTCTTCTCCTTCGCCTTGCCATGGGAATGGCTTATGCTCAATTTCTTCCTCTTCTTCCATTGGTGTATATTGATTCCCAAATGATTGATGCTTACCTCCAGCTACTATGGATTCAAAGTTTTAGCAGTATTGATTGGCAGAGGGTGGTTGTTCATCCATTAGCATCGGCGCTTTGCCAGCAGTTGGCGGTAGGATCTGCTGTGGAGTTTTTGGATGAGCATCGAGAGCCAACGGTGCCATGGATTCATCAACGTCTCTTTTTGCCTATGGATGGAGGGATGATCATGCAACCATCGTGTACACCGACGGTGATGGAGGCAAAGTTTGGAGCTCTTACTAGGGGTGAGTACAAGCTGAGTGGGTGTTTGGATGCTCAGATGAGGGACCTGTATTGCTGGATACTCGAGTCGATGTTCTTGCAGGCCAAAACATACACCATCACTCCTCAGACTCGAGGGATGATCATGGTGGCTGAGGAGAGGGTGGTGCCACGGGCTCGAATCCTAAAGGAGCGGATTCATGTAGAGGCTTTACAGGTGGTGACATCAGTAGATAAGAAGCAGGCAGTGAATTCCAAGATTGGGCAGGTCTTGGAGATTTTGTTCCCCATGCATCTAGAGTCTACAGTTCCTCAATGGTTGATTGCCTTGGTGCTCACTCTTGTGCCTAAGGGGCCTGCATAGGACGAAGCTGAGGGATCAATTGGCAGAGTGGATATACAAAGCAACAAAGGAAGAAGCTTTGCCTTAGCCAAGGGGTGGTATCTCCCCTTGCACCCTTGACTCCTTCACATATAGGTGGTGTGGGAGGTGTCTTCACCAGTGGGGTGGCAACAATGTAAATTGCTATGTCTACACCTCTGGCATTACGAGTCATGGCAGAGCGGGTGACGGTGACTCCAGTGTCCACTGTAGTGGTGATTCTAGGCATTACAAAAATTTTGGACTCAAAAAGGGGCCCTTTGGAGAATTACTAAAATATTAGAGGCTTGGATAAGGGAATATGGTATCCATGAAGGAGATTATGCCATGTGGACTTCTCTGTAACAAAGGCTCCCCAAATCTAGGGGAAATTTCATATTTTTTTCAAAATACCCCAAAAAACGTCATTAGTGATTCACAATAAAAAATTATCTTTGTCAAGCCTACCCTGACCATGTCAGGCCTCCTTGTTTTCCTCCTAGGGCAAACTATCCCCTATCTAAAACTATGCTCACGTTTTCCATTTAATTCAACCATTTGGCCCAAACTTTGACTTCCTAAGTAGCTCTCCTCCTATTCTCTCTCTCCCAAAACATTTCAAACATTCATTCCCACCACTTTCTGGCAGCTGGTTTCAAAATATCTTCTTTCCATTCTTGCTTAGTCATTCCCTCTCCTCTTTGCTCACGTTTTTTTTCCACATTCAAAAATCTCTCAGAGAAACTTCTTTCAAAGCTCTGTTCATCCCTCTTCTCTTCCATTCATTCTCTACTTATTTCACTCTCTCTTAGAAACCAAAGTTGCGACCTAAATCTGCTTGGAAGGAGTGAGAAAAATGGGTGTTCTCTCATTTTCGGTTCTTTCCTCATCTTTTTGGAGTATAGAGAGTCACCTCCTGAAGTTTCGACCTAAATCTGCTTGGAAGGAGTGAGAAAAGTGTGTGTTCTATTATTTTTGGCTCTTTCTCTACCTTTTTGGAGTACATAGAGTCAACTCCAAAAGAAGAAACACATACTTTCCAGGTAATGAAGTGATTTCATCTTGAAAGTTTTGTTTGTGTTAAGTAGATACATTTTTGTATCACACTTTGTCTATATGTTTGTTACAAGAGACAGGGAAGAGGGAGAGATTGAGGTAGATGATATATAAAAATACAAGATGATTTTTAACATTTTTTTCTTCACTGGTATAGGAGGGATAGATAGAGGAAGGGAAAGAGAGAGAGAGAGAGAGAGAGAGAGAGAGAGAGAGAGATTATTTCAAACTGCTATGTTGTTTTCTATTTGAGGGGATGAGTGAGGGAGAGAGAGAGAGAGAGAGAGAGAGAGAGAGAGAGAGATTATATTTGAAATTGGTGTGTTTTTTTATTTGTTTGAGGGGATGAGTGAGGGAGAGAGATAGAAAATAGTTGTTTTCTTCTTTGGTAGTATAGGAGGGATAGATAGAGGAAGGGAAAGAGAGACAGAGATTATATTTCGAATTGCTATGTTTTCTTTTGTTGAGGGGATGATTTAGGGAGAGAGACAGAGATTCTATTTCAAACTACTAGGTTTTAGAAGTATTTGAGAAAGAAGGAATAAAAAGAGATCCTAATCAAAGAGTTTTGGGAAGGAGAGAGAGAATGATATGATATTGATAATGTTTTCTTTGTTTGTGGAGAAACAGAGTAGGAAGAGAGCATATTGTAACTAAGTATTTCAAAAAAAATTGATGTTTGTTTGTGTGAGGGGTACCTTGGAAGACAAACTAAGAGAGAGAAGTATTCTATGTTTTTTGTAATAATATTTTGCTTGTTTTTGTGAGAGGTTTAGTTAAATGAGAGAGGGAAGGAGAGAGAGAGAGAGAGAGAGAGAGAGAAAGAGAGAGAGACTTGCAAAGAAAGAGAAAGAGAGAATAGAAGACAAATTTGAAGGGTCTTTGGAAGTAGAAAGAGCTAATTTTAATCATATGGTACAGGAGTAGAAACTATGGAAGTAGAAAATGATAGATACAATAATGTAGTTTACAGTCTGTTGTATTGAAGAATTTTAAGGATGAGCATGGGGAATGGATTCCTCAGCTCTACAGGAAATATTCTTGGATGACAATGCAACCCACTACTCATGGGTGCTATAAAGTGGGTCGAAAGGATGCAATGGACATCTCCAAACATTGGAAGGGAAGGATCTTAGATTTTGAAATTTCTCCTGGCAATAACACAGTGACACAAGTATATATTCAGCATGTCTTTACCCATGCAAACATATATGTGCACCCGAATGAAGGAATTTCATATCATATGCCCAATTGTAAGTTTTTCAAAGTATACTAGTACTTCATTTGCTTTTTAGAGTATTTGCATTTATTTGGGGACGTTGACACTACTGTCTTATGCCTTGTATTTGTTTTATAGACTTATATCCATCTACTTACAAAGAGTGGGAGCCTACACCATGTGTAACTGGGGTGTTGCATGTCCTCCATGTTGAGATCGGGAGTCTTCAGTATGAAGGTTGCACACCATCAAAATTAAAAAAGGACGCAATCTTCTTCTATGACTCAATTTTCATTGTGCCAAATGAAGAAGGACAGTATGATAGATTAGAATCTCTTCCCTTGCCCTCTTTTGATAGTCTAGAATGGCCGCTTCCAAGCATGGAGATAAGTGAATCATATTGAAATAGAATGTTTAATTATGTGAGAAATGCTATGAAGCCAACTACTGGTGGAAAAAATAATAAGTTGAGCTGGTTTCTTCCATTTCCATGCTTTGTTGATTTCTTTGCAAGTTGTAGGCAACTCAAGAAAACAAAGATTACTTACACTTGCAAGAGCTTAGAAATGGACTGGCTATCTGAGCTATTTGACAATGGATGGACAACAAGAACATGTCATGCCAAAGATTTAGTACAATGTTGATTGAACACTTCAGATGTGACATTTCGGTGAGCAAATCTTACAAATCGTGTTTGTATAAAAAATGATCAAGATACTATGTATTAATAGATCCCAAATTTTGTAGGTATTTCATTGGAAGGAAAAATCTATGCATGTCTTTCACATATAGAAGGTTTAGATGGAAGAACCTTCAATGGGAAGCAATGGATGATGATCTGTGTGATGGGACTCACAGTCCTATTGTCGAGGTATCAATTTATCAGCAAGGACATCCTGATCTAATGTTGGAATTGGAAGAGGAGTGGACCATGCAATTTATCAGGGAAGAATTGTAGTTGGCAATAGCAAGCCCTCCCCAAGACTATTATTTTAAACTTGATAATCGCAAAGTTAGATATAGGGATGAGACAAGCATCCTTTGTAAGAATTGTTGCCCCCCCATACTCTAGAAATAGTAGAGACATGATGGCAGGTATTTCATATGATATCCAGTTTCTTAGTGCTTCAATAATGCACTTGGCAATGAGGCATTGTTACATGTATGAATAGAAATCATATATAATACAAAGTGTTGTTTCATTTATTGTTAAGATTTTTTTAATTAAGTATGCACCTCAAGATTGATGGCTCTCTATGGTCTATGAATGATAAAGCGATAAATATTTGTAATTTTAAATTTGTGTGGATATTTGTATATCTGTATTGTGCAAGACAGAGAGTCTATTATCTCAAGATAGATAGCAATTAGAGCGTGCAAGAGAGACTAAGAGAGAGAGAGAGAGAGAGAGAGAGAGAGAGAGAGAGAAGTTGAGAGTACAATAAGCGACACAAATAATGCACCTAGCCATGAGACAGAGTTAGATGTATGAATAAAGAGAGAGAGAGAGAGAGAGAGAGCAGTCAAGTACACAAAGGGCCTCTTAGAGACAGAGGGAGTGGGAGGGATACAAAGGGAGACAGAGAGAGTTAAGATTGCATTTATTCATTTGCACCTCTAAGTTGAGAAAGAGAAAAATACGAAAGTTAATTAAGGTCTTTGAGAGACTAAGAGATTGAAAAAAAAAACCCAAATACAACTGATCCAAAGGGTGGATTCGTTAACAAAATACAAAAAGTGTATACATGAAATCAATGTCCATGACAATGGAAACGGGGACAAAAAGAGAGAGATGGAGAGTGGGATAGAGAGAGAGAGGTAGAGAATGGGAAGAGAGAGAGAGTTAAGATTGCATTTATTCATTTGCACCTCTAAGTTGAGAAAGAGAAAAATAAGAAAGTTAATTAAGGTCTTTGAGAGACTCTGAGATTGAAAAAAAACCCATATACAACTGATCCAAAGGGTGGAGCCGCTAACAAAATACAAAAAGTGTATATGTAAAATCAATCCCCATGACATAGATAGCTAAGGGCAACATGGCAACAAGATGATCATCAGGTGTCAGAGAGAGAGAGAGAGAGAGAGAGCAAATAGGGAGGAAAAGAGATAGAGAGATAGAGAGAGAGCAAGGGAGAGGAGGGGAGTGAGAGAGAGAGAGAGAGAGAGAGCAATGAGGGACACAAAGGAAGGGAAAGAAAGAAAGATATATTAACATCCTCGGAAGACCTTGTGGATCTATGAGAGAGAGAGAGAGAGAGAGAGGGAGAGAGTGAGGGAGAGAGTGAGAGAGAGGAGAGGGAGATAGCTAAGGAGAGAGAGAGAGAGAGAGAGAGAGAGAGAGAGAGAGAGAGAGACTTTCCAAAGAAAAAACAATAAATATAAACATATTGTAATGAAGAGCATTTTTAAGGGCAATGTCCATTTATAAAGTACACTTCTAAGGTCATTTTCACATTTTTAGTTTCCCACTCTTGAGTAACCTTGCATTCCACAGCTGCCTCCTCTTTCGTCTTCTCGAGCATCCTCCTACACTCATGGCTTCCCCTAGAGAGGCTTTTGACTAGTGGATTTCATCCACTGATTCCCATGCCTCTGCAGATCAGGTTTATCCTATCTTCTACAAAGCATTCCATCTTGAGTCACACTTGAGAGCTCTCCTTCCTGCGGATAATCCCTCTCTTCAATTTTTTGATAGACTTATCCATGGGAAATCTGTCGCGATTGCTAACTCCCCTCACCAATGGGTTTCATTGGATATTTTGAGCTCTTTTGACCAGAGTGCTAACTTCAAGAAGACACTAGGTAGGGCAATGGAAATGTCCCTCCCTCTCTCCGTGAGTACCCTGTTCCCATCGGGGATGATTCATCTTCCCCAATTCATTTGATCGAGAGAGATGCAGCCCTTACCGTTCTTCTTACGACTAGCAAGTTTGATGACGATGTTGGCGAGCAACCTGAGGGTTCTGCATCCACAAGTGGTGGAGCAGGTCCATCAACAAGTGGTGGAGGAGATGACCTAGACCTAGACTTGGAGCTTGAGGAGCATACTATCATCCTAGCTGAGGAGCAAGTTGAAAGCGAGGTCATCTTATCTTCATATCCAACTCATGCATATACATCCTCTACCTATAATCCAGATTAGGCAGAAGCAAGCCACACCTTGCTTCAGTTGATGATCCAATCGGGATTGAGGGTGAGGAATACCTTACCCTATTGGAAGTGATGGAAGAAACCGGTCTTCGAGAGGACGAGGTGCTCTGTCGGCTCTCAAATGACACTTTTGATGATGTGCTTGACTTTGATGCTCGAGTGAATCCAACAATTGATGAGATTGCACGCTTTGATGACTCAAGCCTCACCGATCTACTAACACAGAAGGCAATCGAGGATGCCGCACCAGAGTACGACATGTCCGATGAGCAGTTCATGAATTTAAAGAGAGAATTGTTCGAGGACAGAGATGAAGAAGCTGGCACCTCAAGCCAACATGAGGTTCAAGATCAACCACAAAAGGGAGTCCAGTTGGACACTGTAGATGATGCACTCCGCGATGAGGTAGAAAAGGTATGTAGCTTTGCCACCTTCATCATGTGATTCAAAATCATAAGTATAATTCTAGGTTCCATTTTAGGAACAAAAATCATTGCTTTTTCTTCAACTGGTAGGGAATAAAAAATAGGGTTTAGGATTTAGAGTAGAAAACCCAAGAAAATTTTATGACTTTTAAACCCAAGACATCCACATCTTATTTTTCATTCCCTAAATCAAATTTGGGAGGCCTCTGACACCCCAGAAACCATGTCCATCATTTTCAAGCCAAAAGCCCCCCTATAAACCCTAAATCTGACATCATGGGTTTACAGGGGGTTTTTGGCTTGAAAATGATGGACATGGTTTCTAGGGTGTCAGAGGCCTCCCAATTTGATTTAGGGTATGCAAAATAAGATTGAGGGTTTTTGTTACAAAACCCAACCAAATGTTATGATTTTGAACCCAGGACATCCTGCCACTGTCACACTTGCCCTACCACTTGCCCCTTACACATGCCCCTGCCACTTGCCCCTCCCATTCCATTTGTGTAAATAGGGTTATAGTTTTTTCACAAATTAAAATCATATCTTTAAGTAATATGTTTTGGGAGGCCATTGGGACCCTAGCAACCATGACCATAATTTTTATGCCCAAAAAACCCCTGCAAGCCCAAAATCCGACATCATGCAACCAGAGCCCAATTTCTGCAGAAACTGGGCTCTGGTTGCATGATGTTGCAGAAACTGGGCTCTAGTTGCATGATGTCAGATTTTGGGCTTGTAGGGGTTTTTTGGGCATAAAATTTATGGGCATGGTTTCTAGGGTCCCAGTGGCCTCTCAAATAAGATTTCTTAAAGATATGATTTCTACTTGGGAAAAAACCCTTATTCTTATTCACTCTTGAAAAATGATATTTTATTAATTTATATAATTGCAAGATATTTTACGGGTTGATGAGTATGCCAGATGCAAGGGTGGAACCAGAGGGTCTTCTAGTGGGGGGATGGCATCGATCGGCCACTACATCGACAGAGTGGCTCAACACATTTTGGTGTTCCATCGACAATTATCGCCAAATGGAAAGATAGACATCATGAAGTTCAGGGTCCTCAGTCGAACGGTGAAGATGAGTCCCACCGTCCTACTATCAATCGTGTTGTTCTGATTAGGCATAGTGTAGCTTTATTTTTGTTCTCAGACACACGATCTGGTCGCTATTGCAGGGCTAGCTGACATTACAGATCCCTTGGCTATAAAGAATGAAATTGTGCAGCCCTCTCTACTTCAGCAAGCAAAAAAGGGATCTGAGCCAAGCAAGAAGAAGCGTAGACTAGAGTAGCTTAGGCATTCAAGCTTTGATGATCTTTGTGATACTACTCAATGTAAATAAAGAATACCATTTTCAAATAATTTTCTCTTCCCGTTTACAGAACATTGTTTCCTTTTCTATGTTAAGTAAAATTGAGTATTATTTCCTTTTGCATGTTCTATTAAGGTTTGATGTTTATTATTTCATTTTGATTTTGTATATATTGAGAGTGCATGTAAGTAAATTAATAGATTGCAAACACATTGAAAATAAATTTAAGATTGCACATGCAAGGCCAATGCTAAAAAAGACATTTTATTATATTGATGCCCATAGGCAGAGTACAAGGTAGATGCCCATAGGCAAAGTACAAGATAGATGCCCGTAGGCAGAGTACAAGTTGGAGCATACAAAATCCCTAAGTGCCCTTGGGCTTCCTAAGATGTACAATAACTTGCATGTTTGCAGCGGTCACCGTGACCATTTTCCTATGGATGGCAGCTAGTTGGGTGTCACCCATGAGGTCTACTAGGTAGGCCTCAGATGCATGCTGCAGCACAAGCAAGGCATCTCTAGAAATACATAGGGAGCCTCCACAACTCCGTGCCTATAAAACCGGGACATTGCACTAAGGTTGAGGTCCTGCATGACTTCGCGTACCACCCTTGCGAAGCTGGCCATCGGGATTAGCAGATTAATCGGCTTCTGAAGCTTTCTGATCTCCCATAGTGCCACTGTCCCTGGCTTGAATCTGTATCGCCTCATTAGAGGAGGGCGAAGGGCCTCTTCCTAGATGTTGAGGGCCTCTTTGACCTGCACTTGGAGCTCGATCACCTCTCCCCCGTTGGCGTGGACCTTGATTGTCTATTATTCTCTTGGTCCTCTGCTCTGTCCTTCATTGCTCCTCTTTCACATGCTCCTCCTCTATCCTCTTCGAGTCATCCGTCTCTATTAGAGGATCTTCTTGTGCCTTCCTCTATCCCTCCTCTTGTGCCTTCCTCAGTCCCTCTTGCTCCCTATCTAGCTTCCGGATTGGTAGTTTCTCCCTTCAACGAGGATCATCAAGGGGAGAGGGGGGGGCTATCACTCTCTGTCTCTGAGTCTGGAGGTGGGTCTGGCTGTTCTAGTCTCCGTGGTGCCTTGATCTTGGCCTGGACATGGGGGATGGAGAGAGTGTGCAAGAGAAAGGGTGAGGGTGCAAGAGATAGGGTGGAAATATCAGGGGCAAGTGGGGGGTGGTGTGGGAGTGGAGAGCTCTTTAAATAGTGAAATGAAAATGAGGGCGCATTCTCTTATATAGGGAAAAAAACCCTAATTTTTTAAAAATACTTGTTTCAATTAAAAACCTTAAAAAAGTAAAATTAGTGCAACCTTGAGCTAAATACTTATAATCAACATCCCAAGACACAAAATTTCTCATTTATACTGCAACTCACATCCATTATACATTGGCTTTACTGCAAATCACATAACTAAAATTACAACTAAATCCTGAAACTTATGCATGGGCATCCACATTGGAAGAGTCTCCACCATTATTTTCATCTATCTCCACCCATATGTGCCCTTGTCTATGATGGGTTGCACGCCAACTTGCATGATTCTGTCTTGCATTTGATGAGTTGTATATTCTTCTTCGACGTTCTGTGTTAACATCTTGCACTGCATGGGATACTAAGGACTCTTTTAATGCTAGTGTTGTAGCTGGTCTTATTTTGATATGCCTGTACCACCATTGAACCAATTGAACCATTGGGCCTGACTTAGTTCTACCACCCCCGTGTTGGGTCGCTCTATTATATGAACAACGTGCTTGCCAACGCAATCTTTCCATGCCCTAAGTAGACCACACTCCGATGCTTCCATAATTCCATGCCATGTATGGTGCATGAGCATATAATATGTGCTGCCAAATAGAAAAACAAATCAATAAATATAGGACCACTCAATATGCATAGCTCAATGTCTAAGTTAGAGATTACCATGTACTGTGTGAAATGATTCTTTCCCCAAGCTGTCTCCATATTCTAGCTAAAGTCATTCACAGTATTGATGAAACACTGTGCATCATCTTCTTTGAATCTTTTCTTTTGTCGTAAAGGTACCAAGCTATCAAGAGCTAACCACACTTGTGCCTTTTCCAATCTTTTCTATCCCTTTCCCCCTCATTCACAACAGGCATTGTGTAACTTTCTCCATACATCAAACTCATTAGCATGTTTGAGCTTGTCATTCTTCTTCTTTGCAGAAAGCAATTTTAAAGCCTTGACACCACCAAAGCTTGGCTTACAAGGAACATTGCCTATTTTTCTAGATCTTTTCTCATCTTTTGTAATCTTTACTTGCCCAAAGTGTAGTCCCATATCTGAAAGAACCTTTTCAATTCTTGCAATCATCCTCTCACTCTCTTGTTGGGGCTTCAAGTTATATGCATCAATGATGTATAGATGCATCAACTTTTCAATTATTCTCACAATAGCATGAAGCACACAAATGTGTACTCGCTCAAGAGGAATTCCAAGAATTGGGCTCCATGATGGATCTTTCCCTGAAGCATCCCTATCTGGTGTCTTAGTTTGATCTATCTCTGCAAGTTCAGAGGCCCATTGCTTTTCATTCTTTTTACCACCCTTTGCAGGTACTCTTGTTTGCATGCATAGTGGACAAGGATGGCTTGTATTTGCTCCATGTGCCACATTAAACATACATTTAATAGACTTGAGGTCAGCAACTAGATGCCATTCTACATGGTAGGATCCATAGCCCTCAACTTCAAGTAGCTCACCATTGTTATGACCTTTGATCACACTTGGGATATCGGTTTGGTCAAAAAACCACTTCAAAATTGAATGTGACTCTTTCGACACCTGTAAAAAAAACTCACATGTTATTTCAAAATATTCTAAGTCTTTTTGCATTATTGCATTAAAATACAAATTTCCATTATACCTCAAAGGCAGCCAACTACCAAATCTCCTGTTCTGATTGCACATTGAACTGTCTTGCATCATCAACAAGCTCAACTTCAAGGTCCAGTATTCTATTCATCATTGTCAAACTAACCCTTGAACTTTGACCACCTCACTTTCATGAAGCTTTAGTACAATCTTTAGAGTACCATTGCATTCTTCCATAGGCATATCATAAAACTTCACCATGGCTTGTAGAACTCTTCAAACATCCATCATAAAGTTATTATTGACTATCAATTCCAATTCTTTAGTCTCTCCAGCCTTTGTTTTCAAAGTTAGTGTACTACATACATGCTAGGATGCACCGAATAAATCAAGTATGCCCAAATTGAGTGCATGCCTGGCCTTATCAACATCAGTCATTTTAGGAAGTGAGGCTTTAACTTTTGCTCCCACAGAAAAACATGATTGCATTGAAATGCTCCACAACTTTGTTCATTGACTCAAATGTTATCTCTGATTTTAGACTTTTGAATTTTGGATGTTGTATAACAGACTCCAACATTTTTTTTGTAAACACTTCACCCATAGTGTCATAGTGTTCATCATAGATAGACATGAGTTTTGAAACACTCCTACAAGCTCTCACTCGACGCTTCCAGTGACCACTTTTCTTGGATATTTCATCCATTGGCACAATTTCCTGTTACATAGTCTTGGACCCATTGGAGTATCCTTCATGAATGATAATGTTTTCTCTAACTTCTTGATCTCATCCTTTAGAGCTGTGTTTTGCATCTATAAGTGAATTGCATTTATAGTACTCTCTCCCAATTGAGTATCTAATGTTTGAACCGTTACCTATAATTCTTGATTTTTCTTCTCTATGCCATCATATGCAGACATTTGAACACTTACCAAATGTTGATTCCAAGCCTCCAACATTGCGATCCTTTTGTCTCTTTCATTAAGCAAAGATTGATATTGGCTGTAAAGGCTACTTGCTCCATGACCAATTAACCTTCGTCAATATCCTAACAAACCATTCTCACCCTTACATAGAAACTTTATTAAGCCAGTCAAATCCATGGAATTGAGGAGTCTGACAAGTTTGTGGATCTACTGGATATATTTTCCCTTCTAACCACAAATCCGTATGTTCTTTTCCTTGATTTTGAAGAGCTACTAAATCACTTTCACTTGCTAAGGAGGATTCATTTCTCTTTAAAAATGGTGCATTCTCTGCATCGATTTGAAAATGGATATCCAACTTTTTTTAATTCTGAGCGGCTTGCATGATTTCATGCACTTTCCACCTAATATAATATATATAACATTGACATTAATAAATAATATACAAACATGACATGTTTCAGAAAAGTATCAAACCAAGCAAAAATGAAAACCCCAATTGCATGCAAAATCTAATGATTGAAATCTATAAATTCAAAAAAACATTTACTTATCATCAAACACTGTTAATCTATGTGAATGAACAATACCTCATAGGAATCTTTGAAGAAAAAACGTGATCAAACTTGTCCTCCTCAATGGTCCCTCTTGTAATCCAGGATGCTAAAATTGATGGATTTTTCTCCAATACTAATTATATGCTTCCAAACAACTCCAAATCTATTTCTAACCATCTGCTATAAAAAAACTCAATAGTAAGAGTGTATCTTTTAAAACAAAAAAATATTTCTTCCTCTTTAAATCATGTATTAAAAGAAAACAACAAAATAACCAAAACAAACTACAAATTAACTACTTCTTTAAATTTGCATCATAAAATCTTATTATTTTCATTGTCTTGTATTGTTCTAAAGGTTTTCTCACCTGAATCTCCATGCAAGTTGCTCTGATAGACCCTAATTTGAGTTGAAAACTCAAAAAATTCTAAAACTACATGAATGAATAGTACCTGATTCTTGGAGCAAGATTCTTTGAAAGAAAAATGCGCTCAAACTTGACCCTCCCAGTGGTCCCAAATGTGTTCCAGGATTGATGAGGTTGATGGTTCTTTCTTCAAAACAAATTATATACTCCCAAACATCTTGAAATCTATTTCAAGCAATCTTCTATAGAAAACCATTGATAGTAAGAGTGAAAAAGACTCATTTCTCATGGAATTTCTTACAAAACAAACAAAATTTTCAACGTTTTCAAACCATGAAATAAAACAAAACAACACAACTACACAAAATGAACTATGAACTAACTATCTCTTCAAAGTTACATCATTAACAAACAAATCTCGTCATAATCACTATGTTGCATTGTTCCAAAGATTATCTCACCTGAACCTCCATACAAGGTGTCTGGATGGACCCCAAACCTTCACAAATGGTTCGAAATCATGCACCCTTCGAGATTGCATCAGGAAAAGTAACTAGTATTGAGAGATGCGCAAAAGAAAGATTGATTCTCATGCATCAGCAACTGCAATGCCTGAAAGTCAATCTTCTTTGATCCTTTCTCTAAGAATCTCATTTAGTAGCTCCTAAGCTCCAAACACCTTGCATTATTCATGGCTCGCTCAGAACATTGATTGCCTTGTCTTCCTGAATGAAATGATTTCAGATCATGGGAGAATCTCATATGAGAGAGGAAGTGGCAAGATTTGAAGCAGAAGTGCCCAAAATAGAGAAAGAAGAAGGTAGCTTGAATCTGATTCAAAAATCTTGAACGATTTGAAAGAATGAGAGTGAAATGGGAGGGAAATATAGGTAGAGAAGAGAAGTGATGAGATTTTGGCATGAGAGTCCATCCCATGAGAGGGAGAATAGAGAAAGAAGCTTCCCACTCGAGAGCCAACAGGAAATTTGAAAGAATGAGAGTGAAATGGGAGGGAAATACATGTAGAGAAGAGAAGTGACGAGATTTTGGCATGAGAGTCCATCCCATGAGAGGGAGAATAGAGAAAGAAGCTTCCCGCTCAAGAGCTAGCACGAAATTTGAAAAGAGGGCTGGAGCAAAGAAATTTTCAAAATGGTGCTCAAAAATGAGGGGGAAGCAAGAGGAATGAGAGAGAATGAAAGGAGTGTCGTAGTTGGATGGGAGGATTTGGTTTCAGGTCAAATGGTTCAAGTTTGGTTGAGAAACTAGGTTTCTCGGTTTGGTTATAGTTTAAAAAACGTGATGGGAGAGTTGAGGCAACAAGTGGGTGCTCCACCTTATTGTTTGGGCCATTGAATAAAGAAATAGAGAAATCAAGCCACTTCCAATATTCTATTGCCCTCCACTAGCCAATATTCTATTGGGTTTTATTCACCTTATCCTTCCATGTCACCAACCTAAGGGCTCTCTTACAAGGCCCTTTTTGAGTCCAAATTTTTTGTAATGTGGTACTCCAATGGTGGGCGGTTCCCTTACACAATGGTGGATGGAGCAGATTTAGCAGCATACAGCAACAACAACTGCAGTGACTTCTACAACATCAGTGGCGGTCTCTGATGCGACAAGGGTGTTGGCAGTAGAAGTGTTAATGGCGAGATCTGAGTCTACAGGTGTGTCTCTAGTGTCATCCACCAGGTTCGCTTTTTGGGCACAATATATGAATGTGTAGCTGCAGTTTTGTTCGTAGTTGCTCACGCAGATAACTTCACAAATTGGTGCAGCGGGTGAGTCTACGAGAGTGACCAACTTGGAGGCAAAAATTACGTAGTTGCACATGGAAAATGAGACTCTATGAGGGTAGCAAGAGCGGTGCATCAACTAGAGGACAGGATGACAGTCCTAGAAGCCAGGGTTCAAGTGGCGAAAGCACATTCGGAGGCCACACAGCAGTTGCATGTGGAGTATGTGTCGAGCATTGAGCATGAGTTGCTACACCGACGTACTATCGATGCATTGGCAGAGTATTTGCGGGCTTTTTCGGGGAATGTGAGTGTCAATATGGAGCAGATGGGCTCGCTCTTGGAAGCCCTTCAGGGTGGATAGACAGGTGGCAAGATGGAGTGTGGCTATTGTTCCACAAGGCCTATCAGGATCTGGTTCTGCATGAATGACAACCCAAGACAAATAGAGATATGGGAGCTGGTGCGGGCTCCGGTCAGCAACAGGGTCCACAAGTGCCGAATAGTCCTGGAATAGTCCTGGACCAAAGGAGTCTAGTACATCTTCGGGAGGCGGTGGTGCAGATAAGGAAAAAGGAGTGGTTGCGGAGTCAGTGCAGATTAAGGAGGATTAGCAAGCCAAATATGAAGAGCTGGTAGAAGGCATTGTGGAAGCTATTTTTCGCAATAGTAAAAGAACAGATGCGTTGAAGCAGCATAGGTGTTCACTTTCTTTGTGGTTGGAATTGTGTGCCCATTCTTTCAGTCTGTCACTACCTCCTCGTCCTCCTTGGTGGAAAGAGGCAGATAAGTTTCTTGGGAAGTATTATAATAAGTGCATGCCTTTTCTTGGGTTGCCAGATCCCCTTCCTATGAGACAATGGTGATTCAAAGACCATCGACAGCACAGGAACAGTGGCAAAAACAATTATTATCTGGTGCTAGATAGATGAAGTATTACCCACAGAGTAGTGGCCTAAACTGCTAGCAGGTAGTGGATAGATCTAAGCCGCATCTATTACAGTGGCTAATGGATTTGGAGCAGGATCAAAGATTGAAGATTTTCATGCAAAAGAGGCAGTTAGAGACGACTACAACTGCTGGTTCGAGTGGAGCGATGATGCAGTTGTAGGCAGAGTTACCTAAGAGCAGTGATGCAGGATTGAACAAGGTGGGTGCATTGTTGCACCTATTCAGTACATTTCTAGTTCGAATGAAGAGTAGAACTACGACGATGGTTGCGAAAGGGCCTCGTAGAATAAAGATCAGAGATGTTTAAAATGCGGGATGCTTTTGGACAAGCAACATAAAAAATGTCTGAAAATGCGGGAATGCTTTTGGACAGGGAGGAGAAATAACAAAGGACATTTAGATAGGCATTGCGACTACAGAGAGTGGATGTTTTTCTAAATTTTTTCAAAATGAGATGCTTTATAATTCTTGTGTACTGAGTGAAGGGTGAGATTTAACTTACTACACCTAGTTCTCTATCGAGGCTTTGCCTAAAATGATTGTTGCACATACACTTTGCACCATGTAAGGCATCTGACTTCAGTCTGCTGGGGATGTGCATGTGAGGTTCGCAAAGATCACCATGAGTGCCATGTGTTATTTCATAACCATGCGGGTTAGGAGCAGTGACCATGAGGGGTGTGCAAGGGTAGGTTAGCCACAAGGGTTGACGGTTCGGATCTCCAAGTGGTTGGGGTCTTCAACGGCTACTTCTCTAACCATCATACAGTTCTGTACGCATGCTATTACTAGCATTTTGATGTCATTCTGTACATAGATGTGTGAGCTATTGCTCTAGAATACAGTGTTCTTCAGTGTCCTATCATTCTCTTGCATATTTGTATTCCGTTCTCATGGATGCTATGCATATCGTTTGTTTGTTGTTTCCCGTAGCATCTGCGTGCATTTATGATGCTACAGCACGTGTCTAGCTCTACACCGTGTTCAAAATGGATATATGGCCATGGATAAATGCCCCTATGGCATGGAGTGGCACGTGTTGAGCCCCTTTTAAATACAATTTAGAGGTTCCAATAATAGTTTGAAGTAGTGACCTTCCAACTTGGTGTGTGAGTACAATTCCAAGAAACCATGTAAGCTTTAAGGTCAAAGCTTGAATCTACATGTACGAGTAGCCTGACCCATCTACGATGGGTAAGTGACCCGCTCCGATGGGTCTCAAGGTGGTGAAATATCTCTAATTTCAAGAAATAAAATTTCAACCCTAGGAGTAGCTTGGCTTAGCTCACTCAATCTTGGTTATGGGATAATAAAAGTGAAGTATAGATGGTCAACCTCCAATTTAAATAGATGGGCTTTCCATATTTTGTATAACATTCATGTTTCAACTAATGGGAAATTTTTTTTGATATGAATTTCCAATTTACCACCTACCCCATGAGACCTATTCTCTCTCTCTCTCTCTCTCTCTCTCACACACACACACACACACACACACACACACACACATTTTTTAGGGGGGTAGAATTACACATACACACACACAAACACACACGTGCACACACACACACAAAGGAGGGCAGAGAGAGAGAGAGAGAGAGAGATAGAGAGAGAGAGAGGGTAAGGGTTACAATTTGGCCAATATCATCAAATTTATTAGGATTTATTCATCTTACAAGCAACATTGAGCCATTGAAACATAGGAGTCCTAAAAGGTCCGAAAATATTGCATTTGCAAAGTTTGCAAGCTTTGTTATACATTTACCGTGTAAGGGAAAATCATCAATAGGTTTATAAGGCAAGCTTTTGAACTGTTTGTTGAAAATGCATGGCCAAAGGAGCTAGACGTCCCCTTGGATTTCTTGCTCATGCTTGTTGAGTGTGTTATAAGCAATCCAAATAATCTCATTGAGTTTGGAATATAAGATTGAAGGAACACATCAAGCATGAAATCTTCAAGATCAAAGCATTATACAAATGTATTCAATTCCATAAGACTCTAATAAGCTTGCCTGAGTTTAAAGGTGTCCATTCGACTTGTTTAGGACTGGAGCATGTACCACCATGGTCATTGTCTCATCTGCATGAAGAAAAATAATTAGACTTAGTTCCTCCAGATCACTATGCAGTTGCCTGTGAAAATCATGATGGGCAAGTCGAGAGGTTGTGGGCACGAGCTCAAAATTGTTTAGTATTCTAGTCAAGAAGGTTGCATTTTTTATGTGCCACATCGCATTCGAAGGGTTGTACCACATGGCATTGCCCTTTGTCTATGAGATGGCACCTCACGAATAAGTAAATAAAGACAAATTGATAGATATAGCTATAGATGTGCTCTTCTAGAGGTTATGATTCCCTTCTATTGTGACTTCCAAAATCTGTATGCAAGTCAGCTCAACTTTGGATCAAAAGAAGAATTACATGACGTGATTGCCAGATTTCTCATTTGGAGCAGAAATTGTTGATGAGATTCTCCAATCAAGCATCACACTTCGGCCTACAATAAAGATGCTATAGCTTTGCTGGCTATGGCGATGGAGCGACAGAAGCTTTCATCCAATTGCTAGTGATAAAATTTTGCATATAATTATATGGCATGGCTTCCCACAATCATCAGATCCTGGAGCAAGGAAGCTGGCACACAACTACGAAACCATCGCGAAGCTTGCACACAACCTACGGAACATTAGATAATCCATATCTTATGTTTGACAATGAAACTACTAGGGTTTCGTGATCCCATCCATGGTTTTGGGTTAAAAGAATCATAGCAGAGTGCGGTGAACATTTAATAAACTAACATTACACAGTACGCATTGATGGCCCTGTTGAGAAAAATTATCATAGATGTGATGTTCTACCCTTTCTAAGTGCATCATAATTACTTAAGGCTGGCATCAAACTAAAGGCTTGCAATGGTGGGAACACGCACATAGTTAGGTTCATCAAAGAGACTCCAAAGATCACAATCTTTTGATACAATGAAAAGCATCCCAAGGAACTGGTACATATCAGCTTACCTCCAAGGATCAACACAGCCAGAGATGTGTGCTTGTGCCTCGCAATAGCCATATCAAAAGATGAAGATATGTTAGCCAAGAATTGTTTGTGATCAATAAGCTCATAGATTCCAAAAAAATTGTTGATGCATGGAATGGCCTGCGGACCTAGCCTGGGACCTGCTAGTTATTTTGCACAATGGCACACAATGGCTCATGAAATCAAGCAACACTGAGACCCATTGGTGGGGGGGCAGGAGGAGGAGGAGCAATCATTCACGCTGAAATTCGATCTACTTCCCTCATGCTCGTTGGGCAAACATTTTTGCTACTACTACTACTGCTGTCGTCTCTGCCTCTACCCCTACCCCTGGCTCTTTTTTTCTTTGTCGTCGCAATGGCTCATCAAATCAAGCAACATTGAGACCAATTGGTAGGGGGGGGGGAGGAGGAGGAGGAGAAATCATTCGCAATGAAAATCCATTTACTTCCCTCATGCTCATTGGACAAACATTTTTGCTGCTACTGCCTCAGGCTCTGCCTCTACCCCTGGCTCTTTTTTGCTTTGTCATCCATCAACTTCTATTACTCATCTACCCCCTAGATGCCTGCATGATGCACTAAGCCCTTCCTTAAGGAAATAGAGAGATCGATGAGTCCATCTCTCTCTCTCTCTCTCTCTCTCTCTCTCCCTCTCTCTCTCTAGGTATGTCTCGTAGGCCTCCAAAAATAAATAAATATTATTAGTAAAATTTTATTAAAACGAAAATATTAATGAAAGAGATGTCTCTCTCTCTCTCTCTCTCTCTCTCTCTCTCTCTCTTGTCCTCTCTGTCTCTCTCTGTTCTGCCCCCCCCTCTCTCTCTCTCTCTCTCTCTCTCTCTCTCTCTCCCCCCCCCCTTTTTGCACCTTTGGTCTGCTCCTGTAATCTGCAATCCAGTCAGACTGCATACACAACCGCTCCGTGTATGCATGCAGTCACGTGTACCCATGCCAACGTGCCACGTTGTGCCTACCCACGCATGTGGCTTTCAATCCACACCATGTGGCACATAGAGGGCACTCTGCGCCCTGTGCCATGTGGCACTTCGTGCCCCGCACCAACAATGCCACATGCGCCATCCAGTTCCGTCGCCACCATCCTACACACTGCTCTAGATGCTCTGCCTTTTGCGTGCCACATGTCTGACCTTTTGTGATGCCATGTGTCCACATTTATGCTCTCTCTCTCTCTCTGCTCGTTTACTCTCTCTATCCACATTTATGCTCTCTCTCTCACTGTGTCTACACTCTGCACTGTGCAGCTCTTCACATTTACTCTCGCGGAGACACGTGGCACGATGTGCAGTCGAAGCACATCTGCCTCTCAACTCAGTGCGTGCCATGCCTAGCCAGCGTGTCTGCTCCCGTCATCTCCGTGGATCAATCTCTGTCCCGACGCAAGTCGACATGTGTCGCTGCCCATATTTTAGGCCTACCCCTTCCATTTATCCCCTCCATCCTCATGCGCAGCTTCCCAGTCTGAGCACTGGAGCAGCTATTGCATCCCATGTGTTGCGAGCTCTACCTCCAAAGCCGCTGTGTCTACCACATGGCTACATCTTCTGCAAGTGGTGCCGCCACATCTCATCGTCCCGTTGGCTCTGCAAGTGCATTTACTGTCCCCTGGAGTTATGGACCGTTGGATCAACTGCACCTCTCTGCTCTATCCACGAGACAGTCGCCGTTGTATTACCATGTGGATTGTTTCTCTGCCTCTGTTGCTCTACATTGTTTCTGTTCGCTCGCGCCACGTGTCACAACGCGACTCTCCTTTCTCTTCATTCCCAAACCTCCTCCTCCCCTTCCCGAACCTCCCACAAACCTCTATCCTGTTCTCTCCAAACCTCCAGAGTGCTCCACGTGGATCTCTTCCTTAAAGAATAGTATAGAATTATAGATGTACTATGATGTGATACGGGTTCATGAGGTAGCGACAGATCATCAATGGAATTCACGTTGTGTTATTCACATGAGTCTTGCCTTCTCTCCAACAAACTCTTCTTTTTTATAGCTGGCTATGCAGGTGTTGCCAGCTATGGCTATCGCTTCTCGCTAACACCACCCCTCCCGCTCCTCCTCCTCCTCCTCCAATGGCTTCCCATGATGCCCTCTCTCACAACCCCAAATTCAGACCTGCTCTCAATTGCATCCTCTTTCTTCTCTCCCTCCTTGGCACCAACCTCATCACCTTCTACCTCGGCCTTTCTTGGCAATCCTCCCCCCTCCCTCATGCAGTTCCTCAGCTCCATCTTGATCACTTCCACTTCTCCAACCTTGCCCTTGCCTTGTCATCTGAGCTCAATCTCACCCAGTCCAGTCTCCGAGACACAATGCAGGAGCTGGCGGACGTGAAATCCCAGCTTCAACATTTCAAGGAGATGTCCAGCAGCTTCCTCGCAGGTGCTTCACAAGACAATGCTTCGAGTGACTCTGGTGATCCTTGGTTGCGGTGGGGAAGCACGATGAAAGATGATCAATCCATGGGTAAGGGTAAGGAGCTGCAAGAATTCATCTCTGTGAGAAATCTTCCCCTCGGGTGGAGTTCGGCCCTTGCATCTCGAACCTTGGTGTCCCCCGTTGGCCATGCCTGTGCGCTGCAACAAGAGGATGTCAAGAGGTACATGGACTACGAGATAGGCGGAGATTGCCCTGATGATCAGAGTCTAGCTCAGCAATTGACAGTGCGCGGCTGCGAGCCTCTCCCTCGCCGCAGATGCTTCGCTAGGACTCCTCCCAATTTTCGAGAGCCGTACCCGATTCCTGACTGTTTTTGGACCATCCCACCTGATGAAAACATTCTCTGGACGCCTTACACTTGCAAAAGCTTCGGATGCCTCAACGACCGGAAGAAAAAGAAGATTTTTGAAGATTGCATCGATTGCTTCGAGCTACATGGCCGTGAGAAGCATCGATGGGAAAAGCATGGGAGTGATCTGGATTACTCAATTGACGAGGTGTTGGAGTTGAAGAAGGGCACGATTCGCATTGGGATCGATATTGGCGCGGGATCAGGAACTTTTGCAGTGCGGATGCGCGAGAAGAATGTCACCATTGTCGCCACCACTCTTAATCTCAACGGACCCTTTAACAATTTCATTGCTCTGAGAGGTGTTGTTCCTTTATTCCTGACGATTGCACAGCGCCTTCCCTTCTTCGACAACACTCTCGATATCGTCCACTCGATGCACGTCCTCAGCAACTGGATACCAACCGAGACACTGGAATTCTTGCTCTTCGACATCGACAGAATTCTCCGGCCGGGGGGCTTGTTTTGGTTGGACCATTTCTTCTGTCTCCGACCACAAGTGGAAGAAATATATGTGCCCTTAATCGACAAACTGGGCTACAACAAGCTGAAATGGGCGATAGGGCCCAAGCTGGACCGGGGCCTTGAGCTGCAAGAAATGTATATATCGGCTGTTCTTGAAAAGCCCATTTCTAGCACCAGAGGCTCGTGAAAGAGGAGGTAAGAAAGGTATTTGTTATCACGGATGTTCTCTTGGAGGAGGTAGGCAGGAAGAGCTGCATGACATGCAGCGCGGTTCTTGTCCGCGCAGGTACTACATTCCACCAGCTCGAACTCCTGGCTGTCTAATGTAGTATACGAGTATAAAATTGATGGAGGGATACTTTGGCCGATGGATCCTCGATTTAAGCTTCCGTTTAGATTGAGGTTTTGGAGTTTGCAATTGCAACGTTCGTGACTCGTGAAACCGCCGCAGTCACACGCATGGTTCATATTTTATGTCTTATCAATTTTCAAGCTTTTATGTTCCATCTGTAGCATATATTGTCCTCATGAGTCGTACATCTTGTAAAACTGTCGATTCCATTTTCACACATTAAACTCGATCCTGGCTGGTAGCTGTATTGATGATTGAGACTATGAAGAGCATGCTTTATTTTGATTTTTTGATTTACTTAAATTTTATAGAAAGAAGCAAGTCGAATGGCTTAAGCACAAAGTGATTTGCCTATAGCATTTAGTTATTTGAATTGTACATATAACATTTTTCAATTTGCATTCAACACAAGTTATTTGAATTTAGCAAATACCAATTTAAATTTAACACATAGCACTTTGCTTTTAGAAATTCCAATTTAGCATATAGCAAATTGGATTTAATTAATTCCAATTTGCTTAATAACTCTTTGCATTTTACGCATAACAATTTGCATTTAATCTTTGCACATAGCACTTTGCACTTTGCATTTATCAAATAACCACATGTATAGTGTGGGGGGCACCGCTGTCTGATTACTATTGTGACGTCAAAAATTGATATTTTTAACTTGGCATTGATATTGTTTTTCTCTATGTTTGATAAGAGTTTGAGTATCAAGTGATAGCCTAGCGGCTCTCACTTATTTCTATTTTCTATGATATTGTATGGGATTGAGAGGATGAGTGGAATGGCTCATTGTAAATACCATAGGTATGAATTATAAATACCTTGGTATGGGGTAAGAGTTATTTGTGTATTGGATATTATGGAGTTTTTAGAAAATAGGAAGAGTGAGTCATATAAAGAGGTGGGCTCATGTCCATGTATTCCAATAATATAAGAGAGGCCACATGCCAAGCGTGTGGAAGGCATGTGGAGGAGTGTGAAGTCAAGAGGAATCCTTCTAGAACTCCTATGTGGAATAAGGAGGATGTGGACATGTGGAAAAGAGATGGTCCCTATGGACTCCATGTAAGGAGACTCTTGACTTTCTCAATATTTTAAGAGTCTTGAGCATCTTGTGATGGGACACATGGCAAGAGTAGCCAAAAAGGACATGGATGGTGACATACGTGCTTATGTGATTGATGGGGAAAGGAATCTACAGGCAGCAATTGTAAATGGGTGAAGGAGGGTAAAAATTCTCTATAAAAGGAGCCCTCCTCTCCCTTGTTCATCAATCTCTTCCACCATTAGGCCTCATGTTGCTGTAGCTCTAGTCTCCCCAAGCCTCTTCCATGAGCCTTCTCTCCCTCTTGTAGATATTCTCTTATGTAGACTCTTGAGTCCATCTCTCTCTATGAGTAGTCTTCGAGCTTCCACTCCCTCTTGTATGTATGAAACCTCTTCTTCTCCCTTGTGTTTGTAGTGTTGAAGTGGATTCTTACTCTATTTGTAATGAAGGTCACTTCAGGTTCTCTCTCTCTTGAGTGTCCCTTCCCTTTTCTTTCTTTCAAAGCCTTAAAAGTTCTTTCTATTCGGCTGCTCACTATGCACACATGGTCCCTCTGTTCCCCAGCCACCATGTAAACTTCTTCCCCTCTTCTAGACGAAATCTATGAGGGGTGGATCATTGATGAAGGTGGAGTCTTGAGGGAGCATCCTGCTCAGGCGAAATTAGCCTGGTGGAGGGTAGTTTTCATAACAGTTTGACCCCCTGTTAGTGTTTTGCTCATAACTTTCTGCTCGATAGTCCGATTGTAATGAAATTTATATCAGCATGAAGCTCTCTTCAAGCCGCATGTTTCTATGTGATCAGATCTTGAATCAGATACTGCTGCAAAAAGTTATAAGTCTCCTCGGGGGGGTCACTCATCATATGTAACCCTATCACGTGAGTTCAAAAGAAGGATATTTTTTATTCCTAAAATTTACAGAAATAAATATACATAAAGGACTATTTAAAATAGTTTTGGAAAAAATTTACAGATTTGTATAGAAAAGGGCTACATTTTATTAATGAAAAAATTTACAGATAAGGGATTTTAAATATAGGCCTTGAACGCATGTGATATAGAGGGTTTATACATAGTGACACCCCCGAGTAAGTCTCTGTGTTTGACAATCTGTTTTCATGATAGTTTTTACCCCCTTCCAGTAAACTGTCCATATCTCTTCAACCGTCTGTCTGTTTTCAATGAAACTTATATCAACATGAAGCCCATCTCAAGGCGCATCTCTTTGTGTGCTTGAATCTCTAATATCATGTCTCTATTGAAAGTTATAGGCCTCTGTGTCTAATGACAGTTTGTAGAGTGTTTTGAGCTAAGTGTAAAGGTGTCTATGAAGGAGGTGCAATATTTCCTTGGAATCTACCCATCCGACCTAATCAGCCCCTTCAAACTCCTCGATATATATCAGTTCATGTCATGTTGAGTCGCAAAACAACGTATCGCTCTTGTCTTTGGCGCAAACTGGCTCACTGAGATTATGGCCTATGCTGATCCTTTCCTTCTCCCTATGCTTGATTACAACATCACTTGGGATGTTACCATCTTCATTCTCATCTGAGGAAGGAAAGTATGGTGTGGTATCTTGGCATAAAAGCTTCTTTCTAATGTCCCATTCTCAATGATAAATATCTTTGGCAGTCAGTTCGAAAGCAGCAAGAAGTGAAGAGGTGCATGAAGTTTATTACCCCCAACTTCATGTCACATCTTTTGGTGGAGACGCCGGGTACGTTTGGTATTGGATTCATCCCACCTTACTAAACGGTCTCAGGTGTACTTGATTGCATGTTATGCCTAGAAGAGGCATGTGTTTTGATGAGATAAAGAAGATGCTTAGAAGAACTCCGTTAGAAGAGATTGCAACCCGTTTAAGAGAACTTGAAGATTGTGAAGGTGATGCTCAAGCTATTCGCACAATCACCATGATCATATCCTTTATGTTTGCACTGTTGAATATGTTGGTGAATCGACAACGCCGGCAGCAGGCACAATGATAGATTGGGGATTGTTCCATGCATTGGCAGCTTGGTGTGAAGAAGAGTTGAGTCTTTGGGTAGTTTTTGACTATAACATTGGAGTGGTGATTCTTAATGCTTTCAACTTCTTTTGCTATGCAAATGATAAAGAGTACAATATCTTGAAGCTTTTATATGCACTTCCTATTGTGAGAAGGGTGATTCTAGAATGCATGTATACACAATGTTTTTATGGTGCTGGTTGGTCACTTATTTTTGAAGATTTTGTTGAGGATCACATTGTGGAGGGTTTTCAACAAGTGGTTATGCATAATAAGTTGGTCTTGGTATACTAAGGCTCTGTGGGAT
Organism: Dipteris shenzhenensis; assembly: GCF_047967505.1. NCBI lineage: Eukaryota > Viridiplantae > Streptophyta > Polypodiopsida > Gleicheniales > Dipteridaceae > Dipteris > Dipteris shenzhenensis. The sequence goes on from NC_141626.1 coordinate 11,571,947, forward strand.
CTTGTTCGGATCTTGTTTGGGATATTATTTGGATCTTGGTGTTTCCTTTTTGTATTTCATCATGGTGAAGATTCCAGTGTTTCGAGGGACCCAAGGGGAAGACCCAGAGTCTTATCTCTGGGATTTTGTTCGAGGATGCTGGCTTTCTGGATGGTCCATGAAGGATCGGGCGAAGATTTTGCCTGATTTTCTTGAAGGTGTAGCCTTGAGTTGGCATGAGACCTTGCCGGACTTTACCAAGGAGGACTGGGACCAAGTGGTGGCAGCAATGAAGCAGAGATTTGGGGCAGTGGAGTTGCCAAATGCTTTGATGTTGCAATTGGACCGGTTCTATCAAGGAGAGGGTGAGTTGGTCTCTGCGTTGGCAATCCGATATGAAACTTTATGGACAAAGTATGAAAGGGCAGCTTTGCGAGCTGTGGCATTGGCATCATCGGCCCCTCAAAGTCTCTCAAGGATGGAGCACTTAAAGATGAGCAAATTTGTTATGGCTTTGGAGCCTCGTCTTCGCTCAAAAGTAATGAGAAAAGATCCAACAACATACGTGGAGGCGCTTCGCATTGCAACCAAGAAAGAAGCTTCTCTAAAGATCGAATCCTCTTTTGTGTCTTCAATAGCTTCAACTTCTAAGGTGGAGGTAATGGGCACTCCTCAGGTACCAAAGTCCTCTGAGTTAGATCATAATATCTCCCAATTGATGGCAGAGTTCGCTGATTTGAAATTGCATTTGGTTAATGCACGACAACCTAGAGCACCAAAGAGTGAAGATAGGCCTCGAGATAGGAGTGGGGTCACTTGCTATGAATGCAATGAAAAAGGTCACTATCGCCCCGAGTGTCCTAGATTGAGAAAGAAAGAAGAAAAACAAGTATCCTTGTTAGAAGCTTCTTCAGGGGATGAGGAAAGAGAGGTAATGATGGCTAAACGAGGGCGTGGTAAAGCAAGAGAAGAAGAAGAAAGCAAGGAAGAAGTAGATGAGGAAGATCAGGAAGAGGAACAACGTAGTAAGAAAAAGAAGGCATCTAGAATGAGAGTTAGCCAATCAGACTTTCCTTTAGGACAAGGAATTGGAAGCTATGAATTGTTGTCCGACCTTAAAGAAAAGGAAGCTCATATCACCTTTGGTCAATTACTTACTTTGTCTCCAAAACTACAGAAGGAATGAGGAAAACTAGCAAGCACAAGAGTGTCAAAGAAGAAAAAGAAGAAAAGTGCCATTCCTGTTATTCAAAAGGTAGATATAGATGTTGGTGATGATGTACTTGTGGTTGATGTCATCATTGATGGTCAAGTGACTTCTAATGTGTACATTGATGGAGGTGCATCGATTAATGTCATGAGTGAGAAGACCATGATAGATGCTGATTTAAAATACTCTAGTACTACCTCTCCTTATCGGATCAAATTGGCTGACAACACTAGGGTTAAGACCTTGGGAGTTGTGAAGAATCTAGAAGTGGATGTATGTGGAATTTCTGTGCCGACTACTTTTCAGGTGATCCCTACCAAATGTGCCTATCCATTGATTTTGGGAAGGCCTTGGCTACGCAAGGTGAAGGCTGTTCAAAAGTGGGATACTAGAGAATTGATTTTGCAGGGAAATGATAAGAAGGTGTGCTACAACATCAGAAGCCGCAAAAAGGAAGTTGTCAAGGAGGAGTCTTCAAGATCAGAGAGTTCAAGCTCTGACTTAACCGATGAAGAAGAAGAGATAGGGTGTAGCTCCAAGGAGTCCAACTCAGAGGGTGAGGTGGAAGGAGTGGCCTTTGGTCTTTGTCTTGGTGCTGATCGGGATGAGTCAGGAAGGAACAAGGTGGTGGTGCAAGAAGATCCTATAGAGACACTTCATGTGGAGGATGTGGAGCACACTAAACGACGCCAACGCAATGAAGAGCTTCTTGGTGATTCTCTATCAGGTAATGAGAAGCTCCAGTACTTGGATATGCTAGATGATTTTCCATGTCTCTTTGCAACAAGCTATTCACTGGTTCGACTAGTCTCTCTTGTGGAGCACAAGATTGAGTTGAAGCAAAAAAGCAAGCCAGTTGTGCAATGCTTAAGGCGATTGGGGGTGATCCAAGCTAAGGCACTAAAGAAAGAGGTAACACAACTACTTGAGGTAGGATTCATCTTTCCTGTTGATGATTCAGAATGGATATCTCCTGTAGTTGTCACACCAAAGAAAGGAAATAAGTGGCGAGTTTGTGTGGAATTTCGTCCTTTGCATGCATGCACTAAGAGGGATCATTTTCCTTTGCCATTCCAAGATGAAATACTAGACCAAGTAGCAGGGCATGAGATGTATTCTGTATGTGATGGGTATTCTGGGTACTTTCAAATTTGTATTCGGGAGGAAGATCAAAAGAAAACATCATTTGTCACACCTTGGGGAGTTTTTTCTGACAGAGTGATCCCTTTTGGGTTGACCAATGCACCAGCTACATTTCAAAGGTTCATGAGTCAAGTTCTTGAGCCTTACTTAGGAAAGTTCATAAGGGTGTTTTTGGATGATTTTTGCATTTATTCTCAGCACATAGATCACATGGAGAAGTTAAAGATGGCCTTGGCTAGGATTGATGAAGCAAAAGGGTGTCTAAATCCTAGCAAGTGTCATTTGGCTCAAACAAAAGTAGTCTTGTTGGGGCATATTGTGTCTGAGGAAGGCTTGCAAATGGATCCTGATAAGGTTCAAGCAATCATGGCATTGCCAAGTCCTGAGAGTGTCACTGGTGTTCGTAGAATTCTAGGAAAGAGCAAGTATTATCAACGCTTTTGTGATGATTTCACAGAGATAGTACATCCCATGAACTTGTTGACAAGAAAAGGAGTTTATTTCCAATGGGGTGTGGAGCAACAAAAGTCTTTCCAGCAACTTAAGGAGGCCATGAGTAAGGGCCCAATATTGAAGCCCCCTGATTGGTCTCAAGACTTTTATGTAAATCCAAGTGTATCTTTGCATTCAGTTGGTGTTGTATTGCTACAAAAAGGGGAGGCAGGTAGAATGCGACCCATCTATTATGCCAGCCGACAGCTTACAGATGTGGAAACAAGGTATGAAGAAATGGAGCAACAAGCTCTCTCTTTGGTGTTTTTTGTCAGAAAGTTTCGCTCCAATTTATTACCTCGACCATTTTTCTTCCTTACCTCTCACTCTGTATTAGCATATCTAGTTCGCAAGCCTAATCCTGGGGGGAGATTTACAAAATGGTTGTCAGAGCTTCAAGAGTTCTCTTTCTCTTTTGTCACTAAAAATACCACTAGGTCCACCATGGCAGATTTGCTCACAGGATGGGAGGATCTAGGAGAAGAAAAGAAATGTAAGGAGAATATTAAAGATGAAAGGGATACACCACCAATAGCTTTTGTTTTGTATTTTGATGGGGCTTTTAGTCCTTCATGCCAACAAGGAGCCGGGGGGATAGTCTTGATGAATCCTGAAGGTCAAGAGGTATGGGCAAGAGGACAAGAGCTTCCAGGTATCACAACTAACAATGCAGCTGAGTATAATGCTTTGATTCTTGGTTTGGAGGGTTGTCTTCAAAGTCAAGTTAAAGAATTTGAAGTAAGAGGAGATTCTCAGCTTATTATAAAGCAAATGCAAGGGCATTACAAGACAGGAACTCCTCATTTGAAGGAGCTTAATCAAAAGGCTATGGCACAATGTGGTGGGTTTGATTTTTGCAGGTTTGTTCGTACAAACAGAAAAGAAAATCAAAGGGCAGATGAGTTAGCTAAAGCCATTGTAGTGCCAGACCAGGGGGTGGTTTTTTGGGTAGACACTGGATGGCCAAAACTACAAGATGTTCAGGAATATGTGGAAGAAGGCATGTTGCCTCGAGGGTTAACTCCACAACAGAAGCAGAGATTGGTTACTTTTGGCCATGCCTTCATAAGGATTTTATATGAATGTCACAAATGGAACCTATCAGCTTGAGGATGTTGATGGCATGGTGATACCCGGACGCACCAATGAGTATCGCCTTAAATTCTTCTATGCTCAACCACCTTGAGGGCCAGCAGACCCTCTCTGTACTAGAGAGGATCTGCTGGGGGGGGAAAGATGTGACGCCAAAAATTGATATTTTTAACTTGGCATTGATATTGTTTTTCTCTATGTTTTATAAGAGTTTGAGTATCAAGTGATAGCCTAGCGGCTCTCACTTATTTCTATTTTCTATGATATTGTATGGGATTGAGAGGATGAGTGGAATGGCTCATTGTAAATACCATAGGTATGAATTATAAATACCTTGGTATGGGGTGAGAGTTATTTGTGTGTTGGATATTATGGAGTTTTCAAAAAATAGGAAGAGTGAGTCATATAAAGAGGTGGGCTCATGTCCATGTGTTCCAATAATATAAGAGAGGCCACATGCCAAGCATGTGGAAGGCATGTGGAGGAGTGTGAAGTCAAGAGGAATCCTTCTAGAACTCCTATGTGGAATAAGGAGGATGTGGACATGTGGCAAAGAGATGGTCCCTATGGGCTCCATGTGAGGAGACTCTTGACTTTCTCAATATTTTAAGAGTCTTGAGCATCTTGTGATGGGACACATGGCAAGAGTAGCCAAAAAGGACATGGATGGTGACATACGTGCTTATGTGATTGATGGGGAAAGGAATCTACAGGCAGCAATTGTAAATGGGTGAAGGAAGGTAACAAAATCTCTATAAAAGGAGCCCTCCTCTCCCTTGTTCATCAATCTCTTCCACCATTAGGCCTCATGTTGCTGTAGCTCTAGTCTCCCCAAGCCTCTTCCATGAGCCTTCTCCCCCTCTTGTAGATATTCTCTTATGTAGACTCTTGAGTCCATCTCTCTCTAATTTATTCTCTCTCTATGAGTAGTGTTGGAGCTTCCGCTCCTCTTGTATGTATGAAACCTCTTCTTCTCCCTTGTGTTTGTAGTGTTGAAGTGGATTCTCACTCTATTTGTAATGAAGGTCACTTCAGGTTCTCTCTCTCTTGAGTGTCCCTTCCCTTTTCTTTCTTTTAAAGCCTTAAAAGTTCTTTCTATTCGGCTGCTCACTGTGCACACATGGTCCCTTTGTTTCCCGAGCCACCATGCAAACTTCTTCCCCTCTTCTAGGCAAAATCTATGAGGGGTAGATCGTTGATGAAGGTGGAGTCTTGAGGGAGCATCCTGCTCAGGCGAAATTAGCCTGGTGGAGGGTAGTTTTCATGATAGTTTGACCCCCTATTAGTGTTTTGCTCATAACTTTCTGCTCGATAGTCCGATTGTAATGAAATTTATATCAGTGCGAAGCTCTCTTTAAGGCGCATGTTTTTATGTGATCAGATCTTTAATCAGATACTGCTGCAAAAAGTTATGAGTCTCTGTGTTTGACAGTAGTCTGTTTTCATGATAGTTTTTACCCCCTTCCAGTAAACTGTCCATATCTCTTCAACCGTCTGTCTGTTTTCAATGAAACTTATATCGCGAAGCCCATCTCAAGGTGCATCTCTTTGTGTGCTTGAATCTCTGATATCATGCCTCTATTGAAAGTTATAGGCCTCTGTGTCTAATGACAGTTTGTAGAGTGTTTTGAGCTAAGTGTAAAGGTGTCTATGAAGGAGGTGCAATGTTTCCTTGGAATCTACCCATCCGACCTAATCAGCCCCTTCAAACTCCTCGATATATATCAGTTCATGTCATGTTGAGCTACAAGATCTTGTTTCAACAACGTATCACTCTTCTCTTTGGTGCAAACTGGCTCACTGAGATTATGGCCTCTGCTGATCCTTTCCTTCTCCCTATGCTTGATTACAACATCACTTGGGATGTTACCATCTTCATTCTTATCTGAGGGAGGAAAGTATGGTGTGGTATCTTGGCATAAAAGCTTCTTTATAATGTCCCATTCTCAATGATAAATATCTTTGGCAGTCAATTCGAAAGCAGCAAGAAGTGAAGAGGTGCATGAAGTTTATTACCCCCAACTTCATGTCACAACTGTGTTTAATGTTTGGCATGTCATCATTGAGATCTCATCAATTATTATGGTTTCTGCATTTTGCAATTTTATGTATCATTCATCTCACACTGCTAAGGAGGCACGAAACATATCGTGTCTTTTTGATAGAGTAAATCGATGATAGTAGTTGCTAATTGACTTAGTCTCATTGCCGCAGCTCCTGTTGTTGGTACTAGAACAATGGATTTTCCTTGTTTTACATAATTATAAGTAACGTACTTGATCATAAATGTCTTTCCTAAACCAGGAGTATCATAAATGACATGAAGTCCTTTGGGTGATCCATTAATCTTTTTGTGAATTTCTTGTTGTTCAGAAGAAAGAGTTGCATTTTCGAAGTCCTTGAACTCATTCATTGTTTGAAGTAATTTTGTGTATGCTATGTTATGTATATTGGTATCTTCATGAAGGTCGGTTAAAGACATGAAAGAGTTTTGAATAACACATAATGGGCTTTTTTGGAGTATCATGTTTGTTAGTTGGTGGCAATTTTGATCGATTAGCAAGTGCACTTTGCAATATTGATTGATCAGAGATTGGATGTCTTCTTTTATTTTTACGAGGTCTCGAATATGGCATTCTAAGAATTAAGATTTCATATGATTGTTTTAAAAAATAAGCTTATTCTCATTTCTAAAATTTATATTCTTTAGTAGAAGGTTGTAAAAAAATCCTTCAAAATGATGAGTAGGGTGGTAATCTGTGAAACGTACAATCCATGTTGATGGATATACAGAATTTTTGAAAGAATCTATGATAGTCATGTTATCTTTGTTTTTTTTCTTTGACTTTTGGACATTGTATTGTTTCCAGAATTCATAGATGGTCAAGTTCTCCATGACACTTGGACGACCGCAATATGTATCTATAGGATGCATTATAGAAACACAATGTTCACGAAGGTATTGTGGTGCATAGATGGGGGAGAGGAGTCAAGGAAATGCACAAATTTGCTTCTTTGAATGGTAAATATTTGTAATCATGACAATGCTGCCTCTGTTGGAGATGTTGGCTTTGAAAGAATATATGCATGTATCATTTTTAATTTAATTGGATCTAGATTATCTAGTCCCAGAAGTTCCGCATCACCAAGATTCAAGTTCATGTATCCTATGGGTTCGGTTTTTATAACATATCTTAGAAGGTAATATGATAGGCCTGTGTTGGTTATTTTTTGAATATTCATATGTGCTTGCCACAAGAGTAATATTCCTACATGATATGGAACGACATTACGATGTTCTAGGGATGGATGGAAGTAGATCCATCTTTGTGTGAGAGGATCTAAAGTAGGTTTAGTCTCTAAATGTATAGGATATGGAAATTCGCATTTGCATTTGAGGTTTATGCTTGAGTCAAATAGATTGCATGTTGTCCTACATGTGTGGATTTGTTTTCTCTTTACCATATAGTTAAGCTTTCTTTGAATTGAATTCTTTGGCCAGTTATTAAAATCATTTATGTAAGGGATATATGCATCTATCTGGTTTGATACAATCTCTATGTCTTGTTCATCTACCCATGGCATTATGTGTGCATGCATAGATCCTCGATTTTGTACCTCATATCTTATGATATGATGGTTGACTCTACCTAGTAGTCCTTTATCACACAGAATATATCTTGCTAAGAATTGTTGCTATCTAAAATGGAAGAGCACTGGGCATTCAACTAGACAATCTGTCCATGTGAAGTTTTTATTGAATTATTTAGCAATGGTTTCTATTTGATTGATTTCACACCATCTCATCGTTGATACCTCATCTACAGTAAGTGTAAGGAATATATTGGGAAGGCCCCATGTGTCTACGGTGCCATGAAGGAGATCTAGGAATAGAACTTGGTATCTAAAAATTAAGAATACATCTAATTATCTCTTATTCAGATATTCTTAGATCTTGTCGTCTTTGTTGGTCAATATCTCTTTGTAATACTATAGTTTGAGTAGAGTTTGCTATTATAATAGATTGAAGTATTTGGTATATCAATAACAAGTATGGTTTGTAAAGAGTGAACACGGAAAACAATGTTAATATTCTCATTTTTAAATATACGTTGAAGAACATCTTGCCATCATAAGCACCATATCTGAAAGGATAGAGGAATGGGAATAATGCATACTCATGTGTTAATTTGTCACATTGTGACAGACCTTCCATAGATGTTATGAGTTGACGCTCAATAATTCTTGTTGAATCATGAAGTACAATTGTGTCGACTTCATGCGATGTATTTTTTCTGAATTGATGAGTTGTAGGTAGTATGTTGATTTGTTCTAGTAATGACAAGTAGTTGTCCTCATGTGCAATTTTCATAAGATCGAATGGTGAGTCAGCAGAGTGTCTTTCAAGAATATCAAAAATAACATCGGCAAACTAAAAAATTCACTCGTTTCTCCTAAAACAGCTACCTCTATCGATCTTGCATTCAATAAACACAGCAGTTCATGTTCTATCTTGCAATACAATGAATTGCTTCATTGTTTTTAACAAGTTGATGCTTGTAATGCTTCTTAGATAAAGATGGTTTATGATGAAAACCTTTCGCATTTGTCCACTCTGTACTGTGGGAGGATGCAAAAGTGTGATTGCAGAACATAGCGTTGATAAAAAACTGTCGAAACTGCACCCCTGCTTGATACAAGGTTCTTAAGATCAATTTCAAGCTAGTGTCCTACCTTCCCATACAAGCCCCTCATTCACTGCATTTGATGGTGATGCTTCATGCGAGAAGCCTTTCACTATTTTTCAATGGTCTCCAGTGAAAATGCTTGTACAAACTATCGATTCCTCTAAGGGTGTTTGAGTGACATTACTGATTTTAACTTTGTAAAAGAACCTGTGTTAAATTCTATTCTATGACAAAATACACAATATTGCATCTTCGAAATCTATTGAGAAGTAATTTGGTTCCATTCTTTTAGAAATTTATCGATGACTAGCCATGAAGAGAAACTCGGTTGTAATCGTCTTTTCTTGTTTTCTATGCTAATGTAGGAAGCACGTTCTCTTTTTTCAATAAGTGAACTTTTCATAGTTGTAAAGTAAATTGTATGTTAAAGTAGAAGCACTTACTTTATTTTCTTGTTGTAGATCAGAGTGTTAAAAATGACTTGAAATTCACCAATTTGAATAATTTGCAAACAAAATATCAAGATTGTTAACACTTTATATTTTTCACTCAAAATTTATAACATCTTTAGTTTATGTTGATACCAATTTGAATGTAGGTTGAGAGAGAAATTTGTAATAGATTTTTTTTTTTTGGAAAAATTATTGCATGCCCAATAGGCTAGGAGAGAAATTTTTGAAAATAGCTTGTGAGAGTTTGAGGTAAAGAGGAAAATTTGTGGGAAAAAAGATTTAATGCAAAAATGGTTTTTTGAAGTTGTTGCGTACACACAAGTCTTTGAGAAAAGAATCAAATTTGAAAAAAAATTCAAATTTACAAAAACTTGATTCTTAGAAGTTCTTGCATACGCAATAGGTTAGAAATGAACTCACCTCTTGCAACATTTTGAAAATTTTTGAGAATCCTGCAATAGGTTGATGAGAGGAGAGAAGCATGAAGCGTAAAAGAATGATCTTTGAATGAAAGAGAGAATGAAGAATGTTCTACTTATAGTGAACCTAAAAGAACTAAAAAAAACCTTAAAAACTAAAAAAAGCTAACTTGACCTAAAAGCTACCCATTTCCTATAAAACTCTACTTCTCCTCATTCTCTCTCACAACTTTCCTGGCGCTCCTCCACCACCTCTCCACCCAGGTACTCCCTCCCTCCCTCTCCTCCCTCCCCTCCTACTTCCCATCCCCTCTCCACATATATGGCATTTCGAATATAGAACATGCTAAATAGCTCTTTCTTTTTGCACATAGTAGTTTGTGTTTAGCATATATTTTTTGGAATATATTTTGTAGCTATTTGAATTTGGGATATAGCACTTTTCATTTATCACTTTGTACATATTTGGTAGCAATTTGAATTTGAGATATAGCACTCTAAATTTTGTACATAGCATTTTGCATTTAGAATTAGCACTTAGCATTGAGCGACTAGCATTTTTGCATTTAGCATATAGCACTTTGTATCCAACACATAAACAAATAAACTTAACCATGCATTCATGTAGGGGGAGAGTCGGCACATTTTCTCTCCAAAAATTATAAGACCAAGGAACGTGCCCTTCCTTGGGTTCATATCATTTTGCATTTTGCACATAGTATTTTGCATATAGCATGTAGCAATATCAGTTTGGGTTATAGAACATAGCACTTTGCATTTTGCACATGGTACTTTGTTTTTAGAAATGTATCATTTTGTATTTTGTACATAGTATTTTGCATATAGCACATAGCATTGAGCAACTAGCATTTTTGCATTTAGCACATAGCACTTTGTATCCAACACATAAACAAATAAACTTAACCACACATTTGTGTGGGGGGAGAGTCGGCACATTTCCTCTCCAAAAATTATAAGACCAAGGAACATGCCCTTCCTTGGGTTCATATCATTTTGCATTTTGCACTTAGTATTTTGCATATAGCATGATATATAGAACATAGCACTTTGCATTTTGCACATGGTACTTTGCATTTAGGAATGTATGATTTTGTATTTTGCACACAGTATCTTGTATATAGCATGTAGCAATTTGATTTTGGGATATTGAACTTTGCATTCAGTATATAGTAATTTTCATTTAAGTATTAGTGTTAAAATGGCTAACATGCCATATCAACGATGTAGAGTGCAATGATCAAGCATGTGCCCCTCTTGATCACAAACTTCTAGATGCCAAATCAAAGGCTGGCACTAAAACTTCTCTCTACACTATGGATTAGTTTGGAAGGGGAGGGGTACCATCCCAAGCAACAAAGGATTAACTGATGTGCTCTTGATGTGGAGGACCTAGTGATAAGCCAAGCTTCATCTATATGGGTCTGGCTGCATGCTATGTATGTCTTATATTTAATATCCACTATTGCTCAGGATCTCAGTTTTTATTGCTACTAGCTAAGAAGGATTCCAATATCCAAAAGAATTGGTGTGGAGTTGTCATGGTCACCTAGCATCAGCATGGACAGTGGCTGATATCAGCAATACAAGTCTTCATCAACAGTGCAGGTCGGCAGCCAATTCGAAGTTGCCATAGGGCCTACACAAGAGATGCAATACATAGCAGACATCTGACTACCACGTGGCAAGTTGGGGCTGCTCTAGATCAGTTGAGAATCACCAAGGATCCTACACTTACCATACATAATAATGGTCAGCACTCTAGACCATTTATACTGTGGCAAGTTTCTACAAAAGCTGAAAATTTGAATGTACAAGGTTTTATCACATCCTATGTTTTAAGTATATAATCTTACAAGCCTATCAAAGCATACGATAACTTTTCAAGGGAGACACAGAGAGCTGTACAGCATTATGGGAAAATATGAAAGCCAAAAAGAGTAGGATGCAGCCTAAAATGGCTCCCTTTTCACTGTCGTGCTGCTTTAATCTTGCCAGATATAAATACAATCTCTTTATGGACACCCCATAAGAAACATTAATATGGACATATGTCTATGGACATCTCCCAGTGAGTTCATAGTAGACACTACTTCATACTTGTGACTTGTCCCTATTTGGGCTCACGGATAAGGTATTAAAAGATTTCATAACATGAAGTCCACATATGCATGACTAACATGGAAATACCTTTAGACATGTGGTAGTACATTGTCTTCGTTAAAGTGAATGAAGTGGATGTATCTTTACATGCATGTGATCTGTATCCACTTGGGCCTTGATTATGTATTAGGGAGCATGTATTCCAGGCCATGCATGCCAAACATTCATCATTTGAAGCAAATATTGGATGTCAATCCTACAATTTTCCACTTATAGTTTGGGAATGAACGTGGCCTTCCTATGTGTACAAAGTTCTTTTTTTTGTGTTGCCCATGACACCAAATTGCCAGATTAACACAAGCAATGGTTGTATATAATGCTATTCTTTCAGCATTTCATTCTGCAAGATGACTGCAAAGTAGAAACCAAAAGAAAATAGGCAAGGAAGATGCACGTTGATGTTTCTTTTGGACTAATTTTCTCTTCTCCTAATCATTCTGGCAAGCCCATGACATGGTTGTACACAAAATTAAAGATGGATCCTAAAAAGGACACGGGCTAGTAAAGTAGCATGCAACTAAGAGCTTCTTAAAGAGAGGGCGGATGCAAAGTTAGAGGGTGGGAGATGCTATCCATGTTTCTAAATGAAGGGTTATAATACTTGCAATTGAATGTTGACAGAAACAACTTTTTGGAATCTTTATATTGACAACATTTCTACAACTTTGTGTCAAACCAAACCAATGGTAACTACATTACAGTGAGGTCTGTATGACTAGCCACCTGAAAGCAAGTGCTTGATAGGGCATTTGTCAAGGTCGATTGTGGCAATATGGTAGTGTTATCCTCTACAGCTGTTGCCTGAAGATGAACACAACTGCTACTGATAGAAAGCCTTTTTCTGCTTCTTTTTGTGAGCTGATTGAGACACTTCAAACTGATTGGCAAATTGATGTACTCAGAAGCCATTAGTATGTACCTTGGTCTCACCATTTTCCATAACAAAAGGAACACTGCCTATTCCCTCCTCTAGACACTTTAAAAGAAGATCTGGGATCCACAAATTTGTGGAATAACTTGTCAACGACAACATTGCTGCTGTTTCTTGGTCTCCTCCATGGGCTTGGCATTGCTGTTCTTGTTTGTTGGCTACTTTCTTCCTATGCTCCTTGGGATGGGTCCTCATCTTGTTTTGTAGAAGCACTTGAGCTTTTCTAATTGGAATATGAAAATTTATCTTCTTGCCTGTCCTCCTTTTCTAAAGATCCCTATTTTTCTTTACCCTTGCCCTTTGCCTAATCATTGCGAGCTTTGTCAGTATTTGTGCCATCATGCTCTTCATCCAAAGCTCTTCCTCAAGGATCATGTCCCCGTACAAGCCAAGCGAAGTTTCACGCATCCAAGTTTCACCCACTGAGGCTAACAAATCTCGAACCACCTTGATTTTATTGAAAAACTCTTCACTTTCTCTAAGTTTCAAGGCATATAGTTGGGTCTAAAGGCTCAAGATCCTCATCGAGTTGTCGGCCTCATACTGACTCTTGAGAATATCCCACATAGCATGGGCATTGGTCACTAAGTGGACTAGTGGAATGAGATTGTCCTTCGTGGTCTAAATGAGCACTACAAATGCTTCTACATCCTACGCTTCCCATGTCTGCACCAATGCCAGATTGGGAGGTATTGTTGTTGCACCTGTCCTTGTAGCCTCGGGTTTTGGAAAGGACCCATCTGTCACCTTCCACAATCGCCTTGAGATGAGGAGACTCTTGGCCTTGTAGGGGATAGTTAGGTCCACCAAGTGTGCCCCAGCCAAAGTTTGGCATGGGAAGGTACTTCACCAAGAAGCCACTGATTTACGACTGAAAGCTTCCCACAATGATAGTTACTCAATGGAGAGGGTGGATCCCCTGAGTGAAAGCTATTGACTGCTCACTTGATCTCTATGCTTTTCTGCCAGGGAACCCCCATAACGATATGCTCTAGATCCCCCCAAAACAATATAGCTCCTGATTCCCCCTCACGGCTGAATCTGAAAGGGCCTGAAGGCTTGGGACTGCTAATCCCACATGAACCCTTGTGATATGGAGAGGATATGATGGTTGCAAGGGCTACCTGGGAAAGCTGACGACCATTGAAGCTACTGGCTGTATTGCTGCTATGGAAGATGCTACTGAATGAGGCCTGAGGGCCCTTGTATAACTGAATGCTACCCTAGATCTGGGCAACTAATAGGCACATGGCCAACACCACCAAATTGTCATCACATCTCTGGGTGCCCGACTCCCCTGACCAGGTTTATGAACACCCCAACCTGGGCTGGGCCTGTATAAAAACCCCTCCTGCTCTGGGGATTGCTGCCAGCCTTTGCCTGCTTGCATGGCTTTCTTGGGGGCTGAACTAGCCTCTTTCCTACTGCATACTACTGCAACTATTATTGCTGCCTATGTAGCTGCCACATGGACCACCTACTGCTATTGACTAGGCCACGTCTCCTTTGACTGGATCTAACCCTGGCAGAGGGTTAAGAGCCTCTGAGGCTACCTTGTAATCAAGTAGATTGCCACGGGCACAATCCATATGAAGACAAGAATAACTTTTGCTGAGCAAGAATCAAAACAATCCTACCAATAATCACCACATGAACATAATCCATGCTCAATGTGATGGAAACAATTAGCATCCCTTACAATCATTTTCTATTGAGCCACCTTCGAAATATATTTGGTGGCAAAATGACAGTTAGAGCACACCCTAAGGTTCTTTGTAATATGAATAAGTGTTCTTGGAGGGGTGGAAATGAGCCCAAAACCGATGGCCGGCTTCACGCTATGGTAGCAAAGTGAATCTTCTCTCTCTTCCTCATCCAGATCATGAAGCATCACATTTGTGTCAGCTGTAAATCTTGCCTCCTTCATGCATCTATTCAACCTCTGCAACTCGGCTTGTATCTCCTCATGTGGGGGAGAGCTCCAAGCTGTCCAACACATCTCAAGATGTCCATTTAAGTGCAAAAGTGGCCCATAGCTACCCAAGATGTTGATGTGTCATGTTGGCCATGTGGACAGCAGGTCAAGGTGGAGTGATTGCCAGACCACATAGAACTATATGGAATTAGTACAAATATATGGATGCTGAACAAAATTCTAGACCAGAATATTGTTTCATGGACTACAATGATTGCTGTGTGTACTCAACATGGGCAGCTTGAGGAGGCTATTGACCTTTTTAGCCAAATGTATCAGAAAGGAGTTCAAAGGTCACATTGTTTGGATTTATTCCTACCTCCTCTCCTAGTCCACACTGAGGATAAGTAGCAGGCTGCTATCAAAGTAGCCCATGTAACTACATCTTGCTTGGGTATTTTGTCAAAAACTTGCCTTGCATGGTCTAAACATCCACAATTTCCATACATACTGATGAGCATTTCCCACGAGAATATCTAGATGGATGCTACTTTTTGTGATCTGCAAATGCAATCACTTGCCTTCAGGTAACAAAGCCTCACTTGCATATGCCTCTAAAACTACAATAAGAGTCACCTTATCTAGATTTACCCCTTCAACTTGCATCTGAAAATATAGCTGGACAGCCTCCTGGCCCTTCACATGGAAGGCATAGTCACCTTATCTAGATTTACCCCTTCAATTTGCATCTAAAAATATAGGTGCAGGCTCCTGGCCCTTCTCATGGAAGGCATAGTCACCTTATCTAGATTTACCCCTTCAATTTGCATCTAAAAATATAGGTGCAGGCTCCCGGCCCTTCTCATGGAAGGCATAAACTAAAATCAGAGTAGTCCAAGATACAACATCCCATTTGTCCACAAAGAAACACGACGCTCATCCGGGTAATAAACACCGCCACTGCATCCTGTAGGACCCACATTCACCATATATTCATACAAACAGGGATTCCAAAATAGTATTTCGCTTGAGGACACTCTCAATAATTTGTCTATGAACACGCTTACCTTCTGACAAGGCCTTTGCATCCTATAGGGCCCCACATTTGTTGCCATACATTCATACAAATAGGGATTCCAGAAGTATTTCACTTGAGGCCACTCTCAATAATTTGTCTATGAACATGCTCACCTTCTGACAAGGCCTTTGCATCCTTACATCAGCGTAATACAAAAGCATACATGCCAGGATCCACTTCAATGCCTCGACATTCCTCTCATTTTCGGTGTTGACTCATTCACTACAATTTGTACTTAACATTTGTCATTAGCAAAAGCAACAAATGAATAAACTTTAGTGAGGTAAGGACACTAACAAAAGGGCTTCTCTTCAACAATGGGTAGTGTATCACGATGTAAATGTAACAGACCTATGTACAATGCACGTCACCAGCCTTTAGTGAGGTAAGGACACTAACAAAAGGGCTTATCTTTGACAATGGGTAGTGCATCACGATGTAAATGTAACAAACTTGTGTATAGTGCATGTCACCAGACATCCCAAGAGGATTTGCTCTTTGCCTAAACCACACAAACACCATATTTTTCAGTAATAATTCTATTACTTGACAGGTTCTGTTAGTGATAATTCAGCAACAATTCTGTTAGTGAGGTAAGTGTCACCAGACATCCCAATAGGATTTGCTCTTCGCCTAAATGACACAAACGCCATATTTTTCAGTAATAATTATGTTACTTGATAGGTTTTGAGACCTATAGAGGCTCCAAGCTCACATTTCGAAGAATTAGCTAGCCAAGCAGTGCTATAGAAGGAGATGGGAAAGGAGGGTTGGGAGAACTGCATCTTCTCTTGAGAATGGAAAAAAAATCGAGGAGGGCAATTTTGTCGTCAGTATGCCCACTTTTAAATCTTTCTTCAAGTATAGAGCTCAACTGGCAGAGAGGTACCTCATCATATAAACACATAGACACAAAGTGCAATTCCCTAATGAAAGGAAATATTTTCACATTGGCACACTGCGGACCCTGTGGTAGGGCAAGATACACATATCTAGACCATACCAAGGTATTAAAAAGAAATCTTGGATTCATTTTGTGACATCCGCAACACACAAAAGGGGAAAATCACCCAAATCCGAAAAGTATATAGTTTCAGTAAATTAATATAATAATTGTTTGACACCATGATGAAGCAGTAGCAACACCATCGCTCATCCACTGTGTGCACTCTTCCCATCCAATCTACAGTAGCGTCTCCAAACTTCCCACCCAATTCTTCCATCCCTTACTCACCATTCCATCCCTCTCCTCAGATTTCATTGTCAACAACAACCCACATCGAATGAAGGAACAACCAAAAACATTGTGAATTTAGTAAAATTCACAAGATTAAAAAGAGGCAAGTAAAAGTACTTGAGATGGCATCCAATCGCTCCGACCTCTGACCACAAAAAAGATGGTTGATACAAATTCAGTGCAGTGCACTTTACAGTCGCCTTGCGAGCAACCCATGGTTGATCTTCTCACATGCTTGTACTCTTTGGTGTCCTCAGAATAGAGAGTATCCTATGCAATTCAGCTAGATAGAGGAGCCTACTTCTAATTTTTTAGCATCTGCGTTTGACATCTAAAGCTATTTGCGAAACTCTGATTCTTGGCCATTCCCTCGAAAAGGGCATTTACCCTCAACGTAGCAGCAAGGTCTCCCTCACAATAGGACAGAGAGCCCCAAAAAACTTCATCTTTTGCTTCCCGTTCTCAAGATGCTTGAATTCTACAGAACCAAGGCTATGAGGTGCGAAAGTTACAATTGTAGAAGCAATGGTAGTAGCGAGTGCAGTAGATGACTGTGACATGTTTAGAGGACTGCAAGAAAGTGCTGCCACTGAACTCCAATCCATTGTAGATGGAGTCTAAAAATGTTGTGAATCAAGCCCGTAGGCTCCCTGAGGTACGATTACTGAGGCTTCTATGGCAGGGGCTGGGAAAGGGCAACAACATTACATGAGGGTCTAGGGGATCCATGGTCACTCCGAGAAGAAATCTGGCAAATTTTCAGAAGATGTCCAAGTTTCGAGATCTCTGGAATTGGAAGCCCCAACACCAAAATGAAAATCTACTGAGAGAGCAACACAAAAACCTCCATGAACTACATTGCAACAAGCCAGCTAGCCAGCCCGCTAGCCCAAGAGGAGAGTGAGCGCAGAGAAATCTCAAAGATTGGCACAACCGCAAAAATGGGGCGACGAAGCAAGAAGCATGGGGGGAGGGATAAGGAGTGCTGGTGACTTTGGCAAGGTCCTTGACAAGGAGAGGAGGAGGATCTGGTAGAGGCAATTGGGAACCAAGGAAGCAGTTGCCAAATTCTATAACCCTTGGATTAGTATAAATTCAAGGTTTATAAAATAGACATGTGGCTCAACCACAAGCTAGAATTTCTTTTCATTCCACAATGCTACCTGCCTAAAAATGCAAAGAAAGGCCATACACAAAACTGTGTTTTTCAAGTTGCTTTATCGCCTCCACAAGAGAGATCAATTTTTCAAAAGTCATGCATTTGATATGGCCCTTGCCCCTAGAGGGGACCCCTCTAGGACCATGTCGTCAATTGCATTTTTTGAGAGTTTAATTGTATTTTTCTAGATGTGTCTCCATGCAACACAACGGTGGGTTGTTGGAGCTTTTTGAGCACTATTTTGGTCCTAAACCAAGGAGATTATAGTCCTACTTTACTGGTATTTTAGTCCTTGTTGCAATAAATATAAATGAGGAAAAAAGTATTTCAAGCCACCACGGTGACTGGAGGCCCAGTGTGCCATCCAAATAATCAACTACAGTTCATCGAGTGAAAATTGAGCAAAAGAGATTACAATGTACATCTACATCCAATAAAAGGTTATATAAAAATTAACAACTTATACTAGGCAAAAATTGAACAGAGGATCTTACATTTATAAAAATGCAGCAATTCTTGAGAGCCTTAAAGGCCAAAAGATTATAGCTAGCGACCATAACCATTCAAATATAAAAGTTAACAATATTGCATCATGAGAGCCTCAAATTTAACAAAAAAAGAGATTACATTAATGTAATAAAAACTCAACAATTGCTGAGAGCCTTAGAGACCAAAACATTACATCCAGTGAGCCAAAAGATCGCTGAGAGTCTTAGAGGCAAAAAGATTACATTCAGCAATTGTTGAGTGGTTATGAGCCTCATCTCAATAAGAGGAAATTTGTACAACTCAGTATTTCCACTAGCCTAGCTCGTTGTATTTAAATTTTTTAGGGAGCCAAAGGAGAAGATGGAGAGGCTGAAGGCCATGCACATTGCCAGGACTCAGATTATGGGCCCCCCAACAAGTCGAGAGTACTTTGCTATGAAAATGCTGAGGCCTTCATCGACATCTAGGGGGAACCCATACAGCACATCCATAAAGAGGCCAGAGGTGAGCATGTCATCTAATGTGGTGACATGCAGATATGGGGGGAATTGGCTTTGGGAACAAAGGGTCTCCACTAGTGCTAGCATTTCTACTTAAGTGCAATGCAATTACCTTATATGAGAAGATAGATAACATTGGGATCACAGTGCATCGAGGCGGGTGGGGGGGTAGTAGGCATGGTGAAGATGAGTGGGTGAGCAACATATGAGCAGGGGAGCAGATGAGTCACGAGAGTTGGAGGAGGGAGTGTGGAGAAAAGTAGAGCAATGGCAGAAAAGAGCTGGAGGAGGGGTGTGGAGCAAAGTAGCTGAGTAGGGTCAGATGAGAGCAATGTAGTAAAATGCCAAATGCCATGGATCTTATATTTTATAAAGTTCGAGCCATTGTGGTGGCTAGAGCCCCCGGGGTTCCATCCATATTAATTGCAAGCCACCGTGGTGGAATCTTAGGTGGCACCCCAGATGGGCCAGTAATCATGAAGTAGATGCCCGGTGTTGGGTGAGCAAGCCCCTGTACATGGAGGCTTATCACAATTTGGACTAGTGTGACCCCAATCCCCACAATTGTAACAATTACAGGGTTCAAACCTTCTCTGATTAGCTCCTCTACCTGCTTCTAAATCCTGCCTGTTCCCTGGATTTTGATACGGTGGATTGGGCCCTCTTCCTTGTCCCCTTCCTCCACCTCCCAAAAGTTTGAGATTGAGATTTTTGAACATGTCAACCACCTCATGCATTTCTTTATGCAAACTATCATTTTCCATATTCCTTGTTTCTCTTGGTGCAACCAAAATGCCCATAGAAGGTTGTTCCTCCCTCCTTGGAATTTGTTGTACTCCTGTGGTCAACTGCTCCATTCTGATCATCTTCCACTCTTTTGCCTTTGCCAGATCTACAGCTTCTTGGAAATTAGCTACCGGTTTCAGTTCTAGCTTCATCCTCAAAGGGCCTCTAAGTCCTAAAATGAATTTCTCCTTTTTCAACATGGCAGGTGGCTGCTCATTCCCTAGTGACACACACCAATGATCCCACAAGAAGCTGAAATCTAGAATATATGCATTAAGGGGACCTTTTTGCACAAAATTTGTATTTCATGCCACAACTTATTCGGATCCTCTACCCTCTTGTAATGCTGTAAAAAAGCTTCCCTTGCAAATTCAAAAGTTACCTCTATTGGTGAATTAATTACTGCTTGAGCAGCTTCATAGGCATGAAACCATCTCCTTGCTTCATCTTGCACACAGTACGTGAAGATCCGTAACATGAAGGCTGCATCTTGCCGATTCTTGATCAAACAAGTAATTTCCAACTATTCCATAAACTTCTCATCATCCTTGCCTGGCAACCCATGAAACAACGGGAAGTCCTCAGCCATGCTGTCTAATGATCAACCACCAATGATTTTGGTCTTGTAAATTGAAGGTCCGGCTGATCCGTGGAGGCACCAAAAACATGATGAGACTGGTCGAGATACACTGAATGACCTTTATAGCTAGATGAACAATCACATTTGCAAACACATCGAGAGGAAACACAATCCCAAGATGAACTCAAAACACCATGAACATGGGAAAACACTAGGAAATACCATACACTGATAGCCACCGATAACTGAAGAAAATACAAGAATGAAATGTATAGAAATCACAACCTCTGAGCAACTGTGAACTCGTAGATAGAACCCCCTCTAGGATTAGATAGAACCTTGCTTGCCAAAATGAGCGACTGGATGCCCTGGAGCTTGGATAGGACCTCGGATCTTGCTTCCAGTGTTGTGCCTTTAGATACAACTAAAGGATAGCTTCTTTACCATGGTACCCTTATTATATGTCAAAGTCTCTGATAGCCATTCTTGTTAGCTTACAGTCTCTCTCCTTCTACCTTTTAAATCACACACAACTTGCAACAACGACCTTTGAATTTTACAAAGCAAATCTGTGTACTCTGTGTATCCCAAGCGACCTTAAACTGAATCCATGAGCCACCACGAACTGCCTCCCTTGATTACCCTGTGACTATCTCAAAGGGTCCCTTTTCCATCTACGAGCTACTACATAACTTTTCTACCTATTACCTTCCCACCACTTTTATCGCCACAATTGACAACCCGGCCTTGCAATTTAAGCATGACACCAAGCTTGGCTACATACTCGTCGACTGCTGATCAGGTGCATTGATGACAGACAATATTTTTTGTAGTCACAAACTTTCAAAGTGCAATATCAATGGAGATAATACATTCATGCCAAGCTGATCCATGTAAAGCTTCTCATGGTTGATTGAGAGTGATCAGCCAGTGTTGTTGCATAGACTTCCACTTTGCTTTGTTAAAGAGAAGCGCCAGAGCTGATTAGAATTCATGATTTACTTTTGTGTTAGTTGCTACTTGGTGGTGGTGGCTCTCATCATCCACGTCTGTCGTGGCTAAGATTCCACCATGCTGGTAGTTCATTACCAGAGCCACCCCGCAGTGGTGCTCACCCACCACCAGGCTTAAGCATGCATGATCACTATACGAGTGCAAAAAAAAATTACCAGTCACCAAGCTTGCATGCTCACTAGAGTACTAGAGTGCTTAGTAATGAGTGATTAGGCTTCATGATTTACTTTCGTGGGAATTACTGCTCGGTGGTGGTGGTTCTCATCAACCACATCTATCGTGGCTAAGATTCCACCGGGGTAGCAGTTAATTACCAGCCACCGCAGTGGCCACCACCGCGCTTAAGCATGCATGATCACTACGAGTGTAGTAAAAATTACCAATCACCGAGCTTGCATGCTCAATAGAGTACCAGAGTGCCTGGCAATGAGTGATAGAGGTGATTAGGCTTCATGATTTACTTTTGTGGGGATTACTCCCCTGTTGTGGTGCTTCTCATCAGCCACATCTGTCGTGGCTAATATTCCGACCGGGCTGGCAGTTAATTACTAGCCACCGCAGTGGCTTGCTCACCCACCATCGAGCTTAAGCATGCATGATCACTACAAGTACAGTAAAAATTACTAGCCACCGAGCTTGCATGATCAGGAGAGTACTAGAGTGTGTGGTAATGAGTGATTAGCGGCGGTGATTAGGCTTCATGATTTAGTTATGTGGAAACTATTGCCCGGTGGTGGTGGCTTTCATCAGCCACGTCTGTTGTGGCTAAGATTCCACCAAGCTGGCAGTTAATTACCAGCCACCACAATGGCCTACTCACCACCACTAAGCTTAAGCATGCATTATCAGGAGGAACTCAAGAAAATTAGTCTCTTCAGAAGGATTTGATAATTAAGAAAGTGGATATTTTGTATGGTCAGTTGATGGAGCTTTGCCCTTGGCTAAGGAGAGAATGGAAGCAACTAGTCAACCCACCTAAGCAGGAGAGAAAGAAGATAGTAAGGGTTCAATCTTTGGAAGAATTGCCTGATATATGTCCTGTGATGCTTGGCATAAGGGAAAATCTATAGGAGAAGCGTATATTGATGGTGGAGCCCAAGTATGCATAATTACACAGACTTGTGTTGAAAGGCTAGGCCTCGAACTAAATGGGATATCAAGGTATAAGATCAGACTGGCAAATCATTCCAAGGTGAAATGCTTGGGGATCTTGAATGCCATGGATGTGAGGGTTTTTGGGATTGATGTGAAAGTTAATTGCCATGTCATGCCAGCCGGGGAGAGGAGCTTTCCCACTATTCTTGGGTAGGCCGTGGTTCAGGCTAGTGAAGCATGGTGGACAGAAAGCTCCTAGAGGAAGAAGAAGAAGAAGAAGAAAGAGAAGATAGTGAAGCCAGCTCAAGTGGGACTGAGGAAGAGAGTGAGAGTGAAAGTGACATCACAGATTCAAGTGGGGATGAAGTGGTAATGCGGTTACTAGATGTTGAAGTTGAAGCTAAGAATGGTGAGGATGAATTGGAGGGTAAAGATGATTCATGGTTTGATTTTATGAAGTTAGTGGAGGAAATAGAGGCGGAACATATGCAAGATGTTCAAGAATGCAATAGTATCTCAAAAGATACCAGGAAGGACGACCTTGTAGCAGATGAAGGAAGATATCTTGATGTTGTTGAGACAAAAGATACAATTGGTTACTTAGTGTAGGAACATATTGAAGATGAAGTGAGGCATAGCAAAGTATGGCATCATGAAGATGAAAGTTGGAAACATGAAGGTGTTAAGGCAAGTGAAAAGGTCTTTGATCCCGGAGGATCCATCTCTTCTATCAAGCTAAAGCAATGGCCAATTGCATCTTTTCCATTTGATCCAGGATGATTTAGGAGGACACGACATGTGTTGCTGAGCATGTGCATGCTCTAGTAGTTGGGCAGAGGGCAAAATATGATGGGCTTTTTTTTTGCGACTGGTATCTTTTTGTATAAGATGAAATATGCTATGTAAATCACATATAAGAGCTTTCACATGTAGGAGGAAGTAGCACTAATAGGCACACACGTAGATAGTATAGATAGGATAGAAGACAATAGCTAGAGAATACCATGACATTGGCCCTCTCTATTTTTTTTGGGATGATTTTTGTATTGAATGTATATTTTGAAAATAACTATGCGCTTGTATGAAGAACCCTGATTGCAGGAGATGATGAAGTTGATGATTGGATGACCAGGGCCTTGGATTTTGCACTGGCACATGGCGTGGATGATGAATGGAGTGGTCACTAAGGCACTCAAGAAGGACTAGTGCTTTCCTATAAAGACTATAGATGAGGAGCACTTTGCACGACCACAAACGGAAAGAGTGGGCCACAAGGAAAAGGAGATTAAAGGGATGGTTCCCATTAGTAGTAAAGAAAGAGCCAATCAATGCCCAAGGTTTTGCATGGAAAAGGAAGGACGTGGGTTAATGGAACTACTAGCTAGATCTCTATAAGGAGGGTGGATGGCCTTGGTTTAGATTCGTCTCGTAAGGTAGAGGGCAGTTCATCTTGGTTTTCATGAGTATTTTGCTCAACTCAGTTATGATGGAGATTGTCCTCATTAGTTGAAATGTTGGTTCAGGGGTCATGAAGCTGACCATCTTGTGTCTCGATTGATTTCTGTTGTTTAGATGCAAGAGTTGACAAGAGTAACTGATTATTCTGCGTGAGTTATTGTTTGCCACTAGTTTGTTAAATGGCTCAAAATGGTCGCGGTGATCTTAGCTAATTACGTTACTCAGCTTTAATGCTGCGAGGATTTTTCTCCCCCTAAGATCGTAAGAGCTTTCTGGTTGTACTATCAATCTGAGCCCATCGCAAGTAGGTGTTCTTGGTTCAAATAAGTTTCTTCAATCTCAGAGACCGCGGTAGTTGTCAAGCTTGGGAGATTCTGAGGATGGCCGTAGTTTAGCTCATGGACTACTCTGTGAGGAAGCTCTGGATATATATACAGGCTAACTGAAGTACTAGCGGAGCATATCACCTTATGCTGAGTCTTTTTTTAAATGATCATGTGGGACGAACTGATCGCGTCAAAGTTCAAGAATGATAGCAGGTTCACGGAATACATAGACTCACGTGGTTGTAGTAGCAAGATAAGAATCTTTGGCCGGCTCTTGGTGACAATGCAGAGCCCCATCGTAGGCTTGTTTGATAGTATTGTGCATGGTTGAGTAGGAGTTCATGGACATTTGAAGGGCCCGTTGATACTCGCAATGGCTGATTGAATGCTACAATAGATCATGGAACCTTTTCAGACCAGAGCAACCGTGAGAATAATTGGATGATTTTGCATCACGTATCTTCTAAGGACTCGTAAGCTACTGTTCGTGGATTTTGCTGGCGCTTCTCTTTAACAAAGCAAAGTGGAAGTCTATGCAACACCACTGGCCGTTCGCTCTCAATCAACCATGAGAAGCTTTACATGGATCAACTGCGCATGAACGTATTATCTCCATCGATATTGCACTTTGAAAGTTTGTGACTACAAAAAATATTGTCTCATCAACGCACTTGATTAGCAGCTGATGAATACGTAGCCAAGCTTGGTGTGGTGCTTAAATTGCAGGGTTGGGTTGTCAGTTGTGGCGACAAAAGTGGTGGGAAGGTAGTAGGCAGAAAAGCTACGTAGTAGCTCGCAGATGGAAAAGGGACCCTTTGAGATAGTATTAGCCGAAAAAGAAATCGAGACCAGAGGCTAGAGGCTAAGCATGGCGACGCTCAAGGACCATAGAGAAAAGGAGATCATGAGGGCGAACGGTTGTCATAGGAGAGAAAAAGGAATTAGAAGTGGAGGGAAGGAAGAGGGAGACTATGACACAAGGGGAAAAGGAGAGGGGGAAGAGAAGCATATACATGATAGGAGGAGGAATGTAGAGATGGAGACATCAAGGGAAGAGAACCATACTTTATTTGAAAGAAGGGATGAGAGGGAAATATCAAAATACTAGCTAGGTGGCTTTACAAGAATGAGCATGTCTCATCAAGGAATAGCCCTCTCCTTTTATAGCCAAAAGAGGGGGTCTCTTCCCATTAATGTATCCTCCCACATGCATGGTGTGTGTGGAAAAGTCTCCCATGTGGGCTAGGCGGTTACGCACTCTCAATTGTGTGCGACAACCCTTTGCCTCAATTTTCCACATAAATCAAGCCCCATATCTCAAGTCTATGATACTCCCTTGGTCTCTTTCCAATTTTATAATATGTTCAAACCTCTAGGAGGACAAGTGGAGGGTTGGCACAAGGAATCTTGCCACCTCATCCTACTTTCCCCATTATTTAACTTGCTCTCTTGGACCTTCTATACCTCCCCCACATGGGCCTATCCCATATGGAGGGAATAACTCAATATAATATCCATCTCCACCTATTTTATATTGCTTCTCCCATGGACTTTGAGCCATATCTCACTAAATGCAGCCTAGGTGGAGGGGTGGCACATGGAGGAGCCATGCCACCTTATATTTTATAATATTACTATCATGGATTATGTACAACACACCTTATGGGTCCTCTTACATGGAAGGGTGGCACATGGTCATGCCCTGCCACCTCAACCTTGGGCCCTATGCACACCATATTTTATTATACTATTGCCACATATACAAACACACATACATATTAATGCCTTTTTCCTTACACAATTTTATCCATAACAGTTCCCCCCCCCAGGCAGGGAAGGCACAGCATTTCCATGCCTGGGCCCATCATACACAAAGAAAGGCTTGAGGTAACGCTTGTTGATCACCTTCTTGCCATATGGTTCATGCAGCTCCTGAACTTGTACAGACCCATTGCTACGTTCCTTGATGACTTTGTATGGACCAGTCCACAGTGGCAGAAACTTCTTATCCATTTGGTGGTCCAATCTGTTATCAAAGCATAGCACAACATCCCCCTCAGCAAAGTGTCTTTCCCATCCCTTGCGAATCTTAGCATCCAAGCGGGCCTTTTGTCGATTCTTTTGGATCTCTGTTTGGTATAGTGCAAGGCGTCGGGTTTCATCTAACTTCTCGAGTTGTACCAATCTGGCCTCTACATGTTCATCTTCTGTCATCCTCTATTCCTGTGCCAATGTCAAGGCCGGAATCTCTATCTCTAGTGGTAAAACTACCTCAGTACCATACACCAACTCAAAAGGAGTGTGACCTATAGATGTTTTATGAGTGATGTTGTAAGCCCACACGGCTTCAGTGACCTTCTGATCCCATTGGCTCCTATTCCCTGTGGCCATTTTTCCCATGGTTTTACAAAGGAGGCCATTGGTCCGCTCTGTTTGACCCATGGATGCTGGATAATAGATGCTAGAAGTGTGATGATCAATACCCATGCGATCCATGAGTAACTCCACTGCTTCATTTAAGAATGGACTCCCATGGTCAGATACTATCTCCATGGGTGTCCCAAATCTTGTGCAGATACGTTCAAATATGAAATTTGAAACTGCCTTGCCATTTGCAGCAGGGAGGGCGATAGCTTCAGCCCACTTAGTGACATACTGAGTGGCTACCAAAAGATACTTCTTTTTGCGGGCAGTCATGGGCAAGGGCCCGACAAAATCTATTCCCCACTTCTGAAACGGATGGATGGACATCACTGGGTGATGTTGCCCAGGATGCAAATCCTTCCTACCAAAGAATTAACATGGTTCACAGGTTTTGCAATACAAAGTGACATCCTTGAACAAGGTCGGCCAATAGTATCCAGCATGTAAAATCTTCTTAGCTGTATAGTCACTGGCATAGTGGCCTCCACAAAATCCATCATGATAATGCTTCAATACCTTAGGCACTTCATCTGCATCAATGGCCCGTCTTAGTACCCCATCCATGCCTTGACGGTACAACACCCCATCAAGGAGGGTGTAGCGCCTACTATCTCTGCGGATCTTCTTTCTCTCATAGCTAGTACTTTCTGAAGGAAAGGAGAAAGCAGTCAAAAACTTGTAGATACCACCATACCAAGGATCCCCAACTTCTATGGCTGCTACCAGGGTTACATCAAGGCACTCCTCTAAATCAATCAAAGCATTCTTCAAGTTGGAACAATCCCCTTTTACAATTTTGAAAGAAAAATCATATTCTTGTAGAACTGCCAACCATTTGGCCAACCGGCCCATGGGATTTGGTGATTGAAGTACCTGCTTTGCAAGACCAGTGCCAGTGAGTATAAAGGACTTTCCAGCCACATAATGCTTAAATTTCTCAATGCAAAACACCAAAGACAAGGCATGCTTGTCAGCCTCTGAATAGCGTCGCTCAGTGTCGAGCAATTGTTGAGAAGCAAATCGAACGGGATACATGAACCGATCCTCCCCTTGCTGGAGAAGAATACCTGCCAGAGTGTGCTCACCAAACCCAGGATTGATATAGAAGGTCTTTGACTAGTCTAGATTGCATAGAATGGGTTCTGAAGCCAGAGCATTCTTGATTTGTGCAAACCCATGATCACAATCCTCATCCCAAGAGAAATCAACCCCATCTTTTAATAGCATAGTCATGGGTCGTGTCAAAGCAGCATATTGATCAATGAAGCGGCGATAGTATCTTGCTAGATTGACAAATGAGCGTACCTGACGTTTGGTTGTAGGTGGGGAGAGCTTGAGGATGGCTTCTACCTTCTCAGGGTCAGGCTTGATGCCCTCGAATGAGACAACATGTCCCAATAACCTCCCTTGAGTGGCTCTAATGGTGCATTTCTCAGGGTTGAGACTGCCATTTGCATCATTGACCCTTTGGAAGGCCAATCTAACCTTCATGATGTGCTCCTTATGTGACGAGAATATACAGAAATCATCTAAAAACACCTCCAAGAAATCCCCCAAATAAGGAGCAAACACCATCTGCATAAATCTTTGAAAGATAGCAGGAGCATTGGTGAGGCCAAATGGCATTACTTTGAATGCAAATGTCCTCCAAATGTGGTTTTAAGCACATCTTCCTCGGCAATTCTGATTTGATAAAACCCAGAGTAACCATCACAGAAAGTATACATCTCATGAGCACTTACCTTCTCAAGAATGAGGTCTTGAAAGGGCAGAGGATGATGATCCCTCTTGGTGGCGGCATTGAGTTTCTTATAGTCGATGCAAACCCGCCACTTGTTGTTTTTCTTTGGGGTGACTACCACTGGTGAAACCCATTCAGTATTGTGAACCGGAACAATAAACCCAGCCTCTACAAGCTTCTGCAACTCTAAGTGCAAAGCATCAGTTTGCAGGGGCCCTAATCTCTGATACTTCTGAGCCACAGGCTTCGCATCAGCAGGCTTCAGCTCTATCTTGTGTTCTATGGCAGTCACATGGCGAAGGTGGTGGTAGCTAGTTGCAAAGACGTCAGGGAAATCTTTGAACATTTCGAGAAACTCATCTTTCTCACTTGGAGTGAGGTCTGGAGAAAGCATTGATTCGAGCTGTTGAGGACTAGCTATTATCTTTTCTGCAGGTGGCAGGGTCGGAGACACCCCCAACATGTAAACTTCCTCCTCTGAGAATTCCGCCCCCCCGTCTGATTCTTCCATGGACTCAGACACTGAGGATGAGAGAGTATCACTGTCATGCTCCTCTTCTTCTTCCAGTTCCATGGCACCAGGTTGCACCGGGATCTTCTCCTTGGAAGCACCAAAAGACATGTGTCCTGTCTTCCAATAGCTGACTGCATCACTCTTTCTCAACCATGGTCTCCCGAGTATGGCTGGGTAACTTCTGCCTGTATCTTCAATGTCCACTACATAGAAATTGACAGTGGTGGTCAACCCATTGACAGTGATGGGCAAATCCTCAATGACTCCCATGGTGGCGAGTCGTCGACCATCTGCTACCTTGATTCGAGTGGAGGAACGCCTTGTACATTTCAAATTCAATTTCTTCATGATTCAGGGCACCATGATATTACATGCAGCTCCCCCATCAACACACACATTTTTGACACGGCAATTATCTATGATGACATCTACTGTATGCGGGTGCCGATCAATTTCTTCAGAGATAGAAGATACCTCTCGTACCTTTCCCTTTTTCTTGCTCTTCCTTGTTGAGAGACCTTGCTGCAGCTCACGTCTCACCTTAGGGCTTAATGCTATTAGTTGAGGGAGTGTGATGCTCAAAGACCGATGAGCAAGGTCCTGAACGACCGAATAGTCCTTTTGCCCTGAGCCGATGGGAAAATCCAAGGGTGACCACTTACTCCTGCGAGATCTTTTAGTCTTCTCTATTGGTGGGTCTGCCATCTCAGCATCTGAGGGCTCTGAGAAGGACACCTTCTTCCTGGGGCGGCCCGGTCCACGGTTTGGAGAGGGGTCCGAGGTGGCACGACTTCTTTTCCCGAGGTCAAGGATCTCTACATCAGAATCCTCAGTGCCCAACTCACTTAGAAAATTCACCCTTGGAATATTGGGGCATTCTGTGCGATAATGACCCTTCTGGTGGCACTCGTAGCATACAACATTAGCACGGTCTCTTGGAGGGCGGTTGGCTTGATTTTTGATGCCCACCATCTCAAGCCGAAGATCATTCAGGGCCTTGGCTAGGTCATTGACTCCAGGTTCTGTTGCAAGGGGGGCCTCTTTAGCTAGAGGGGCCAAGGGAGTAGAGAGGAGGGGGGCTCATGGGCGAGGCTGGGGAAATCTTCGAGGCAGCGGGTGAGGATATACACCTTGTTGAGGGTAAGCAACTAAGGGAGGACCATACATTTGAGGTGGAGGTGGTGGATACATCCCTGATGAGGGGTGGGAGTATGCCCCTGAGTTAGACCCCCCAGGTTGTTGTTGCAGGAATTGAGGGGGTTGCGGAGGGACAATCGTCTTCTTTGAAGCGGGGTCAGACTGAACTTTATCAAACTTTTGAGCAATCTCATGTGCTAGCGCCATAGTTTCTAGATTCTCCCATTTAAGCTTGAGGTGAAATTCATCACTCGCTCCTGCTACAAGGTAGCCCAGCACATGCTGAGTCATTCCAGCTCGAAATCCGACATTGTTCTTCTGTGTGGCAATCAAACGGTCCAGAGCACGGTCGCTCGATCCACATATCGACGTGCTGTCTCACCTTCTGACTGCTTCAAGTTTGCCACTTGCAGGTACACATTCTCCGGCTCCTCTTCTTTGCTGAAATACTCAATCATCACTGCTGTCAACCTTGGCCAGCTTTGGCGAATGTCTTCGGCCTGCTTCTCATACCACACTTGAGCCAATCCCTCTAGAAATGTGGGAAGAACCAACAACCATCTGTCTTCAGTAAGAAAGTTGAGAGAAACACAAAGGCGCTTGAAGGCCACAAGATACTCATTTGGATTTTCTTCCACCCGTCCATAAAACACAGGAATGTCAGCCATGCTTGGAAGATGGAAAAGAGAGGCTTATCTATGGACAAACAATAGTAAGAGGAAGCTTGAACTGAAAATCGGGTGAAGATACATCCACAAAGCACACATAGGCAGGGTAGGGTGTGACAGGTGTAGTGTGAAATACTACATGGGAAGAATCTTCAGCATAGAATAGCACATAGACAATCTTAAAAGGACCAACCCTCATGATATCACATCGATCTTTACAAGCGAGGGTTAGAGGCGCGGCGTTGCATGAGGTTGTTCATCAAGGCAAACAAGAATGCCATGACAAATGTCAACAGTTGGAGAGCTTGCACATCACCTTCAGCTTCTTCCAATTCTTGTAGTCACCATGCTATTTCTTCAAGGGGTGTGCGGTCTGGCATCCTTCTTTTGAGCAATGTCCTTGAGGACATTTCTGAAGATTTTCCGAAGTCGGTGAACTCGTATCAAGTATGCCCAACACTTAGTCTCATGATGACCACAACCTTTGCATTCCTTACAAATGATCACCCTCCTTCGTGGCTTGCGGCTTTGTTGGGGTGGTGCTTCCATTCGCGTCATGCGTGATTGAAGTACAAGCTTCACGTGCCAAGAAATCAGCAACTAGATTTCGAGCTCGAGGGATATGCTGAATTTTTACCTCTTCAAATTGGTTGCAAAGTTCCAATGCTTGTTGATGTCATGGAACCAAGCCTTTGCTCCGCACCTTCCACCTTCCACTAACTTGTTCACACACTAGTCGAGAATCTCCTTGCACCTCCAGTTGCTTGGCATGATGTTCTTGTGCCTTTTGTAGCCCAAAAATGAGCACCAAGTACTCAGCTTGATTGCAAGTACTTGCAGGTGAAGACTTGCTGTAACAATACTCTTCACCACTCAGTGAAGTGAGCTTCACACCCACGCCAGCAGCCTTGGTCGAAGGTTTGTAAGCTCCATCAAATTGAAGAAATCACACCAAGACTAAAATTCGGACATCCCAAGTTTCTCGGTCTCGGTAGTCCACGATAGGTAGGAGGAGAGGGTGGGGAGAATTCAACACTTGAGCCAAACGTTCAGCACCAAATAAACTTGCAATCCTTTGTTGATAGTTTATCTTAAGACCAAAAAGAATTACAACTTGAAGCTCGAAACGAGGCACAAAAGGTTGATTAGGTACAAATGGATTCCTTGGTCGAAACATTACCAACCATAGCTGAGGCCTAGAAACCTTTGTAGTGAGATTGAGAATAAACCATTCAGGACGAGCTTATCCACAGGAATCAACAAGCAGATGCACCAAATCTCCCCACAAGCTTGGGGAGCATCCCACCCTTTGATGAAGGACACCGTTTTAATTACCTCTAAAGTAGCAAGTAGTTTGATCACCGCACAATGAGTAGAAGTAAAGTCAAAATTCTCCCAGCGTATCAGTAGTTCTTCACCATGAATCATCCACGGTGTATCATTCCACCCGTCATCTCCTTCAACAATGCACTGGACAATCAGCCGTTGAAGGTCGACATGAAGATCAAGGAAGACATCTCGTGCATTGGTAGCCATAAGGTGCGGAGGATCAGGCACCAATTCCTTAAACGCATCGAGAAGTGACATAAATGTCCACCCTCCTCGTGTGGCGTGCATCCGTGAAGTGATCTTGGAGAAGTTCTGAATCGACGATCTAGTAGGAGATGAGGATAGAGCACATAAAATGAAGTATTTTTGCTTTTTACAGCAAGAGAAAACTCCCCACAGTTAGAGAGTTATAGTTCCCGCGATTTCAATATATGAACAAAAATCATTACATTTTTACCACTTCCAACTTGTTGGCCCAATGATAAGTCTCCCTTTTGTGAAGGGGGAGGTCTTGGGTTCAAATCCTACTCTTTAACAAAAAGAGAGGAGAGGAGAGGAGAAGGAGAAGAGAAAGAGAAAGAGAGGGAGAAGAAGAAGAGAAGAGAGAGGGGGGCGTGGGATCTGCTGTTACAGTTTTGCAGGAGCTCAGAAAACTATCCACAACCAGAAGCCGCAACAGTCCAGAGAACTGTCGCGCGAGCAGTAGATGCACGGAGTGAGAAGACTGTCCACGACTAGAAGCCACAACAGTCCAGGAAACTGTCACATGAGTGAACGCAGTAGACAGGCGAAGTGAGAAAACTGTCCGCGACTAGAAGTTGCAGCAGCCCAGAAAACTGTCGCACGGTCAAACACAGGAGACGCGCGAATCGAATGCATGCGCAGTAGCTTAGAAGGAGCACAGATGGTATAGTTTTGTAAATGCGACCGGTGCGAGTAGAAGATTTGCCACTGCCATGGAGATTCATATCCCAGCAGCCACACCAATTCTATTAGCTGGAAAAGAAATCAAGACCAGAGGCTAGAGGCTAAGCATGGCGACGCTCAAGGGCCATAGAGAAAAGGAGATCATGAGGGCGAACGGTTGTCATAGGAGGGAAAAAGGAATTAGAAATAGAGGGAAGGAAGAGGGAGACTATGACACAAGGGGAAAAGGAGAGGGGGAAGAGAAGCCTGTACATGATAGGAGGAGGAATGTAGAGATGGAGACATCAAGGGAAGAGAACCATACTTTATTTGAAAGAAGGGATGAGAGGGAGATACTAAAAATACTAGCTAGGTGGCTTTACTAGAATGAGCGTGTCTCATCAAGGAATAGCCCCCTCCTTTTATAGCCAAAAGAGGGGGTCTCTTCCCATTAATGTATCCTCCCACATGCATGGTGTGTGTGGAAAAGTCTCCCATGTGGGCTAGGCGGTTACGCACTCTCAATTGTGTGCGACAACCCTTTGCCTCAATTTTCCACATAAATCAAGCCCCATATCTCAAGTCTATGATACTCCCTTGGTCTCTTTCCAATTTTATAATATGTTCAAACCTCTAGGAGGACAAGTGGAGGGTTGGCACAAGGAATCTTGCCACCTCATCCTACTTTCCCCATTATTTAACTTGCTCTCTTGGACCTTCTATACCTCCCCCACATGGGCCTATCCCATATGGAGGGAATAACTCAATATAATATCCATCTCCACCTATTTTATATTGCTTCTCTTATGGACTTTAAGCCATATCTCACTAAATGCAGCCTAGGTGGAGGGGTGGCACATGGAGGAGCCATGCCACCTTACATTTTATAATATTACTATCATGGATTATGTACAACACACCTTATGGGTCCTCTTACATGGAAGGGTGGCACATGGTCATGCCCTGCCACCTCAACCTTGGGCCCTATGCACACCATATTTTATTATACTATTGCCACATATACAAACACACACACATATTAATGCCTTTTTCCTTAAACAATTTTATCCATAACAATAGTCACAGGGCAATCAAGAGAGGCAGTTTCTGGTGGCTCATGGATTCAGTTTAAGGTCACTTGGGATACACACAGTAGACATATTTGCTTTGTAAAATTCAAAGGTCTTTGTTGCAAGTTGTGTGTGATTTAAAGGGTAGAAGGAGAGAGACTATAAGCTAACAAGAATGGCTATCAGAGACTCTGACATATAATAAGGGTACCATGGTAAAGAAGCTATTCTTCAATTGTATCTAGAGGGAAAAGGCACAACACTGGAAGCAAGGTCCGAGGTCCTATCCCAGCTCCAAGGCATCCAGTCGCTCATTTTGGCAAGCAAGGTTCTATCTAATCCTACAGGGGGTTCTATCTACGAGTTCACGGTTGCTCAAACGTTGTGATTTCTATACATTTCATTCTTGTATTTTCTTCAGTTATCGGTGGCTATCAGTGTATGGTATTTCCTAGTGTTTTCCCATGTTCATGGTGTTTTGAGTTCGTGTTTCCTCTCGGTGTGTTTGCAAACGTAACTATTCATCTAGCTATAAAGGCAATTCAGTGTAGCTCTGCCAATCTCATCAACGTGGCTGATGAGAGCCACCACCATCGGGCCATAATTACCACAAAAGGAAATTATGAAGCCTAATCACCTCTAATCACTCATTACCATGCACTCTAGTACTCTCTTGAGCATCCAAACCCGGTGATTGGTATCATGCATGCAAGCCCGGTGGTGGTAACTGGAAGGTGAGTAATGGTGAGCCACTGTGATGGGTGGTAATTAACTACCACCTAATGGGATCTTAGCCGCCACCATAGACATGGCTTGGGAATCTTATATGCCACCACCTCTAATTACTTATTACCGTGCAAGGTAGTACTGCCTTCTTGAATTAATCAAAATTCGGTCCAACCGCTGTGGTGGCTCTCACCTTGACAATGTAGTCGGGCTACAAACTTAAGCCTCCGTTGTTCCATTCCCTTAATTGTTTCGACTTCTATCCCTCTCAACGATTTCTTTCTCCCTTGCAGTCAGACTGCAAACTCAAGACTCCACTATTCCATTTCCTTCACTGTTTCATGTTCTATCCCTCATGACCATTTCTATCTCCCTTGCACTCTTCCTGCAACTTCTATCCCCTCTCATAATGAATCCTGCACAGTCCAGGAGCTCCTCACACAATCTTTTTTCCCCTCTACAGCATAGTGCAAGAGCCTCTCCTCCCTTGATCTTGAAATCATGACATATGGGAGCTCCTCTCTTGCTCTTCAAAAGACCAATTTGGATGCTCTCACCGGGTTAGTACAGGAGGTGAACATGAAGGAGGGGCAACTAGTCTATTAAGGTCAAAAGATTACCATCACTGAAAGGAGTATGATTTTTTCCCGAGCTCAAAACCACGAGCTTAGAGTTCCGAGCTTGATTCCAATGACCTTTCATGATATACCCTTTCCTAGAGAAATGGTGTTGTGTGTTAAATTAAATGGCACAACGGAACAAAAACTGAATAAAGAATAGAGAGTACACAACAAACTGGAGAGGAACAAACTTTTCCTTCAATACTGATGTAGTACAGATGATGGCTCTATCCACCCGTGTGCTCCCACAGTAGAGCTTAGATGGTGATCTAGATAGATACTAGGTGAAGAGCTACTAGCTAGAAGATCTGATCTGATCTGAACTGATCTGATACAATGGACTGGGGAGGTTGCTTCTTTATAGCTATGAGGGCGGTAGTCGGATCAACACAGTCGGTGGAATCGACCAGTCAACCTAGTCAGTGAAGTGGACCAGTCAACCTAGTTAATGGAACTGACTAGTCGTCCATGGAATATTCAGGGAATATTTCCTACATCGTCTCCTCGGGGGCTCTCACCCCTGAACCCCCACCAAGCAGGCCGGTGGCCCCCCCGGGATCCCTAGCTAGGGGCCAGCTAGCCCCCAGGCCCAGCCCCCAGGCCCCAGCAAGAGTAAGGGGCTCCCACCTTACCTACCCTGCCTAGCCCATAGGCTAAACTCACATAGATCACCTTTCTACCATCAACAGTCTCATTGATAGACCTCATCTAACATGAAAGTCAGGATCCACCCAGTGTCTCGGGCTCACACATGGCTTCTCCTCATATGGGGGCCTTACAACTTGAGCACCTTGGACCACTGGTGGTTACCAGGAGGGTGGGGCATTGAGCATATCTAACATTGTGCACCCTTTTTATGCTTCCACCCCATACCCTCTAGGTTTTTCTCCAAGGTCCACACACATACTTACCAACCAAATAGCACCAAAAATACAATACAAACATATAATGTGCACCCAAACCACAAACCACAAAACACTACAAATATGGTGTTATTATTGTCATACCACAAGTACATTCCTTCAAGCATATACCAAAGATGTAAAGCTGCATATTATAGTCATGATCATATCCATGCTTCAAAAACAAGCAAACATATCATAGTCAAAGGGTTTCAACTTTCCGACAACATGCAAATCTAATCACTACATTGGTCAATTGAAAATATCATAAAACCATAACATTAGAGATGTACCCTAGGGTATGGAGTCCCCACACACCTTAAGGACTACTATATACCACCTAACCCTTGAATGAATGATTGGTGTGTGTAAGGGTATTCAAGGATATTAATTTGAACTAAAAACCCTCCACTTGCTAATGATATCTCGCCCACTTGCCAATTCAAAGTTGGCATCATTTGCCTCCAAACCAATGTGATCCCCACCTATCTCATACTTCAGGTTTGCTCTCCTCCTTCTCGTCATGATGTTGGTCTTCCCCCTCAATATCATGGACAAGCACTTCATGTGTCCCACAAAATCTCTCGACTCCAACATCTTGGCTAGTTCAAGTCGTCTTGCCTCCACTCTTATTAGAAAATTTCCTCTTCCTCTTCCTCTTCCTCTAGAGGAAGAGTCTCTTTTGGTGCACTGCATCATGTATATACTCATGTTTGGCATAGTAATTCTCTCTCTCTCTCTCTCTCTCTCTCTCTCTCTCTCTCTCTCTCTCTCTCTCTCTCTCTCTCTCTCTCCCCTCTCTCTCTCTCTCTCTCTTAATGTTGGGAGGACCAAATTTTTTTATAAAATTATATCGATCACTTGGCTGGATAGATTTTTATAAATACATCTTTTGTCCTTTTTATGGTTCATCAATCTGAGCTATAGTTTGAGAGTTATGACCATCGTCACATCTCCATGAAAACTTTTGCTAGTGAAAGGATCCTAGAAATATGCCAAATTTTATTTTTGAGTACACAATTAGAGACAACATAAAAAGTACATCACATTATATTTTTACATCTCATTAATCTAAGCTATGGTTAGAGAGTTATGAGCACTTTTGTTAACCATCATCATGATAACTTTCCATGGTTTTTGAAAGGTCACCTCCATTTTTCTTACCTCCCCTTAATGGAGGGGAGACGATGAGGTGAAGGTCAAAAGGGGGGTGAATTCGATACTCCAAAAGAGAAATGACACAAGTTGCAATGGAGAAGGGCTAGTAATACATAGAGAGTTGATCTTAAATTAAGGTCCTCAAAACACCCATAGGATCCTTTTTTTGTCCCATGTCCCAAAGGTCTCCTAGACTTTTTCTTTGTTGTATTGAGCCTCACAAAATTAAATCAAGTTTGGTTTGAAAAAATACCATAGGACCATTTTGTCGGCAAAAGGTCCTTTGTGCTTTTTTTGTTGCATTATGCCTCAAATTATTAGAAAGGAATTGCTCATAGGACCGTTCCACCACTGGTAAAGATTCACTTGGACCATTTTAAGGACTAAATTTATTGACTTATTTTTTATTTGAATGCAACAAAAAAATGCTCATAAGGCCCTTTCATCCAATCTCTTGGGCTTTTTAAAGACCAAAATTCACTTTTTTATTTTTAATTCGAATACATCCGAAATTTGAATACTTATTTTTTACTAAAGAGCCTAGAAAACTTATGAAATTTTGGTGGAGATGTGACCGGTGAAAAAATGGTCATAACTCTCAAACCATAGCTCGGATTGACGAAATGTAAAAAGACAAAAAGATGGAATTTTTGTGGTCTATCTAACCATGCAATCAAAAGTAGTTTTTTCATCCTTCTAGGACCCTTTCTTTGGTGAAAGAGTCCATAGAGATGTGATAAACGTAAAAATTGGGTCATAACTCTCAAACCGTAGCTCGAATTGTTGACTTGTAAAAAGAAAAAGTGATGTAATTTTTGTGCTCCATCTAATTATGTGGTTAAAAATAATACTTTTCATCCTTCTAAGACCCTTTTGTTAAAGAAAAGGTCCATGGAGATGTGATGATGGTGGAAAAATGGTCATAACTCTCAAACCGTAGCTCGGATTGACGATCTATAAAAAGAAAAAAAGATGAAACTTTTTTGCTCTATCTAACCATAAGTTTTTGAATTTTTAAAAAAATATTCTTATTTTTTTCTATCTAGCTATGAAGTCAAAATTAATTGTTTCCATCTTTCTAGTATCCTTTCGCCAATTAAAGGGTTAGTGGAGATGTGATGAGAATTAAAAATGGTCATAACTCTCAAACCGTAGCTCGAATTGATGAGATGTGAAAAGATATATTTATAAAAATGTATCCAACCTAATAGTGAAAATAATCTTATAGGGAAAAAATTACCTCCCAACACAAAGAAAGGACTAGAGAGGGTTACATTCCAAATATGAGTCTATGCATGGTGTGCTAAGTATATACATAATGAAAAAGATAGATAGTATATACATGGTGCATTGCACCCTTTTGTTAGTGTGAAAGGTGTCATGGTGGCATCCATCTAAGAGCATACATTTACTACAACCATTGGATTCCAAGAAACTCATGTGTATTACAATTATTTCCCTTGATGCTATGCTACCAAGGACTTCATGGTGAAACATATCCTACCATTAGTACATTCCAGTAGGCTCATAAAGTGTCCTTGCCACTACAAGCTTAATGAAGTGTTCATCTCTTTCATTGGAAAAAGGGGTGACAAAGGGTTCATCCACCCAACTAATACAAGTCATGATAATGAAGCCCAACAAGAGGGGTTTCAAAGGTTAATAAACCCCTTTGCTAGAAAAATGGGCGCTAAGGTTGCATGTCTACAATGACTCTTTCTAAAACCATACAAAATTAACACGATGTTGTTATCCCTTATGACCTAAGGGTATAATTCTAAAGTCCTCTCTCTCTCTCTCTCTCTCTCTCTCTCTCTCTCTTGTGTGTGTTCCTTTTATCATGAGTTATAGGTACTAAACAAAATTATAATGCATGTGTAAAATAGTATCCTTTCACCCAAAGATGTAGGCAATATGAAAAACTTTTGTGTGTGTGTGTGTTTAAAAAATAAAACCTTTTAAAGACATGGCACACGATGCTCAAATAAGGGTGGATAATAGATTTCTCATCTAATGGGTAAACATAAAATATGTAAACAAAAAGTGTTGAATTCGTCAGGTAGTCTAGGCTCCAAGCTCCGGGTCCATTCACCAAAAAGAACCGGATGTTATGACTTCCCTAGCTTTCCTTGCATTTTGCTTTTCGATACAAAAATGGTCTAGTTCTATTCTCTTGTCCATTTGTTTCTCTTTCCTTCCATCCATCCTCCAATATTTTAGAAATAAGGGCCATTTTGGCAGGGTCTTTGTATGTAGACATCCTAGGAGTCTTACAAAATTTGTTTGAGTTTGTCCCTAGAATTTCCTTTGAATCCACCTTGGTACGTATATAGAAGTGTTGAATCCATGAGGTAGTCCAGGCTCCAAGGTCAAGGTCCACT
This sequence comes from Dipteris shenzhenensis, assembly GCF_047967505.1. Lineage (NCBI taxonomy): Eukaryota > Viridiplantae > Streptophyta > Polypodiopsida > Gleicheniales > Dipteridaceae > Dipteris > Dipteris shenzhenensis. Next base: position 11,611,747 of record NC_141626.1, read on the forward strand.
TACCTACTACCACCATCCAAGAAAAATGAGGTGTTAGAACATCATCGTTTCAAATGGGTAGACAAGTAATGCCTGTATCCCCTGGCATGTTATTGCTTTACCTAGGAACATAGACAACCATCTAGATTCACAAGTACTTGAAAAAATGGGTTTATGTTGACAAATACTAGAAAAAAAGGGGGGTTAGTCCATGCCCTAACTAAAGACAATGGGCCGGTACGCCAAGCATGATGATCCCACATAAGATAATTTAATTAATCAAGCATCAATTGTTTGAGTCAAATATTTTTTGTTGAACAGTGTGTAGGATTAAGGGCTATAGGGAAACATTAAAGAAAGCCTTTGTAAAGTTGGCTTTCCCAAGGAAGTCCTCTCATGATTCCAAAGAAAAAAGGTAAATGATAGAATTGTGGGCTATATAATCTAGCTAAACTTAAGAAAAGAAGCAAAGTTTTGTATAAAGCTACAAAAGTAATTCATAGAGCAGAATCATCATATAAACCTATGTGAAAATCTATACTCAAGTAAGAGAGTTAATAGTTTCCTACAAGAACATACACACAAGCAAAATATATATAGTATAGGAAGTTTGAGAAGGTATGTTAGACAATGACCACCTTAAATTAATTCGAATCAAGCAAAAGGGAAATCACGTAAAGTAGGTGTAGCAGCGAAAAAGGATATACATAGCTTACCAATAAATCTCATAATTAAAGAGCCCCCTAAAATAAATCAAGAAATTAAATTTTAAAAGGGACAACATTATGAAAGTTACTTATGTATGAGCCACGTGTATATATAGAGGTATTAAATAATTTTAGCATATATAAGTAGAAGGCACCATACTATTAGCTTATGCAAAAAGAGCATCTACATTATAAATGACATTTTTTAATGAACAATAATGACCTACTTTGTAAGAGCATAAAACTAAATCAATGTCCATATAAAGGTGGGAAAAATACTACGTGAATTAATAGCTAAGATTATATCTAGCACTATAGCAAGCAAGCCCACACAGAGCCGTAGAGAGTAGTGATGCAGAGAAGTGAAGGCTCATATGTGAGGCTAGTCGAGTTGTACATTAAAAAATAGGAGAATAACTAGAAAATAATGACAAGGAATAATTAGAGAAAGACTACAAAAATAAATTAAAACAAGGAAATTATGAAACACAGTTTAGGGAACTAGGACTTTATACTATATTATAGTTGATTAAGTAGAAAAGAACATAAGAATGCATATCTATGTAGAGAGCGTAGAATAGGACATAACTGAAAATAGAAAAACTAGAAACAAAAAAGGTTTGGAGAAAAAGAAAAAGGGAATGGAATAATTAAATTTTAAAAGAAAATTCACAATAAATAAATACAGAGAATTTAAGGAAAATTAAAGAATAACAAAACTAAGAGAGAGAGATAGAGAGAGAGAGAGAGAGAGAGAGAGAGAGAGAGAGAGAGAGAGAGATTGTATGTGCATGTGTGTGTGTGGAGGGAAAGTATGTGTGTGTATATGTGTGTGTGTGTGTGTGTATGTGTGACAATAAAGAGTAATAAAACATTAAAAAAATGGGGGGGGGGGGGGGTGTGTGTGTCACATACACACATAGACACAAATTTGAGTATGTGATTTGAGTTTAGGGCTCATCTTATTCCAGAGACATCCTATGATAATTACAATAATAAAGGGTGACTCTTGCACTTGGGTAAGACTCCAAGACTTCAAGACTCATATTGCACATGGTTGAGTATTTCCTTCAAAGGACATATATTTCACCCTTTTTTCACGAAAGAGTAGTTTGGGTAGCTATTTTTTGAAGCTATCTTGGCAATGCAAGCTCGAAGCTCAAGGTTTTAGGCTCAGAAAAGGGAAGCTCCCCACTGAAAGTGTGAAAATGCGCTAGGCATTCCTGGAGGCAATTTGCAAGTACACTTCTTTGAGCAGCAGTGGAAGAGATAGGGTATTCTAGATGTATACCCCAATGCTCAGATTAGTAAAGATAGTCAATTCAATATTTCTAGCTTGCCAACAAACCTCCACCATGTGTTGAATAAGACCATTCACTCCTTTCCTGGTACAAGAGGAGCCATGAAGTTAGGCAGGTTCAAGCATTAGGAGAGCAACTAAAAGGACGTCAGTGTATCTTTCTCAAGGGCAATCTCCAAGAGCATGATAACCAACTTGAATAATTGCATGGATGGCAAATCCCAATTGTCATCTCAGTCCGTTGGAGTTGCAATGCACTTGATGGCATCTACCCTTAAAGGGATTTTTTAGCAACACGATAAGAAGATGTCTCAGAACATGACTTTTCCACAAGAGAAAGACACCTATCCAGCAAAGGCAACGCAATTTGAGAAAATTCTAAGGGAGGGTGCAGAAGCCAATGTAGAGGAGGCACAAGAGCAAGCTAAGGCTACTACAAAGATGGCCGACATGGAAAGGCATAGAAGAGAAGCTTAAACTATAGTAATCCACATTATGCAGTTAATCCACATTAAACTTTACATTAGCTCCATATAGTCCACTTAATTCACATCAACTCACTTAACATTACATTAGCTCCACTTAGTCCACTTAATTCACATTAAATCACTTAACCCACTTAGTCCACACTTAAACCACTTAATCCACATTATGAACTTAATCCGAATCATTATACTTGAAGAAGAATATAACAAGTTATGTATGAAGTTTACATACTTATGCACTAGGTCCCATGTCCCGCCGTTCCCTGAGTGCTTGGTCTTGTAGCCTACGAAATTCACATTAAATCACTTAACCCACTTAGTCCACACTTAAACCACTTAATCAATTCCAACCACTTAATCCACATTATGAACTTAATCCGAATCATTATACTTGAAGAAGAATATAACAAGTTATGTATGAAGTTTACATACTTATGCACTAGGTCCCATGTCCGCCGTTCCCTGAGTGCTTGGTCTTGTAGCCTACAAATCTATATTGGTGAGGTCCTCAAAATCAAATGTGTCAATATCCATAGTGGCATCCTTGAAAATTTTCTATCTCACCAACAGGTATATGATGTGCAATTCCATCAATCAAGACTCAACATCTTGAGGAAATGGATCTTTGACTGTAGCGGCATCCAAGTCTCCAAAAGTATCTTTGTAGTGTGCAAGCTTAGCCTCCAATGTGTGTACGCATGCTTGCAACTCCTCAATCTCTTTGGCTTGAGTTGCAAGATGAGCTTGTAACTCCTTAACAGTAACACCCCATTGATGGAGAGGTATGGCAGATGTTGCCAAGTCAACAACATCACTATGTGCCTAGGGAATTAGCACAGGAGGCCTCAGAGACATGGACTCTTTGTTCTCTATTCTTGCTCACTTGTGCTCTGCAGGATTTCCCTTTCCTATTCCTGACAAGTGATGCTTGTCATTCTAATCCACACGTCGATGCAAGACATTGCGAACATACACATGTTGAATGAAGAACATGGGTATCTATTGGCTGTTGGGGATGCTCACTTCCACCTCTATGAATCGCTAGAGAAGGATGTCGGCAAGGGTTTTGTGCCGCAAGTCTGAAAAATTGGGCTATGCATATTTGTTTCTAGCATTTTCAGATCGAAGAAACAAGGTATTTCTTACAAACTCTGGTGGACAAATCTTTTGTACTTGCCAAAGAGAGAGCGGGTTGTTACCTTGCATGGCGTCGTCATCCACTGGACCAGTGGTGAAAATACCCAACCCCTCCCTTCCCAACATCTCTCTTTGCATCTACAAGATAGCTTGAGCCTCGATGTGATTTAGCTAGTCCACTAAATTAGCCTCTTGAGGCACAAAAGCGGCTTCTAGACCCTCATGAAGTGGAGGATCCTCTAGTTGGGAGGGTCCTGTGGGAGAACATTCTCTCCCTTCATTCTCATACCTAACCTAAAAAATGACAACAAGCTATAATTATTTTATAACCCTAAACAATATTAAACAATTAAGTTCAACATGGATACTTATCGCATTGTTCACTTATACAAACAATATTTAAACATTTATTATCGCATCATTTAACATCTCATGAATGTGAAGGGGTGTGAATGGACCCTTGAGGTTCCAACTGCCCATAACTTCCCTTAGTCTTCTATCTTGATGTACTCAATCATGGATTGCACGTATGCAAAATTACAACGATTCCTCTACTTGTATTTCTGAGTTTCTGAAATTCTGTTCTGGTTCCGAAGTTCCGAATGAGGAAATACTGTTTATCACATTTGAGTTCCTGTAATCTAATAAGTAGAATTTAGGAATAAGTCTCTACCTATTACACTGGTGATCCTGCAAACAATTGGGTGCATGGATTTCATGTTGTGAAAGAATTTCATCCTGCAAACGATTGACAAGGTAGAAGTAATCAAAGCAAAGAATGATTCAAAGCCTCCTAGAAACCGACAAACCTTTTATCACACAGAGACTCCTATGGGTAGCATTCTCATAAAAGGTCATCAAAGGCGGCTCTTTGTAGCACAAAATTCATCACAGATGCATAAGGGAGGCGATCTAAAGTATGAGGCTGTTTGGTAGAGTCGTTTCATGAACAGATGTGGCCACTCTTTTGACTGCAGTTCTTTTCTCCCAACGTAGCTTGCGGTTCTTTGAACCCATACATAAAGAACGTTTCATGAATAGATCCAACTGTTTTGATGGATTGTGGGTGCAAGAGTCTGCATGAAGAGTAATCGTTGGGAGAAAAGGAAGTTACATTCATGAAGACACAAGAGTTCTCTACTAGATCAATTCAAAGACTTCAACTACAGACATGTGAATCATAATGCTTCAACAAGAAAGGGAGCATTGTAGCAGAGCAAATGATGGAGATCCACAAAAGTCGTGCTTCAAAAATGGGGGTCGCGAATCCCAACAAAAGCAAGAAGAATTCAAGCAAGCTTATCAGCATCTTGCACAAGTGATGAACATCAGGGAGGCCATGGTATTTTAAAAGTATAGGTCTTGGTTCTCCACAACAATCTACCTTAGTTGTCCATTCTCTTTTTCTACAACCTCCATCTTGGCCTGAGTTCCTAGCCTACTACTAAGCTTTGGTGGTTTTCAGTTGTAGGCACTGTTGTAGCTGCATGTTCTTCCCTACAAGCTTCATCACCTCCCCCTTGGCCTTGTTAGAGAGTGCCTTTAGCCTATTTATCTTGCACTGTAGGTTACCATAATTTGTCTTAGCTTGGTGTGGGCCTATTGTAATTGGGAGTCATTTTGGAGTAGCTCTTTGTATACTATGTTTCTTTCATCCAACTGATCCTAGAGGGACTTGCACTTTGTAGACAAATCTACCTCGGCCCATTGTAGGCTTGTGGTCTGCTCTTTGGAGAATCTGTACATCTCCTCCCAGTATCATGTCTGAAGAAAGAGATTATGTTCGAGTACCTATGGAGGGAGCTAGTGGTTGGCCAAAAAATCTAATGCCTGTGCCGCACGCACCATGTTTTCCCTAAGTACTTGACACTCATTCTCAGTGGTAGCCCAATCTTGATGATTGTTCTCTATTAGCAGGGGGTCTAAGGGGAATGGTTCTATGCAAGGTAGGCTCTGTTGGAGGCCAAGGTGGTACCACCCTTTTGCTGATTGGTTTTCTATGAGGGCTTGGTATGGCCCTATTGTGCTCTAGCTACCCTTTATTCCTTAGGAGTGGCTTCTTGTTCCCGCTGCTCGAGCATCCCATCACATGTTACCCCCTTTTTCAAATCCTTTCTCCACATCCTTAAAGGTGCCTTTCTGGTTGTTCCCCTCCGAATTGTCCTCTTTTTGCTCCTCGAAGTCCTCGGAGGTGCCCTCGACACTGTTCCACTCCGAGTTGTACTATTGCTATTGGCTCAAAGGCACCTTCATTGTTGTTCCCCTATGACACTTTATTCTGGGCCCCTTTTGCACCCTTATGCTAGCCCTTGTCTTGCTCCTCTGACTCGATATCCTTGTCTTGTGCCTTCTCTTTCCCTTGTTCCCTATCAACACCTTTGTCCTCTTTGTCTTCCCAGTTTCTCGGCCCTTGTCCATCCTGATCTTGACCTTGCTCTTCCAACCCTTTGCTTCCTAGTTCATCCTCTTGGTGTTCATCATTTTTGGACCCTGATGGCCCTACTCTACCTGGTAGAGGAAATGCATTTGGCCAAGGTACCCGTATCAACACCAAATGGTATTCTAGCATGCAAAGGTGTGGGCCGGGCTTGCAATATGACTAGCCTCAGATCACTACCCTTAGTTGGGTCTGAAATGCTTTCTAAAAAATTGTGAACCAATCCATCAAAAATCCATCCTCCACTGCAGAGACAACGGGGAGACAATGCAAGCCACATACTGCCTTGGAACATATCCCGATTCTCTTCTTGAACCGAACGAGCTTGAAGATGAATTTGCAAGTTGTCCTTAGGCTTTCGTCGGTGGCCTTGCTAACTAGATAACCCTAAGAGGAGGAATAGCTATTATTCTTGAAGTAGGCATCACACCTCTTGGCATCCACAAGCTTTGCAGGGTTAGAATGCTGCTTTAGCTTAAAGCCCTTCTTTAGCAGCTCAAAGTGTATCTAGACATGTATGTTGTTGATGATGAGGCTGTGATCCTCCTCATCATAAAAATTCAAAACCTCCTCTACCAACGCTTTGTCCCAAACTTCTTCCAAGGTAGGCTAGCAAAGTTCATCAAGTGATTAGTCTACAAAATTCCTATGAGGACATCATTGGAGAAGAGGTGGCACATAGGAGGTCCTCCTTCTCTTCTAGTGATGAGCATGCTCTCCTCTATCCATGACTACAAAGACAACATAAACATTGAGTGAGGATGAAGACAACGGATGGAAAGGTGGGGTAGAAAAAGAAATAAGCTAATACGACAAACACAAAGAGAGTAAGGAGGGTCACAAAAATATTGATTTATTGTAGACAATAAGAAAGAGGTAGCTGTTGTAAATGACAATAAGGAGGTAAGAGCAGTAGTATACTGAGAATGCAATTGAAGATGATAATTGGAGTCCCTAACCAATTGTAGTCGAATGGTATCTACAACTGGACATCGTGTAAGATCAATGGTTGCATGAGTCTCCCTTTCTTTAGCATGATGATCTTGTGTTAATGTGCCCACAACATTAATACTACCATGTGGTGGCACCCGATGCATCTCTCCTATTGTAACCAAACAACTAGCTGGCATTCTATGAAACTCACTAAGGCCTTGTCAATCGAGTGGTCCATATCTGAGTTCTATCTGTCCAAAGAATTGGCTGCTTGGTATGGCTTTACTTTTCTTGCATTGTACAACTCGGAGAACACATTGCCTTGTAAACCTTCGAGCTCAACTATCCCATTTCCAAAAGCTTGAACTAGCTGGTAGGGTCCATTCCAACCCAATGTAAAATTTGTTTTGATAGGCCTCAACTTCGCATTGTAGAGTAACACAAGCATACCCTTCTTCAAATGCTTAGGCACAATGTGTCTTTCATGCCAAGCCTTTCTCTTGCATTGTATCAATAACTATGATCAGGCCACTCAGAGGTATAACTCATCCAAGTGGTTTAGCTGATGCAATCACCCCTTGATTTCTTTTAACTCATCTAAGTGATTCTCGGTAGCAATTCAAATACTCAAAACAATAAATTATAAGGGAACAACTACTTCCAAGTTAAAGGCCATACAAAAGTGTGTAAGATGAATGACAACCGAGTACTGTTGAAGATTCTCTCTTTGTTCTCTGAGTTGGTCTTGTCATTCATTATGATGTTCCATGTGAGGAAATGGCCATATGCTTGAAATCCAAATTCACTGTAGATGAGTGCTTGCCATGGCGGACCTTCATCTACCAATCTTCTGGGTCCCCTGAACCCAAGACCATCATTTTGTCCTTCTAGCTCTGCATAATAGTCAACTTCCTCCCCTGGGGTAGCGTAGCCAAGTCTCTCTCCTTGCACTTGTCGCTCCTGTTGGACAGTTGCTTCTGCCAACCTCTTTGGGCATTAAACTCTGGTTCTGAGTCCGCTCCACTTCTCATGGTTTGGATGTAACCGATGCCTCTGGCTCAGCTACTATTCATGCCTGGCCACATATCTTCTTCTTCTTTCTGAGCATGTGTTAACCATCAATTAAGGTAGACTCTATCCAAGTAGTAATCCAAATATTTTGAGTATTCCACACACTGGCCTTCAAGCACACCACTAGTCAGTGCCACTCATCTAGAGTCCCTGGAGGAATTTCCTAAAGTAGCCCATGATTCCCAACAATAGCGGTTTCACTTTATCTCTAGTTAACATCTCAGGGGGGTCACTATGTATAAACCCTCTATATCACATGCGTTCAAGGCCTATTTTTAAAATCCCTTATCTGTAAATTTTTCATTAATAAAATGTACCCCTTTTCTATACAAATCTATAAATGTTTTCCAAAACTATTTTAAATAGTCCCTTATGTATATTTATTCCTGTAAATTTTAGAAATTAAAAAAAATCCTTGAAGTTGAACTCACGTGATAGGGTTACATATGATGAGTGACCCCCTCGACCTTATCATGAACCTTTCTGACCTCGACACTGAGCTTATTAACTCAGTTCTCTGAATCTCCTAATCTAGTAGCTCCTCAACTTGCAATTCAATTGACCCTTCCCCAGCAGGACTGCCAAATTTTGACTCTTCGATTCTCACCCAAGGCTAACTCAAAAAAGGTGATAAAAGGTTCTCTATGTTAACTCAACCCGGTGCTATGCTTAGTGGAGATGCCTTCTCTTGTAGTCCAAAGGATGGTGTGCTCGAGTGCTAAATAGATGACAATATCTACACGTCAGAGGTTAGGTCTAGAAAATTTCTAACAAGCATTAAAAATAGTGTTGATAATACCATTGAAATTTCCATTTGAATATCATTTATCAACGAAAATATCAATGTGAGATGTGACGCTATGCCATCAACACCAATATTGATTCTCACTGTGATGCTTTCATGAGTTAGGGGAAAATTTCCCAATGTATTTTTTCATCGAAAAAAGCATCAAAACTAAGGTAAACAATTGTACTCTCTCTCTCTCTCTCTCTCTCTCTCTCTCTCTGTCTCTCCCCACCTACACCTGCACATGCATGCAAGCCTTTATCTATAGCACAACTAGTTAATATGCGTTCCATGCCAATATAGCTTCATTTCTTGTGTGCATCAGCTTCATTCTCCTACCATTGTTGGTTTCTATGATTGTGGCCTACTATCATGTGCATCATCTTCATTTTCCTACCATTGTTGGTCTCTAGTATTGTGGTATACTAAATCATTGCTCTCAAAGAAATCTTTCAAGTGGACCTCATAACTAGCATAAAAGAGGAGTGTCTCCTTTGATGGCATGTGCTATGTAATGTCCAAACAACGTACTTGGGAATCATATGGGAGAGGTACATATTAGAGAGGCTTGTAGGCAAAGTGATAATAAAGTATGGTTGAGATGTCATGTTTCCAAAATCTCCAATTTTGACCCATTTTGTTTGATTGAGCTTTGAAATTTCCAACTTGAATGCAACTTATGTCAACTTTTGTGTCGAGAGAGAGAGAGAGAGAGAGAGAGAGGCAGGGAAAGGGGGGGAGGGGGGGGGGGGCAGCTTAAAAGAGAATGCTACATTACACTCACCATTCTCTTAATGCTAACCACAAATTATTTGCAAAAAAAGGCACTTGAAAGACACATTTTTTGGATCTCCTACAATTTCAAAACACCATGCATTAGATAAAGAAACACAAGTTTCTTAAAATGTCTATAGAGATTAGGGTGCCTTCGTTTAGTATCAATTTTCAATCGTGTCAGGGTCGTGTCATTATACAAATGTGCTACACCATGGCACATAAGTTTTCTTTTCTCGCCCCAAAAGCAATACTCCTCTACAGGATAATGCTCACACATGTCATCTAGCTTTTATTTTGCCATTTTGTATGGTCTTCACTATGACAGCTACATCATTATCTATGAATACACACCCAACTTCATTGGTAGCTATGTACCAAGCTCATTGAATAGGAGAATCAAGGAAATTCTTAGTCATTTCAACTGCACAATCCTGAAACATCAAGTTTGGCATGTAGCATGTACTCATAATGTTGAATCCTTAAGGATAGAAAATAGAGTGCACTGATTGAGATAGAAAACATAAACCTTAAACTCCATATGGTGAAGCTTATCATTGGAAGTATCGAGGTGTTTAGGTACTTGTGTGGAATCCCTTTGTTTCTTGAGTAGAACACTAGGCCATGTGAGTAGTCCTTCATGTTCAAAAGGGAATGCATGAAAAAAAGAGGGGGTTTAAAGATTCGATCAACACAAGTTTAGAGCCAATTCAATCATGAGCTATGGTGTCTTTTAATAAGGGAGTACTGGATTGGGATAGTTATTGCTTGAGAATGCTTTATGATAGCTTATCTTTGGTAGGAGATTGCCACATATGTAGCCCCTCGCATGTGGAAAATGTTGGTTGGATGTAGATAAATTCTTTCAATTGGGGCATGTTTTGAGTTGGAAGCTCTCCTAATGAAAAAGAAGGGGCAACATCTCAATAAAATTGCATTGGCTTTGGCAAGAATTATACAAGATAATGTTGGTTGGATGTAGATAAATTCGGTCAATTGGGGCACGTTTTGAGTTGGAAGCTCTCCTAATGAAAAAGAAAGGGCAACATCTCAAAAAAATTGCATTGGTTTTGGCAAGAATTATACAAGACAGGAAATAAAAGGGATATGGTCTCCTTTAATTATACATCATGTTTAGATTGTCAAGAATTATGTATTCATGTTTGTGGCTCTCTCACCTTTGCATGTTCTCAGCTAGTCAATGCTTATATAACCTTGGACTTTTCCACTAGCATGAAATTCCAATTCAGTGAACTAGTAGTCACATGTTATGACTGAAAAAATGTTTTGTGCTAATTGATGTACATTTTCCACAACGACAATTTCTACATATCATTGAAAGCTTGGTATATGCGTCGACAAAATAGCAAGTTGTTGGTAGGCAAAACATTTCTAAAACTCTAATTGTGAAGTCATCACTTATTCATTATAGCTACTCATATGTGTGTTTCCCACTATTAGAACAAGACTTAAGGGGCTATAGGCACTTGCTATTTTGGGGAACGAGGAGGGAAACCTAGTTATATTTGGTAAAACTTTCATGTTGACTTGACTCAACTTGGCTATAGTTTGGTCACCATTGCGCTTATTGTGTAAGAAATTAGTTGAGGCCTTCTTGTCATTCCCATCTTAGGTTGGTGCCTTAGTGTCGGCATGAGGAGTCATGACCAAGCACTAGTGGTGGTCATTAATTATAGTGATGAAGCTTATGGTATTCGTGATGTATTGTTCTTTGATTAAAATTGTTGAAGTAAACATCTTGTTTATTTAAAAAAGCATACATTTTGTATATTTTTTTCCCACACAACCCACAAACACACACATGGCCAACTGCGAGGGGCCAAAGGCGAGTGGCCTACTCTGAAAGGAAACAACTGATTTTCCCGAGGGAATCGAAAGCAGGCAAGCAACTCAGGTGGGCGAACGGCCAACCGCCCAAGGTGGCACTATATTTTAAGCACATAAGGTGCCACTATATTGTAAGCAAGGAAAGATGAAATGAGACAAGGAATTTTTTTTTTAAAGGAATGAGGGTGTTTTACGAAAGGTATGAAGAAAGGATATTCTCCTTCGTTAGAAAATGCTTCAACATAGTACACTAAGGTTTGGCACATCAGCTACATGGATTATCAACTCTTCTCCTTGAAAAATTTTGCGGCCGATCGTTTGCCTGGAGCTTCGCACCTTCCCAATCGTTTGAGACAATGAGAATTTAGAAAGAGCTCGCACGCAAACGTTTGGACAGCTCTGGCAGGTCGGAACGCACTGAATCAAAGATTGGGGGAATCTGGGCGCCTCTAGTGGGGAGAAAACAAAACGAGGCGGAGGAAAGTTCGGGCATAAGCGGACAGATTTGAGGGAAATTTGTAAACGGTTGGATTTGGGGAGAGAGGGACGAGAGTTGAGGAAGTTCCGGGCATAAAAGCGGACCGATTGGAGGGGAAATTGTGCACGGTTCGATTTGGAGTGAGAGAGAGAGAGAGAGAGGAGTTGCGGGAGGAAGTTCCGGGCATTAGCGGACAGATTGGAGGGGGAATTGTACACGGTTGGATTTGCAGAGAGAGAGAGAGAGAGAGGGGAAAGGGATGGAAAGTTCGTTGCGGGGAAAGGTTGCGACTCCGAACTTTCATTGGGTGCGAAGAAAAGTTCCGGCTTCAGACGACCGCAGTGGGAAATAGAGGATCGAAACTCAGCAGGAGAAGCAATGGGGGATCGTCCAAAGTCGTCGGGGGCCCTCGGGTCCCCCCTGCCTTCTACCCGACTTGCGATCGGTTGCCGAGAACACCTCGTGTCTCATACTTACTAAAGATAAAGCTTGAATTTGACTGGGAACACCGCGGATGCAGGCTTGCAGCTTGCACGAGGTGGACTTCGCGCCGTTGCTTTGAGCTTGGGGCCCGAGAGAATCTGCTCCAAGTGCACACAAAGCACAGAAAAGGGCCGGCGCGGCGATGGGAGCCGCTGTGTGCGAGTTGCAACCGATGCTTTGAACTTTTGGCAGTAGTGTGTGGGGGGAGGGGGACGTGCAAGCAGAGAGAGAGAGTTGCAACCAATGCTTTGAACTTTGGGGCAGTCTGCGAGCATGCGAAAAGCAAGGAGGGAGAAAGCTGGCGGTGATGGTGATGAGGAAGTGACGGCGATGCGTACTTGTGGGAGTCGGGAGTCAGGACTTGGGGGGTTCGTGATGATGAGTGAATGCGTTCGGCGGGGACAATGATGTAGGCAAGAGGGGAGGGTGAGAAGGAGATTGGCGGGGGGAGAGAGTGCGAGAATCGAGAGTGACGCCATGAAAGCTGGGAGGAGGAAGCGAGAGCAAGAACTGGGGGAGGGAGAACCAGGAAGAGACTCAAAAGAGACGGAATGAGAGGCATCGCGATCATCAAGAAGAAAAAGCAAGAATTGAGTTGAAGCTCGAGGTCGCGAGCTGCGAAGAGACAGCCGGATTGCAACTGAGTAACTGTGCACGATGGAGTCATGCTTGCGTTGCCTCCCTTGACTTCGTCTGCTCCGCTTTCATCTCTAGAAATCCGTCGTCTTCCCCCTCCAGAGCTCGCATCAAGCTCCAATTCCGGCCCATTCCTCTTCCTTTCCGTCATCTCTTCGATCGCACGAGCATTTTTTGATCTCGCCGCGCATTCTCCCTCCTCTAATTAGCTCTCCAGCTCCCTCGCGCATGATGGGAGACTCTTCCTCCTGGCATTCTTGCTCCTCAGCCTCTCCTGGGAAGCTCGGTTCTCAAGCGGTAGGCTTCCTCGCCGTCCTCGCTATCTCCGGCAGTGTTGCTTTGCTCACCCTCGGCAAGCACAAGCTCTGGGAATACGTATTCCAATCCACTCACGCCACGCCCGGCCATTACAGCACCGTTGCCTCCGATTGTGTTTCGCTTCCCACACCCAAACCTTGCTCTTCGGATTGCAGGAGTTGCTCCGATTCTGGAGAGGAGACAGACATCCGAATTCACGATGCCTGCAGCTCAAGAGCTCGTGGTCTGCAAGATTTCAGGGTCTTCCATGATGCTGGCAAGGCATTTTCGCTCACGAGAATCTCGTCTACCGGTTCTGCAGAGGATTCTCAAACGCTTGATTGCTCCTTCCGAAGGCTTCCTGTCTCCACACTACCTGCAGAGCCAGGTGATGCCTTGTCTTCTACATAAGCAAATTTCTTAATTGTGGAAGGATCATCCTAAGTCTTGCATCATGCATCTGTTTTGGTATAAGAAGACAATTTCTGGCATGGATCTGCAGTCGGATCGCTTGTCGTGCTTGTGATGATTCATTCCCCTACATATTCGAGGTCCTGATTCATTCTGATTCCGTAGAATAACAAAGTACTCGTTCCACAAGAACGAATTTTATTGGTGCTGCTATGGATTCACAATTACTGTCTTGTGGGAGCTTTAATTTTCCAATTTGCCGTCTGTGGTCTAGCTACTGTTTGCAACTCAAATGGGTGTATCATTTTCCAGATAGAAAGGCACGACCAATCCTGAAGAAGGTTCGGTTTGCCCCCGATGTTGTGGAACCTGCAGGAGACGGTCGGGAATATCGCTGGAAGATTAAGGCTGCTCGCAATTTAGGCAGCAAGAAGTCTGGTGCATGCAATCCTGCTCTGAGTTCTAATGCAGGACAAACTGCTGTCACAAATTCTGGCCATGAGCGCAGAGTTCAAACTTTAGCAAAGCCACAGCTGCCTGCTAACAGGATGGCACTATACAGTGGAATGCAAAGATATCGTTCATTAATGTATTGAGGGAATATGCGAATATGCTAAGAAAGCAAGCCTTCATGGGTTTGTAATTAAAAGTATTGGGATGGATCATGAAATGTGCTGGTCGTTCATCCTCAGTAATCAGTAATCTCTGTGCTTTTTGGGGATGAGGAGGGTCAATGGCTTATTGACAAGTAAATCAGGAGGACAATGAGTCTACTCTGTAACAGTTACACATCTTGCCTTTTTCAGGCCACACTGTACATATGTTCTGATGATTTTTTGTTTCGTCTGGTAATGGATTTCAGCTTTCGATTTATCACAAGATAACTTGGGTGCTACTTTCTTTCTGCCAATTAAGAACTCGTGGGTGTGTATTTAGCCGTGCCTGTGCATGGAATCTGGATGCACTCTTACAAACGTGTACTGCAACCACAGCTTGTATAAGATCGAGTTTTGCAAAAGGGTAGTTTTGATACTGCTGGAAACAGAGATTCGTCAAAAGCTACCTTCTTAAGAATCAGTGAACTTGAAAGTGGAACCCTTGCGTGTGGACACAGGTGATTGATGTATTGTACAGCGCAAATTATTTCTGTTTCCCTTCAGTGAAGTACTTCAATTGACAACTGCTAGCAATTCGTTCAAAGTATTTAGAAATAACCACTGTTACATATACTCTCAGTAAATCATTATGGGCATTTCACCTACAACCCATGTTAAGTTGTTTAATACTAAAGGCCGAGCTACTTCTCCAGGCTCCAAGTAATCTATTTGAGATGATAGCTTTCAGGAAACCCATCTGAATCTCTAAGGTATTCTAAGGCAGGCGGACAGCAGAGCAAAGGCATTTGCACAATTAGCATGTGTGGAGCAAAGGCATTTGCACAATTAGCATGTGTTCCTACGTTTGTAGTAATTTTATGAAGAGCTTGCATTACTTAATTGTAGTCTCTTAGTTGGTCCTAGAACTACGAAAAATCAATATCGAGTAGTCACATTCGAATGTCTATGACTACTCGATAGACATTCGAATGTCGATCGAGTAGTCACATTCGAAAGTCATGACTACTCGATAGACATTCGAATGTTTATCGAGTAGGCACATTCGAATGTCAATGGATACATGAAAATCTAAAGAAATATCACTTTCGGAGTCTTAGGTACTTTTTTAGTTTTATTTATTTGTTCTTAAATTCCCCTCCACATTTTTATTTTATCAGTTATTCTAATTTTTACATTTAAAATGAATAAATAAGAAACTAACTAGTTAATAAATAATGAAAATAATTGTTTCCTTGTGTTTGAGTTTGTGTTTCATTTGTTTTCTTATATGTATGGTGGTTTATCCTCGTTCCCTTGTGTTAGCGCTCTCTCTCTCTCTCTCTCTCTCTCTCTCTCTTTTTCCCATCGCTGCGCGGGGGTGCTCTCAAAACTTGGTGGAAATCCACTTGGGGTGCTCTTGTATTTTCCCATCGCTGCGCGGGGTGCTCTTAGAACCTGGTGGAAATCTGGTGGTGATTGGAGATAAAGGATCTCTCTCTCTCTCTCTCTCTCTCTCTCTCTCTCTCACACACACACACACACACACACATTTCTTTTTCTTATTTATTTTTTCCTTTTTGATATCAAAGTTGTTGTTTGGTTGGGATTTCAAAGCTTTGTAAGCAATGGGTTTACCCAAGAGTTCTCGGCATCTTTCGAAACCTAGATGGCATCTTAAGCATAGTCTTGCTTACTAAGATTTTTTCCCCTCATTTACTCATAACTTTGTTTATTAAAGTCGCTCATGAACTCCCTTCTTCCCTTTGTTCTTTTGCAAGTTATTGGTCTTAAAAGCGCTCCCATTTAAGAAAAGAGCTTACGGTCACTATATTTATTTCTCCTAATCTTGATAAAATAGGTTTAAATTGTATATTAAAGTCACCTCAAGTTATGGGTGCCCTTCCTCATTGGATTGAAGGAGTTTAAAGCATCCTATGATTGCTTGAAAATACATGAAAATGCTAGGTAAAACCTTACAATGCATGAGAGGCTAGCCATTCTTAGTAGCCCTTGTTATTGCACTAGTAAAAAGTTTGGTTACTACTAATAGTTTTGTCTATAAGGGAGCGTTGTTTAACGATTGCACAAAATTTTGACTTTCTTATTGTAAGGATTCACACCTATGAAAGACCATAGAGAAGGGAGTTTCAAAGTTTATTATCCAAGTAGAAGAATATTTAAGGGCCCACGGTCTCTTATCACATTGGAAATCAACAATTTTGCATTCACCTATAAAAAGTTTTATTTGCAATTTCTACTAGGAGAGGTTAACGCTGTAGGCAAAAGATATGCTAGTAGCTCTATACCTCAATATGATTTGGTCAAAACTTTTGCAAGTCTTTAGGCTTCATTTGTAACCCGTCATCCTGATTTTTATGCAGCTTGGAAGTTTCACAACAATCCTAAAAAACTTAGACTCATTGCAAAGTAGCTTGTAAGACTTCTCAATGTCTCAAGGTGGTTGAGTTATGGCTTTAAGGCTATATTACCAACTGTCCACGAACTTTGGTTGAGTATTGCTTCAAGGCTATATTACCAACCATCCATGAAATGCAACCTATTGAAAGAGGTTGATGTTCCAGTAGATTTAAGTTGGATTTTGAATGATTCAATGGAAGTCATACCAGGTATTAAAATTTTTATCTCCTCTTGGCGTGTGGAAGAGAAGAGTACTCCAATCTTGCTTGAAACATTTGATTTTGCTACAGTCATATATTTGAAAATCATGGGATGTCATGTCTTAAGCGTTGAAAGGTCAGCCTTGCATTTTGACTTTTGTTGAATGAAATCTAAAAAGCAAGACCTTGATTTGAAATAGAAATGTGTAATCTCAATGGTGACTCACATGCCATGGAGAGAATATGCCGATGGAGCCTACACTCCAAGCTACCCCTTGTGAGAGCAATGCAAAGCATGAGCCGTCCGCATGTGTCACTCAAGCAACTCCCAGATTGTTACAATGTGTTTCCACAAGAGAAAGAGGGAAGAGGGAGAAGGCGAGAAGAAAGGGGAGAAGGGAGGGAGAAGGAGGAGGAGGAAAGGAAAGAGTGAAGGGGGATGGAGTGGCAAACACAAAGGCACTACAAGGGAAACAAGAGAACACCCAAAGACACTCTTGGAAGAGAAGAAGGAGCTTGTCAAAGTCAACCACTTGGTCTTTTATACAGTAACCTTTTGAAGGGAGGGCGAACCCTAATCTCTTTATACCACTCTCTCTTCTCATTCTTTTACCATCCTCTTGGGCCCATCTAGCTCCAAGACACAATCCTGGCTCTACGGACTTGCCATTGTCCATCAAATCACATCATTAACTAGCGGTGGCATATTGTTAACCAATCAGTTAACATGCCCCCCTTCCTCCAGTCCTCTAGATCGTGCAACACTCATGGTTTTTGGAGTATTGTCAATGAAGATAATGCAAAGAGTATTTCATGCGCACTGGGCTGAATCTTCTTTTGGTCCCATTGCAAAAGAGGGATGTAGTGGCTCCTTGTTATGGAATGTAGTATGGATGAGTGATTCTTCTAGAACTAGCACCTCAGGGTTTGAGTGAGCCAAGTTGAGTACTTGTGACCATTCAAAGAAGGAATAAGAAAAAGAAAAAGAAAAATCTAAGGGGTAAGTTATTAGAAGGAGGGATCCTAATGGTGTTAGTGTTACCAGAGTAAGTAAAGTGCATTCTCATGCATCCTCTTAAGTCCCATATTTGATTTGAGTGGGACTTCTAATGGATTCTTATCAGACTATGTCTTTGTCATGCCATGTTTGAATGTCCGGAGTTGTGCATGACATTTTGTCTTTCTTCTCTACATTGAAGTGCCTTTAAAATCCATTTGATCGAGGACTTTGCTTGGAAGTATTTGAGCCCAATAAGTTTGAGGCACCATCTGAAGCTTTATTTGTCTGAGTCATCAAATCGAGAGGAGTATGATAATACCCATACAAACCCCTAAAATGAGGACTATGGTTGAAGAGGTTTATAGAACGGGGATTCTAGGAAAGGCTTCTAAGCTAGAACTGAAAGAAAAGAAAAAAAAAGAAAAGAGAATGCGTAGAAGTTAGATAGTTAATGGTGATGTTAGTAAAGGAATGTGAAGAAAGCTTTGAGGGTCACAAGAAACTCATCCAAAACCATATTGGTGTAACTAACTTCACCTTGGAGTTGAATGCATCCTCAAGAGCTACTTGTGGAGAACCGCTTGTCGTTCCATGTGTGAACTCAAATTCAAGACCCTGATGACTTAGGCATAAGTTAGTGCCTTGTTTTGTTTTGGCTCTGCTAATGGGATTTATTGTTGATGTTGATTGGTGTATTGACTTTCCATAGTGTTTGTAGCTTATCTTCTCGAGACCAAGGAGCCCTTGGGCTGACGTAGTTGTGATTTATTGAATGTGCCATGATGTGAGGACTTGAAGAGGACAGATCGCCTATTTTCACCTAGTCGTATTTTCACCTAGGACTTCCACATGTTATAACTTTATTGCTCTTTATGGATACACCTAGACCTAACACTTGGAACCGAGTTCCTATTCACCTAAATGGCCTTAGTACCTATGAGTACATCAGAAGGTGAGTGCAGTGACATGTTGACCAATTGTGACCCAGACCTAGTAAGAACATCATTTTGTAGATCACCAGAGGAATATGAATTGTATAGATATTTGGGACCTCATGTAAGTCTGATAATCACTTCGAAGGAGAGTCACTAAGACATTACTGGAGATCTTTGTTGGCAAGCAGTTGTCATCCCGTTGGCAACAACGTTGCTTGAGGTTCTTTGAGATCCTTGACTCCAGTAGTAGGTTCTTATGGAGCTACTACATTTTTAGGAGCAGGTTCTTGTGGATCTACTGTTGGCATGATTCTTGTTGTCAGTGTTGCACCATTGAACATTGCGATCTCCCACATGTACCACTTCTATGATACTCATCGTAATAAAGTGATATATGCTCTATGTATCAAATGTGAGTAGGATTGTAATGTCTCATAGATATTTTGCTTTTGTTGAGCCCAAGTTTCAGTTGAGAAAGCTGTCAGGGATGAGGATAATTCATTGTACACATTGGAAGGTTCTTGTGGGACTTTCATTGTGATGGGCATTACTTGTGTGGCTGATTCTTGCGTAGCTACCCTGATGATAGATGCCAAATTTCTCAGTAAGGAAGGTTCTTGTGTGGCTCCCAATGTGGATTCAGCTTTTGTCTTGGTAGGTTCTTGTTTCAAGACAGGTTCTTGTGTTACTACCAATGCCTTAAAGATGATGCAATAAATTGACATGCATTTTGATAGACTTGCGGTCGAGCAGGTTCTTGCGTTACTGTCTCCCTTTTTCAGACTTGTTCTTGTGTAACTATTCGAGAGGAGGTAGATGAATTCCTTTGTGTATGATCCTCCTGCATTGGTGCTTTTCCCTTATCCTTGCAAGCAGGTTCTCACTGTTCTTGGCATCTTTACAGAGTAGGTTCTTGTGTGACTACTACTGGTGCATCTACACTTGTTGATGCTTTTGTATTGATAGATTTGGGGCTCTGTTCTTGCTTTTGCAATGGAGATGGTGTACATTTAGGATTAGGGCAAGCATGGATGGGTTGTTGATTGCTCTGGCGAGGTTTGGGTACCCATTTATAAGAGTTTCCAAGGTAATATCCTAGGCCTTGAGTAGTATTGTGGGAACGCATTGGAAATGTACCTTCCTTGTTGGATGGTGTCTTCTTCTTCTTTGATGTTGAGGTTTGTTGTTTACATGAGGGGGTGGCTGGCGATGGTGAAGCTTGATGTTTAGAGGAGGGGGTGGTATATGTTGAGGTTTCTTTGAAATCCAAAAATATGATTCACCCTCAACGTATCCTTGAGCCTTCAGCAGATCCTTTCGAACCTAGATTTGCTTGTTTGCCTTTTGTCTTCGTCTTCTTCCTTGGTGGCGTCTTTGTCGAGGTGGGGAGGTGGAAGTAGTTGTTGATGTTGATCCTTGGCTAGTGATTGGTGCATCTTGATGGGATGATTCATCACCAAATAATCCTTTGTAAGTGTCTTGGATCCAACTTTTACCAAGAATGGCAGCTTCCGTTAAGGTACTTGCAGGAGCTACAAAAAACTTGCAAGGCACAATGTGATTGTCCAAGGAAACATTCAACATTAAAGAACCAATAACCTTAATAGAGGTACCCTCTATGGACTGAATCAAAATCACATACGTGAAGGCATACCTGACCAAGATATTTTAATGTTTCCCAAGAGATAAGGTTATAGCTTGCTTGCCAATCTACCATGGCCTATATTTGGCATGTTGCACCTACTAATGTCAGCTCTACCCAGAGTTGAGATGGAGTCATATCTATCTCGTTAGGATCAATGGCATTGTCAATTCCTAGTTCAATTTGATTATGGTGTAAAAGGGTGTAATGGAGTTAAGTTGTTCATCATCAAGGTGCATCGTCTAAGTGCCCTTAGCAGGTGGTAGATCTATTGCCACCAGTGTATGAATCCAATTAAGTGAGTCTTCTAATTTTGGTAAAGGAGCACACCAAGGTTCATCAAAACTCTTCTCATTGTCCTCTTTCTCATATTTTTTAACCAGCTTTAGTGGCATAAACCTATTGGTGATATCTGATTCAACTGCAAATAGATTTTCGAACCTAGTGTTCACAGTCTTCCATGTTTGGAGATCAACCCTCACAACTTGCTGATCTTTCCGTAAATAAATGTTGTAGGAGCGCCAATCATGGATCAATCCTGCCATATGCAAGAAAGGTCTCCCTAGTATAGTCTCATACCCAGGGTTGTTTTCAAAAACCATTACAACAAGGCACACCCAATATGTGAGACCAAAGGTGTTGATTTTAATGTCCTTGAGTATTCCTATGGGATGAGCCATGCCTCCATCATCTAATTTAACTACCAAGGAAGTAGTCTCTCGATCGAGACTTCCCCACTTTTCCCAGCATTGTTTCGTGATGATGCTAACACCTGCTCCTTTTTCTAATATTACCATAGCTTTTTGATCACCAAAGGAGATGGGTAACACTGCATTTGTGTCATCACTCTCAAAGTATTAGCTCACTTTATTGACTGGCACCCTTGGAAGGTATAGCGCTTGATTGGGAGATTCAATATTCTCAGGATTAGAGGATTGGGGTGTCACTATTTTCCCATTCATCCAATCCGAGAGGTCTCTCCATAGAGTAGGATCACCCCGTAATAGTGTCGCAATGGGCATCTCGATCTTAGTGTATAGGAATGAGGCTAACCTTGTGATGTCTCGAGGGCCATATTGTGATATTCTCTGCCTATTGATGTCGACTCTTCTAATCCATATAAGGACATGTTGTCATCCTCCTTGAGTTGTTGCAAGGCGGGGACTTCTTCAAACATCTATTGCATTAGGGTGGATCCCTATGTTGAAGGGCATGACACACCCTACCCTTTCAGGTATTTGCAAGGCTTTTGAGGCTTGAGTGTTTATCTCATGTCTTGGATGAATTGTATCAGCACTCTTTCTTACCTTGAGCCTCTGCTCACATTCCTCTTGGCACTTGCATACCAATTTAAGCGCCTCAGTGAGGCCTTGTTTCCCCACCCATGGGGGATGCGTCAATTTTACGAGCAAAAACCTATGAGCAAGTTTATACGAGCGTGTTTTTCAAGAGATTTTAAAAAGTATTTCTTTAGGAAACATGGTTTTTACGCTTTTATTTTCATTAGAACTAGATCCCTTTATCATAAAAATATACAAACTAGTCACTCATTCATTTTTACATAACATAAATCTTCTTATTCATAGACATCCCTTTGTACCCTTGTTATTACCTTAAAAAAGTATTGAAAAATAATTCATTTAAGAAACGTCCCTCATAATCACTCTCAACATAATAACATTATACATAAATAATTACTTATCAAACACATTTATATCATATGGCAATATCTTTCAAGTGTTTTTATAGTATTAATAACAATATATTTATGGACATGTTTCTATAGAAGTTTAAATTACTGTAAATAAGTATTAACTTGGGCTTATATATCACTCTCATAAAATACATGTAATATTTAATACTATATATGCAAGGTTTTCCAAAATATAACCCCATAGATGTGCTCAAATGGGGTTTTCCGATCAATTTGAGTGGCTGAATGACTATATTTGGACATTGGATGTGAAAGTTATGTCACTTTTAAAAGTGCTGTCCAGCGAAACTACCTTGAAAGACCTTGTTCAAAGGGGTTTCGCTGGCGAAACTACCTTGATGCTTGCTTCAATGAGTTTTCTTTGGAGAAACCCTTTCATGAAGATAGGGTGAGAGAGGTTTTTCAATGTCACCCCCTATTAAGTAAAAAGTTGTAAGAAGGATCATAAGGGAATTTTCATAGAGAAGTCTACATGTGGGTTTCTTCAAAAGCCATCCCATTATGTTCTCATCATTCCCAAAGATTCACATAAATATTCGTGTATAAAATAGGCATTCCTATAATACTTTTCATATTTCTAAGTGAAACTATGTTTTCTTCTGATCCATTTTTGTCATATTTTTGCATAGTTGGAAGCTTTTTTTTTCCTTCGCTCGGACGCTCGGAAGATTTCGCTCGGAAAATGCTCGTCCCCCCCATGGGTTGGGATAATCACTGTGACCAAGGTGTTGTGGCTTGGCCATGAGTTGAAGCTACTATCGTTGCCTCATTTGCCTCATGCAGGTGCCTCTTGATGCTACCATTTGATAAGGTACCACTAGAGGAGGAGGATGTTGCTAGGGAGGCCGTGTCTTCATCCGACCCATCTTGGATGATGACCTTATTTTGTCCCTTCCGAAACTTTGTTGCACCCTTGGTGCCTACTTGTGCTGATTCGGTTGCCTCTTTAGGTTGTGATGTGCTAGCTTTATCCCTTTTGACTTGTTTGCGCAACTCTTTATTAAGGGATTTAGCTTGCAACCTCATGATTACATTCAAGGCTATTGATGACATTTGGCCTCTCCCAATGCTTAACAAGTTAAGGCTTGTGGACTTAGATGGCCTTCTCATTGAGAAATCCTTAAAAAGATGGTCTACACCACACGCAGTGCACAATGGCAGTGGTGTATTAGATGCTGGTGCACATATGATTGGCTGATTAGATTGCCCCTTATATGGACATTCATTGGTTAGGTGTGGCCCTTGACACATATGGAATTGAATGGATGGTCTCTTGTCCAGGTTGTTCATATATCCCCTTTTTTTAGGAATCGGTGCCATTTGGTAGACCGAAATGTATTAGTCATCTTGTATAATGTAGTGACTTATAATGTTGGACCGATTTGCATTGTCACCATTTTGGGGATAGTTGTTTCCACTAGAGATAGGTTTGGGGTCTCCCCAATTAGTAGGTAGTTCTTCCACCACTACTTGATTCAAGGGAGTAATTCGTGGTGGTGGTGGTGGTGGTGGTTGAGGTCCCCATACTAGGGGAGGTAATGGAATATTTTGAACCCTAAATTGCCCTTGATTGGCTGATGTGGCTCCTTGTATTGCCAATTGTGCCTGATTGGATGGATTGGGCAGTGTAGGCAATGGTAGATGTTGTTGATAAATGGGTTGAGGAATCACCCTAGGATAATGACATTGGGAAGTGTCATGATTTTCCCAACAAACCCAATGGGCACAGTAGAGTGCTGGATTGGCTCTAAGACGAGGGCATTCCTTAGTGGGATGGTTTCCATTGCATACCCCATACCATATGTTCTCTCTTTGTGGAAATAGATGGGGGTTTCTAGGAGCATCTTTTGGTGCTTCTATCTTCCATTGTTGGCTCAACTTGTTTAATAGATTTGTGGCCAACCCTTCCATGTTGAGCACCTTGGGTGTCATGCTTGCAGCCCTAGCTACTTCTAAGGTTGAAACCTAGGATCCTTTGGGACATACCAGAGGAACCTAAGGATTTGTCCTTTTGGGGCTTCTCCCTCATGTTATCCCCTAAGCGTATCACCATCTTGCTGCATAACTCAAACGATGTGGGATTCATAGCAAACAGATGATCATGCATCTTAGCATCTCGTAGCCCTATGAGGAAGCGAAGCAGAAGCTGCACATCGCTCATCCTCTCATGGGGTTCACATTGCGAGTTCAGATGTTTAATTCTCGTGATATAGTCTCTCAAGGACTCATTGTCCTTTTGCTTAACCTCATAAAGCTGGTTAATTGGGCTCCACTTGGGACCACTGGGGGAAAACCCCACAGTGAAATATTTACGCAATGTGTCCCAATTTATTTTCTCCTCAAGGTTTAAGGCTCTAAATCATTGTCCAACCTTGCCATCAAGACTCAAGCTAAAAGCATTGACCTTGTCTAGATCCCCAATCTCACCAAAGGTCTCACATATTTGTTCAAATCTCTCAACATGGGAGACTCGGTCTCCTTCTCCTACAAAGTTAGTGATTAGCTTGGAGATTATGATAGGCTTGCTCCTTGAGGGGTTGGTATCCCTTCTTGGAAACATTAGTGGTGGAACGGTGGCCTCCCTTCCTAGCACTTGCACTATGATTCTCATAGCTTCATCTATCATAAGGACTGTTTGTGATTTGTGGAATGGTGGGCACTGTCCCATACAACACACTATTCAAAATTTTTGGACTTGTGTAAAGTCCAATTTGAGAAATGGACTAAAAAATAGTCCACAATTTTTTAATATAGTAGTAATGTTGTTTTTTGAACTAGATTTGACAACTCAAAACAAAAGATTTGATGATTAAGTACTAAGAACATCAATGCATAACCAAATCTCTTACAAAGGTGGTCTACATAAACATCTTCATAACTTCTTGTGAATTGAGCTACTATCACCTAAGAACATCAATAGATGACCAATTCTCTTAGATTGGTGGTGTAAATAAACACCTTTATGTATAAGCGGTGTGCACACACCCTTATGACCATTTCTTTTAGAAAGGTGGTGTACATAAACCCCTTAGAAAGGTAGTGTAGATAAATCCTTTTATGCGTAAGTGGTGTACATATACACCTCACTTGGTATTAAAAAACACACTTAACTATAAAAATACATTTGACATAAAGTTTAAAATACACCATTAAGTATAAAATGGACCTCATAAACAATCTTTATACACGATAATGAGAGTAAAGAAATAAAAAATGTAGTAGACTTTTTATTAGATATCCGCTTTACATAGAAGTTCAAAACTTGTGATTACAAAGCCGTCAGCCATCATGTTATTCAGTACCAATGTCCTCAATGCCAGGCCCTTGACTACCAGGGTCCTGACTAATTGGCTGCTCTAAGATTGGAGTCTCAGTAGTAAGGTCCTCAGTAGTTTGCTCTTCAGTTCCAAGCACCTAACTAGTAGGTTGCTCTAGAGTCTCATGACCAAGTTCTTGGTGAGTAGGGACTTGGCTACTAGGTTCCTGACTAGTAGGCTGCTCTAGAGTCTATAAGGTCATGGTTGAAGAACCATCTATGCCTCAGGCTAGTAACTCCTCCTGGTCATGCTTTGCCTCATCCATATCTTCTTTGAGTAAGGCTTCCTTGCTTGATCCACTTGCATGTCCACCCAAGATCAAGGGTACCTTCCTCACTTTTAAGTTCAAGGGAAGTGCTTCCACCTCTTTAGCCTTACCTTTTCCTGTGACGTGCTGTACTACTACTTCTTGCTGCCGCGAGCCTTCCCGTATGATGAGTGGAACCTCCTTGACTCTAGTTGACAATTGATCACCCTTATTCTTTGTGCGGATTTCTTCTTGGCATAAGTCATCGGATGTAGAGCTTTCATCCTCATCATCACCTGAGCTAGAATCATCACCGTCAGACTCACTACCCTCATCTTCGACATTTTTCTCACTACCCTCTTCTTTGACATTTTCCTCTTCAAAGAAGGTAGTGCAACTGTAATATGTGTCAAAGAACTCAATTTGATGGGGGGTATCAATGACATTTACATTTCTACCTTGGCGTAGCAATTTCTCAGCAGCAAAACCCATTCGATACAATGCTACTTCCCACCCATCATTCAGTAAATTATTTGTCATCTCTAGTATCACATCAGGATCCATCGGCTTTCTGTAATCCACCATTATTGCATCAAGCTTAACCTTATTGTCCTTAAAGTAATGAAGCTCGAGAGTCCTTAAAGGAATTTTGATTAGATTGCCACCACCCCTGGATAAGAAGCACATCAAGAAAGGCTGCAAGACTTGAATGGCAGTGCCTTCCAAGACAGTCATATGATTGCGTAGGACTATACCATGGTATACTTTTGAAAGTAAATACCCAAATGCAGATGTCAAACTCGCATACAAGGCATCCCTTGTGATTCTGTCACAAATAGGACCAACGTTGATCTTTTCTTATCTGCCATAGGACCTTCTACGATAAACCGCACAAGTTCAACTATTCGTTACACTGTAAGGTCTTGCAATTCATCTATGAAAAATATGCATGGCTTCTCCCAAGCATGATCGCTCATTGTTATGAAATGCTCTGTATCAATGCCATTGATGTGTGCAAATTTTGTATCATTTTCTGATAGCAGGATATCATAGGAGAAGCTGAATGGAGAACCATCATCTAAACCACCAATTGCTCTACCTTGGGCAGTGGACTGCAAGGCCTTTTTCTTGATGTCCATATATTCTGTCTCAACAACCTTTGGCATTTTAGCTCTTAGATCCTTTGTTGGTGTGGCATCTGCATCCATTGAAGCTAACCACTTTCTAGCCCATGTCTTATCAAGGAGTTGACCTAGGCTAAGTGCTTTCTTCTTATCCACATCAATTGACTTGCCAGCTAACTCATCATCAAATTTCAATAAAAACAATAGTGCCGAGAGAGCAGCCTCACTTTGAATCATTCGGGTGACCACTTCATCCAAGTTGCTATGCTTTCTCTTCTTTCCAAAGAAGCAGTCACCACTTAGGATCTTCTTGCATACTTCTTCTGTTATTGCATCTCGAACAAACCTTAATGCTCTCCACCAAACAATAGACATCGGTTTCTTTATTTCTTTCCTCTAAGTTGCAGTGTGCTCTGGTGACTCAAAGGATATCTTCCCTATTTCATATGCTTAGCAAACATTTACCATGCTCTGAAACACTGAGTCCTCGCAGAAGACAATGCAAGTAACATCCCTGTATCTTGCAACGGTAGTGTTCAAATCCTTTGCCTCAACCTTATTACTTGGTATGCCTTGCGTATTGCTTACAACACCTTTCAAGCATCTATAGAACCAAGTCCTCTTTGCCATGTACTCAGATGTAGGTCTCTTGCCCTTCACTGTTTGTGGCTTTCCACAACCCACCCATAACTCCCTTGCCTTTATCAAGATCTCAAAAAGAGAAGAGCTTTTTTTCAACCTAAATGGAGCAGAATTCAGGCTTTCTGATTCTAGAATGTACTTCGAGCCATTGTTAAATATGCATACATGACAAATGACCCGTTGAAACTTTTCCATCCACTCAATCTGTGGCAAGTTTCCTTTTCTTCCCTCATCAAGGGCGATCCTGCAAGCTTCACAAAAGTGTTGCCCATCAATGGGCTCAAACGTGCATCTTTCCAAGAATCTATTCTTTGCCAGCATGTATATCTTCTCGATGTTAGTCCCATATCGGCTTTGGTACAAAGCCTCTCCACGAACAAAGTCACTCCTTCTACAGTTCTCAAAAGCATCAAGAAAGCCCACACACTTTTGAAATGTGACATCACGCAATGTAGGATCATCTTCTTGAAGTCTCTTAAACGCCATAGGACGAAGAGTGATATTAGTGGCAACTGGAGTTCTTGTTTTCCTCGTATCTTCATACAATTTGCGCGCAAATGTCTTATCTAGCTTTCTTTGATTTGTGAACAATGAAGCTCGATCAATAAGCATTGTGGCCACGCTGAATTGTGAAAATCCCCAAATGTACCCCTCATCCTCTAGAGGATGTAAGTCTGTCACACTTATAGAAAAGTCTTCGAGACTTATATCTTCTTCTTATGGATCCTCCTATTCATTGCTCTCCAATCTTTTGCCTAGTTTTAAATAACCTGCACTTGAACGATCTGCACGTGGAGTAGGAGTTATTTTTGCTCTCTTTCTAGGAATAGCTGTAGAACTTGAATCTACTCCACGATCACTCCTTCTTGTTCCTATAGTTGCAGCAGTTGATGGTGTAGGTACAGTTGGAGATACTGTAGTTATTGCCGCAGATATTGTAGTTACTCTTGCGAGAGTTACCATAGTTATCGCCATAGATATTGGCGGTATAACTTGAGGGTTACATGTTATAGATGGCGTACTTACTGCTACACTTACTGTTGCTGAAGGTACAACACCACCACTTGGAAATGCATCCCACATTTTTTTCAATGCTTCTAAGGCACTAAGTAATTCTTGGGGTCCCTCAATTGAATCTGGTAAGGGCTTCAAGAACTGCTTCTATGTAACTCGTAACTTGTAAACCACCTCGTCATTCTTTCCTTTGCACACAACTTCTATCAAATTGTTTTCTTTAATGTTGATGTTTGAGACCATGCCACCATTTCTTACTGCCTCTGGAGAATATTTCATGCTTGACACATTCTTTGCAGTGATCACCAAAAAATACTTTGATTTGTGCTCCATAAAATACCAAGCATGTTCAAGGTATTTAAAAGACACCTTGGAACTAAAACTGGAAGCCATAGTTTTTTGAAAAACAATCAAAAATAAAAAATGAGAATTACAATGATTTTCAAACTCAAAATATGAAATAAATTTCTAATTAAATATTGTTTTAAGTTTTATATATTTTTATTTTTAAAAATTTTTAAAATTAAATTAAATTAATTTATTTTTTTCATCTTTTTTTAATTATTTTATTTTAATTAATTAATTTATTTTTATATTTAAAATTTAATTTAATTTTTTAAAAAAATTTTAAGTTTTATTTATTTTAAACTTTTTTATTTTTTTAAAATAAATTAAGTTAATTAATTTTTTTCATCTTTTTTTCCTTTTTAACATTAAATTAAATTAATTTTTTTGGTCTTTAAAAAATAAAAATAAAAATTTACAGCCTTTGGGGGCTTACGGTAGGGGAGGGGATTAACCCCCAACCTATTGCGTGCGCAATAGGTTGGGGGTTAACCCCCTCCTCTCCTCGCGCCTCCCTGCCATCCCGCCTCTCCCTTCCTCTTCCATGCCTCCCCTCCCGTCTACGCCCTCCCGTCAGCCCCCTCCTCTCCCTCTCACCTCCCCCTCCATCTACGCCATCTTGCCTCCTTGCCTGTCTCTCCCTCCTCCCTCCCGCCTCCCCGCCTACCTCCTCCCTCCCGCCTCCCCGCTTGCCTCCTCCCTCCCAACTGCCCTCTCCTCTCCCTCCTCCCTCCCCTCCCGTCCTCACCGCTCCCCGCCTTAAAAAAGAGGGAGAAAGGGGGGGAAGGGGGAGGAGAGGGGAAGGGAGCGGAGGGAGGAAGAGAGGGGGCCAACGGGAGCGGAGGCAAGGAAGGGGGAGGGGGCGACGAGAGGGCGGGAGGAGAGGAGGGAAGGGAGCAGAGGGAGGAAGGGAGAGGGCCGACGAGAGGGGAGGTAGGGAAGGGGGAGGGGGCGACGGAAGGGCGGGAGGAGAGGAGGGGGGGCTTAACGGCCGACGGCAGGGGGAGGCAAGGAAGGGGGAGGGGAGGCGGGCAGGAGGAGAAGAGGGGGGCTTAACGACCGACAGCAGGGGGAGGCGGGGAAGGGGGAGGGGAGGCGAGGAAGGGAGGGCGGGGAGGGGGCAAGAGGAGAGGAGGGAGGCGGGGAAGGGAGGACAGGGAGGGGGCAAAAGGAGAGGAGGGAGGGGGTTAACCCCCCCACTTGTTGCGCATGCAACAGGTGGGGGGGGTAACCCCCTCTCCCTCCTCTCCCGCCCTCCCCTTCCCTCCCCCTCCCGCCCTCCCCTTCCCTCCCCCTTCCCCTACCGCCTCCCCTCCCCCTCCCGCCCTCTCGCCTCCCCCTCCCTGCCTCCCCTCACGCCCTCCCCCTTCCCCACCCTCCCCTTCTCTGCCTCCCCTCCCCCTTCCCTGCCTCCCCCTCCCCTTCCTCCCTCCCGCCTGCGACGAGGAGGGAGAGGCGGGGAAGGGAGGGGCCGACGGGGAGGGGAAGGCGGGGAAGGGAGGGGTGGCGAGGAGGGGAAGGGAGGGGTTGATGGGGAGGGGAAGGGAGAGACGGTAGGGAGGGGGAAGCGGGGAAGGGGAGGGGAAGGGGGGAGGCAGGGAAGGGAGGGGCCGGCAGGGAGGGGGAGGCGGGGAAGGGGAGGGGAAGGGGGGAGGGGCCAACGAGGAGGGGAAGGGAAGGACGGCGAGGAGGGGGAGGCAGGGAAGGGGAGGGGAAGGGAGGAGGTGAGGAAGGGAGGGGCCAGCGAGGAAGGGCAGGGGAGGGGGGAGGCGAGGAAGGGGAGGGGGAGGCGGCGAAGGGGAGGGGAAGGGGGGGCAGGGAGGAGAGGGAAAGCGAGGGGAAGGGAAAGGGGGAGGAGCGGGAGGGGGGAGGAGCGGGAGCAAGAGGAGGGAGGGGAGAAGCGGGGAGAGAGGAAGGGGGAGGGGAGGGAGGAAGCGGGAGGAGAGGGAAAGGGAGGAGAGAGAGGAAGCAGGAGGAGAGGGGATGGGAAGCAGGAGGGGAGGGAGGAGAGGGAGGGAGGGAGTACCTGGGTGGAGAGGTGGTGGAGGAGCTCTCGGAAAGTTGTGAGAGAGAATGAGGAGAAGTAAAGTTTTATAGGAAATGGGTAGCTTTTAGGTCAAGTCAGCTTTTTTTAGTTTTTAAAATTTGAATTTTTTTTCAAATCCGATTCTTTTCTCAAAAACTTGTGTGTACACAACAACTTCAAAAAACCATTTTTGCATGATAGTCGCCCCCGTGTTGCATCTGTTCACCATCTTCCTGGGCTTGTTTTAGCCTTGATCTCTGGTCCATAATTTTTCAAAAAAAAAAAAATCTATTACAAATTTCTCTCTCAACCTCAAAACCACTCAAACCTCCCTACCTATTGCGTACACAACAACTTCAAAACAAAATTTAATCATAAATCTCTCCAAAAAACTCCTCAAAAAAAAAAAAATCTATTACAAATTTCTCTCTCAACCTCAAAACCACTCAAACCTCCCTACCTATTGCATATGCAATAGCTTTAAAATAAAATTTAATCATAAATCTCTCCAAAAAACTCATTAACAAAAAAAAACAATCTATTACAAATTTCTCTCTCAACCTCAAAACCACTCAAACCTCCCTACCTATTGCGTACACAATAACTTCAAAACAAAATTTAATCGTAAATCTCTCCAAAAAACTCTTCTCACGACACTTTATTACAACTTTCTCTCTCAACCTCAAAACCACCCAAACCTCCCTACCTATTGTGTATGCAACAACTTCAAAACAAAATTTAATCATAAATCTTTCCAAAAAACTCTTCTCACGACACTTTATTAATATAAGAAATCCATTTATAATATTTTTACTCCATAATATAATAAATTTTTATTAACTAATATAAAAATATAATTTTGCTAAAAATATATATTATTAATCTATAAATTAATATAATTATTATATAATTATTATATAAATACATTAATTAAAAAAATATAACTTGAAAGGGAGGTCTTCTAGCATATCTGCTTTATATAATACTTATTCTTAAAACAATGAAGAATTAGTGAATATATTGCTATTCTATATATTATTAACTTAAAAACTAATATAAATATAATTTAATTATTATATAAATTTAAATAAATATATAAATTATTAATATTATACATTAATAACATTTAAAATTATATAGATTATATACTAATAACCTAAAGCAGTCAATCAAAGAATTGAATTAATTTAAAAAATAAGAAAATATTAAAATTTACACACGTACTTTTAGCATGTATGCTTTTCTTTCATGTGTATAATACTTGTTAGTTAGTCAAAGAATGAAAAATTAGATAATGTATTTGTAAGGTAGGTATTTAAAACCATAGAATCTAGAAGAGGTTTAGCATACTTACTTATCTTTGTTACTATGTGTAATACTTTGCAAAAGCCTTAAACTTTGTTTAAGGCTTTGTACAAAACTACAGTATCATTGCATCCATATCATTTTTTTACTTTAGCAACCACTAGATATCCATGGTGTCCATGAAATGGAATACATATTTCTTCTAAATATTTCTTATCACATACTTTTTCATTTCTTTTGATACACCATGCAGCATGAATGTAAGAAAATATGAATCGGTGTGCTTGCCTAAGTACTTGTCCCTAATCAGTAGGATACTTTGACTAGGTAGACTTATAATTACTTAAAATAAAGCCTTTGCAAAGGATCGTACCTTCTGATACACCATGCAGCATGAATGTAAGAAAATATGAATCGGTGTGCTTTTAGCCTATGTGCTTGTCCCTATTCAGTAGGATACTTTGACTAGGTAGACTTATACTTAGTTAAAGTAAAGCCTTTGCAAAGGATTGTACCTATAAACAAAACACTTTGGAAAGCATATAACATATAGTCTATATATATCTATTCTAAATACTTTGGAATGCATATTTTATATAGTCTATATACCTTAAATGTTACACCCTAAATCTTAAATCCTAAAGTTCCCTAAATCTTAGGTTATACAATAAAGCTCTCAAAACTTATATAATAGTTATAATCCCTAAACCCTAAACCTTAAACCCTAACCCCTATAACTTAAATTCTAAAACCTAATTTTCAATCCTAAACCCTAGATTCTAGACTCTAAGCTCATGATCTTACATACTAAACCCTAAACCCTAAAACCTAAATCCTAAACCCTAAACCCTAAAACAATAATCATAAACCCTAAATACTAAATCCTAAACCCTAAACCCTAGATTCTAAACCCTAAACCCTAAACCCTAAACTATAAAAACATAATCATAAACCTAAAACCCTAAACACTAAATCTTAAATCCTAAGCCCTAAATCCTTAACCCTAAATACTAGACCCTAAACCCTAACCTTAAAATACAATCAAAATTTAATCATTTTTTTCAATTTGTGCAATAGGTTTGATATATTCCCCAACCTGTTGCAAGTGGAATAGGTTAATGGTGCACTCAACCTATTGCAAAAATCAAGGAATTTTCTTATTTTGTGCAACAGGTTGGATATACCTCCTAATCTGTTGTTGAAGTAATAGTTTGGGGGGTATATCCAACCTGTTGCACAAATCCAGAATTTTCTTAAGCAACAGGTTGGGGGATATATCCAACAATAGGCCTCGGTTGGGGTGACCCCAACCTCTTGACTTGTGCAATAGGTTGGATATACCCCCCAACCTATTGCTTAATTTGTGCAAGGTTGGATATACTCCCAACCTGTTGCTCGAGCAACAGGTTGGGGGTATATCGAACCTTGCACAAATTAAGAAAATTCTTGAGTTGTGCAACAGGTTGGATATATTCCCCAGTTGTATATTCCCACAACCTGTTGCTCAAGCAACAGGTTGGGAGATATATCCAACCTATTGCACAAATTAAAAAATTCATTAAATTTTGGTTGTATTTTAGGGTTAGGGTTTAGGGTTTAGGGTTTAGGATTTAAGATTTAGGATTTAGGGTTTAGGATTTAGAGTTTAGGGTTTAAGGTTTAGGATTTATTATTTAGGAGTTTATGATTTAGGGTTTAGGGTTTAGGAATTAAATGTTTAAAGTTTAGGATTTACGGTGGTTAAGATGTTTTGGTATTAATTGTTTAAAGTTTAGGATGTAGGATTTAGGTTTAATGCCTTCTCTGCTAGTTTTGATATAGAAGTTATCAAGTAATAATAAGCTCAATGATTATTTATTATGTTCATTTTGAGTTGCTAATTTATTTTTGTACATAAAACAGGTATTCACCCTAACAGAGGGTATGGATGTGGTGTTATATAAGAAGAATGAAGTGGTGGCTTTTGGACGAATTCATAGTCTTGATCCTATGAATGTGTGTCATTTCCAATGTTGTGGTGAGAGAAGATGTGTAGTGATAATCACAACATTTGATTATAAAGATGAAGATTCAAGGGAAATGGATTCGAGGTTTGATGGTCTTACAACTAGAAAATGCAAGACACTATTTACAAAAAGAAAGTATGTGTGTGAAGAGGCGAAGAATCATGGCATCAATTCCAGAACTAAAGAGACATGTAATGCTATCCGAGGAGAATATGGAAAGGATGCTTGTGCGAGTTTGTTGCAAGAGACTTTGCATTAGAAACGTTGGGAAAG
Organism: Dipteris shenzhenensis; assembly: GCF_047967505.1. Lineage (NCBI taxonomy): Eukaryota > Viridiplantae > Streptophyta > Polypodiopsida > Gleicheniales > Dipteridaceae > Dipteris > Dipteris shenzhenensis. The sequence continues at coordinate 11,646,314 of NC_141626.1, forward strand.
ATGATTGTGTAGCCATACGCCTTGGTATTTGGAGTAAGACAGCGCCTAATAGACATAACTATCTTCTTCAAGAGTTTTCATGCTTTCTTCATCAAGGCACTAATCAAGATTTGAGCACAAGACACTATAAACCTAGATTGAAACCCATGGTTAATGGGAGACCCATTTGCAATCAAGAATATCAATGGTTAACTGGACTATCACATGGCACATACTGGACCATCTGGGCAGAGGTGAAAGAAAAAGTAGTTCATACAATTCATGGAAATACCTACAAGCTTAAAGCATTACCGCAGCCTCATCTTCAACAAACAATGCTAGATGGACGTGTCGAATGCCAACAACATCTTCCTTTGGGAATGACAAAGAAGGTCATCCTCGAAACTGTCAATAAAACTTTACAAGACAGAGACGAGAGCATGATTTCACGATCAACCTTGTACAAAATTAGGCGTAGAGATTTTTGCCATGGCAAGACACCATCAAAGCAAAGGATGTCAAAATGTAAGACATGTGATGAATTTAAAAATGCCATTGAACATAGTAGATGTGAGTAGCAATGAGGAAGATATATTAAATGGTGATCAATCCATTTACATCATGTGCAGGATGCTCAAAAGTTGTATGCTTCTTGGAAAAAGGAAGCTATTTCACATGTCGATAAGTCCATGTGCATCACCATTGATGGCATGGACCAGAATACAACCACTTTGCCACGATATAGACGTATCCCATTGGCATTAGAGGGAAAATGTGGACTAAAAACACACTTGTGTGGAGTATTAGTACATGGATACCGAATCTTTTGTGATGTATGGATTGATAGTTTGGATGACCATGATAGTAACCAGGTTGTTACATCAATCATGAAAGCAATAAGAAAGGTCAGAGATGCTCACGAATGTTTACCTAACACATTGCGAATACAAGCTGATAATTGTTGGAGAAAGAACAAGAATAAATATATATTTGCTTTATGCTCTATGCTGGTTGGTTTGAAAATATTTGAAGAAGTGGAAGTTGGCTTTCTTCTTGTCGGCCATACACATGAAGACATAGATCAAATCTTCAGTGTTATCTCTAGTGAGTTGAAGGCAATGGATGTTTTGACAATGGAGGACATGCTATTTCGAATTGGGAAAAAAATTGGAGGTTCTCGCAAGGAAGAATCAGAAGTGGCTATCTTAGAGAGGATGGTAGATTGGAGAGGATTCATAGAGCCACATTTACAAACAGGAGATGATGCCCTAATAGGACACACAAATCCACACTACTTTTGGTTTCACATGCATAACAATATTCCAATGATGCAATAAAAGCACTACTCAGTAGATGGAGATCATTTATGGAGTGAGTCATATGCTTTATTACAACGAATAATGACATTGGAGGAAACTAGATTTGTTCTTGCAAGAAACAAATCACTTGACATAGATGAAATGAAAGGCTTGAGAGCCTCCATTAAACATCTTCAAAGTATGATGCAGAAATATCCTGAGCAATCAACTAAGAATTTGGAGACAATTAAATCAGCTGAAGCACTTATCCAATCTTTAGAAAGACAAGAAAAGTTAATGAGCATTGAATACTGTGAATCCTTTTGGCCAAAACAAGCTAGGTCACCAAGTTTTCCTTTGGATATAAATATGTTAGTAGATATGGAGGAAGCAAAGGAATGCCTTTTACCTCAAAAATATTGTGGCAGGAAGGGAGACAACAGAGTTTATACCATCTAATGAGATTGAAGAGGGTCTATTTGTTACAGTTTGGGCATCTGATCCAGGTTCAAAGTTGGATGACCAAGGTGGCCCAATTCGGGTTGCAAAGGTTGCTAAGATAGAAAGGGATGACAAGGGAACTCCTATAACATTTATAGCTTTATGGTATGAACCAAAGCCATTGAAAAATCTCCCGAGAAGATAAACAATAAAACAACTCTATGAGGGATGCTTGCAAAAGAAACGTGAATGGGATCCAAATAATGAAGGATTAACAGAGGTGGAAGTCAGTAGCATTATTCATTGCTGGAAATTGAGGACATGAAGTTTTAAAAAGAAGCATGGATACAATGTTGAAAAATGTATCACAATCCCTGATCCAAGTCGTGTCCATATTAAACATCATTTGGCAAGACTTGACCCATCAAGCGCAAATACATTACATGAATTTGATGACTCTAAACGAGATTCAGATGCATAAGATAATGTTTTGTATGTTTTTTCCGTACAAATGGTGTATCTATACACCACCAATAAGATAATTTATTGTATGGTTTGTTTTTCAAAAAAAGGGTGTATCTATACACCACTTATATATTGAATTCAACAAACTCTTTTTTTTCAAAAAAATGGTGTATCTATACACCACTTATATGTTGAATTCAACAAACTCTTTTCATATGGTGTCATATTTTCACTTCATAGTGTTAAAATTGAACTAGAGTTAGGAGACTACTACTATTATTATTATTATAGTTATTGGATGGGGGCACCATGCACGAGTTTGGGAATTATAGCTTCACTGAGCCTTTTTTTTTAAATTAGAGGTCACCACTTGACTTTTTAGCTTAGTAAGGCCATATTTGTATATAAGTGACACATTTAGTGCTCTAAAAAACCCAATTTTTGAGCTCACTAAGTGAAGTTGAGTGGAGAAGATATGCTCAAAAAAAAAGTCCAAACCAGGAGAAAAATTCCAAAAATTTTGAATAGTGTGTTGTACATTGGTGGTCCTAATGAAGGGTTCCATGGATTTGATGGCACGAGGTTGGGATGGGAGGATCGAGGCCCACTAGGCATTTGCATTGTAACTTGGGTAGGATTGGGACTAACAACTTGGACTAGAGGTCCTCTAGGGAGTGGTATGTTCCCTGTAGGCATAAGCCTATAAGGAGCACTTGTTGGGTAGGGAATATCTCCCATGTTTTGTTGCCCAGGAGGCATCATAGGGCCTTCTGAGGTGGAGGGTCTTAATTGTGGACCTTCAAGGTTACTCCTCTACCCCCTTTGCTCTAGCATTTGGGGCCTTTATAAGAATGTGGGTCCAAATGCATCTCGTAGGATTGTCTATCATCAAAGAATTGGTACGATTGGGGTTGATTGCCATTAGCTATCATGGGACTTGGTTCCTTGAGTATTGCTTCCGACATCGGTGGTTGGGCCAGCACTCGAGGCTCTTTTGGTGCTCTATTCTACTGACCAAATGGGTTCAATAGGTTAGCTGGGTCTGTCAATCCAAACCTTCCCATGATGTTGGAAAAGGTTGCCCTTAATCTAGCTGCTATTGTAGATGGGGTAGGAGAGTGGAGATCATCGTGGATGGAGTTAAGAGCTATTAAGGCTCTAGCATTGGAGGGTTTACCCATGTCTCCATCCTGACTCAGCAGGGACTCTTCCGAGCTGGATAATTCACCTGGTGCTAGTTCTTGCAATGAGTGAGAACCGACTTTTGAGCTTGCTGACCATGAGGATACCAAGCTAGGTATGGAGGTCGATAAGCTTGTGTTTGAGTCACTGTCTTTAGGCTCAGAGTGAACTTGTAGGACTCTTCCTTATCTTAAGATCATGTGTTCATTGGGACAGTTGAGGCCCCGATTGTAGGTTGAGTCCGCCTTGATGCGGGGTTAACCTACATCGAGGTCCCAATTTTCATGTGCTTTTTCCTAAATTTTGTGTTCCAAGAGCTATCCCTACGGCCGTGGGGATAGAGCTATGGCGACGACCCATGGGGATAGAGCTATGGCAATGACCCATGGGAATAGAGCTATGGAGACAACCTATGGGAATAGCAAGTCGACAGGATAGAGTTAAGGCAACAACCGGTGGGATAGAGTTAAAGCAATGAGTCAACACATGTTTGACTTATGGGATAGAGCTATGGCGACGACCCATGGTGGGGATAGCAAGCTGGCAGGATAGAGTTAAGGCAACGGTCGCCGGGATAGAGTTAAAGCAACGAGTTAACACCTATTTGATTGGTGGGATAGAGCTATGCCGATGACCCGTGGCGATAGAGCTAAGGCAACAATCAGCGAGATAGCCTTATGGCACCGGGTCAATGCATGTTTGATCGGTAGGATAGTTGATTGCCAGTAATTAACTAGGGAGATAGGTTAGGTACTGACATGTGCCAGGTCTGGGGATAGGGCTAAGCCGATAGGTCAATGCAAGTTTGACCATTGGGATAGTGCTAACGCGACAACATGTGGGGGTAGGAACGTGCAATGTCACCGACTAGTTTTTGATGATTCTTGACAATTTTGGAGTTTCTCTTCAAGGTTTTTTGTGATGGGGGAAATGCTAAACTACCTAGTCTACCTATCAATGCAAAAAACAAGAAAGAAAAGTAACATTTGAATGCAAAATGAGATATATCTTAAAGAGGTGACTGTCAACACCGAAAACCACTTTGATTTTCAGCACAATTCATCATTCTTGGTTGTTTTTTGTGAGTTTTGACACCATACATCCTTAGCAATCTTCCAAACTATATTCTACCAACTCAAAACACTAAAAAACATAAAAAGCAAGCTTCAAATGATCCAAAATGCTTTCCAATAGAAAATGACAGCTTCTTCTTTTTTCCATCCAAACACACACTTCTTCACTTTTTCCACTCCTACAACTCCACTATCGAAGCTCAAAGTTAAGCTTGAAACAATGAGCAATCAGTAAATGGCAAGAGAAGTCAAGTGCAATGAAAAAACATACCTTGAACTCCCTGGCAATGGCACCAAAGATGTGTAGTCTCAGTGGTGACTCACGTGTCGTGGGGATCTTGAAGGAATGTTGATGGAGCCTCCACTCCAAGCTACTTCTTGTGAGAGCAATGCAAAGCATGAGACATCTGCATGTGTCACTCAAGCGGCTCCTGGATTGTTGCAATGTGTTTCCACAAGAGAAAGAGGGAAGAGGGAGAAGGGGAGAAGAGAGGGAAGAAGGGAGGAAGAAGGAGGAGGGAAGGAGAGAGTGAAGGGGGATGGAGTGGCAAACACAAAGGCACTAAAAGGGAAACAAGAGAACACCCAAAGACACTCTTGGAAGAGAAGAGGGAGCTTGTATTTCAAACTTGTGCATACAACAATGAAGACCAAAGTCAACCACTTGGCCTTTTATACAAGTCACCTTTTGAAGGGAGGGCCAACCCTAATCTCTTTATACCACTCTCTCTTCTCATTCTTTTACCATCCTCTTGGGCCCACCTAGCTCCAAGACACAATCCTGGCTCTATGGACTTGCCACTGTCCATCAAATCACATCACTAACTAGTGGTGGCATATTGTTAATCAATCGATGAACAAGAAAAGGTGCACAAAAGTTGTAGATGATGAAGATGTCCTTTTGGGATTAAACTTTCTTCTAGATAATTTGTTCATAACTCTAGAAACTTTAATCCGACAAAGCATTCATATTCTGATGGACACTAAAGGTGTTGTTTTCTTAGCAAACTTCTACCTTTTTACTTATCAATTTGAGTTTATGCAACGATTGTTTTCTTGTGACACTTGTTCCAATTCTTCTTCATAAACTTAGCTAGGTTAGGAGACCCATAGATGTCTTATTTGTCCCACACATCCCAAACTTCAAAGATTTTATGTACAAAGATTGTTCTCTTGTGACACTTTTCCCAATTGTTCTTCATAAACTTAGTTAGAATAGGAGACCCATAGATGTCTTATTTGTCCCACACACTCCAAACTTCAAAGATTTAATGTACAATGATCCAAATTCTTTTGGTGGAGGAATTTATCCTAGAGAATTTTATGAGCTTAACTGTACAACCAGTGAAAACTGGTATAGTTTCTTAAATCTTAGCATTACTCAATATTTTATAGGTTTAGAAATTAGAAGTTGATATCAAATGACAACCACTTGAGTACGCTACGTTGAATAGCATATGAATGCCTCACATCGATTCAAACATATTTAATATGGCTAAATATGGAGTGATTACTTCCCAATTCCATAGGCATTTATCTCTCAACTTAGTAATTCAATCCTATTACTTCTCAAAAAAGGCTATAATCCAAGAAAAGTAATGAAGAAAACTGCATACTATCCTACATTGTAGTTTGTAGTTTCAGCTTTGGGTATGCTTAGAATCCTTGAATGTAGAATTTAAATTCAAAGTGAGCAGATTGAAGGCCCATATCCTTTTTAGTTCTTAGGTTTGTTCTATTTTTGGACATCATCTACTCTTTGGTACCTATTTTGTTGTGTTTATTGTTGTTTTTAAATTTATAAATAAACAATAATTAATAACTAATTAAAAATAATGATAATAATTGGTTCCTTATCTTTATGTTAGTGTTTCATTCATTTTCTTATACGTACTTTGGATTATCTTCATTCCCTTGTGTTAGCACTATACATACATACTTACACACACATACACGTACACATACACATACACATACACATACACATACACATACACATACACATACACATACACATACACATACATATAAATATACATATGTATGTATGTGCATGTATGTATGTATTTATGTATATATATACATACATATATGTACGTACGTATGTATGTATGTATGTAAAAACTTGGGAACTCCATGATATGAACCATTTGGTGCCATTTGCTCTTGACATTTGCATGTTCCTAGCAGATTTAGTAGATTCAGCAAAGAATGTCAAAGAAGAAGCAAAAAGGGTAGTGCAGCATTTTCATATTTGCATTGTGCATAACTATGCTTTGACAAGCATCTTTCCTAAGCTAGCATTTGCTACTGGCAGGTGCCCCTCGCTGTGGTAGTAGTACAAAGTAGAATTTCAAGAAAAAAAATGAACTCCTAAATATGTGAATGACATTTTTAATGTGGACATACCATACTTGAAGTGTGTGTGTATGTATGTATGTATGTATGTATGTATCTATGTATATATATACATATACACATATGTGTGTGTGTGTGTGTGTGTGTGTGTGTGTGTGTGTGTGTATGTAGAGACTTGGGAACTCCATGATATGAACCATTTAGCACCATTTGTTCCTGACACTTGCATGTTCCTAGCAGATTTAGTAGATTCAGTAAAGAATGTCAAAGCAAAAGCAAAAAGGGTAGTGTAGCATTTTCATATTTGCATTGTGCATAACTATTCTTTAACAAGCATCTTTCCTAAGCCAACCTTTGCTACTGGCAAGTGCCCCTCAGTAGTAGTAGTATAATGCAAAATTTTAAGAAAAAAAACGAACTCCTAAATATGTGAATGACATTTGTAATGTGGATGGACCATACTTGAAGTGTAGATGTTATGGAAGAGAGGATGAACTGCAAGGCCCAGGCCCTTTGGTATGACCACACAATTTGGTACATTGCTAATATGTATGTATGTATGTACATACATACATATATACATGCATACATACACATACATATACGTATACATATACATATATAGATACAAATACATACACATATACATACGCATACACATACACATACACATATACATATACATACACAGACATACACATACACATACACATACACACGCACACACGCACACACACACACACACACACATACATACATACATACATACAATGTACATATATATAGATATAGATATATATATATATATATATATATATATAGACACACACATGTATACATATACATATACACATACATACATACATACATACATACATGTATGCACGTATGTAAATATTAGGTGAGTGTGTTTTGGTGGATATTTAACTTAGTGTAACTCTCTCTCTCTCTCTCTCTCTCTCATTTTTTTCTTAGTTTTTTCTTTGTTTCTTCCTTTATACTATCAAAGTTTTGTTGTTTAGGTTGGGATTCCAAATCTTAGCAAGTATTGAGTTTACCCAAGAGGTTTGAGAACCTTTCAAAACACAAATTCCAGCTTATGCTTTGATATTAATGAGTAGGCGTACCTTTGTTTACTAAGTCATTTTTTATTTTAAACTTTTATTATTTATTAATAATTTTGTTTAAAGTCATTTACAAATTCCCTTCTTTCCATTTTCTTTTGCTTATTTTATAAAAAAATTCATTTGTAAGATTGGATATATCTAGTCTTATGAAGGAATATATAATATTTGAGTCCACACTAGAAGCAGCATGTTTTTTAAAAGGAGAAAAGTATTAAGTAATGACATGAGAATTGTAAAAGCCTTTCAATCTCTTATAAACGATGCATACACATAAGCAATCATGAACCTTACTAAAGATGCATACACATAACACACAAGGGGAAAGGATGCTCATGAACAACACTTCTTCATTACTGGGGAGAGATACAATTATGACCTTCACTCTAGATTACATTCCCTTCATCACAATCTACAAGGACTTTAAGTCCATTACTTTCTTTGGAAGTAAGGACAAGATTTGATACATAGATGTAATGGTGGAGAAAACAGACAAGACTAAAGCAACTTACATGCTTTCTTGTTTATGATTTGTTCTGATAAAGAGAGTGGAAAAAGCACATGACGTAGATGAGAGAAAATCACATGGACTTGGTATATTAGTGGATAGTATTTGGAAAAAGAAATAAAGTGATTGGAAGTCATGTGACACCAACCAAGGACATGAGGAAACATGCAAAAAGAAGTGGGATTGCTGAAGGTGCCTTTTGTGTCATGGTATCCTTTTCTTCATCGCATGCGTCTTTCATTGTTTTGTGTTGATTGGTCATTGAAGATCCATGCATCTTTAGTGGGGCTAGCTTGGCACAAGTCACCACATAATAAAACATCAAGTCCTCCAAATGGGTCATTAAGGTTGTGTTTGATTTCTCTTAAACGAAGGTCTGCTGCAACCAACGTACTATGCCCAATCAATGACACTTCGTCAAAGACAACAAGCTCAAGATCTTGATATTCTCCTTATTCATTCGTTAGGTGGTGAGTTAGAGTCTATGCATTGTGATAGAGCTTGCTTAACTACAAGAGTTGTTTTTTTGTCCACTTTTGTCATGTAAGATGTACAATAAGCAGTTGCACCATGAGGATTACGTATGAATTGGATGTCAGTGTTTGCACCCCATAGTCTTGAAAGATTAGGATTGAAGTTGTTAGTATAAATGTCTTTTGATTCTCTTCTCAAGAATATAGTTGGTTGTGAAATAGATGATTGTAGAACAAAAATATACTCTTGTTCTGTCATGTTTAAAGTGTCCAAAAATGCATTATATTATAATGATTGTGTACCTTGATTTTGCAAAGTTGAATTAATAAGATTAAATTTTTTCTTGAGAGTACTTGTTCTTAACTCATGTTCTATTGGAAGCAAAACTTTAGTAGAAGACATTGGTGGCCTAGGATAACCTGCAAATCGGCATTTATTCTTTTTCTTGAAACATGTCTTATGATGTTTGTATACTTCAATGTCTTTTTTATCACATGGGAAAAGAGATATGTTTGTTGATATGTATTTGTCAACAAAAGTTTCAATTGCATGATTGGAAGATATTCCAAAGGAAGGTGCATTGTCTATCCATAAAAGGTCATGGTCATGTTGACTCGCTCTATTTTGGAATTCTGTTACAAAGTAGAAGTCGTTTAACTTTCCTAAAATATTTTCATCCTTTCTTATAAGATGTTAGAGTGCTTGGAATTTGTGAACATAGTATTGAGCTATTGTGATGGGATTTGATCGAAGCAGGTGTCTTATTTTTGCTTGTGTATTTGAGAATTCCATTGTTGAATTTTTACTAATTAGTTTATGGATGGCATCAATTAGTGGTTTCCATAGTTTTTCGGCTACAGATAGTGTCACAAAGAAGGTTGAGGGCCCTAGTTGTCTTAAGATTGAAACTAGATTTTTCTTAAGATTGTGTTTGTAGTCTACAGATGTTTGTAGGTGTGAGAAGTCACGATATCCTATGTTTGATTGTAGTATTTTCTCAATGTTGGTATCTAAGAGGGCATCCTTTGCTTGTAGTGCTATTCCTCTTGTTTTTGCTTTTTGCATTCGAACGCAAGACGATGACAGAACTTGTTTCACTAAGATTTTCATTGTTTTGAAGAAAAGGATACCATGACACAAAAGGCACCTTCAGCAATCCCACTTCTTTTTGCATGTTTCCTCATGTCCTTGGTTGGTGTCACAAAAGAATTGGTACGATTGGGGTTGATTGCCATTAGGTATCGTGGGACTTGGTTCCTTGAGTATTGCTTCCAACATCGGTGGTTGGGCCAGCACTCGAGGCTCTTCTGGTGCTCTATTCTACTGACCAAATGGGTTCAATAGGTTAGCTGGGTCTGTCAATCCAAACCTTCCCATGATGTTGGAAAAGGTTGCCCTTAATCTAGCTGCTATTGTAGATGGGGTGAGAGAGTGGAGATCATCGTGGATGGAGTTAAGAGCTATTAAGGCTCTAGCATTGGAGGGTTTACCCATGTCTCCATCCTGACTCAGCAGGGACTCTTCCGAGCTGGATAATTCACCTGGTGCTAGTTCTTGCAATGAGTGAGAACCGACTTTTGAGCTTGCTGACCATGAGGATACCAAGCTAGGTATGGAGGTAGGTTGAGTCCGCCTTGATGCGGGGTTAACCTACATCGAGGTCCCAATTTTCATGTGCTTTTTCCTAAATTTTGTGTTCCAAGAGCTATCCCTACGGCCGTGGGGATAGAGCTATGGCGACGACCTATGGCAATGACCCATGGGAATAGAGCTATGGAGACAACCTATGGGAATAGCAAGTCGACAGGATAGAGTTAAGGCAACAACCGGTGGGATAGAGTTAAAGCAATGAGTCAACACATGTTTGACTTATGGGATAGAGCTATGGCGACGACCCATGGTGGGGATAGCAAGCTGGCAGGATAGAGTTAAGGCAACGGTCGCCGGGATAGAGTTAAAGCAACGAGTTAACACCTATTTGATTGGTGGGATAGAGCTATGCCGATGACCCGTGGGGATAGAGCTAAGGCAACAATCAGCGAGATAGCCTTATGGCACCGGGTCAATGCATGTTTGATCGGTAGGATAGTTGATTGCCAGTAATTAACTAGGGAGATAGGTTAGGTACTGACATGTGCCAGGTCTGGGGATAGGGCTAAGCCGATAGGTCAATGCAAGTTTGACCATTGGGATAGTGCTAACGCAACAACATGTGGGGGTAGGAACGCGCAATGTCACCGACTAGTTTTTGATGATTCTTGACAATTTTGGAGTTTCTCTTCAAGGTTTTTTGTGATGGGGGAAATGCTAAACTACCTAGTCTACCTATCAATGCAAAAAACAAGAAAGAAAAGTAACATTTGAATGCAAAATGAGATATATCTTAAAGAGGTGACTGTCAACACCGAAAACCACTTTGATTTTCAGCACAATTCATCATTCTTGGTTGTTTTTTGTGAGTTTTGACACCATACATCCTTAGCAATCTTCCAAACTATATTCTACCAACTCAAAACACTAAAAAACATAAAAAGCAAGCTTCAAATGATCCAAAATGCTTTCCAATAGAAAATGACAGCTTCTTCTTTTTTCCATCCAAACACACACTTCTTCACTTTTTCCACTCCTACAACTCCACTATCGAAGCTCAAAGTTAAGCTTGAAACAATGAGCAATCAGTAAATGGCAAGAGAAGTCAAGTGCAATGCAAAAACATACCTTGAACTCCCTGGCAATGGCACCAAAGATGTGTAGTCTCAGTGGTGACTCACGTGTCGTGGGGATCTTGAAGGAATGTTGATGGAGCCTCCACTCCAAGCTACTTCTTGTGAGAGCAATGCAAAGCATGAGACATCTGCATGTGTCACTCAAGCGGCTCCTGGATTGTTGCAATGTGTTTCCACAAGAGAAAGAGTGAAGAGGGAGAAGGGGAGAAGAGAGGGAAGAAGGGAGGAAGAAGGAGGAGGGAAGGAGAGAGTGAAGGGGGATGGAGTGGCAAACACAAAGGCACTAAAAGGGAAACAAGAGAACACCCAAAGACACTCTTGGAAGAGAAGAGGGAGCTTGTATTTCAAACTTGTGCATACAACAATGAAGACCAAAGTCAACCACTTGGCCTTTTATACAAGTCACCTTTTGAAGGGAGGGCCAACCCTAATCTCTTTATACCACTCTCTCTTCTCATTCTTTTACCATCCTCTTGGGCCACCTAGCTCCAAGACACAATCCTGGCTCTATGGACTTGCCACTGTCCATCAAATCACATCACTAACTAGTGGTGGCATATTGTTAATCAATCGATGAACAAGAAAAGGTGCACAAAAGTTGTAGATGATGAAGATGTCCTTTTGGGATTAAACTTTCTTCTAGATAATTTGTTCATAACTCTAGAAACTTTAATCCGACAAAGCATTCATATTCTGATGGACACTAAAGGTGTTGTTTTCTTAGCAAACTTCTACCTTTTTACTTATCAATTTGAGTTTATGCAACGATTGTTTTCTTGTGACACTTGTTCCAATTCTTCTTCATAAACTTAGCTAGGTTAGGAGACCCATAGATGTCTTATTTGTCCCACACATCCCAAACTTCAAAGATTTTATGTACAAAGATTGTTCTCTTGTGACACTTTTCCTAATTGTTCTTCATAAACTTAGTTAGAATAGGAGACCCATAGATGTCTTATTTGTCCCACACACTCCAAACTTCAAAGATTTAATGTACAATGATCCAAATTCTTTTGGTGGAGGAATTTATCCTAGAGAATTTTATGAGCTTAACTGTACAACCAGTGAAAACTGGTATAGTTTCTTAAATCTTAGCATTACTCAATATTTTATAGGTTTAGAAATTAGAAGTTGATATCAAATGACAACCACTTGAGTACGCTACGTTGAATAGCATATGAATGCCTCACATCGATTCAAACATATTTAATATGGCTAAATATGGAGTGATTACTTCCCAATTCCATAGGCATTTATCTCTCAACTTAGTAATTCAATCCTATTACTTCTCAAAAAAGGCTATAATCCGAGAAAAGTAATGAAGAAAACTGCATACTATCCTACATTGTAGTTTGTAGTTTCAGCTTTGGGTATGCTTAGAATCCTTGAATGTAGAATTTAAATTCAAAGTGAGGAGATTGAAGGCCCATATCCTTTTTAGTTCTTAGGTTTGTTCTATTTTTGGACATCATCTACTCTTTGGTACCTATTTTGTTGTATTTATTGTTGTTTTTAAATTTATAAATAAACATTAATTAATAACTAATTAAAAATAATGATAATAATTGGTTCCTTATCTTTATGTTAATGTTTCATTCATTTTCTTATACGTACTTTGGATTATCTTCATTCCCTTGTGTTAGCACTATACATACATACTTACACACACATACACGTACACATACACATACACATACACATACACATACATATAAATATACATATGTATGTATGTATTTATGTATATATATACATACATATATGTACGTACGTATGTATGTATGTATGTAAAAACTTGGGAACTCCATGATATGAACCATTTGGTGCCATTTGCTCTTGACATTTGCATGTTCCTAGCAGATTTAGTAGATTCAGCAAAGAATGTCAAAGAAGAAGCAAAAAGGGTAGTGCAGCATTTTCATATTTGCATTGTGCATAACTATGCTTTGACAAGCATCTTTCCTAAGCTAGCATTTGCTACTGGCAGGTGCCCCTCGCTGTGGTAGTAGTATAAAGTAGAATTTCAAGAAAAAAAATGAACTCCTAAATATGTGAATGACATTTTTAATGTGGACATACCATACTTGAAGTGTGTGTGTATGTATGTATGTATGTATGTATGTATCTATGTATATATATACATATACACATATGTGTGTGTGTGTGTGTGTGTGTGTGTGTGTGTGTATGTAGAGACTTGGGAACTCCATGATATGAAACATTTAGCACCATTTGTTCCTGACACTTGCATGTTCCTAGCAGATTTAGTAGATTCAGTAAAGAATGTCAAAGCAAAAGCAAAAAGGGTAGTGTAGCATTTTCATATTTGCATTGTGCATAACTATTCTTTAACAAGCATCTTTCCTAAGCCAGCCTTTGCTACTGGCAAGTGCCCCTCAGTAGTAGTAGTATAATGCAAAATTTTAAGAAAAAAAACGAACTCCTAAATATGTGAATGACATTTGTAATGTGGATGGACCATACTTGAAGTGTAGATGTTATGGAAGAGAGGATGAACTGCAAGGCCCAGGCCCTTTGGTATGACCACACAATTTGGTACATTGCTAATATGTATGTATGTATGTACATACATACATATATACATGCATACATACACATACATATACGTATACATATACATATATAGATACAAATACATACACATATACATACGCATACACATACACATACACATATACATATACATACACAGACATACACATACACATACACATACACACGCACACGTGCACACACACACACACACACACACATACATACATACATACAATGTACATATATATAGATATAGATATATATATATATATATATAGACACACACATGTATACATATACATATACACATACATACATACATACATACATACATGTATGCACGTATGTAAATATTAGGTGAGTGTGTTTTGGTGGATATTTAACTTAGTGTAACTCTCTCTCTCTCTCTCTCTCTCTCATTTTTTTCTTAGTTTTTGCTTTGTTTCTTCCTTTATACTATCAAAGTTTTGTTGTTTAGGTTGGGATTCCAAATCTTAGCAAGTATTGAGTTTACCCAAGAGGTTTGAGAACCTTTCAAAACACAAATTCCAGCTTATGCTTTGATATTAATGAGTAGGCGTACCTTTGTTTACTAAGTCATTTTTTATTTTAAACTTTTATTATTTATTAATAATTTTGTTTAAAGTCATTTACAAATTCCCTTCTTTCCATTTTCTTTTGCTTATTTTATAAAAAAATTCATTTGTAAGATTGGATATATCTAGTCTTATGAAGGAATATATAACATTTGAGTCCACACTAGAAGCAGCATGTTTTTTAAAAGGAGAAAAGTATTAAGTAATGACATGAGAATTGTAAAAGCCTTTCAATCTCTTATAAACGATGCATACACATAAGCAATCATGAACCTTACTAAAGATGCATACACATAACACACAAGGGGAAAGGATGCTCATGAACAACACTTCTTCATTACTGGGGAGAGATACAATTATGACCTTCACTCTAGATTACATTCCCTTCATCACAATCTACAAGGACTTTAAGTCCATTACTTTCTTTGGAAGTAAGGACAAGATTTGATACATAGATGTAATGGTGGAGAAAACAGACAAGACTAAAGCAACTTACATGCTTTCTTGTTTATGATTTGTTCTGATAAAGAGAGTGGAAAAAGCACATGACGTAGATGAGAGAAAATCACATGGACTTGGTATATTAGTGGATAGTATTTGGAAAAAGAAATAAAGTCATTGGAAGTCATGTGACACCAACCAAGGACATGAGGAAACATGCAAAAAGAAGTGGGATTGCTGAAGGTGCCTTTTGTGTCATGGTATCCTCATAAACTTTCCAAGGTTTCATTAAGATTTCTTGAATTGGCAAATGAGAATCTCAATATATAAGCACCAATGACTTAGAAAATTGATCCAAAACCCATATACCCCTCATCCTTTGGAAGGTGCAAGATAGACCTCAAAAAGAAGAAACAGAAGCGAAATGCATCCTCTTCTGCTTCTTTATCTCCCTCTTCTTCATCATCCAATTGCTCGCCTTCCCATAATTAGATGGCACTCTACTTGTGGAGCTTGTTGTCTTTTTGGTCCTCTCCCATGTTAAGCTATGGCTCATGACCAAATTGCTATGATGTTCTATATCCCCCACCTCTACGAGTTAGTTCTTGCACATTTCCACTATGCTTGCAACTTTTGCCACTTGGCAATCCCTACAAATTTTTAGTACTCTTGCCTCTTTTGCCTACTTGTAGTCCTTCCACTCTTGGAGATGCCTCCCAACATTTCTTAAACTCTCATAACATTCTTCAAGGTGACCAACAAAAAACAATTGTTTTGATTCACAAGGGTGTATTAATCATGTTTGAAGATGTTAGTGGTCAAAATTGCCATTTTTCGACTTTGCTTTTCTATTCTCTACCAAAATTAAAACTGAAATTAGTTTAAACTCAATATTTAATAAAAAGGAATAAAAGTGTTTTAAAAAAATAAGACTAACATTTTTTTCAAATAAAATTGAATAAAATCACTTAATTTTCAAATGGGTCTAAATAAGATTATCATTATTATTTTTGGTAATAAAGAAGAGGTTTGGATGGTTGGACAGAGAGGCCGAGGCAAGGGGGGGAGAAGAGAGTAGAATGGTGGGAAGGCGAGGGTAGAGGGGGCAAAAGGGGAGGGGCATGATAGTAGGGGTGGGAGGGGAGAGGAAGAGAAAGGGGAGTGGGAAAGAAAAGGAAGAGGGAAAGAAGCGGCGGGGGGGCTTTGTGCATGGGAGGGTTGTTAAAAAGAAGGGGAAGAGGGAAAGAGAGGGAGGGGGGGTGAAGTGGGAGGGTTGTTAAAAAGAAGGGGAAGAGGGAAAGGGAGGGGAAAGGAGGAGAAGGGAGGGAAAGGCGAGGGGTACCTTAGGTAAGGGGAGCATGGGGAGAGGAGTCACGAGAGTAGAAGGGGGAAGAGAAAAAGGTAAGGGGGAGGCTAGGCCAAGGTGTTGTGCATGCAACCTCTTGGGGAGATTTCAGGGGATGGTGAGGGGGTGAGAGAGTAAGGGTGAGGCCACTTGAGGGGAGGATGGGTAGAGGAGTCCAAACTGTAGAAGGGGGTAGGGAAAGCTAAGAGGGAGGCTAGGCCAAAGTGATGTCCATGCAACACCTTGGGGAGAGGCCAGAGGGAGGTGGGTGAGGATGAGGGGGTGAGGATAGTTAGGGTGAGAAATAGGGTGGGTCTAGGTGAGGGGAGGGCAACATCTTGCCCTCCCCTCACTTGAACACCCTCACCTTCTTCGCCACACCTCGCCCTTCCCTCACCAAGGCTCATCCTAAGCTTTTGCCTTTGAAATCCTCATTACTCAACCTTTGATTATTTTATTATGTCCCTCTACCTTTGGAAATTTCTTTGATCCATTAAATTTTTCGTGGGGATATTTGAGAGAAAATTTTATGGGGCAAAATAGGGCTGGTTACAACCCCATCCTACCCCACTATTGGGTGAAGAGAATAGAAAGCATGTGGCTTTCCTTTTGCATTTTCAAGTTTTGTTTTCCATCAAGTTTGTTTGTCCAAAATTACATTAAACATGCTGGCTTTTATTATATGCAAAATGAAAAAAATATCCAAAATTGGCCAACTGAAAAGGGATAACGGCTCATGGTCTATGTCGTATAGGCAAGAAAAAAGTAACTTGGATCTAACCATGAACACCCCAACTTCCTAGATACCAACCCTCAAATCCAAGTCTTCCCAACTCACACAAACAGGCTCCCATCAAGGAGAATTTTTCTTCCCAACTATTCTCCCAAAGGCTGCCAACAAGGCATCCTTCTTCCCAACTATTCTCCCAAAGTCTGCCAACATTTGTCTGGTCAAGCTAAGGACAACAGATTCTCTGAATTAGTTCTTACTCTATTCTTGAAAATTGACTCATTAGGTATAGACCATATGGACAACATCGTAGTAGCTTGTATGTGTTCCCAACATGTCGCAAAGGAAGCCCTTGAGTATATCCTAGCATCTATAGTTTCCAATCGGTTTTAAGAGAAGACTTACACACCAAGCCAACCTCCCAAATTGTTGTCGTTGCTATACATCGTAGCCTCCTAGAGACATTGCAAGCCCATTGCAAATGCATAGTACTCTCAACATACCATTCACATAAAGGGCACATGGGATTTTGTTTAGAACATTGGGCCATTCTACTCCTCACAAGACAATTATGAAGACTCTTCTAAAGAAAATTGGCTTTGCTCGATCACCTTGAATACCAACATTGTCTCCTTGTCAAACAACTCAAACATCCCTAAGAGCCCACACAAAATTCCAACTAGCCCTTCTCACATTCCACAAATGTAGCCAATATGTGATACCCTTTTATGCAGAGAAAGTGCTACTATAGTTCCCTAGGGCTTTATCTTGAAAGGTGACTATCTAGCTCCACCACACCCCTCATGCAAACTGGCATCACCTCGCAGAATTGCACGTCCCTTCCATTTTCATAACTTGACTACACCCTTTCCACGCATCAACTAAATTAGCAACCAAGTTAGGCATCTATTTTGACAAGCAATGCAACATTCCTTTTGTTGATATCCGGGAGCCCTAGTCCCCCATTATTCTTAGTAGCCTTCATGGCCTCCCAAGGTATATAATGCCATTTCCTCCTATCCCCCTCCTCAGCCCAAATGACTCCTCAAAGAATTTGTTTCAATCTTATTGGAACTGCCAAATAGAGACTAAATAAGTCATGGCCGCTAAAACATGCTTAACAATCAACACCCGTGCATTCCATCCCATTTTGACTCCATACCAGGCTCTCACCTTTTGTCAGATCCTATCTTTAAATCTCTATCTCATGGTTAAACATACCCCTAAGGGGTCACCCTAATACCAGACCACAACCCCTCTTTACACCCAATTCATCGGCATTTGCCCCAGCCAATCTGGCTACTCCCCACACTCATTGTCCAACCCGAATACTATGTCCCAACTGCAAAACAACCCTGAGGCTTGGTAGAATCTTTCTAGTACCAAGCATAGATTCTTCACACTCCCCTGCTCCTCCAAGGGTAAGGTCACCATGTCATCTACAAAAAGGGAAAGACCACCCCCTCTAATCTCCACTTTAGCTACCCCTTTCTTTATCAACTGAATTTAGGGAACGGTACACAAAGCAGACAATAATGGTGCCAAGGTACACCCCTATCGAGTAGACCTTCTTAGATCGAATTTGGCTACTACCCCACTATTCAAGCAATGCACAGTTGTGCTACATTACCAAATAGAGATTTCACCATTCTGCAAAATCCTTCACCGAAACCCAGCTTATCCAAGATTGCCAAGATAAAGTCCCACCGAACCTACCATAGGCTTGATCAAAGTCAAACCCCAACAACACACACTTCTAACCTATTTTTAGTTGCATAACCTAAAGTAGAAGAAACATCCAAAATATTCTCAAATATGTCTCTAGATTTGACAAACACATTCTGCTTCCTGTACCACAAATTTCATACAAAGATATCTGATTCTCCCATCCATAGCTTTTGCAACAATTATCTTGTAAGAAGTTTTCAACATAGTTATAATTCTCCAGTCCCTTATTTTCAGTCTATTTTGCCTTTTAGGATATACTTTTATTAATCCCAAAACTCTTCATAGAATTTTGCGTGTGAGCCCATCCGAGCTAAGGGTCTTATCTGCCTCCAACGAGTCAAGTGCTTCCCAAAGTTCCTTTTCAAAGAAGACCCTTTCTAGACCAACTCATTGACCAACATCAACTGGAGGGACTAAATTCTGAGTCAGCTCATTGAGATTATTCCTCCATGCTTCATCCTGATCACATTCAAACCCAACAATTTGTGCGAACTCCTCCCTGAAACCTCAGCCACATTTGATGCCACATTCCTTCAAGCAATCTACATAGATCCACCATTTCCCTTTGATGCTTCTTCCTAACACTCTGAGAGAAAAACTTAGTGGACAATCACCCAGCTCTAGATTTGAAGAGGGTGGTGGCTGAGAGCTCTAATGGGAGGAAATGTGTTGCTTGATTCTGCTTTGTCTAATCATTGCCCGGTACTATGGTCCTTCTCTATTCTTGGGGAGGTAGGTAGATCTTTAGATATTCCTAACACATTTAATAAGACTTGCTAAAGAGGAATGGGTTTTGTGAGGATGTGGGCAGGACGTGGAGAAATGAGACAAGAGGTATGTTAGACCCATGTGCTCACTAGTATTAAGGGTTGCCAAAGCTTGGGATTGTAAGTTGCACAAGGAAAAGAATCATTTTAATGGCTTGCTGGTGGAGTGCATGGCCATCCTTAGAAAGGATCTGGAGCTTGATCTATCTGATTCTATTTTAGTTACATTACTGACAGAAGTTGAGGAGGCATTGATGGTGGAAGCGATGGGGAAGACAGAGAGTGCTAGATTAAAAAATCAACTTACATTGCTCTATTCTCCTCCCCTTGGCACCAACCATATTTTCCTTACCTTTTCCAGTCACCCCAACCATATTTTTTATCCTTTTCAACACACCTTTTGGAAAGTGCTTACCTTACGAGCTAGATTCCTGCACTTGCACATTCCGACTTCTCCTCCAAGAGCCAATTCTTACGGTTAGCATCACGTAATTCCTCTTCTAAACCATTTGCAGATTTAACATCAATTGCAACAGCATTCTCGCTTCACCTTCTTTAGGCTTCTCCCCTGTCTGGGGCAGCTCCATTAGAACTTTCGCTTGATCCTTCAGTTGGCCACTCCTCCTACAATTGTAGAGGTTGCTTACCACGCCTCTGGACAACCTTCCAATCAGCCTCATCCATCGCTTCCTTCTCCTTACTTGATTTGCCTTCATCCACGAAGGAATCCACCACCATATGTACTTTATTATGTAGGGATGGAGCCCGATCCGACCTTCCCACACCTTGCATGCCACTTCTCTTGAGCTCAGTAGCCTCCACTCTCTTGGCATGCTAAGAAAACAATATAGTTTTTTGGAAGGAAAAACGAGGTTTTCAGTACTCTAGTGAAACTATGGATGTAATCAGCCTTTGTCCCCTTAAAAAGGGCAGACTTTTTATATTTTTTAGACTATTGTAAATATTTTTTGTCGTTAATATGAGTTACTTTTCACCCGCCAAAAAAAAAAGTGATCTAATCTAGACCTGAAGTGCAATGAGAGACCCCTAGAGTATACTCCCCAAGTCTTTTCTTGGGGGACTCTAAGGGAATGTGGTTAGGCAGTGGGGGCTTAAGGACCCCCCACACATCGCACTTCTCAAGGCTTTGTGCCCTCTAGACAATGTGATGCCCCTTCAACAACCACCCATTGTGTACATTCTTTAAATACTCGTTTTATCAATCAAGAACTTTTAAATAGGCAAGGAAAACGTCAAGGGAGAAATTCTCATCACACCAACACCACCTCCTTGTTCTTATTTTCATTACAAACAATCCGCTCCTACCTATGATTTTGCCAAGGAAAGGTATGCCCACTTCCTCTTTTTCTATCCCTAGCTTGAATTGTCTTTGCAACCAATACCACCTTCTCCCACTTGAATAAGTTTTGAGCTTTGTATTGAAAAGTGGCAGTCTTATTAAAGAATTTTATGTATAACTAATGTTTGGTTAAGAGGGCTCAAATGCCCAAGAGTATCTCTAAAATGAGAAGTGACTTACACAACAAGAGAGAGTGAAGGCAAAGAAGAAGATGAGAAAGTGGGTGCTTGAACATTTTGAGGGGTGGAGAGGGGAGAATGGACCTACAAGGACATGGAATTTAAGGCATGATTTACTCTTTGGTATATATGTCTTAGTCAAAAGGAGTTAGAGATAACCTTGTAAAGGAGGTTAAGAGTGGGTGGGATGATGCATCTTTTGCCATTTTGTTTGTGTTAAGATGGGGTTTGCAATGGCTCTTGTAATGCTATTGCCGATCCCATTACATCCAAGCTTGACGGCCTTCCAAGAGGTCGTGACCTCCCATAAGTGTGATGCTTGGTCACATCTTATGAAAACAGGAAGCCTTTTGAGGTTGCTATTGTTTGCATTGTATGGATGATGAAGTTATTCCCTAGTCTGAGCTCAAGTGAGGACCTTACCACCATTAGTGAGGGTTCGAGTTGGGTTGCATGCTTCTATTTTGCAAGGGCTTCAAGGTTGGGATGATAGGCAAAATGATTCCTAGGGGTGCTTTTGAAAAACTCTTATGTTAGACAATGAAAATTAGGATGAGCCTCCAATTGCTTGGTTATTTACACTCAACAAGTTGAATGCCTTTTGTCATTTAGAAGGCCTGCCGAAAAGGAGTTGGAGCAAGGCTGTAGCTTCTTGGCTACATCACGATAATGTGGGATTGGAGATCAAGAGCTTGAGAGCTTGAGAGAGAGAGAGAGAGAGAGAGAGAGAGAGAGAGAGGTTGTCTTTATAAGTGAATACCAAAATCTTGACTAGCGTGCCCACATTAGAGGAAAGTTTTTCCGAGGAATTTCCAATACGCTAATTAGGGATTCGTGTTACTTTAAGAAAGGGTCAACGACTTTTTGAACGAGGGACCCAATTTAAATATAGGCTTAACGACTTTTCGAATACTTAAGAGAAAAGTGTTAATCAACAGTCAACTACTCCTTCTACTTCTTAAGTATTAAACCCATTTCATTTAACCTTTCACATCATCCCTACCAATTTTCTTGTTCATTCCCACTTTGGGTCTCCTTAAACCCTTTCTTTCTTTTCATTCAACCCTCCCCAATTCTCATCCCATCCCTCTCTTTGAAAATCCATTTCCTCTTCATTCTTCTTCTTCCTTCTCCTTAACGCCTTTCTTTTCATTCCAAGTTCCAACCCTGCCCAATTTGAGCTCGCCTCATCCCTCTCTTTAAACCCCATTTCAGCTCACTCATCTCTGCCCAGTTCACCACACACAGATGTTGGATCAGCTCAAGGGGGAGGGGTTTAAAAGCGAGAAATTGGAAGCCTTGAATTCCATTTCACTCACTGCCCATTCTCTCAACTGTCTGCCCAATTCTTCTTCCCCTGTCCAATCTCACCTGTGCAGTAGCAATTAAGCCCTTCAGCTGCTTCATCCTCTTCTGCAACCCATTCCTTTCAAGGGCCACGCAGAACTCTCCTCAATTCTTCTTCCTCTGCAAGAAACAGAAAAACGCCATACTAGATGCTCTCCTTGAACCCATTCAATTGCTTCATTTCTTTTCATTGAACTCTGCACCGTTCTTGCAAATCCTGCTCTCCTTGAACCCATTCAATTCCTTCATTTCTTCTCATTGAACTCTGCACAATTCTTCCTCCTGCTCTGCGGAGCTTTCATGGCGAAAACCCAGCCGTTGATTTCTCGTGTCCTCATTCAATTCAAACAAAGCACATATTGCAGCTTTTCCTGTTGCTGTGTAGCTATGATGGATGATGATCTCTGGTGGAGAAGCTGAGTAATTCTTTCCTTGGATCTCTAAGCTCTTCTCTTTCATTCAATTCATTCGCCATGGTGAACTGTGCCCATCTCTTCTTCCTGTGCACCCTCTCATTCTTGGCCTTCCTGGTCACCTACACCACCATCACCACCTTCGCCCACCTCAATCGCACCTCCCATTCTGCACCCATTTCCTCCTTTGACCCCCTCATCCGCATGCCCTCTCACGTCCTCTCTCAGAATAAACAGAAACGCCTCTTCCATACCGCCCTCACTGCCACCGACGCTGCCTACAATCGCTGGCAATGCCGCATCATGTACTACTGGTTCAAGCATTTCAAAGACCTCCCTGGCTCCGAAATGGGTGGATTCACCCGAGTTTTGCATTCTGGGAAGCCTGACAATCTCATGGACGAGATACCGACCTTCGTTGTCGACCCCTTGCCTCAAGGACTCGATCATGTGCGTCTCAGACACCACCCGTAAGCTCAATTTTGTCTTTCTTTGCCTCAAGGAACAGGAATGTCTGCATCCGCCCCTCAAATGGGGAAATCTCCTGCACTTTTCTGCGATTGTCATACAAAACAAAGAGGAAGTCGTGAATGCTCTCATAGAGCATTCTTCAGTCTGTACGCTGTGCGGTGAAATATCACCCGAGTGTTCGATTCGCTTTTGCTCACATTGTCGTGAGGAGATTTTGAAAGGGTTTAAACGAGTTAATCTATACCGTTTTTCTCTGCAGGGATACGTGGTTCTCAATAGACCTTGGGCGTTTGTACAGTGGCTTTCGAAAGCCAAAATCGAGGAAGAGTAAGTCTGAACGCCTGAGTCCGATTCCATCTTCTCAAAATTTGGAAGATTTCGAGCCGAGTCCGCTTCAGAGATGCAACAACCTGATCTTTGCTTACCTGTTTCCTTCGATACCGCAGATATATTTTAATGGCAGAGCCTGATCATGTCATCGTGAAACCGTTACCGAATTTGGCCACGGAAGATCTACCTGCAGCTTTTCCTTTTTTTTACATTACACCGAAGGAGCATGAAAAAATTCTTCGTAAATATTTTTCGGTGGAGAAGGGTCCGATTACCAACATCGATCCCATTGGAAACTCTCCGGTTATGATCAAGAAGGTATATCTGATTATCTTATGTTCCAAGCTCCTACTCACTTCTCTTTAAATGTTCTGTGCCAGACATCTTGTGCCTCTTCCAGACTGAATTTACATTTTAAAGTTCAAAGTATTTTAGTTAAGTAGCAAACGCAATTTTATTCTCGGCGCTGTTCTAGGGCTCACATTTGGGTCTTATTACACAGGCATATCTTGAGAAGATTGCTCCTACATGGGTCAACGTCTCGTTAGCCATGAAAAATGACCCAGATGCTGACAGAGCTTTTGGCTGGGTTCTAGAAATGTAAGGCATACAATTTGAGAGGAAGATGAGCTTGAACTAAGGAAAGGGACACTGAATATCTATGATACAAAAGTCCTGACATGTGGTCCCATCAATGGCTGCAGGTATGGCTATGCTCTGGCTTCTGCCCTTCATGGAGTGCAACATATTTTGCGGAAAGACTTTATGATTCAGGTGATTGTATGTAATGACTTTGTGAGCACGTGTCAAGACAAAGCTGTAGGTCCAGGCTTGTGGCCCAATCTAACTTGGCACGTGCCTCTCCTTCCAGCCTCCTTGGGATCTGGAGATTGGAGAAAAGTTCATCATTCACTACACTTATGGATGCGACTACGACTTGAAGGTAAGACTATTGCTACATGGTTATGCTACGTCCATTTGGGCTATTGAGTTTCATTATGCTACGTCCATTTGATTATTGCCAGGATATTGAGTTCTATCGTCTAGGAATTTGCAGGGACATATGTTTCTTCTAGAAAATTGTTTCTTTACATTGATGATAGAAGTATGCCTGACATGAGGAGGTTTCCCACCACAAGCTTCTTATGAAACCAGCTTTCAGCCAAAATTGTGTCCTTTTAGCTTCAAGAAATGCTGAAAGAGACTACAGCGAAAACTAAAAAACGCTTGTAGAAATAGAATATGGCCAAAAGCGTGTCCTTTCAGCCTCGAGAAGAAGTGAAAGAGACTACGTGAAGCTAAAAAACATTTGTAGAAATAGAACATGATCAAAAGCCCGTCCTTTTAGCTTCAATCAAAGCTGAAAGAGACTGGTTGAAAATTTAGAAAAGGAAAGAACAAAAAAACATTTTTAGAATATTGTGATTCCATGGAGTACATGAGGAATGATTGAGCATGGAAGTTGGTCCTCTAGCAAGTTCAAAATAATTATTAATGACTGTCATAATAAATAGGAGTGCAGCCATAAATCAGTTAATGCTTCCTTTCTGTGCTGGGCCTTTTATCAGAAAAGCTCTTTGACAGGTGCCGGGACTCTCAAGGGTCTACTGGGAAATAATAGAAAATTTATATACCTTTGTAAGACTGGAATATATCCAATCATACACAACCATTTCCTATAGGGGAATTAGGGGTCCATGGGTTAAGGCATAGACACCTACCCCATCCTATTGGCTGAAACAGGTACGATACCTCTAGGAGCGAGGCATTATGTCAATTCATGGCTTACCTCAACAAAGTTTCAAAGATGAACACCAGTAGGATACCACATAAGGCGATGGAAGCTACACAAATCACGAGATGGCACAGAGAGGGAATGAAGTGGATGGAATCATGGGGTATAACAGCTGCTGATACACCAGAAGATGCACGTTTAAATCAAGGAGTTAGTGACACAGAAAATGTTACAGAAACTATGGCAAGACCTGGGAGCAAAAATACAATTCTATAAATAGGAAATTAACTCAATGAATGCAAAAATATATCGGGGGAGACATATGAATATTTAAAAGGCATATAATCTGAAAAATCAGAACCAGCTTACATGATCTAGAGGTGGAGAGGGGCAGGACCCAGAATCCCTAGAGAAGAAAGGATCTGACCCAAAGGGGAGGTAGAAAATGTGCAGCATGTACTCCTAAGATGTAGAGCCTACACACATATCAGAGAAGGTTATGTGGACAGTGGGCGGCAGAGATAATTCAAATAATCTGCTGGAGCAGCAAGCCAAAAAGCTAGGAACTACTTAAAAGAGGTTTTGGAACACAGCAACAAGGCACTAAGGCTAGCACACAAGCTAGCCTGACAAGTACTCACTACCTAGCAAATTTGTAGTATTTTCTTTCACTGAATGTAAGGGATCACTATTAGTTAGTAGTGATCGCAAGTCCCATAGATCGTGAAGGGTCTCAGGCGGACTTTAGTAGCATCATATCACATCATTTCTCTGTGTGTGTGTGCGTGCGCGCACACTCACACACACATAGATTGCACGATTTTGATTTCTCTGCACACACACAGATTGCACGATTTTGATTGCACATGTAAGTGCAGGCGCGGACACATTCTTGGGGGGGGGGAGACAGAGAGAAAGAAAGAAAGAAACATTTATTAACGTCTTCGGGAGGCCTCGCGGGCCTATGAGACAGTGCAAAATAGAGGTAACTTGTACAAACCACAGTGGGCTGAAGCAAAGGGCTCGCTAAGACCCTAGCTGAGTGCTAAAGTGCTAATCTAGTACAAAATAGCAAAGTAGCAAAATGTCCTAGTATCAAGTGCTGAGAGCTAGTGCACCAAGTGCATGTACAGGCTCCATATACCCTGGTACCGTGGTGGCTCTCTGATGGGTCGAGAAGAGCTCATGTATCCGCGTTTGTCGGGCTGCGTCCCGCGGCGGTGGAGGTTGTGGTCTCCTCGATCTTTGTATCCAGTGGGCTACATCGTCGCCCCTCGTGCCATATGCGCTCTCTGCGTGCCTCGCCTGACAGCGTCGTGGTGACTCCCACTATGGATCCACATTGCTCTCGTGTCCTCGAGCTCCTCCACCTCAATCTCACCCGGGACTGGCTCAGATGTGTAGAAGTCGGTGACGTGTGTCTGTGCTCGGTTAGGCTTAGTGTCATGTGGCGTCGTCTCTAGCTACTCCCTAGTCTGCCGCAGTGATACTGTCCTCGTATCTCATAGTATACCGGGCAGACACACAGAAGATGCTCCTTTGTCTCGATCTCTCCCATTGTGCAAACTCTGCAAATCCACTGATTTCTAGGTATGCTTGCAGCTCTCCCTGCCTCAATCCTTAGCTGGAGGGACGAGACCCGTATCTCTCCGATGGCAATCCTCAGTGCATGTGAGACTCTCCTATCCTCAAGGTATGGGGGTTTGATAACAAGCCCATGCTATGATAACCTCAGAAAGTGATCATGGTAGAATTGGATCTTGGTAGGGAGCACCTGGTCCCCCTCCCAAGTCCGAGATGTGTGGAGCTGGAGGAGGTCCAACCGTATGATACAGTTAATCTCATCGTGTGGGATCAGCTCGGGTGGAGTGTCCATGTTGTACTGAAAGGGAGGGAGCCTGTCCATCTGAATGCCGTGGCTATCAAACGATGTGGACACACGCGCATACCATGCTGTGTGAATACCACTCTTTGCTAGTCGCCTGTATGACTCTAGTGCTAGCCTCGTCATGGCAAACTCTACCCGTATAATCTGATGGGGGCTGAGGGCTTACTCCGAATCATCCTGGATCCCATGGTCACCTGTAGCCTCTCAAATCTCTTCTGCTGAAAGATCACTCCCCTAGAAGGGCAATGCATACATGGCAGTCAGTCTCACAAGAGTGTCGAAAAGCCAGCCCTTCGTCGGTGGATCCTGGAAGTGCGCATGGAAACATTGTCTCTCTAGTCAGGCTAAGGCACCCTGCCCTCGTGTGAGTCGTGCTCTTGCGGCGTGGGTCATCGTGAAGACTGGCCCAGTGAACACTGTCCCCAAGTATGTGTAGGACTGCACTATCTCCATTGGCTCCTCTCGGTAAGTGAAACAATGTCGGTGGAGAACTGCTCAGGATGTATTAATGTCCACGGGAGACCAACAGGTCAAGGGGATAGTAAGAAACCAGCTAGTACATCCGAGCAGGGAGGGCACAAGGCAGGCTGCAGCTCCAAAGGGGCCCTACATTGTACATTGTAATTCTATCAGCTTGTAGGATTGGCGACGAAGAACCTTGATTCGTATGTCTCGTGTGCTGAGTGAATTACGGCATGCCCTCCAGAGTAGCGAATATTAGTTGTGGAATCTGGTCTATCTTCATCATCCTCTAGCTACTCCCTAGTTTGCCGCAGTGATACTGTCCTCGTATCTCATAGTATACCGGGCAGACACACAGAAGATGCTCCTTTGTTTCGATCTCTCCCATTGTGCAAACTCTGCAAATCCGCTGATCTCTAGGTATGCTTGCAACTCTCCCTGCCTCAATCCTCAGCTGGTGGGACGAGACCCGTATCTGTCCGATGGCAATCCTCAGTGCATGTGAGACTCTCCTATCCTCAAGGTATGGGGGTTTGATAACAAGCCCATGCTCTGATAACCTCAGAAAGTGATCATGGTAGAATTGGATCTTGGTAGGGAGCACCCAGCCCCCCTCCCAAGTCCAAGATGTATGGAGCTGGAGGAGGTCCAACCGTATGATACAGTTAATCTCATCGTGTGGGATCAGCTCGGGTGGAGTGTCCATGTTGTACTGAAAGGGAGGGAGCCTGTCCATCTGAATGCCGTGGCTATCAAACGATGTGGACACACGCGCATACCATGCTGTGTGAATACCACTCTTTGCTAGTCGCCTGTATGACTCTAGTGCTAGCCTTGTCATGGCAAACTCTGCCCGTATAATCTGATGGGGGCTGAGGGCTTACTCCGAATCATCCTGGATCCCATGGTCACCTGTAGCATCTCGAATCTCTTCCGCTGAAAGATCACTCCCCCAGAAGGGCAGTGCATACATGGCAGTCAGTCTCACAAGAGTGTCGAAAAGCCAGCCCTTCGTCGGTGGATCCTGCAAGTGTGCGTGGAAACATTGTCTCTCTAGTCAGGCTAAGGCACCCTGCCCTCGTGTGAGTCGTGCTCTTGCGGCGTGGGTCATCGTGAAGACTGGCCCAGTGAACACTGTCCCCAAGTATGTGTAGGACTGCACTATCTCCATTGGCTCCTCTCGGTAAGTGAAACAATGTCGGTGGAGAACTGCTCAGGATGTATTAATGTCCACGGGAGACCAGCAGGTCAAGGGGATAGTAAGAAACCAGCTAGTACATCCGAGCAGGGAGGGCACAAGGCAGGCTGCAGCTCCAAAGGGGCCCTACATTGTACATTGTAATTCTATCAGCTTGTAGGATTGGCGACGAAGAACCTTGATTCGTATGTCTCGTGTGCTGAGTGAATTACGGCATGCCCTCCAGAGTAGCGAATATTAGTTGTGGAATCTGGTCTATCTTCATCATCCTCTGGCCATTCAATGCTATGTGCTAGAGTCTTAGTGTACGTATCCTCCTTGTTGAACCAGCCCTTAAGAAGGCCTTCGATCCTGATCTTCAATGCATTGCTGCGTCTGGCTTTGTGCTGCTTGAATGCTGAATATATTTACCTTTGTGTCCAGCTCTACAATGACTTCCTTCTTGATTGTTTGCACTTCTGTGTGAACAAGATCCTTGACTTTTGACACCACTTGGGGAGTAGTAGGAGTGGCCTTGCAGGTCTGCACAGCGATTACGGTTAGCTTCCCAGTCCCTTTGAGGTCCTGGATTCGGCCGGCTACCAAAGCTGCCATCTGTAACCTTAGTTCTTGTACTTCTTTCTGTAGTTTGTAGATAGAAAATCTGTTCTTGGGGGCCAATGATAGGCAGTCAAGCCCCCCCCCCCCCCCCCGCAACACACACAGACAGATAGAGATGATGATTTTGACATCCTTTGGAGACTTACTAGGACCTATGGGATGGTGAAGGCTCGTGCAACATAGAGCATGGATGGGCGCATAAGCAACTTATGCTATTCTAAGCTACATCAGTTATACACTGCGTGTCTTTAGATTAGGCTCTGAAATCCTTTATGAGTGCCTTGTCCATCTCGATGAATTGCTCACTTGCCTCCTTTTCTGACTTCTTTTACCTTTTCTACTTCTGTTTCTTTTTTATCCAATTGAGCTCTTATGAGTTCTTCAGCTATCCACACCTTGTACCTTTCAGTTTGTTGGTTTGTTTGAGATGTTGACTCTTTATATGCCTTTGTATTTAAAGTGATTACTGCATGAGCTTCGTCTTGCCTTACACCTGAGTCATCTTGTCAAACGATGCCTAGTGTTGCCTTACAGATTTTATCAAAGGTCTCATCGAATTCCTGCACATACCTGTCATTTGGGAGCCCACCTATTCTGACCTTGGTTGCACTTTCTTGCATCTCAACATACTCTTTGGACTCATCTGCCCATGTTTCAATTTCCCTCTTTAATGTAGAATTCACCTTGTGCTTAAATATTGATTCAGTTTCTTTCACCTTCAATGATACTAGTACCATCTACTGGCTTCTGGAGTGCTTCCAGCAGCATGCTAGAGGTCAGCCAGAGGCCATCTGGGCAGATAGAAAGGCTTCCATGTGGTCAGATCTGAGTACACATGCAGGCTGACATGTGGGCAGCACCCTAGGCTGTTGCACAAGGCCCTGCAGATACAGTCGGCTGACATTGACATGTTCACAGACTGGGTTGGCCGAGTTGTACTGGTGAGCTGGGATCTGATCTGGTCGGCTAGATTTGGAAGGGCTTATGCCCTAGATAAGGGCCCCATTGCTGGGGGTCTGACATCCATCTTGTGCCTCAGATTTGGGCTGCATCCAGAGCAGCAGGGAGGCCAGGGATAATTCAGGAGAACACTCTCTGCAGCAGCAGGAAGAAGATGAGGAAAGAGAGCATTTGGAGCCAGATCTTTCCAGCCCACTGAAGCTCCATTGGAGCATGCAGGTTGACAAAGATCAGAGGTGCTCGATGGAGGTAGAAGGCAGCCTATTGGAGTGCCGACAGTCCACATCTAGGCAGCACACAGGCTGCTAATGGTGGTGGTTTGAGCACAACAGTTTGTAACAGTCTTTGCCTGTTTTGTGAAATCTATATTATATGGTTTGGCTATTCTACTTCATGAGCATGCTTTAGATTTGTACGTGTGGTAGACCTCAAGAGTACTTGTTCAGACAAGTCTATGGGAGTAAGATTTGATTTACGCTTTGTGTGATTTCTGGGCATATTCTTCCATTGCGTGACTGTTGGCTACAGCAGGTAACCTACATCTTTGTTTTCTAGCATGGTATTGGAGCCCTAAGAGAAATTCACAAGAGCATACTGCCTGGAACAGAAGACCTTTGCTTGAAAGGTGACCTGAGTTCAGAAGGTGCAGAATTATGGTTGACTCCTTTGTTTGAAGGACAGGTATCTTTGCAAGAAGGAAGGGGACCTAGATTCAAATAACTGTTCTTGTTCAAGTAGGGATTGCAAGAGTTTGTATTAGTTGCATTTGTGTTGTTAGGTCTGTCCTAGGATCTTCAGTCCAATGGCTTC
This sequence comes from Dipteris shenzhenensis, assembly GCF_047967505.1. Classification (NCBI taxonomy): domain Eukaryota; kingdom Viridiplantae; phylum Streptophyta; class Polypodiopsida; order Gleicheniales; family Dipteridaceae; genus Dipteris; species Dipteris shenzhenensis. The sequence goes on from NC_141626.1 coordinate 11,677,858, forward strand.
ACATGTGCTGATCCCAAACTTAAGAGAGACATGACTGTTCTCCTGCCCTGCCTTTGGTTGTGCGCCCTACTGCTGTCCTGCATGGATGCCCACGGCTCCAATGGCAGCCGGATTGATTATTCTAGGATCTTCACTCCAATGGCTTCACATGTGCTGATCTCAAACTTCAGAGAGGCATGACTGTTCTCATGCCCTTCCTTTGGTTGTGCGACCTGCTGCTGTCCTGCCTGGATGCCCAAGTGGCAGCCGGACTGCCTATTGGCTGCCAAACTGCTTCATAGGCCCACTGTTCTCCTGACCTGCTGCTGTCGTGGATGACTGCCCAAGGCTGCATGGCAGCTGCACTGCCTATTGGCTGCCACTGGGCTCTATGGCAGCCTGCTTGGATGTCCACGTTGCATTGCTGTGTGTTCCTTTCCCCTCCCCCTTCCTTGGCTGACGACCTGCATGCTGCATCCTACCTTATTGTTTTCATCCCCCAATGCCATTGTAAATAGAGGTGCACAGATGGAGGAAAAGCCTATACTGCTCATCAAGATAGAAGATGGGGAAGCATGTGCATACCATTGAGGGATACATGTGAAATCCCCTTCTACTATGGTCAGAACAGTCTAGTCCACTTGCATGGCCTCCTTCTATGTGAACAAGATTCTGGATGATCATTGAAGATTGCTTGTCCATTCAAATTGCCTCATGAATCCACCTAGTGCTTGAACTTGTTGAAGAAAATCCTCTGTTCGCGGTCCTACATTTGAATCTATGAAGAAGAATTCGCTGTCCTCAGCATCATCTATCTATCTTGGATAATCCTCTATGGTGTGCCAATGCATGTTTCAAGCCTTCCACATGAAGGAAATACTGAATGTTGTCTCAGGGAGACACCCATATGTTTGCCAATCCCGTCATGGCCACATGCAGACTGTAATCATAGATGGAATCATTGCAATTGAAATGAATTTCTGCCTGATAGACAAACTTCAGACCTGGATCAAAATAGGTCCATTGTACTTTCAGATTTGATCATTGTGGCTATGGAACTGAAATTTTTTATGCAATTACTTTCAAGGGATAATGCATTACACAGCCTTATGTGCATGCCACTATTTCAGTCCATAGATTTATGGAAACTTGGTTATCAGCTGACGGAAAATCCTGCAATGATATCAATCTTGGGAATTGTGCCTCATATGAAGAGCTTAAGCAGAGGCAGCTCTGCAAAAGAACTACTTGAACTTGAAAGGAATGATGGCAAGAGAATATATGACTAGTCCTTGCCATTTGAATTTGAGTGTTGATGTTACATGCAATTTGCTGGTGTTGTGTGGGAAAGGGTCAGAAGCATGCAGCCAGTGAATGGTAATTTTGTTACAGATTTTGGTTGCAACATATCTTTGATTATCAACATATTCAAGTTCATGTCTCACCTTGAAGAAAGAAGGCGTACTCATTATTGGATCTTGGTCAGTGGGATTTGAGGATTATGGCAGAGATGACTTGCTCATGGCGTTCAGCTGCAGTCAATATGGAATGCCTACTCAAGTCTATGGGTCAGCACATGCACTTTGGGTTACACATGGCTGATAGCTTTTGGGGGATGCAGCTGACCTTTTCAGCCTGAACCAAATGGAGGTCAAACAAGATCTGGCATTTGCCTGTTTTCATCCGAAGCCATTGACAAATAAAGATTGTGGGACCATGCTACATGACTCAGCAGGTCTGATTTGTGTCTCTCAGATTATTTGGCTGTACAGAGATGCACCATGTTTCAGCAAAGACATCATCCTTGGAGGACATCCAAAAGACGTGTGTGTTAGTTGTGAGAAGTGCAGCGATGCGGAGCAACAACAGAGAGAAAACAGCAAACACTTATGAGAGAAAACAGGAGAACAAGAGAGACTTGCACAGGATCTCAGGAAAAACCTCCTCTACTGCTGGAGAAAAACCCTCCACTGGTGACTGCTCCAAGTGTGAGCTGAGATGAGAAACAATGAGGGGAGGGGCCCCTATATATAAGGCCAGCCCCCTGCCCAAAAGGACCGACCAGAGGGGGGGAATTCAGCCGACTAGGGTCAGGCTGACCAGCAGGTCGGGTCTCATGGCCCTGGTTGGGGCTTGCATACCCCGCCAAGAGGGGCACCACCTAGGTGCCATGTGTGGGGCCTGGAAACAGGCCCAATGTGAGCGCATGTGCCCCCCCCGCAGCAGGCCCGTGTGGCCTCGTGCTGTCCCGCAGTAGACGTGGACTGGTGACGAGCTGGTACAGGCTCCGTATGCCTATGCTCCTGCTCCGTATGGTCCGTGTGCAAGGACAGCCATCGAAGTGTTCCCCCTCTGCCTCTCCTAGGGGTGGCAAACCCACAAGCAAGGCCCTCACTCTCCCTCACATGGGCGGGCAGACCCACAACCAAGGCCCTCACTCAAGGAGACATGAGGTGAACTCTAACATTAGCATCCAAGTACTGGAGCCCTGCGTTGTCTCATATGTGAGAATTCTAGACCCATAGAATGTTGGGAGATCAGAGAAACGTACGGAGCCGTTTGAGTCCAACTACAGCAGCTATAATGAAGATGATTTTCAGTTCTTCACATTTGATAAGGGCAGCATAACCAGAGACGCAATGCAAAGACATCTCATTGAAGTGCTCATTGAAGCTACCATGTGGTGTATATGGCAAGGTAAATGCCTCCCATGTGGAGAAAAGTGGACAGCAAGCACAATGGGGTGTGTAGAACGAAACCATGGGGACATCCAGAACTTTATAACTATGGAGCTTTGTGATGATGAGCGTGCCAGGATAGATTAGCACCCACATGACCCTCGAGGTGGCACAACACCCAAGGCAAAGGAGTATATCACATTTCGTTTTGATCCTGTGGCATGCATGATGGAGTGTGTCCTTTTTACAGCAGGGGGGCCTTGGTGCCTAACCATCACCTACAATTTTGAGGACAAAATTATTTTTCAGGAGGTATGGTTTGTAATGAAGGCCAAGATTGGGCCATGTTAGTGAGGGTTAGGACTACTTTGGCTCGGGGATGTTTAGGCCTAGAGATAGGCAAAAAGGAGATATAGTGGAGGGAGACTACGTAAGTCCACCTCCCCACCCTTTATACGGACTTTGATGTGACCTGTACTCTTATCCTACTCTCCGCCTCCCTCCTCCTACGTGTCTTCTTTCTCTCTCCCTCTCTCCCCCCTACCCCATTCCTTCAGCTCTCTTCCCTCTTCCACTTCCTTTCTCTCCCTTCCTCTCATTCTATCCCTCTCTCTAAATCAGCCCCTTTTCTAAATCAGCCCCATGTAGAAAAGGGGGTAGGGGCTGATTTAGAGAGAGGGATAGAATGAGAGGAAGGGAGAGAAAGGAAGGGAAAGAGTGGAAGAGTTGTGTGTGTGTGTGTAAGAGAGAGAGAGAGAGAGAGAGAGAGAGAGTTTATTAAAAAAGACCGAAGAGTCTATGAAACTTAAAGAACGTGATACAACGAGGAAAGGTTGGAGCCTCTTAGCGGAGGTCTATACCCATGACCAATATAAAAAGAGCCATATATATATTGTAATGAATTGCTGCAAAACTGAGAGTGGAGGCTCAAGAGAGAGCCAACATAACAAAACTCTAGGGCTAAATGCCCTAACCGGACCAAGTGTCCTAACTGACCTAGGTGTTACATGTACTAACTGTACCAACAGACCTAACTGACTGTAACTAGGCCTACAAGGCACATACCAAGGAATAAGTGGCACCTATGGATAGTCTATAGAATGGCCTACAAACCCCCCTCCATGGTATGGGCTGAAGTATCGTGGACATGACTCAGGATACTTGAATATCTAATGTGATGGTTGCACATGTTCATCCTGTAGGGATATAGCAACCTATGATTGTATAGAGTACAACATATCAAGTCACAAAAGGTACTAAGTTTAAAGCTTGCCGAAAAGCTTTAAGCTTAGGTCGAGGTAGAGCCTTTGTAAAAAGATCTGCCAAGTTGTCTTCAGTAGTAGGAAGTAATGTGCTTGCTAGCACCACTATCAAAGAACTAGGCCTGCATCATGAACATCAGAAACTATCATGCAGGCATCATGAACATCATGAACATCAGGATTATACTGACAAGTAACCAAGAAAGCCCAATGCTGGTCTTGTGCAAAATTAGCTGACTCATGTCGATCTTCTGCACTAGGAGAACCAGATACTGCAAGACTAGACTCTTTCTTCTTCTTTTCAGATGCAATTCTCTTCCTGCAACCAATACATGCCCCATCATGTATGACCACATGGGGTAATTTGTGCCATCAAGCTTGTCATCAGCCCCAAGCATCCCAAACAAATCATCCTTATTGCCAGCCATTGTGCCAAAAATGCAAGTCAAAAGCACCAATCTGACAACGTAAATGAGAGGAAGGCAACCTCTCAAAATCAATTGGCAAAATTCAGCTCAAGCTTCAAAGCTTATCACTGCAAAAGACTCTGATGTTCCAAGGTGTACCTATTGCTAGAAAATCCCCAAAAGGCAACACAAGGCCTTCCAAGGCAACACTGGGCCTTTCCAAAACGCAAATGAAGCAGAAATCGGAAAGAACCAATGCAACAACGGCTTACCCAATGATGTAGGCCGAATGGACAGCAGTGAAAAAGCTCTGAATGCGAGCAGAGAGATTCACCCTTGAAGGAGAGGTGAAAATGAGAGCAAAGGGCAATGAGAAATGCCAATAGTGGGCTGGAAATGAGAATTACAGCAAGAGAAAATGCTCCCATGAGGAGGAGAGCACTTGGAAATGAGAGGAGAGTGATCCAATGGAGGGGTACTCGTAGTCGAGGCAAAAGGAAGCCAAAAGAGAAGGAATGGGCTCAAGGAGAGGCCTCCGGATTGCAGCAACAAGCTCCAAATATCTCCAAATGCCAAGCACGAACCTTGAAATGAAGAAATGTGATGAGAAAATACTTCAAAAGGCTGGCATGCACCTTGAGGCAGACCTGTACTGCAATAAATGCCTGCTGAGATTTCCATACAGGGTGTACGGACCACACGTGTGAAAAGGTGCAGAAAAACAGGCCGTACTGCTCTTAAATGCTGGCGCAATTGTCCGTACAGCTGCAGAAATGAATTTCCGTACAGCCTCCAAAATACATTAAATGCTGGCACAAACTTCTGTACAGCAATAAATGCTGTTCTAACAGGTCCATATGGCTGTACGGATTCACACGTGAGGTAAATACAGCAGAAAAGTGCTCCGAATGCGCCTCCCTTCGTGGTAGCTGCTCCAAAATGCAGTCTTCTCGCATCAAAACCAGGGTTTTCACGACAGAAGTGCTTGGAGAGGCCTCAAACACTCACGGGTGTGTAAAAACCAGCAAGACCAGCAGGAATGAGGGCTCAAGAGGCTGCCAAACAGCTTGGGAAAGCTGTCAATGGATGAGGGAATGGATTCCTGACCTGCTCTGATACCACTGTAGCCTAGGGCAAGCAATGGAAGCTCAAAAATGGAGGTGATGAGAAAAACGAGATGCTGTAATGAATTGTTGCAAAACTAAGAGTGGAGGCTCAAGAGAGAGCCAACATAACAAAACCCTAGGGCTAAATGCCCTAATTGGACTAAGTGTCCTAACTAACCTAGGTGGTACATGTACTAACTGTACCAACAGACCTAACTAACTGTAACTAGGCCTACAAGGCACATACCAAGGAATAAGTGGCACCTATGGATAGCCCATAGAATGGCCTACAACCAATTGGGCCTCCTTTTTTAATGCATCTTGGTGTTTCTTGCCTTCCAAGAAGTAGCCTAGAGTGCTCTAAGGTGCCCTCCATTGTTGAGAGAGTGATGTAATGGACATGCCGAAGTCTCTCATGCCACAATTTGGAATGCACTTCTGATCTAGGACTAAGACATGCCTTTCTTGTGTGTTGAATTCTACCTTCATCTTATGCTTTGCAAAAGAAAGATTCGGAATAGTATGGCCTCTCCACCTTAGTTGGTGGTGAGAGGAGTGTCACCAATCCCTTTGATGAAAGGAGATCTTGCTAAGGTTTGGAATGGTAAGGCCATTTAATCACCTTAGTTGGTGGTGAGAGGAGTGCTGTCAGCCTTTGATTGGACAATCGTGTTGTCAGTCAATCCCTTGAACCACCCCTTCCTCTTTTTTTTTTGCAAGAAGTAAATTCTTTTAATGCTTGAAAAAACCATGCAACCAGCTTCCAATAGGAGCTGTCGATGAAAATAAAGAAAAGACTGCTTGCAATAACCATCCATTTTCGGATCTCATGGCTCATTGCCTATAGAGAGTCCGAAATAGGAACTAGCAGCCATGATGGTGGTCTATATGCCCAACGAATAACCCTCGCAAAAGGGGTGTAGAAAACTCCTGCTGGCCATGTCTAGCAGAAACGCTCCCACCTCTCGATAGTCGCTCTAGAGCTTGGAGTACCACGCTCCCAAATGGCGCGCACTGTGAGATGACCAGATGGCTACTAGAGTAGCCGTAGGAGGGATTGACTAGCCCTCCATCACCCTGCTACATCTAGCCACCCATACGTTCCAGGCGGTGATGCTAGAGACGGTCTCCCAAACACCATCCTCTGGGAGAGCTGGTGGGCATGAGCAGGTGGGCTGAAGTGCATCATGGATCTCAATCCGGGAAACCTGTTGTCCATGTATCCTATAAGGCGGTGTGACAGGGTCGATCGCAAAGGCGTGGCCGAACCACCCCTTCCTTGTTGGACACGTGCTTAGATGCACGATTGTGTGCAATCCACTCCTCTTTTGTTACATCCCTGGCTAACCATGTTACATCCCCCCACAACACTTTGAGCTATATTGCATTCTTTACAATGCACGGCAGGGTTTGGTCTGCATCTAACTCAATATGCCCCTACTTCAGATTGTTTCCTTTGAAAATTTGGCTTAAGGTTAGGGGAGACAGGCTAGACAGTTTGTTTTTTCGTTTGGTCTTCTTCCATGTTAGGCTATGAGGGATCAGAGTTCAGAATTATTGTTTTGCAGTTCTAGAGACCCAGGAGTTGGCAGATACAACTACGGGTAATCATTTTGCCTGTGGGTCGAGAGGCTGTCTGCTCGCATGTATAAGAGCCTGTTCCCGCTTAGGGCCCCTTGGGCGTAATTGCTACAAAGTATTGCTATTTTTGAAGGCTTGCAAGGTCCATGCTAGTCACCCCGATAATCAAGGGGCCAAAAGTTGACATCCCACCGCCCCGCACAAGAATCTCCCCACCTGGGGGTGGACTCAGCACTAAAAGAGGCTGACCCTGTTTATGGAGGCTTCCCAGCCGGCCTGCTGGTCCTGGGTCTCACCTGCTGCCTGATGCCTATGTGCTAGCTGTGATGCGGCTGCACCACTAGCATGGGCCCTGCTTGAATAACTCTTGATCATGCAGAACTGGCTGTTCTTACTCTCATGAATAAATGTCTTCTATGAGTGGACATGGACGTCTTCTTTACACACCTAATGATTTTGGTTGCCTCCAACGTATGCGAGATGCTTCAGTGTTATAGTCCTAACTGTCTCCACTCAGACGGTCATATAAGACCAACAAGCTTTTAGTAGACTTGTTCTGCCTTGGTTGACACTGGGAGAAATTTTGTAAACTAATGTTATTTGTGAAATTATCAACTTGAGCATTTTATTATAGCAGAGTTTCAATTTATGTTGTCTGTTCATGTGCTTGTTGCTGTAGGGTACCTTGACGTATGGTAAAATAGGAGAGTGGAGGTTTGATAAGCGATCTTATGGTTCTGGCGCCCCTCCAAGGAACTTGCCTCTACCACCCCCAGGGGTACCAGAAAGTGTGGTATGTTATTCTCCCGCTTTCTTATTCAGTTTGATTCTTTGCCACATTTTTTGTAGTGCTGTACCTTAATGAACATACTACCAAACCTTCAAGACCTAAGTAAATGCCAATGTCTAAATCCCAGGTCACCTTGGTCAAGATGGTGAATGAAGCAACTGCAAACATTCCCAACTGGAAAGAAGGGGAATAAAGACATACATTTTACAGTGTTACTTTCATACATCTCATCCAGCACTTTCTACCCGTTTTCACAAATTTGACAATGTTAAGCTGAATAAAAGTTCATATTGTGGAATTCATACAACGGCAGAATCTACAAATGTATACAGGCACAAGCAGAGCAAGAACATGAGAGGGGAGAACACACAGCGAAACACTACAAGGATATGGAAAGACAAAAAAATATCTGGCTACTAGACAAGCCAGGGGAATCAGGCTTTTATAAATTTCCCCGGGAAAGTTGTATCTTTATGTGCAAAATTTTTCCATTCCTTGCAACACCATTTCAAAAGTGGAAAATTTTAAAATTTTAGCAGCCTGTTTGATTAGATTCAGTTTCCTCTTGTCTTGGAAATAGTTCTGGTTGTGGCATTTTCTTACAGATATTAAAACCGCACAGAAATGTTGCTCTGCAATTTTGTTAAGCACCGAGTGTGCTATGTCTATGTGAAACGCTTTGCATGTGAGTGCTCTAAAGATGACGGAGCATTTGTACATTCTTCACTAAGATTGTCCCAATACCCTATGATGTTTTATAGTGTGTCACATGTGAATGTGTAGGGGGTTTTCTGAAACATTTATATCATAAGCAGGATCAAATGTAGGCTCTTACATGAAGTAAGTCTAGGCTGCGAGAGAGCAGGTTTGCATATCAAGAGCTGTGGTACAAAATGCATTGTTTTAATCAGCCAGATTTGTGCACACTTTGGCCAAGAATTGGATTGTGGAGCAGTGAATTTTGTTGGTGCAAAATCCATAGCAAGTAAATGTTATAGAGGTCATATATTTGTGCATCTATATGTGATGGCTCACAATCCCTTTGATGTGTTTGGAGTCCTCACTCGAGAGGACAAGTTGGATGGAACTAACTATTCCCTTCGGAGCTTAATCCACTACTTGAACTCTTCGTCGGAGTCCTCTTTGTTGGCTGACATGTGTCTTGCCCAGGATGCGCTGAGGATGGGCTACAAGTGCTCATTATTGTATATAGGACTAAGTCCCCATAATCCATGTTTCAACCAGTGCCAAGGCTCCCCCTTAAACCATTATGTACATGTGTGTGAGGTGTGAAGGCCACCTCCTCCAACATCCTTGGCGATTGAAGCGCACACAACCAGCATCATGACCACAAACAACACGCAGTATCACAGCTTCTTGTCACAAACACAAGCACAAGCCCTTCAATAGCCGTTGCCAAGCCTAAGAATTGCCCATGCCATGCCAGCTCAAGGCGATTGAGTCTTCAGATGCCATGTCCAGATGCTTGCATCAAGTAGTCAGGAGCCATTGCCCAACACAGTTCAGCTTACCAGTTATTTGGATGCTCCATGGGTCTCGATGTCTCACGATAGTGCATAGTCCAGAATTTATCGAGTTACAGCTTGCTCTGATACCATGTTGATGGGGCATGTATCATGTCCAAGACGCACGAGTAGGGGGTCCCACTCCCTTGCCTCCTAGCCACATAGCCTCCAGATCCTCCCAAAAGATCTTAGGAGGGATACTCTGGAGAGTCTCATTCATGCCATTATATCCAAGGGCCATAAGTGCTCATTTTTGTATACAGGACGAAGTCCCCTCAATCCACCTATTAAGCAGCGCGCTCCTCCCTTAAACCATGATTGTGTGAGGGATGAAGGCCACCACCTCCAATAGTATTTGTCTTTTCATACATCGCTCGATCCTTCCATAAGGGGTAATCCAAACCTTGACAGGAGCTATATGGAAAAATATGTCAGTCAATGTGTGGTGGAGAGCAAGGATTTGCTACTACCTACAAAGGTAAGGCAAAGATTTTTGGTTTTCAATCAAAGCATGATGCATGATAGTCATCTAGAAAGGACAAGAAGCAATAAGATCTCTGAGTATCCAAAGAGGATTGCAAGGGAGAAAAGGGAAGAGTCTGGCATGACCGTTAAGATTTTTCTGATTTGGATGCCAGTAAGGATGATGCTACTGCAAACTTTGTAGAGCATGATTAGGCATGTTTCACTTGTAGTTATGATGCCTCTTAGGAGTCGGTCTCATTCAGTGTTACTAGGCACATAACGTCTAGAAAAGGCCAATTCGATACATTGTATTTTGCTCTTGCCACTAACAATTCTTCTTATCTCATTACAAGCATTGAGGAGATCTTGCTTATAGACATCTCTGGCTCTTATCTTTGCCTTTATGACGTTTTGTTTGTTCTTGGGATTAAGAAGAATTTGTTGTTTGTCCCTCCTTTCATAAAAAGGGGATATATCATTTTCAGAGATGATAAATGCACGGTTTGAGATAGAGAAGATGAGTATGCCTTGGTTATGTCTGGTATTGTTTGTCGTTGGCTTATTTAAGCGTGATAGTTTTGAGAAGCAGTCACATAATGCTTGTATTGCTATGACTTCTACCTTTTTCATGCATGATGCTAAGTTCGGGCATGTCAACTATGACACTTGATGCTCTTACAAAGATATTAGATGATTGATGCAATTGCCACAATTGGAGGTTGCTTGAAGACATGTTCGTGACGTTGATTCTTGATAAAATGCACAGATTTTCTTTTCCAAAGGATGGTTAGGATGCTAGAAGATTGTAGCTGATTCATAATTCTTTTTGTGGTCCCATGAGGACTTCATCTTACTAATGATTTTTCAAGGTTTGCTTAGATGTTTCCACTGAAGAACAAATCAAAAGTTTTTATGGCCTTCAAGCCCTTCATTGCTCTGGTTGGAAATCAGTCAGTATGCAAAGTGTAAACTCTACGTTCTAATATAAGGGAGCCAAATGAATTTGCAAAATTCTTGGCTGAGAAGGACATAACGTATCAATGCGATGTGTTACGACCTCGACCAAAATGGTGTGGCTAAACATAAAAATCGGTCACTCGTGGAGATGGCTAGATGCATGGTCAAAGCAAAGAGGTTGCCCCACAATTTTTGGATGGAAGGAATTAATGAGTTCCCTCTTCCAGTGCCTTGAAAGAAGTTGCTCTGAAAAAGGTTATTTCAATTACGAGGTGCTCGTATTGTCCCCTGCATATGAGGAGTTCCGATTCAAAATTGTAAGAAAGTCCTACCTACTACGATAGCACTACTAGGTGTTCGTATTGTCCCCTGCATACAAGGCACCAGGCCAAAAGTGTAAGAAAGTTCTAATAAGGGCAAAAAGTGACACCCAGTCTTGCCACAGTGGTGGTTTTGACAAGTGCTTAGAAAAGTATTTAAAGAAGTGTCACAAAGACAAAGTGCTAGCATCTTTGAATGTAATCTATTTTGTTAAATGTTTGCTTTGAATGTAATTTATTTTGTTTCAATTTTGACGTAATACTATTATCGCAAAAACTTTCGGAACACTATTTTCCTTGGTTTAGAACTAAAACAGCTCCAACATCCAGCACAGTGGTTGTGGATATGGATCTTGAGGGATCCCCTTTAGAGATTGACATGCCACGGTGGTCTTCATGCCAACGTGGTGGTCTCTCCATGCCAACATCATTGCTTGAACCAGCATGGTGGTCAGGAAACATGGCAAGGCAAAGGCTGTGTGATGTAGTCAGGTCAGAGGCATAGCAACAGTCTCTGTGCTCATGAGTAAATGTATATAGTGTCATGTGTTGAGCTATGCGCTATTGACCATTAGAGATTAACATGCCACAATGGTCTTTTTGTGCTAACGTGGTGGTCTCTTTGTGCCAACATCATTACTTGAACCAGCATGGTGGTCACCAAACATGGCAAGGCAAAGGCTGTGTGATGTAGTCAACAGAGCAACAATCTCTATGCTCATGAGTAAATGCATATAGTTCCATGTGTAAAGCTCTGCGCAATTGACCATTAGAATTGTGATTGGGTCAGCTCAAGCACCAGTTAAAGCTAGAGGAGGTAGGCACTGGCAACGAAATGCATTTTTGTTCGTTTAGGATGAACTGCAACCCCCACAAAATATAACCTTTAGTAAATACCACACAACCAATGCGCTTGTTTCAGTAAATCCCAATCAATAAATCCCAAACAAGGGAAAATGTAAATCCCAAAAAGTATACTAATCCCCAACAACCAGCGTGTTTTAATGATAATGACCGTGAATGAGGGACCATCTAATTCATACGTTCATATTAGCATTTAGTCGGAATTAGACTATAATAACAATGATTGTGCATGAGGGACCATCTAATTCACACGCTTAGATTAGCATTGAGCCGGAATAAAGAATGATATAACAATGACTTTGCATCTAGTTCACAAACTTAGATTAGCATTCAGTCAGTTTATCAGGTTGTAATAGCAATAGTTTAGAATGAGAACTTTTGTTATTACAGCCTGATGAACTGACTCAATGCTAATTTGATGTCCTATTTTCATCTTGCCTTTATTCAGTTGACTGTAATAACAATGACTTTGCATGAGGGGCCATCTAGTTCACAGGACCAGATTAGCATCTAGTCAAAATCAAACTATAATAACAATGACTTTTCATGAGGGACCATCTAATTCACACGCTCAGATTAACATTACGCTAGAGATAGAATGTAAGAACATATTAGACTGTTAGATTTTCCAATGACTGAGAAACCATCTAATCGTAAGTCATGAGCAACCATCTAATCACATGTCATGGCTAGACGATGAGTGACCCCCTATGCTAGGCTACCAGCAAAGCAAAGCTGGGTGAGAGCTGGGTGTATGTGCTACCACTCCCCTCCCATCATCCCATTCAATTATTATGATCTTGGCTCGGATGACCAAGAAATTCTCTCATGGCAACCATCTAATTGCTCATCGTGGTAGACGATGATGTAAATGATTGCCTAGGCTAGGCTAGGCTACTAGCAAGCTGGGTGCATGTGCCACTGCTCCTCCCCCCTCATCCCATTGAATTATCATGATCTTGGCTCCGATGATCAAGAAATTCTAGCATGGCAACCAACTAATCGCACGTCATGGCTAGACAAGGATGTAGATGACTGCCTAGGCTAGGCTGGGCTACCAGCAAAATCCACCGGGTGGATTGTGTGCTCTTACTAGCAGCGATAGGCACCCAGTGTCGCGCAACTGACACAAGAAACAAAGGGGAAAAGAGTGGGAGGGCGGCAAGTCTAGCTATATAAATGCCTTAAGGGCAGAGAAACGATTCACCGCACCCTGGAGAATTTCTCTCCTACCCCCTTCCACGCTCTATCCAAGCCCCCTTCTACTCCTATGATGAATCTTTTACTGCAACCTCGATGCCCCTTCATAATGCTGCCCAAGTCATAAGACTCCTTACCATTCTGATACTAAAGTTGGGTTACTTAGTTTACCCCTTAACAGCTAGGCACACATGCATTGGCTAATCTACAGCCATTTGCCTCTAAAAGATGGTGCAATGACATTGCATGGGCATGCCACGTGGCTACTTTGAGATGGTGACTAGTTGCTATATGAAGAGCCGTGACTATTGATCTCCCTCCTTTTGTCCGATGAGAGTCTTTCAACGGATTAGTGTGGCAACCAATCCTATGTATCTTTAGGTCATCATCCTCTTAGCTAAGTTGACATTTGGGTCCTTGGTGGAGTCTATTTCCATAGTCTCTGTCTTTTTGTAACTAGCAAAAAATCATAGTGGTGGTGCGCCAAGTTGGCAATGTGAGTCGGTTTGTAGTCCTTCGATTATATAGTGTCTTTCAAAAACAAAATGTTAATTTCGTTCCTGCATATTAAATTTGAGAGGGAGAGTGTGGTCCAAGGGCAATATTACAAACCCAAATAATTTCTAATTTGTAACTCGTCATTTTATGTGAGAGAGGCTATCATTTTATTTGTGAGCACTTTATTTTGACACTTTAAACTCGTTCAGAAATGTGCTCATACACAAGAACAAATCGACTACATAAGCAACAAATGTTTTCATCCACGACCATAAGGTCATACCTTCCCACACCTACTTGTAAATGAATAAATGCAATGAGCTTATGCTTCAAATTGTACAAGGTAAGAGTTGTGCTAAGAGCAAGAGATCACTTCGTAGAAATGAATAAATGCAATGATCCTATCCTTCAAATTGTACAAGGTAAGAGTTATGTGCTAAGAGCAATAGATTACTTTATAGAAACACATCCTTGTCTTGTTTTTAAAAAATATTGGAACATCCTAAAGCAACAAATTATTAAAGAACATCTATAGAAATAAAGAAGGGGCTATATTTAGGAAACATAAACGAGCAAGACAGACTTGTGTGAGTGGAGCTGATGGAGTTTTCAAAACCATGTCCACATACAATGCCAAAGAAATTTTATGGATACAATTCTCACACATAGACATAGGATTAGACACAAGGCACAATAACATAAATGCATGCACCACACATAAACCAAGAATGGAGTCCTAGTTTTTGTATTGTGAAGGGAGTACAAATAGGACCATAAAAAATAAGCATCTTTAATAAGAGAGCAATTTCCTATACAACCCTCTTGCAAGAACAATACATGGAGTGCAAGGACTCACTATGGAAAACTTAGCCTTCTCTCCACAAGCTGTACGTGCACAATTGTTCACACAAGGTCTTTCACCAAATTCAATATGGACATACAAGAAACAAAAAATTTAATACAATCAGATGTGGTTTGCTTACAAGAAGCCCAAACCGAAAACTTTCAAACATTTGTGCCTCCAAGTTCTCCAAGTTCTAATGCATTAATCAACTTCTCCTCGTCTAGATCTTATATTTTATTGAGCAAAAGATAATGCTCCATCTATATCATACATATGCACTCACAACAACACAAAGCACCCACAGACGTGCACACAGACGCGTTTCCTTAACTAAAAAAAAACTTACGGGCGCATCTATTGACGCATCTACAGACTCGCTTCTATAGGCACGTCTATATAACAGACAGGTACGCATATAGACGCACAAATAGACACTCTACTAGAAATTTTAAAAAAATAAAAAGATGCATATATAGACACGTTTATAAACGCGCTACAGAATCTTTTTTGTTAATAAAAGCAAAATTTTGTGTGGTTGAACAGAATGCTGTGTATGTTGTGTATGCTATGTAGTTACAAGAATCCCATTTCCACATTGTGCAATTCAATTCTTACAGCCAACCACATTTTAATTAGCATGATTGCAAGCACGTCTATAGCCGACGATTACAATTCCGAATAAAACATTACAACTCCAAAACATTTAGTTCACAAGGCATTCATTGATAGAACGTTGCACAAGGAAATTGAAAGCCAAAAAAATAAAAGAAGTGTATATTAATTCATAGCTCAAAAAGTGCTTGTATATACATATAGCACGAAGCCAAGCCACAACCTGTGGCTTCAAGTATAAAAAATAAGAGGAGTGTATATACAAGAGAGGCACGAAGCCAAGCCAATGGCTTCAAGTACAAAAAAGAGTAGCTAGCACTACTTCTATGACTAATCTAAGTTCTCCATGTCCTCGCTCCCTTCTTTGCTCCCTTTTTCGCTCCCTTCTTCCTCATCTTCTTCCTCCTGATCAGTCGTAGGGCCCTGTAAACGAGGGACAACATGTATCAATGTATGAAAAATCAAATCTTTATTTACAATATTGACATTATTTAATTACTTTTAAAATATATACCTGGGGGGACGCTCCAGTAGCTTGGATATACTGCTTCTCAGTAATCAACCCGTCATCATAGAAGTGCCTCCATGTATCTCCTGTGCGATGGTGGCAGTGGTAGGTTGTCTCAACAGGAGTAGGGTACCTGCCCACGATATCAAGCTGCAAGATGACACAATTTACGGAGGGGTTAGCACAAAGAAACAACCTCCTAATAAACTACATAAACAATATAATTTGAGATCGATACTTACAAATTGGGCCTCCCATGATTCAACACCTCCTGCTCCAAAATGCACGCTTTCATATTGTTCCATTTAGATCCTTCGTGCCTCCACGTGCTGCAGACTGGGGTCTGTTGCCTTCGCTGCCTTTATTGCTTTCTTTCACTCATGCTTATGAGCGATGTGGGACTGGCCCCTTGGTGGTTGACCTCCCTCCTGGCAATCTCGGCTAGTGCCTGTCTCTTAAGCAAAGATCTTTTATTGCCAAGTATCGTAATAATCTTTGACTTGTTGGCCCATTTTTCTATGAACTGAACATTGGGGGGATCGGGATACCTAGAGCGAACAACAATGAGGGTCTCATCAGCTAACTTTTTTGGATGGTCTTTGTAGTGAATAAAGCAATCTCTGTAGTTGTTAGCAATTACAGAGCGCATGAAGACCATGATGTCTTTCCCCCGTGCATCCATCAAGATGCCTCCTGTCTGAGTGATGTCATAGAAGATCGTACCATCACCCTCTAGCATGTCTGCATTATCTGAATCATCCCCGTCCCCACCACTACCCCCCCAAAGCAGTGTGCCATGCATCCCCCACCGCTCTCCCTACTACTATGCCTGTTGCCCTGTCGTGTCGAGCTAGTACGCTGGCCACTCGTAGCTGGAGAAGCGACTCTCGACTACACGGGAGTATGCTGGTCACTTGTAGTTGGAGAAGTGACTCTGGACGGCACGAGAACTTCATTGGGATAATCTCACTGATAGACGCGCTATTGGACGCACTGATAGATGCGCTATTAGACGCGCCTGTATTTTTACTATTCTAGCAACGCCTATAGACACGCCCGCTATTTTGCACGTCTATCAAGCGCGTGTATAGTTGCTTTGTCTTGTTGTGACTAAATGGCATAGAGCATATGTTTGAAACCTAGATCCATCTACAAGCCATCACCAATCAACATAAACACTTTCTTGCACCTAATAAGAAAAATACTTTTAAAAATACATCATGGAAACAAATACAAAATATTGCTTTCACATTTTGAATTGACATGTCTAGAACCTCAATAAAGTTAAAGACAATTCAAAGGATGATGAAAAACTACAATTACCACTTGCATATCGATGAGTCCACAACAATTTAGGGCAGCCATCTTGATCACATCTCGGGCAACATACCACTTACATATGCGCCTAGAGAACAAAAGGTCACTCTATCACTTACATATGCGCCTAACTTCAACTTGTACAATCGTCCAAAATCCCTCCATCAAACATGGACTTATCTTCGCTACAATTAAACCCTGTCTTTATTGAGGAACAAAGTGGTTTGAAGCGTTTCCCAATGAGTGTGAAACGTTTCATAGCTATTAGACTATCTATTGTCTTCTCGTCCTTATTCCATGCGAGACAAGTATCTGCAGTAGATTGTTTGCATGATTCGATTCCTCCTAGCTCAACTAATTCAACTGTGTAGGTTTGCAGTAGATTGGTTTCATTATTCGAGTTCTCCCAGGTCAACTTCAAATTTGCAGGTTTGTTGGTTTGGAGCCACTCTCAGCAGGTGTGAATGCGAAGAGACATTAGAAACCACGTTGGAGTGCAGTTGGATTGACAAGGGAAAGTTATGCTCAGTAGTGCTGCATGCGCTGCAAAGGATTATCGCAGAATATAATGCCAGCGCCATATACGAAAGGAGCTTTATCGTGCAAATCAGACGGTATCACGGTTTTATAATATGATGGACGCTAATGACAGTGATACGATGATGTTTGAGTTGCTTTGTGAGCTTGTGGAGTACTATAAGGAACATTACATTATATGGTGAGATATATTGTTGACGAGTTGGATAACTTAAATTTGTAATTTGGCGGCTAAGCGAACAACGAGATCCTCGTCACGTTAATCGCAGCATCCATTATCCAAAATGCTGGTGCGCACTTTTTGCAGAACAGTAGTGGGAGACAGACGATGATCCAAAATGCTGGGATCCGGACACTGAAACATCATCACTCGTTCTAGCATCTACTGCTGCTCGTTCCTCAGTTATATGATTCTGTTCGTGCCAGGCACGCAATCTAAAAGAACAAGAGGGATCAAAAGCGAGCATGCATCACTGATTCAGTGCCAAGAAAGTAATTACTTGAGAATCTGGATCCAACATGCATCGCTATTCTATAGTAAGCCTTCACTGACCTAGATTCCACGAGGGAGAGATCGAAGCGAACACTAGAGATTCGCGAGGGGATATCTACCTTGAAAGCAAAGATGGATATGAGTTCACGTTCGTGCTTCGTATGCTGTAGCTGAACTGCGTACTAGTCGAGCGTCATGTACATGCTGCAGCTGAAACAGCCGAAAACTATTAATTAGCAACTCACGCCATTGTTGATGTATTATTGCAGACGATCATTCCGTTCTTTTTGGTGCATTTTTGCAGCCTCTTCGCAAAAGCAAAAGCATCATGCTAATCTAACCTTTCCTTCCACCGCCTATATGCAGCTGCAGTGTTCCTTCCTCCTCTTGCCCCTTGCTCCTCACCTCCACTCTGCCGTAAACTGAAACTTTTTACTCCACTCACACTTGAATGAAGGTTGGAGGTTGTTATCTTTCTGAGCGCTTGCTGTTGGGCAACAAGGAGTGTTTCCACGCCCCTCTGTATTGAGGTTGCCGCAAAGAGGAGCTGCTTCTCCGAGCTCGTGTATTTGGAGACACTCAATCTTATCGTGCATTACGTTAGTTTTTCTCCTTGTTTTCAATTCCTTCGTATGCAGCATTTTTCGACCCTCCCGTTGATCTTATTCTGGGTCTAGAATATCACTTCCCTGCAAGAAACCTTTCAATGCTTGCCATCTTCAAGGAAACGTATCCACACGCTAAATTGTAGTTGGCCACTCCATTCAGGTCGCTCTTTATACTTCGATATCACGTATATGTAGACAAGTTAGTTTGAACAAGCCATCCCGATCATGAGTACAACGTACCTCAAGAACTCTTTGCCAAGGCTGGATAGAGCAAACTGATCTTTTGCAACTTCTTCTCAACAGAACGTCGCACAGATGAAGCCCAGCTACCAAGGTCTTGACGGTGGTCCATCAAGGAGGCTGACCCGAACAGTTACAATAGGTGCGGACGTTTCTGATATAACGGACCCTGACGTTGTACCGGCATCTCTTGCAAAGGCTATTGCGCCCATTTTACGTGTCGCGAACGAGATTGATGCCAAAGATCCTCGTGTAGCATATCTTTGTGAGTAACTTTCTTGGTTATATTTTCCACTACGACGTCGTAGCTGCGACAGGAATTCTGATAATGCAAAAATCTGACGTTCCTTTACAGGCCGTGATTATGCGCTGAATGAAGCAAAGAACAAAGATCCCGACTCCAAAGGCAGAGGGGTCATGCAATTTATGACAAAATTACGTAATAAGCTAGGAGCGGTAAGCCTTGAATTTGGTTTGACATACGAACCCTTTATATGTCCCTCTCTGATCTACAGGTCCGATTGAAAACGGCCTGAAATACGCTCAGGAGTGAAGAAAAGCCTGTGCTGCTTTCCAATTGGCAGTCGAAACTAAATCGACACTCGAATAGACAATGCCGGGCCAGGGCAACCAGATACGATCTCCTGGTTGTTAATCGTGAGTGTTTTACTGCTTCTTTGCAGGGAGATCAGCTACAAAGGAGCGAGAACGATGCAAGAGTGATGTACAAGTATTATCAGCATTTCTACCAGAGATATGTTAAGTCATTAGAAAATACTGCCGGGGATAACATCCAACGGTACTGAACAATTATAAGTGCAAATTTACATCGTTTCCTCTTCCAGCTATTTACTGCCAACTGGGCAACATTTTAAGGTTCTAGCTAACGTTCTGAAAAGAGAAACAGAAACAGTAAAAGAATTCAGATTCCGTAGGTGGAAGCAGTAAAGATTAATCGCAAGAGATTAAGGGCTAGTGGGTCCCACAGTGTGTATGGAATATATTTCCAATTTCTTTCTCGTGGATGGGTATGTCACGTGTGCTCACGTAGTGATACATCTTGACTCACAATAAGTTTTTTTGGCCAACTGCAGTGCTCAACTTCACAAGGCATATCAGACAGCTCATATTCTTTTTAAGGTTTTAAAGGCAGTAACCCAGACAGAGTCCTACGAAATCCCCCCTGAGGTGCTTTCTTTACTTTCTGTCGCGTTCATTCTCTCTAATTATATTCAAATCCTTAGATGGATATTGACTGTGACTTAATCCTGTTAATTGCCATCAGATTATGGAATCAGGGAAGGATGTGGCAGATAAAACAGGTCTCTATGTGCCATACAACATATTGCCCCTTGATCCAGCTAGTACATCACAAGCAATCATGACCTTACCAGAGGTAACAAATATTTGCAAATAGCTATTTCACGAGTAGACTATCGGAGCACCCGACATTGATGCCTCTATTACATTTCAAACAAAAAACGTAAATGTGTTAACCCTTTTGTTTCAAGCTGCAGCAGCAGAATCTTTAGGAAGCATTTGCAGAAAACAGAAGGTTGACGTTCAGTAACACTCCAATGTCTTATTGTTAAGTACATGATGGAAGATACACCCCGGTTCCCATTCAAAGGAAAATGGTCTACTTAATATGTGGCGTTCTAAATTCTAGAGGGCAAGCAGCCAGCTACTTCTAGATTACAAATTTAGATTGGTTTACGGGAGCTCTTTTCCCCATTCTTTTCAAATGAAGATACCAAGGCATTGACAGGCACTGGAATAGAGATAGTATCGGTATCTATTTTCTAAGATGAAAGGTGATAAACAAAATCAATAACTCAAAATTACACTAATATAGTGACCATAATTGGCATACAGATAATACGTAGAAGCACAATCGATAATGTGAGGTACTAGTAGACTTGCATGTAAGAGGGGTGCACGGCTCATTTGCGGGTCAGGATGGAGGACCTAGATTGGTCACAATTTGAGCGATAACTCGTGCTTTATGGTCTCCAAAACCAATTAACAGCAAACAGTGACTATCCTATCAAATATAATTCTATTAGACTTTATTGCCAATCCGTTGAAGTAGTTTTAGTCTTCAAGAGTGTGACCTCTATGTATAGAGTTTAATCATGGTAAACTTAACTTCAGGATAGTTTAGAATTCAATGGCTTGCACGAAGTCATCATGACTACTTCATAGAGAAGGTGTACTGAGGGCGTACCTAGATGCTAGAATGCCTAGGTTATGCAATGGCTTGAGCCATTGGGCTCAAAATGGACGAAATGGATGCTAGTGTAGGTTCAATTTCCGAAGGGCTCTAAATTATCTAATAGGATAGGTCTCTTATGATTAGAGGTGACCATAATCTAGACTTCCACACCACACTAGGGAGAGGGGCTAAGTAATATGAGAGAACTTTCTCCACCTCACTCTACAGGGAAACATCGTACAACCCGCATAACTTAAAATCCATGTATCACATGCCTTGTTCATGTTCCTCACATTAACTATGCATTGAGCTAGGTAGATGTCAAGGGAATGGAGGCATTTAGATACTATAAAACAACACATATTCTAGTTATGCCATTTGAACATTACTTGATTAGGGAATGGCACTACCATGTGTCTTCAATGATGCTTATGACTTGATGTGGGTCCGTCATTGGGTCCATGATTTCATATCATTTTTAGTTGTAATAAGGCAACATTGCCATTTCTTCATTCAGTTTTACCCCTGAGGTTTCTATGGCTTGGAGCCTACTAACATGGATGATTTGTAATGTCTAATGTCATGGGAATGGTGAGGTCTTAGATGGTATCATTAGCTAGGACTAGGTATAATGGTTGGATCATTTGAGATGGATTAATGAATCAACTATAATGGTTGGACTAGGTATGGTTGGATCATTAGCTGGCAACTCAACTAGATAAATGCCTCCACCTAGATAAATGCTTCAAGGTGGACATAACCCTAGATTCGTGAGCCTTTGATGGCACTCTTAATCCCTAACAAGTTGGAAGAACAGACCTCAAGAAGCTCACTCTCTGGTAAAAAAGATTTATTTAATTCCAAGTTGTTGAAGAAACTTCATTTTCCTACTCGAGAATGTCATCCGCACCCCTACACCTTATCAAGGTCAATCTCTAAAAGTTACTTATTGATATCTTGCCAGGTTTTCTATGGTGATTTTCAAGCCCTGAATCCTCTATGTTGTTGAAAGTTGAATGGTAGAGACATCATTTTGGGCAAGCCTTACCAGTTTACTTGGCCAAGGAGAATATCTATAAATTCATCAAAGGTTGAAGGAAATTTCTCTACAACGTCTCAGTAACAATCCCCACCAAAATATGTCTCTCTCTGCTAAGAAATGTTGCACAGGTACTCAAGCAAACCCAAATAACTTTTCATTCACTCCTATATGATTGCCACTCTATTTAACCCATTGTTCCCACTCTCTTACGACTAGTGTTTAGTTATTATTGTGAAAACTCCCCTCAGTCCTTTGGGTCTTCCAAGGTTTATAGGTTTGTTGAATATGCTATAGACCTAGTTCTAAGGTCTTCCCTCTCAAACAAGCCTCTTTATATGAGTAGCCCCTTGTAGAATAAGGGAATCAAGAGACAACTGCAAGATTATTAGACCTTGGCTACATCCATTAGGGGGGATTTGGGTCTCAAAAGGGGCATATTAAGAATGGATTAGGGGATCTAATGCGGTCTTGAAATTCACGTTTGATGGTCCTAACCAGGTGGGTTACGTCCACAAATTTTGCTCACTAGTTGTCAAAAGTGGGGGGCAAGTTTCAAGCGGGGGAGGGGGGTGTAAATTCCTTTTTCCATACTAGAACTTGACTTCAAAGGGTCCTACAGGCTTCAACTTTTAAAAGTGCCCTCCCATTAGTTCTGGGTTGGACTCCATTGGA
Organism: Dipteris shenzhenensis; assembly: GCF_047967505.1. NCBI lineage: Eukaryota > Viridiplantae > Streptophyta > Polypodiopsida > Gleicheniales > Dipteridaceae > Dipteris > Dipteris shenzhenensis. The sequence continues at coordinate 11,700,579 of NC_141626.1, forward strand.
CTTGTTGTCATGCTCTCCTTCTCTGAACCTCTATTACTCTTACTCTAAACCTCTGCATGTGCTTCTATGAATGTTTGTACTTACTCTCCTACTCTTGTACTCCTCTAAACCATCTCTAAACCTACGCATTTCCTTCTATAATAAGTAAAAATAGGTTACTCCAAGAACCAGCGCGGTGGTTGCTCCAAGCCAACCTTGAATTTTCTTGATCTGCATGGGTGCATTGCTTGGTGACGGGTGGCAAAGCTGCTACAAAAGACTGGGTAATAACAAGTGGTTAGGCCAGAGACAGTATTACGCGAAGCAAGTCAGAGTTATCATGTGTCGAGCTCTGCGGTGTTCAGAATGATGAATTGCATCTCATTATTACGCAAAGAACTAACGCGGTAGTCGCTCTAAGCCAACCTTGAATTTTCATGATCTACATGGGCGCACTGCCTAGTGATAGGTGACAAAGCTGCGGCAAAAGGCTGCGCAACATCTGACAGATGGTTAGGCCAGAGACTGCGCTGTGCAAAGTAGTCCAGAGATGCACGGTGTAGTCAAGCCAGGGACTACATTGCGTGAAGTAGGATAGAGCTGTCATGTGTCAAGCTCTACGGTGTTCAAAATATATAAATTGTGTCTCATTATTACGTCAGTGCGACATCATGACATCATGAAAATTTTCGGCGAGAGCGCGAGTCCGTCCCCAATTCAAAATTTCACCCAGGAGCGCATTGTGTCGCGGCTCCAAAAATAGTTCTGTGATTAGCTACACCTAAGCAAACATTGACCCTATATCCCTAAGGGGTTCACTATATGTAAATCATTTGTATTACATGTGTTTAAGGTCCTCATTTAAAAAGCCCTTTCTGTGAATTTTTCATGAATAAAACACACCCCTTTTCTATTCAATCAATGAATACCCCCTTTAAATGATATACTTATGTAGGTAGAAAAACATGGGTACCCAAAAAAAAATTAGCCCCCTTTTGTTGAAGCCAACATGCTATGCTTATATATTCATGAGTGACCTGGCCCTCGAGAATAAAACACACCCTTTTTATATTCAATGTGGGAATACCTCCTTTAAATGATATCCTTCTATATGTAAAAATTGAGCAAAAAAATATATTTTGAAAACCCTTTCTGTTGAATCCACGTGCTCCGCTCACATATTTATGAGTGACCCCCCAACCCAAGTACAATAAAGCAAATGCAACAAGTACGATAGAGTACATACAATGGCTCGTAATAGAAAAGATGCAATAGGTAGTAGAGCATGTATAGGAGATCATAGATGCTACAGGTGCTACAAGTTCAAATACAAAAAATGGAGGGAGGTCCAAGGGACTATCGTCCAAAGAGGCCCATAGGACATTGAAGGAGAGAGTGGGGATGATCTTGTGCAGCCAGTGGGAGGCGTATTGAGGAGAGTACAGCATGGGTTAAAGAGGCACGAGGTGGGTCAAGTGGCCCCTTGTGTAAAAGGAGGAACCGATGGGAACTCTCCTCATGAATGTCTATGTGCCACCTCAATATGGCATTGGCCCACAAAAAGGACTATTCCTATCATGCTCCCATTGGTCCACCTTAAAACCCTCCTTAATCCATAAATATTAGGAAACAATATTTGAGGCCCTTTTGAGACCACAAATGTCCCCTAATGAAGCCTCCTACTCTCCCTATGCATCCCTTATTATCTTGAATCCTAAATTTGATGGGCCTTACAAATTATTTATTGATTACTGAGATTTGAATAAGATCACTATAAGAATAGACATCCTCTTTTTCGATTGATGGCCAATTGGATGAACTTCAAGGAGCCAACATCTTCACTAATATTGACCTCAAAAGTAGATCCCATCAAGGCAAAAGCAAGACATCTGACAGTCGGAAAACAACATTCAACACAAGGCAAGGGCTCGATTAATTGGTTTTCCTACCTCCTTCAAAAGGGAACGAGTAAATGGACCCGTTTTAGCGGGCTAGGGACCCACCTTTTGAAAACCTCCCTTCCTCTCTCTCCTCTCTCTCTCTTCGCCACGTGAGGCCCTTCTTTGCTTAGAACCTGACTCTCCTCTAAGTGCCAAGTGGAACCTTCTCTATTAGAAAATATAAAAGAGGGCGGGGGGAGCACCCATAGCCTACAGTGTATGCGCATGAAGTGGGCATCGGTGTAACCAGCCTAAGATAGAGTAGAGCAACAGGTTACTCTCCATTCAGCTCCACTAGAGATAAGCTAATTCTCCCTGTCTACTAAGCAAGGCCACACCAACATTCCACCACTCTTCAACAAACCATTCAACATTCCTCACCATCACTCATCCCTCATGCGGTCCTATCTAGATGGGGCCTAGCATTCGAACATACCGGGAGACATTTACAAAGCAACGAGACATTCTTGAGACCATCCACAAGCCCCAGTCTACAAATTGGACCATCTGAAAAAAGATGAGCACAAATCAACCCTTCATCTACTCCCCTTTTAAATAGGTTTATCAACTGTGCACAGTGCAAACAGCAGTACTACCCAAGCAAGCAATAAAATAGAGAGCTCGCAATGTTGACAAAGGGCGAGCCAAACCCCAAATGCTCCAGTACTGCACACACGAAATCCCAACTGATCGTATCATAGGCCTTGTCGAGGACAAACCCAAAAACGACGCACCCCTACCCAAAGGCACAAGCACAATCTAAAGCAGTTGACACATTTAGCACATTCTCGAAAATCTCTCTACCTTTGATAAATCCATTTTGCTCCCAGTCCACAACCAGCATGCAGATTTCTCTAATTTTGAGAGCCAAAGCTTTGGCCAGCACCTTGCTGCCGATATCGAGTCTCCGACTATCAACTTGTTCTGGCGCTTGTGAAAGAGCTTCATTAAGCCAGCATTGACATCTTCTATAGGACTGAAAACAGCATTGCACTGCTAGTAAAGTGTGATGTGGGGTGGTCATTGCTAGTGGTTTCTGCATTATCAAGGGATTTCTTGAGGAAAAGCAGCAATATATGTGCTTGTCGCACTTGTGTGGCCTAGTTGTGAGAGGAAATAGAGAGAGAGAGAGAGAGAGAGAGAGAGAGAGAGAGAGCAAGTCTTGTTGTGTATTGTCCATGAGTGATCTAAGCTCTACGTGGGCTTGACTAGGATCCCACTTGAGCCTCAATGAGACCAAGTCTTATTGGTCTAAGCTCTATGTGTGCCTGACTAGGGCTCAGTGAGACTCCTAGCGTCTGAAATTTTTTGCTGCCATGCCATGCTTCACTCTGGGGGACGAACTTGTCAGCACAGTGAGGTAGCTTGACACTGTCACGTCACAATGAGAGTGCCTCGATTGAGGTGCAAACTCATTGATCCTTTGTCTAGCTTATGCTAGACTCGTGTCTTTGGCGAGGGGGCTTAAGGTCCAGATTGCTAATGCCTTCAGATAGTGTGGGCTCCTCTCATCTGAGCAAGTTTGTGGTAACTTGCTATCGGGGACCCTACTAGCTGTAGGCGTCATAATTTAGGATTGGATCTGTTTATCTCAACTAAAAAGAGCAGAGCTAGCATTGGTCCAGGTAGTCAATGGTCCAAAAACTTTCGATCAAACTAGTAGTAGTATCATCCTTGGACCTCACAGTACAAGGGACATCTCATCCATACATGATCCTCCATCGCCACTTTATGCATGCCACACGGAGTGCATAGCCTTACATCTTAGTGATATCATGTGGCCGCAATCCCACGCCGTGAATCTGAGGATTGAAATTTAGAGCTGACCCATAACTATCCATAGTACCTATGAGAGGTGTCTATAGGTCATAGTTACCAGGGAACAGGAACGTTTTGAAATTTCAAGTGCCGGAACGGGAACGTTCTGGGAAGGGGGAACCGGAACCGGAATGCCACGTCTTATGACACATCATCAATTCATATAAAAATATACCAATTATGAAAAGAAAACCACTTTTAGCAGCCATAAACTTTCCATTTCAGCTTTAGACATTTAAAGACACTCTTAGAATACTCAATACTGAAATGTACACGTTTGCAATTTGAATAAAGTGTAGTAGACTGTAGAATACTATAGATCTGAGAGCATATAATATGCAAAGTACAAAAAAGGGAGGCCATGCCTTGGGCCTGAAGGACTCAATACAAAATAGAAACTCCAGACTCTGGAGTCAAGTACATGGTGTATAGAAAAAAAAAGATTCAATCCTAATGGTCTAAGAGTGGCATAGCAATGGAGGCCTCTCCCTCACCCTGCTAGGCCTCATCATCCTGATCTTGGTCCTGGGCCTCATCATCCTCATGCTCAGGAGCATCCTCTGTCGCATCACTGTCGGAGTCCTCATCAGGTTTAAATCCAAGATGAGTGCACTCTGCCTTGAACTTGTTAAGCAATCGCAAAGTTTGCATTAACAAATACAAGATCATTTGCCTTCTAAACCCCAAGCATGTTCCTCTTTTTCGATGCAATGTTTCCAAAATTGCTCCACTACCGCTCAACGGGTGAAGAGCTAGCTTCCTGGCTGAGTATATGAATGGCCAAACGCTGCAACAATGGAGCATCTGCCCCATAGTCCTCCCACCAATGAACGGAGGAAATCTTGAACCTGTCATTTTGTGTATCCTCCAAACCAAACAACCCTTTTCCTTGTCTATAATATGACAGCTCCTCCTGCACCTATCATCTTGACTTGAGACAAGTCGTCTCAATCTCTTCTCCCATCCTTGCACCACCTCTTTATCTATTTCTTGCCCCTTTCCTTGAAATTCTGGATCCAAAACAAAGGCTGCAGCATCCAAAGGTGAATGTTATTATGTCCACCGAGAGGTTGCCAAAAACACCTTCCCAATACAAGGACCATCTCCATCAACAAGCCTAAACATCAAAATAATTGGCTTTGTAACCTAAAGCAAAAGGCGAACATCATCCCAAAAGAGGTCATCCAAGACAATGGACTTAAGTCTCTGAGCCCCTGCAGGGTTCCGTTCACGCCATGCATCCCACTCAACGGAAACAACAAGCTGTCTCAATTGAGATTTCAGCTTAAAAAGCCATTTCAACATGATGAAATTATAAGCAAAGCATGTGTCGGAATACTTCAAGAGATTCTTTTGAGAGGATATCTTACGAAAAATAGCCAAAATGTAGTGATGGCATGTGATGAAAGATACAACATGATTACCCATATCAATGGTAGGATCCATCCAATCCAACTTACCAATATCCTTCAAGAGATTATTCAGCCATGTGCCATACAGGTAAGGTGAGGTACTTCTCTTCCAAAATCCTCCCTGCTACCCTGTTGGAGTTCTCGTCATCAGAAACAAACAGAATAACCTTATCTGCCCCACATACTCAATGGACTCCATCCAAATGCTAGCCAACCTCTCGGCTGACTTTCCCTCCTCTGAATTATCAATAGCTTTAATGAAAAAGCTGGCACCCCTGGAGTATGCAATGATACCCTAAATAGAGCGGCTCCTAGTATCACTCCATCCATCTCCCATCAATGTGACACCACATTTCACCATATGTCTTTGATGGGAGTCAAAGCTTGCTCTATAGCAGTCTTCTCTGTTGCCAAAATTGTGGTGCGCAGGGACTCACATGAGGGAGGAATGTAAGATGGTTCAAAGGCTGCAATCTCCTTTACCATATCAATGAAGTAAGGATTGCAGGCCTTTGCTATGGGTACACTTGCTCCATAAAAGAATCGGCACACTGTAGTATGCCCTCCTCCCAGGATGCCATGATGCCACAAGGATAGCTTCCACAACTCTCAGGTTGGGGGCTGATGAAGCAGGAGCATGTGCCTGTGAAGCTGTACTCCCAAAGAAGGAGCTAGAAATGGAAGCAGCGGGAGAAGGTGCTGCATGTGAGGATGCCCTTGCTCGACCTCGAGGATCAAGAACCTTCTGCCGTGCTTCCTTAGCGTCCAATCTATTTGCAAGTGCCTAAAAACGTGCCATCTCTGAATCTGGAATATTCCCAGGGCAGCAGTTAATGTTTCTCCTCTTTACTCGCAATAAGTGATGTCGAACTCTGTCCGAGCCTCCAGATTTTTCATCTTGGCAAAATTTGCATCTCCACTTACATGCTCCTCCTTTTGACTTGTTGTAGAGGCTTCCAAGGCTCCACTTCCTTCCACCACGGAGATTTGTTGTCTTGGTTGATGCCATGAGGAGGAGCCATTGAGAGAAGGGGTACTAATAGAGTGGGCTGATGGCTAAAGGTGGAGAGAGTGGAGATAAGGGGGCTGAGAGAGTAGGCTGAATGGGAGAGAAGGGGGATGAGCCTTGAGGGAAGGGAGAGGGATTGAGACTTGAGGCTTTAGGGAAGGGAGGGGGCTGAAGCAAGAGTGATGGAGCAAGGAATATGTATAGGGAGGGAGGGAGTAGATGGAAGGATGGAGGGAGGGAGTAAAAGGATGAAGGGAGGGAGTAGTTGGATGAAAGGAGGAAGGGAGGGAGTAGTTGGAGAGCTGCTGGATAGAGGAGTCGGGCTGCTGAAGGAGCGAGAGAGAAGGAGGAGGGCTGCAAGTCGAAATGGCAGAAAACAGGCCACCGCCACTCGCAAAACAGGGTTGAGGAGGAAACCCTAAACCCAGAATGCCGGGTTTAGATCCGGAACGCGGGTTCCGGGTACCCCAGAACGGGGTTTCCTGGTAACACCCTGGCTGGAACGTTCCAGACAGGTTCCGGGGGGTTCCAGGGTTCCCTCTTCTCTGGAACATGGTTCCACGCATTCCGGATGGGGGAACGGCGTTCCCTGGTAACTATGCTATAGATAGTCGTCTTTAATGTGTGCATATCGGGGGCAGTGTAGGGCTATATGTGCCTCTGTCTCTACTGTCTGCGAATCACAGAATCTGCAAACTCTGACATGTCGCGGCAGATTTAGCCAAGCTCCTGTCTCTATTGCCGAGAGAGAGAGAGAGAGAGAGAGAGAGAAAGAGAGAGAGAGAGAATCTTCTCGTGTCTTATGTCAGATAAAGGCAGCAGTAACAGCACTTCAAAACATTCGTGGACTGCCATGGCCATCTGAATTTCAAGCATCTACATGGAAAGGCCCTGAACTTGATCTTCTTGATTGGCTTTGGACTGTATTTGGATTTCAGGTTGGTAATTATCGAGTAACATTTCAGGAGCTTCATTTGCATTAGAAAAGCTTACACCTTTTATTTACCTGCAGGTAATCTAATCTGGAGGCTTTATCTAGTACAATATGGTGCTTTACTAATCACTGTAGGTTTTTCTTACAGAAAGATAATGTTGCAAATCAGAGAGAGCACCTAATTTTACTCCTTGCAAATGTACATGTTCGCCATTCACCAGAGCCATATGCCAAAAGCAAGGTAGCTGTATTTTTGGAATTGCAAGCACCGACTATTAAGAAGGTCAAGAATCTACATCAGATAATGATGAGAACTTCCGGTTGAGTATTGTAGTTAAACGAACGGGCTCTTGGTGAGGTCATGGCAAGGTTGTTCAAGAATTACAAAAGATGGTGCAAATTCTTGGATCGCAAAAGCAACCTGGGGTACAATCAAAACATTAATTTCTACTAGTTTTGAAGTAGTTTACTGTACACAAAAGGGCATTGTAAATTCTGAACTGGACTGTATATTGAGCTTTGGGCATGCAACTTGAGCCTATTTCCCTGCAGTTAAAATTGAGAAAATGTAATATGCTGTCCAAATTGTGAATAAATTGTAAAAGATATGGCATTCTTTTAAATGTACAACAGCTTAATTTTACCCAACTTGTACAGGATGCCCCCTATACAGCGGGATATTCAACAACGACAAATTCTATACATGGGTCTTTATTTGTTAATTTGGGGGGAAGCTGCAAATTTGAGATTCATGCCAGAATGCCTTTGCTATATTTTCCATCATGTATGTTCTAATAATATGTTGTCACCATTCCTACACCCCTCTTCAATCCATCATCCAATGCAGGTTTACTCACAATCCTTTGTTCTGACTTTTATTGCAGATGGCATACGACCTTCATGGTATGCTGGCCAACAACATAAGCTATATAGCTGGTGGGAACATAAAGCCTGCGTATGGCAGTTATGAAAACTCATTCCTAACAAAAGTTGTGACACCGATTTATAACTTGATAGCTGAGGTATGAATTATAGATAAGTTGCTACTCCACAACTTTAGTCATCCAAATGATTGAGCCTGGGCTCATCTGGCTAAAATTCAAGAAATTCTGCCTTTCACAGGAAGTCAAGAGCAACAAAAATGGGACAGCTTCCCATTCAGCATGGAGAAATTACGATGATTTGAATGAGTATTTCTGGTCTGTATCTATGTAATTTTTTTCCATAAAACGTGGTCCTTTGGAAAGTGCCTCCTCCATGGCCTAATCCAGAAACAAACACATGGATCATGGTGATAGGTCTACAGACTGCTTCAGCCTAAGTTGGCCCCTGAAAACTGATGCAGAATTTTTTAGAACTCCCAAACGGAAAAGAAAACTTGTCCAGGTTAGCCTATGAATACTCACATATTTGTGGTGTGCTTAAGCTTTCCGATCCTCCAAAAAATGGCTTACGAAAATTCGTATTCTGTAGAGCTATCTTTATAAGAAACGACGACCTTCTTGGATTGGGAAGTCGAACTTTGTGGAGGCTCGCTCATTCTGGCATCTTTTCAGGAGCTTTGACAGGATGTGGTCATTTTTTATCCTAGCCCTCCATGTAATGCACTAATCATCAGTCCAGTTGCCCATACAGTTGTGCTTAGTCCCTAGATGCATGGCAATTTTTGATGGGTTTTCGCTTGCAGGCTATGATTGTGCTGGCATGGAATGGGTCTGGTACTATAAGTGATATGTTTGATGCAAATATTTTCAAAAAGCTTCTAAGCATTTTTATCACAGCTTCAGTCCTCGGATTGATTCAAGGTATTTAAAAAGATACTAATGTCTTTTTTCTTGGGTTTATTTACCTCCTTTTGGCACTTATTTACATTGTACATTCATGGCTCTTTTAAAATCTTGACTCATTTGTCATGAACTAAGGCTAATAGGGTTTTTGTCTTACTATTCTGATCAGCAATAGGGGATATTGGATTGAGCTTCAAGGCATGGCGAACCATGAAAATCACTGGCATGCTTAGGCACATTTTGAAAGTGGTGGTTGCTGTAGCTTGGGTCACCATCTTTGCTATTTGCTATGTACATACATCCGAAAAAACTATCACCTTGAAGGACTGGTTTGGGCAGACATTCAGAAGTTCATTGTATGAAACAGCCATTGTAGTATACCTGCTACCAAACGTCCTTCATGTGTCAATCTTCTTGTTTCCCATGTTGAGGCGGGGAATAGAAAACTCCCACTGGAGAGCTCTAAAGTTGTTTCTTTGGTGGTCCAAGGTAAAAAGCAACATCTACTATTTACCAATGTTGGTGAACGTGGACAGTTCCAATCATGTTTGCAAAGAAAACCAATGCACGCACACACACACACGAGAGAGAGAGAGAGAGAGAGAGAGAGAGAGAGAGAGAGAGAGATGTAACAGCTTTGGTCAATACTTCTGCAGGCTCGTTCGTTTATTGGCCGTGGAATGCATGAAAATCCATATGTTTTGTTCAAGTGAGTATCCAGGAAGCGGTGGTGGATATATCTATCATTTCTGTTAACTGAGCATATAGCATTTTAATATTGCTCTTGTTTGTTTTGCTAGGTATACTATATTCTGGGTTTTAGTTCTCATCAGCAAGTTTCTGTTTAGCTACTATTTTGAGGTAGACATATTCTTCTTTTGTAAAGAAGCCACTATAGCCTTGCATTCAGCGCTGCGAATAGCTGGAGCAGGAATGCTAGACTCAATTCAATTCCAAGAAGTTAGGGTGCCGTGGTGTATTTGAAATAGTGTACTCAGTCCTGTTTGGAAAGTGTTTGCATATGGCTTGACAAGAAAGAAATGATTCATTCAGGTGAGGCCATTGGTGGAGCCTACAAGACAAATCATGAGAGCCCATATGGAAGGGGACTACAAATTGCATAAATTGTTTCCTAAGGGTAAGCACCCATGTTGTCCATTTAGAATTTTGTTGCACGGCCGATAAGAGAAATTTACAGTGTAGAAGGAATGATTGTAAATTCACTGTATACCATACTTACCTCTCGTCACAATTTGCAGCAAAGAACAACTTGCTTGCTGTGATTTCTTTGTGGGCTCCTATCATAATGGTAATTAATCAAAACATGTGCCCGTGCTGGAGTTTAGGAACTCAGTTCCTTTCTCTTTCTGCTGAGGGGGTTGGCTTGTTCAATGCCTATTTCACAGATTTACTTCATGGATACACAAATCTGGTATGCAATCTGGTCAACCATATTTGGAGGCATTAATGGAGTATTTCTAGGATTTGATGAGGTGAGCATATTTTCAGGCCTTTTCAAAATTGCACCTCTAAACTTGGCATTCTCGTACTCTTTCCTAATTCAATGATGTGTGGTTCGTGGACCATGTTTTCAGGCTTCCTATTTTTGCTACTTCATGCAACATTGGAGGCTTTGCCTTTTCCAATTTCTTCGATTGGTGGATTCAATCTTCCTAATTTTCATATTGTTACTCATGGCAGATACGCACCGTAGTGATGATGAGGTCTCGTTTCTATTCCTTACCAGGAGCTTTCAAAGCAAACCTATTGCATGCTGCTGAAAAGCCATGCCCCAGATCTTTCTCTTTCTGCCGCTCTTATGAGAAGGTGCATTACAAAATTTTGTCAGTCATGAAAAGTTTTTTTCATGTGAAGCACTTAATGTACTAGTCCTTAAAACATATGTTTTAATATTTCAGGTACCAAATAAGGATAAAAGAGAGATTGCCAAGTTTTCTCAGCTCTGGAATGAGGTTATCAACAGTTTTCGGGAGGAAGACTATATAGATAACAGGGAGATGGAACTCCTTCGCATGCCTTGTTCATCAGACCCAAACATCAAATATGATCAGTGGCCTCTGTTTTTACTAGCGGGCAAGGTGAAATAAACCCCCCCCTCCTTTCCAATCTTAGTCTGTTGCCCTTGCTTTTTCTTGAAATTCCATTGACGCTCACAGATACCCAAAGCATTTGACATGGCAAAGGAGGTCACAGATAAACAGGATGAGTTTGATTTGATCAATCTGATCAGATCCGATAAGTACATGGCATGTGCTATAGAAGAATGCTACAATGTATTCAAAGTTATCATGGGTGCTATTGTTATTGGTGAGAAAGAGACAAAGTAAGTGCATGCCAAGATTATCTAGCATATTATTACAGATATTGCATTTTTCAATCCGCAGACATCTGAACTGCTTTGTTGGTAACATCCTGCAGAATCATAGAAGGAGTGATCGAAGAGGTGGAAAAAACCATTGCCGAGAAAACGCTCCTTCAAAACTTGAGGATGAGTGCTGTGCCTTTGCTGTACAAGACACTCGTTGACCTTGTGGAAATATTGGTAAACTACCTGTGATTCTTTTCTACAATGTGTCACTTTACAGTGGGAGGTATAATCACTCCTCAATGTACTCTTGGAATTTAGTGAGGCATTTTACACCTCAGCTCCTTCATGTATTCTTGTAGGAAGAGCAGGAAAACTTGAAGGTGGACAAAGTAACAATTCTTCTTCAGGATATGCTTGAAGCATATACCAAAGATATAAGAAGAGCTGAAATGTGAGCATGCTGTCCATTTTACTTCTGTATAGAATTCCTCTATTGGCAGGCTCGTGATTTGGAATCACTTTCATTAAGCGTAAGGTGTAGTTCATTAGAAGTACTTATCATAGTCAGTCAACAAGTGTTTATGACTATATTAAGATACACGAGTTAACCAATTGGTCTTGAATTTCTAAAGTGACTGAATTACAAAGAATCATAGCACGAAATACCAACTAGAAATGTATTGTGTTCACGGGTAAGGAAGGTATGACTTATTTTTCAGTTGACCATTTCATGTTATTATCAGAGAAACAAGCAGTTGGGGCTTCTTGTGCAAACATGAAAGTGATAAGAATTCTGGAGAAAGACATTGGCAATTATTTGGGAGAGATGGGATTCAGTATCCTCCTCCACAAGCAGATGCTTGGAGAAAGAAGGTAGCTTACATTGGGGATTTGCCTTATGGTTTCACGTCATATCAAACTCCAGTCTAATATTTCAGCCATTTTGCAGGTTAGGAGGCTTCACCTTCTCTTAACCACACAAGAGTCTTCAAGGCATATACCCACTAATATGGAAGCACAGCGCCGCATCACACATTTCACAAACTCTCTTTTTATGGATATGCCTCCTGCCCCAACAGTTCGCAGCATGCTGCCTTTCAGGTTTTTTTAGTTCCATCACCGTCCTCGTCTGTAAATGACTGATTATGTGATCACTTATGCCTCAGGTGTTGTATTGACTCTGTTGCAGTGTTCTTACTCCCTATTATGTTGAAGAAATACTGTACTCAGAAGAGTGTTTGAAAGAGGAGAATGAAGATGGTGTTTATACGCTTGATTATCTTCAGAAGATATATCCAGGTGTCATTCCTGATCTAAATACTTATTGAAATCTCATATGTATTAAGAATGTACATGAACATTTATTCTTCTAACAGATGAGTGGAAGAATTTTCTGGAGCGTATATGTTGCACCAACGTGGATGAAATTTGCAAATGGGCCTCTTATCGTTCACAAACCCTCATAAGAACAGGTAAATTTGATTGGTTCTTTGAAAATAATTTGGTCTGTCAATGTGCTATGTACCTCTGTGTGTTAATTTGACACTCACAACCATGTTAGTGAGGGGTATAATGTATTATCGAAGAGCCCTGGAGTTGCAGGCATTCTTGGATATGGCTTCAGATGAAGGTGAGTACTCCACTACGAGTTACTTCTGATCAGCTGCAATCTTCTTAAGACTCTACACATTCTATTGTCCTTTAGTCTCTTACATACCATTTGGTGCAGAGATCCAGCAAGGATACAAAGAATTTCTCCGGTCTGCCTCTAGAGAAATAAAATTCCAACAATCATTATACGCAAAAATTCAGGCTGTTGTTGACCTCAAGTTTACCTATGTGACTGCTTGTCAAAATTTTGGTGTGTTTAGACGCACTGGAGATACCCGTGCAAAAGGAATCGTACGTCTTTTGAACGAGTGAGTGATTCTAAGCATTCATTTCACAATATGGGATGAGAGATGGTTTTACACCGTTAGTAAAAGGTAGCTCGTAAAGCAGAACAAAACACACAAAAATTTAAAAACATGTTGCTCTTAAATGATGAAACAAAAAATGAGTCCTCTTGATTCCACATGACAGTGGATCTACAAGAGACCATATCTTGTGCTTTAATTAGGAGGTCTCACTGCACTGGTTGGCTGTATCACATCAAAGTTTGAGACCAATCTGTAAACGAGACGTGACACCAATAGTTTTCTATCTTCTTTAGAAAGACTACTGACAAACAAGAGACTCCCTGAAGTCTCATGAGTCTTAGTCTTTTTCCTCTGTATTGAACATGAAGGCAGCGTTTGATGCACCTTCAGTGGCAATTCTAGCTAATGTTTCTGCATCAACCTATATTGTAATAACCTCCAGCTCTACCTCCTTCAAATTGCATCCCATCATCCAATGCAGCCTTGCAACAACTTTTCATGAACATATTCATGTAACCAAGCCAGATTCTTCTATGTACATAGTTGGTCTTTACAAAACTGAGGCAAGATGTCATCTCCTTTAAACTTTTATCTAATGAAGAAGTAGTTCTGTTACAGAATTGTTATTCCCATTTTATTGGTACCTACTTTTTGTACCATTTGTGAGATATCTATTTACAACATGGAAAAGGGAAAACATGTTACGGGGCTGATGAAGATAATCCAAAGACTTAACATCAAGGAAATGTGATAGGCCAGTGGTGGCTGTAGTGTCAACGTGGGAGAGGCGAGAGAGAGGAGAGGAGTGCAAGAGTCGATGGAGTATGACTATACATGAACCCTATCAGGTCATCGTTAGAGTAAGGCCTAATAGAGCAATTTACATGATTTCTCAAAAGCTCCTCTTAAATTGCAATTCATATCTAAAGGGCCCTTTTAGGTCCACTTTAGACAAAGACTATGCACATAAAGGTGCAATTGATTCTATTTCTCAACAATTACAACCAGCCACACATCCAGTACCCCTCCTACTGACACGAGATCTTCCTAACAGCTTCTCACATCCCTCATCCCTCCCATAGCTTGATCCTCAAGGGGGGGGGGGGGGGGGGGAGATATAAGGCCAAGATAGAGAAGGCATGGGCTAACCACTCACATTAGATATGTAGCTACCGGAGGCGCTACCACCTGGATTTCCACAAGGGTCTATCCCACCACAAACAAGGATCCAACATAATTGAGCTAGGCAATTGGAGCCAAGCCCGTTACAAGGACCTTACTCTTAAACACATTGAAGCAAATCCTTCCTCATGTGAGGCCAAAGAAAACACTTTTTCCACATTATCAATGGCTCCTATAAAACCCTATGACCTGCATAAGGCCTAGAGTGTGATAAGTTCTTGACATATATATCTACCCAACAAGAGATATCCATCGTCCAATGAAGTCCCTTGTCTACTCCTTGCTGTAATTTGTAATATATTTCTGCATGGCCTTCACTATTAGAGCCACTCTCATATCGCCTACCCTTCAAGCCCCTCATCTACTCCTTGCTGTAGTTTTTGATATATTGCAGCGTAGTCTTCATTATGAGGAGAAGCTACTCTCATGTCACTCACACTCTTCTCTTGGATTATGGAGATTTACACTAGGCTTTCACCCCAACGGATATTTCACAATAGATTGATACTCCAGTGTAGATTTGTCCAAAAGAATGAAGATATTCATCCCACTTGATTTTGTCTAGGGGACACCATAGGCTGAGAGAATATATGCCTAATGATATGTCTTCACTTTGAGTTCAAATCCATATAATTGATGCTTCCAAACCTTGAGGGTGTGGACAACTACCAATGGCTCCTTCTCATAAGTGCTGCAAATTAATTCAGTACGTTGAAGCTTATAAATTTGGAAGGCTATTGGATGACTTTCTTGCACAAGGATGGCTCCTATAGACTCGCCACTCACTGTGATACAATCTGTGAAAAAACCCTTATCCAGATCAAAAAGAATTAAGACTGGAGGAGAGGTTGATGCACTCCTCAGATTCTCAAAAGATAGCTGATGTGTCTCATTCCAAGAATAAATACATTGTTTTTTTCAAAAGGCTAGTCAATGGTGAAGAAAACTTTGCAAATTTGTGAATGACCCTTACACATGTTACATTCTTGTTAGAATGTGATAGGACCTCGGATGCATCGGTGATAGAAGATCCTTGAGGAACCACTGGTAATGTATATACATGTAAAATCGGTGGTTGTTATGTGTGTTGAAATAAGTAAGGTCAAGGATTTGTTTGTCAAGATCCTTGGTGATGGGTCCTGAGATAATTAGAAGGTTTAATGGACCTTTGTGCATATTTTGTTTGGGGTGATTTGACTAGGGGCAAACAAGTGACTAGAATTTTGTGTGGACACCCAAGAGGGCTAAAAAGGTTAATGCACGTGTGATAGACAAAAGAATGGGGAATCGTCCTTTCAAAGATGTTGATCATGCCACGAATCCTTGAAAGTCTTCTTGGGAGTTGAATGGGGAGTTCAAGAGGAATTTTAAGTACAAATGGTATTTGGCGTGCCCACACATGTTCTCTTACACACCAAAGAGGGGTAATATGTGTACAAATTCACTTCAAAAGGCAGTGATGGCTTGTACAAACCTTTACACCTATGAAACTCGTGATTCCATGTTCCACAACTGCTCACTCTTCCCCGTTTCTGTGAAATACAAACTATGGGCACTCCTCTACTCACAAGTAACCTTGCTCAAGAAATGAACATCCAACTTGGAGGTTCAGCCTTTATGCTATAGGTTTGTTACTAGAATTCATCCATGTCAACATTATACTCTTTGATTGCAATTGCTTGTAACTCAAATCATTTTGCCTCCATCTCACAAACCAAGTCAAAGTCTGTTAGCTAGCTGAGCTCAAGAACAGTAGCATGTATCTCAAAATAAAAGAAAAGGAAAGAAAAGAAGAAAAAACTACAGCATGTATGCACTAAACCGTCTTAATTGTCTTTAGATGTTCGAACCAATTGATAGAAAGAAAGTCCAACATTGAACGTTTCATAATTCTAAATGCACATTATATCTTGTTAATGAAGGTTGTAGATTCATTTTTCAAAATTATTTGTAGATACCCAGCACTGAGAGTGGCATATATCGATGATACTAAGGCAAACAAGGAGGAATACTACTCTGTACTTGTCAAAGGAAATAGCGATGGTGATTGTCTCCAGGTGCGTGTCTCCTCTTCTCCGGATATAGGATATGACAGGACAGGACATGATAGAAGCAACTACCAATATATGGAGTTTGTCTCAGTTCAGCATGTTCTTAGTTTCAATTTATCAGTAATTTCTTGAATGCGTGATACGGACCTCTAGTTCCCAGTGTACTCTTCTTCTTTTTCTTTCTCCTTTCCTATGCAATCAACTGTATTCCTATATTCCTATACTCTCTAAGTTCCCTCCTCCAGCCTCATGAGTATTTCTGTATTCCATGATGACTGCACTATGCCATGCCATGTTGCATTTCAGAACATCCACCATTACAGGCTTAGACATTCCTATTCTGTCATAGGTTTCTTATTCTTGGTTGTTCGTCTTCAATTTCATCTTGTCGTAAACTCTCTAAGCATCCATTCTACTCTGCACTTGGCTCTCAAATGAGCGCTCAGTGAATTAAAGAACATAAGCATCCATTTGTACATGTAATAACTGGGAATCATTTTGTTATGCATGAGAACTGTTCTAGGCTCACACGTTTGAAATTAATGGCTATAGACCATCTCTTCTATAGCTTGTGCTGGGAATTCACATATATAGGTGGTCGGACATATATACATACAACTCTATGAATGCATGCATGCAAATCCATACTTCCACGTGTGTGTGTGTGTGCGCGCACATGTGCGCGAGTTTAGATCAACTCTCGTATGCAAAGGAAATCATTGACGTGTGCACACACGCATGTATGTATGTATGTATGGTGCATTAGTAAAATTAATTCACATGTGCAAGAAAACAATTGTAGTGTTGGGTGTTCTACCTGTTCATGTCATGTCAAAGTCATTGATAAAGTGATAAAGATCAAAATCAAGAAATTTTGTTAATTGAATACAAATGACACTTTTGCATAGACCAGTAATATCTTTTCAAGCTCAAGAGGATCTTCAGGTTAAGAGACTTCATTATAGGTCCTGACCCACCTTATAATGCTACTAATCTTTTATACCTGCTGGCCTTATCATGCTGTTTTTAAAATACTAAAAACATCAAATACAAACTTAAACACATTTTTTGTAAATGTGCTTGTTACCTGTTTTGTAAATTTGTCAATCTTTGGAGCCATCACAAAAATCAATGATTGTCCATAAAATGTTTTAACATTGACTCGTAGAACTTACTCGGGAATCCAGTTTCAGAATATGGTTGTAGAACAAACTGCTGATAAAACCTATTTAATATATTTGTAATCAGCGGTAATACAGATAAACATGCGCTCTGTTTCTTTGGTGCTCACGTAGAGTCAAACCTTGTCTGTGATTAGGACATTTACAAAATCAAGCTGCCAGGTAATCCTATTTTAGGGGAAGGTAAACCAGAGAATCAAAATCATGCCATCATTTTCACTCGAGGTGAGGCGCTGCAAGCTATAGACATGAACCAGGTATTAAGATTCACAGGACAAGGAATAGGTCCACAAATCTGTCTTTGTGCTCCATAATTGACTATAAAACATATCTTCCACCAGTATAGCGGTGGATTTCATGTAATTACTTTCTTGTTGTTTAGCAGGATAACTACCTGGAAGAAGCTTTCAAAATGAGAAATCTCCTCCAAGAGTTTTTGGAAAACAAGGGATTGGGGTTTCCTTCCATCCTGGGAATGCGGGAACACAGTTTTAATGGAAGGTAAGAATTGGAGGACCACAATCTTTTGTATCAATAAGAATTTTCTCAATCTGAAGTATTGTTTGCAGTGTTTCTTCTCTAGCTGGGTTCATGTCCAATGAGGAGTCCAGTTTTGCTACAATCAAACAACGCGTTCTTGCGAATCCTCTCAGGTATGCACTGTGCAGCTATGCTAGGGTAATTTAGTGTCCCCTACTGGATTTCTCTAAAAGGCATGAAAGTAATTGGTGATGATAAACTTTTGGATAATGTAGCTATAATGCATGCAAAAACAAATATAGTACAGAGCAATGCTTAAGCTGTCAAAACCCAAGGGCAGCACTCAATCTGTCATTCAACGAGAAAGCACGAAGTAAAGAAGACCTTAAATCCCTGCCTAAATTTCCGCCCCTAAATCAAGTACACAAGACTGCAGATATTCGCAGGTAAAACTCTCTAAAACCAGTGGACTGAGCAAAAGGTGCAAAACAAATGCTGCACCTATAAAGCGATAATAAACCTAAAAAGCTGGTAGGAAAAATCTCATTCCACAGATCTTCACCTTGCTGGAAATACATGACTAACAAGCCTCCAACACCCATCATAGCACCTGTGACTCAGAAGATGAGTAATGCACTTACAGGAACAAACAAACAGATGGAACAGCCAGGGGTCTCGGAATGAAATGGTCTATTGGTGGAAAAACACCAACATCCTTACCTAGCAACTGAGAAAGTGCTACGCAGCATCAAGAGCCAGGGCCCTTATGAGAATACTACCCATAGGTGACATCCAACGTCTGTTTGGGAAGAATAAAGGCATGGAGAGAAGGGATCTGCAGCAATCTTGGCCAATTTGAGATGATGTTTCCCAAAGTGCAAACTTTGCCTGCATAAAGAAGAGACAAGTGAGAGGACAGAAGAGGGGAGAGAGGAAAGCGAGTGAACATAGAGACTAGTTGCTGGGTTTGTTACCTAACATCGATAATTGAATTGGCTGATGGGTCTTTTGAAGTCGAGTAAATGTGGGGATGTATTGCCATATAGGACCCACGAACGACCATCTCCCACTGTTATTAATAACGTTGTTAATTCTGGACCAGGGTCCGCTTTCACTATGGACATCCTGATGTCTTTGATAGGCTCTTCCATTTGACCATTGGAGGCATAAGCAAAGCTTCTCAGGGTATCAATTCAAACGAGGGCATTTTTGCAGGTGATACAAATATAGATATTTTCAAAATTCCTGGGTTTTAAAGGCTAGTGCGAAGCTTCAAACTGAAGATGCTGGATTCGACCATTTTTGCAGGCTTCAACACAACTCTGCGCCAAGGTAATGTTACCCATCATGAGTATATACAGGTGGGCAAGGGACGAGATGTGACTCTGAATCAAATATCCCTATTGGACGCAAAACTTGCTTCAGGAAATGGCGAGCAGACAATGAGCCGTGACATCTATCGACTTGGTCAATGCTTTGATTTCTTTAGAATGTTATCACTATACTTTACAACCGTCGGCTATTACTTCAACACTTTGGTGTGTGCTCTTATGGAGTTTTCCTTAACTGAATGCTCAGTTCGATTTGAAGGATCCAAAAATGCTTGTTAATATTTTATCTCAGACTGCTTGTAACTGCTACTGTTGTTGGCACAGGTTTCTCTGCTTACTGTTTACATTTTCCTTTACGGTCGCCTCTATTTGGCCCTAAGTGGCCAAGAGCAGAGTCTCGTCAAATTTGCAGGCGTGCAGAACAATCCACCTCTGCAAGCTGCCTTGGCTTCTCAGTCATTTGTACAGATCCTTTTACTCATTACGCTTCCTATGATGATGGAAATTGGGTTAGAGCCAGGTTTTTATACAGCCCTGAGTGACTTGATTGTCATGCAACTCCAGCTTGCCTCAGTATTCTTCACCTTCTCCATGGGCACCAAAGTTCATTTCTATGGTCGGACTTTATATCGTGCTGGCGCAAAGTACCAGCCCTCTGAGCGTGGACTTGATGTGTTCCATACAAAATTTGCAGAGAACTATCGTCTATACTCGCGCAGTCACTTCACAAAGGGGCTAGAATTTTTGGTGCTTCTGATAGTCTATAATGCATATGGAGCTGTGCATCGAACAGTTACTTATTACCTGATAACCTTTTCTTTGTCGTTTCTAGTCGGAACGTGGCTTTTTGCACCATTCTTGTTCAATCCATTAGGTTTTGACTGGGGCAAGATCGTTGACGATTGGAATGACTGGATCAAGTGGCTGAGCACCTGTGGGGGAATTGGAGTGCCAGGGTCAAAGAGCTGGGAATCCTGGTGGGAAGAAGAACAAGCTCCTCTCAATAACTTAGATCTTCAAGGCCAGTGCATCGAGATCATGTTGTCAGCAAGGTTTCTCCTGTATCAATACGGACTTGTGTACCACCTTAATATCACTCATCAAAGCAAGAGCATTTTGGTATGTCTTTCTGTATATTGCTTGATAGTGTCTGCTAATATCTCCATATCACTTGATCATTCTGATGACTGTTTCTATCAACTTGGTCACGTGTCACTTAAGTGATAAGCGTGTGCTGTGCAGGTGTATGCACTGTCCTGGCTGGTTATCTTGCTGGTGCTGGCAATCTTGAAAGTAAGTATGGCAATCGTGTTAATACCTTTAAGACAACTATGCTGGAAGTAAATTTAGTCTCTCTTACAATTAATCGATGTTTATGCAGCTAATATCGTTCAGTAGGAGCAGGCTTCGGGCAACATATCAGCGACAATTCAGATTTGTAAAAGGAGGAGTTATTTTTGGGGCAGTGTTGATATTAACAGTTATGCTCATGGTGGGAAACCTTACTATAGGGGACATGTTTGTCAGTGCTTTGGCATTTATCCCCTCTGGATGGGCATTACTGCAGGTAAAACAACTCTATAGACTCTACAACCCAAACAATATTGACAGATTTACACAAACTTGTTTCATGGCTTCTATCCTTCTTCTCGTTGCAGATTGCTCGGGTTTTTAGCCTGCTTGTGCGAAAAGCTGGCATGTGGAACTCTGTTAAAGCATTAGCTCGAGGCTATGAGTACCTGATGGGATCGTTGCTGTTTGCACCGATAGCGCTATTGGCATGGTTTCCAATCATGTCTAATTTCCAGTCTCGTCTCCTCTTCAGCAAAGCAGTCTGCAAAGGCTTGGAGATCCCTGGTATCCTTAATGAGAAGAGAAAGCACAACTAAAAGGGAGAACTAATCAAGTTACCAACTGTTTCTCTGAAACTCCCTCGTCTTGCTCTGAATCTACAGGAATTTGACAACCCACCTTCCTCATTGATATGAAACTCCCTCGTCTTGCTCTGAATCTACAGGAAATTAACAACCCACTTTCTCGCATAGTTTCTTTTCCAAGTCCTTGTATCCAATTGCTAAAACAAATTTCCCATAAACATTTATTTAGATAGAAAGGGAGACATTACTTCCTTCCTTTCTTGGGCTGCCCCCAATGGGTAGGCCTTAGTAATGGTTTGTCTTTGAAAGAACTAGATTTGGTGCACACAGCCTTTCCATGGTGGAGCACTTAACCATACTAACATAAAATTGAGGAAAAAACCGAATGAGTAAAATGGTGGACATCAGACGCACCACAGGACCGGTAGGACCCGATCCTCTCTACCAATGTCAGGGGTGTTGAACTATTATTAGGCAGGTAGCATTGTGGAATGAAAAGGAATTCTAGCTTGTGGTTGAGCCACGTGTCTAGGTAATAACATTGGATTTACACTAATCCAAGGGTTATTGAATGTGGCAACTGCTTTCTGTGTTCCCAACGTGTTCTGAATCTTTGAACCTTCCCTTATCCATATCCTCCTCCTTCTCTCTAATGGGCAGAACAAGAATAGGCACCTATACAATTGTCACCTTCTTCACTCACAAGCTTCTCTATGGTAAGATTTTGGCCATCGACATATCTAGGAACCTCCAAGCAATCACAATATCCACTCGTGTTCAGCCTAATCTACACCTGCTCCATTAATTGCATCGGTTTCTCATCCTTGATGACCGATCTCTTGCCTCCCCCTCCTTGGCTCCCCTCCCCCCCCCCCAAAAGCCTTTTGGAACCAAATACACCAAGTCCAACCGTTCCACATGCAAGAAGTGTTGAAGACTTATCAGCAAGGATCGCTAAAGTTGTGCCCGCGACACAGTTTAATGGCTATATGCCTGTAAGTCTTTGTTCCCAGCTCTACTTTCTTTTTAATTGCAATGGAATGTTGTCTTGATGTGGAATCTAATCCTTATTGGTTGCCGTTCATTCTGCCTTCGCTTTATTTGTTGCTACAAGTTTGTGAAAATGTTATTGAATTCAAATAAATACAACGAATTCGATCGTCGCAGTATTGTATGCTAAATGTAGATCATCAACAAGCTGAAGGGAAAAGATAGGTGTGAAGAGCAGAAAGCATGGCAAAGTTTTTCAGGCTTCAATGCTCATATTTTTAAACAAGTGTCTCCTTAAGAATTTCGTGATGCTAATTTCCATTGGTGCTGTAGGTTTGGCATCACTCCTATATATTAAAGAAGCCAATCCAAATCAATCACAATTATAAGCAGACATACATCAGCTCTGTAGTTAATAGATTTCGTGATGTCCATATTTTGGAAGCTGCAAATACATGAATAAGGCGATACAATAACTGATCCATATTATAGTCTTTATAATATTGTCACATGGACTACAATCATTTGAATAAAGGTGTCGCCATCCTTCGATCTTGCATCTATCTTGGATTTCCTTACTCCCTCACATTGAGAACATGCATTAAACGAGATGAACGTTGTAAGAATTCAAATTAAAAACAAGCAATTTTGAATGGACGAGCAATTGAATTTATATCATAATATATAATATATAATTATTATAATCACACAGAGTGTGGGCGGGGAGGCAGCACGCTTCCTTCCCCAAAGAGTTATAATCCAAGCGGACGGGCCTTTCCCTGGGTGTCAAGATAACCTCGAGAATCTAAACGTCGTTATTATTAGCGTCGAGGATAAGTCTCACGAATGGATAAGATACTACCATATTACCTAAATGTCAATAGTCGTAATCATAGTTGAACACCAGTAAAATCACTACGAGCAGCACGCTAGGCGAAATTCAAATTCTCGTCGTCTTTTCGTGATTTCTTTGATCTTAGAGACAATATCCAATGTGAGCCTGAGACGATCTATGTGTGTCCTTGAGTGGGATGATTCCAACATTCTAAGATTGTTCAATAGACTGTGGACAGCACAAAAAGACAACTATCATTAGAGAAAGTCTGAAGAAAAGCACGTAACATTCTCACTCTTCACTTAGCCAATATTACAACCACATGGCTTAGAAATCTCGGTTTTTAAGGGAAAGCCTTTCTGAGCATGGTAATGGCTGTGTATATGTGGATCATCATATGTTTATACAATGGGTTGCTTTTCTACCAGTGGCTCCCTTGTCAATCTGTTGTCTGTGAGTCAGCTTTGCTATCTGGCTCTTGAGCCCCTATGCCTTTCACGATTGCATTGGACTAATTCCCATAAAGGGAAATGAACTGAATTTTGTCGCAGTTGCTTCCGAATTTGTAAATTGATAGATCCAAGAGTCTTACGACAAAAGACACTTGTAATGCCCCCTCCCCTTTATCATCATGGATGTCTTTTCTAGATGACTTTAGGATGTGGTAGACAAGCTCGTATTTTCTCAAGCTCTTTTGACTTCTTGATATTAGCTCCCGTGTGTGGCACAATAGAAGTCATGGTCGGCTGCCTTTGTTTGTATTGATCAGGCGCACTAAAAACATAGAGGCCATTGCTGAGGTGATGGGAGAGGACTCTATGAAAATGATTGGTGATAAAGACAAGGCCGCCAATCCTTGGGTCCCTTTCGTCTCTCCCATTAACACCTATCACTTTAAAGCTAACTGCTTTGTGCTGCCACTGCTGACCCTTCTTGCTACTATGGCTCGTCCATCATAGCTCGCCTTGTCATGTGTGTTGTACTTTGGCTTCATCTAGAGAAATAAGGCCAGGGACTCATGAGCGGTCAGGGGCCACCATCTGAGTGGAGCTCTTGTTGGGCAACTAAATGAAAACGTGCGCTTTGCTGATGCCGTCGCACAAGAGGAAGAGAACGTATCTCCTAATGAATCGGTGGGAGAGATGAAATTGTACTGAAGATTTGAGTGTAATTGTTACAAGCATTGGTGGATCTGTGCATGGATTGGAGCATGCCAAGGTCGTGCCATTGTTGGAGAATCAGAGCGTGGCAAAGCAATAGTCAAGGGCATCGCAATGTGGCTAGCAGGCATATCAGAGTAAAATCAAGGAAAAGGAAGGTTGTTCAAGTGGTGGAGAAGGTGACGGAGGGGCTGCTCCATGCTAGGGGCCATATATAGCCATGAAGTGAACGAGCAAAGGTAGTGGATATAGTCCTCCATAGCTAAAGAGCTTGGAGGTCTCAAATAAGCGTCATGCGAAAAGCACTCCTATCAAAGCCAAAATTTCCAAAAGCCAAAACCACGAACACAAAAAAGCAATGCATAAGTAAGAAATAAAGCATAATTCAAACCATTAGATTGTTTAAAGATCAATACCCAAGGTTGTGACACGTGGGTTAATCAAAGCTCACAAAACCAAAACATGCCTCTAGGTTGCCTGCCGTTAAAAAATCAAGTATTTACTTACTTTTTTGTTCTTTTTTTTTTGGCATGCATTGATTGGAGTAGCATATGAGTATTTCATTACAATCCCATGAAATTCTCCATCTTTTTCTCCACCTTTCTTTGACATTGTCTTCTTTTGGGTAAGTTGTCTTCTAGTCTTTGCCTGCCTCACCAGCTAGCTTCTCTAGGTCTATTCTGAACTAATCATGGCCATGGCATCAATGGCAACATGTAGCTTTCCATGGCTTGCAAGAGAAGCAGACTGATGTTGTGAGATAGGAAAGCTGAAAAGCCAGGTCAAGGCACAAGGAACAAATTGTGGGTCGAGGAGAGCATGGCACGGTATCAAAATGGCAATGGAAGACACTTTTGCAACATCTACGAAGGGAGAAACAAAAAGAAGAAAGAAGACTCCTTGCAGAGCAGTAGGAAGCGATTGCAGGTGCACACATTTGATCATTGCCATCGGAGCAAAGAACACAAGCTATGGTGTAACGATTGGTGGGAGCATTCAAGGCAGCAACATCAGGCCATTCAAGTGATTACCTGTCTCGAGTCTTCACAAGCTTTAGCCTACACCCTAAAGTTTGTAGAGTAACAACTTTACCAACACCTTGGGAGTTGCATGCCTAAGAGGCGAGGTGATGCTCTCTAACCTGAGAAATGGCCTACAGAAAGTGAAAGGGGTGCACAACTTAGATCAACTAGCTGCTTGGCTACAAAGAGGGTGACATTAGCTATGTTGGTGTCCCTTGAATCAAAGGAGAAACGACTTGGGTGCACAATGTCGAAGATGTTGTTAATCAAAAGAACCAACATGGCTTCAGTAGTTGAACGTAGAGCACAAGCAATGCACAATCATCCCGATCCAAGAAGTCTGTGGGCTTCAATAGAACACAAGAAAAGAAGAGACAGCCAAAGTGCAGAAATCATTGCTATAGTGATGACGTTTTGGCACAAAAATACAAGAGTTTCTCCAAATAGAAAGGACATCTATAAAAAGAGGACGGGACACAAGGTGTTTAAGGAGCACATCATACACATGCTAGATACAATGCAAGTCACTGATGCTGCCTGGTGGTTGTTTGTGATTGAGCTTTGGGATAGTTTACTTTTTTCATTTCTTAAACTAGGATTAGACTAAATGTGATTGTCCTAAACCAGCTCGGTGGTTGGAACATCATGCAACCATAGGCTGGTTCAGCTCAATCGCCAGTTATGTGATTGTCATGAACCAGCGTGGTTGAACAAACATTAGTTTTTGCCCAACCCGGTGGCATGGTTGAGCAAAAATTAATAGTAATATATTGTTATTTTACTAAACTAGCCCAGTGGTTGGAACATCATGCAACCGTGGCTACTTCAGCTCAATCATTAATTATGTGATTGTCCTGAACTAGCGTGGTTGAAGAGATATTAGTTATTGACTAGTCCGATGCTTGAAATTATTGTGTTTCTTAGTACTTAAATTTATTATATTTAATTTCCTACTATTCGGGTCATATACTACTATTTCTAGATCAGGATGGCTTGGACTTAATGTGAAAAACCAGCCGGATGCTAGTTCAAGACAAACAGCAAGCAGTTATAGACATTAACTGTAATTGATATTGTGAAAGTCAGAAATGAAAAGAAACATATTGTTATTTTCTAATTGTGAAATTCAAAAATGAAAAGCAATATACTTGTTATTATCTAAAATGTAAAGTTGAGATTGTTAGCCTAAACCAACCTGGTGGTTGAAATTGTGACAATGTCCTAAACCATCCTGGTGGTTGAGATTGTGGCTATCCTAAATGTATCCTAAACCAGCCCGGTGGTTGACTATCCTAAACGTGTCCTAAACCAACCCAATGATTGAAATTATGACTGTCCTAAACCAGCTCAGTAGCTGAAATTGTGACTGTCCTAAACTAGCATGGTGGTTGAAAATTATTTTGCTTCATTATATACTTTAATCAGACTGTGTTTTGTCTTGTTTTAGTAGTGCAAAAAGGGGGCTCAATGTTCTTTTGTTCCCGCATGTTCGCTCAGCAGAAGGAGTTGTATCTCAAGTTTATGGATTAGAAGTTGCAAAGCACACATAGACTTTGACTTGTCCCAGCAAGCTATGAATGACTTGAGATCAACGATCCAAGTCCCATAGAGATCACCTAGGAGGGAAGGAAGAGCCCCTTTGTGGCTTGGAGAATAGATAAACCATGAATGTGCAATGAGTGGCCCAATAGACAACACTTTTGAGCACTTTGGAAGAGAAAACAATGGAAAAAGAAAAGAGACACTCAAGAAAGAGAACCTAAAGTGACGTTCATTACCAATAGAGTGAGACTCCACTCCAATGCAACTCAAAATACTACAAACACAAGGGAGAAGAAGAGGTTTCATACGTACAAGAGGGAGCGGAAACTCCAAGACTACTCATAGAGAGAGAATCAACTAGAGAGAGATGGACTCAAGAGTCTACATAAGAGAATATCTACAAGAGGGAGAGAAGGCTCATGGAAGAGGCTTGAGGAGACTAGAGCTACAGCAACATGAGGCGTAATGGTGGAAGAGATGATGAACAAGGGAGAGGAGGGCTCCTTTTATAGAGATTTTGTCACCCTCTTTCACCCATTTACAATTGTTGCCTGTAGATTCCTTTCCCCATCAATCACATAAGCCCGTATGTCACCATCCATGTCCTTTTTGGCTACTCTTGCCATGTGTCCCATCAAAAGATGCTCAAGACTCTTAAAATACTGAGAAAGTCAAGAGTCTCTCCACATGGAACCCATAGGGACCCTCTTTTTTCCATATGCCCGTATCCTTTTCATTCCTCCACAAAGGAATCTAGAAGGATTCCTCTTGATTCCACACTCCTCCATATGCCTTCCACATGCTTCGCATGTGGCCTCTCTTATATTATTGGAACACATGGACATGAGCCCACCTCTTTATATGACTCACTCTTCCTATTTTCTAAAAACCCCATAATATCCCATACACAAATAACTCTCACCCCATACCAAGGTATTTATCATTCATACACATGGTATTTACAATGATCCATTCCACTCATCCTCTCAATCCCATACAATATCTTTAAAAATAGAAATAAGTTAGAGCCGCTGAGCTATCACTTGATACTCAAACTCTTATCAAACATAGAAGAAAACAATACCAATGCCAATTAAAAAATATCAATTTTGGGCCTCACATCTTTCCCCCCCCAACAGATCCTCTCTAGTGACAGAGAGGGTCTACTCGCCCTCAAGGTGGTCGAGCATAGAAGAATTTAAGGTGATACTCATTGGTGCATCCAGGTATCACCATGCCATCAACATTCTCAAGCTGATAGGTTCCATTCGTGAACTTCTTTTTGACTCGATATGGTCCCTCCCATCAGCCGATGAACTTTTCATCTAGCCACTTGTCCAGATGGCTATCAAATCTCATGACCAAATCTCCTTCTATAATATCTTTGTTCTTGCGTAATTTGGTGTCAAAATGGGCCTTGCGCCTTTTTGAGAAGCTTGCAAGTTTTGTAAGGCCTGTAATCTACATTCATCCAAGGCTTCTAGCTATACCAAGCATTAAGCATAGGCATCTTCCTATCCTTCTATCTTGCAACAGTAGTGCGAAGACTATGTATCTCCAATTCAATGGGCAAAATGGCTTCTATTCCATATACTAGTTGGAATGGTGTAAACCCAATAGCTAGCTTGTGTGTGGTTCTATAAGCCCATAAAACTTCTGCCAAGTGCCTATCCCAATGCTTTTTCTTGGTGTATACAAGCTTTCCCATTGAATTGCACACAACAATCCATTTGTTTTCTCAACCAAGCCATTACATTGGGGATAGTATGGCGTGGACATGCTATGATTTATCTTTAGCTTATGCATCACATCTTCAATTAGTTTATTTCTAAAAGAGGTTCCTCCATCAATGAATTTCCAAAGGACAACCAAAGGGTGAACAAATTTGATTAAAGGGAAATTTCGCAACTGTGCTTGCCTTACTATTGACTGTGGCCTTGGCCTCTGCCCACTGAGTCCCATAATCTATGGCCACCAATAAATATTGCCTGATGGGTGAGGGAGTGGTCCCATAATGTCCAAACCCCACCTCTCAAATGGTCCATATGCTAGAATAGGCTTCAAGGGCCTAGGAATCAACTATCGCCTTCCAAACTTTTGGCATACTTTACAACTTCGACACCATTCATATACATCCTTATGGAGGCATGGCCAAAAGTAACGTGCATTAAGAATTCTCCTAGCTGTGCTTGCTGAAGCAAAATGACCGGAGCATTCATGACACATTTCTAGAATTCTCCTAGTCTCCATGAGATGGATCACTCAATAGAGCATCTTATCTTTTCCCAATTTATAAAGAATGTCATCAACAATAGTATAGGGACAAGTCTTCCTTACCAATCTCTACTTCTGTTGTGGAGTTAACCCTCGAGGAAACATGCCTTCTTCCACATCTTGCAGTTCTGGCCATCCAGTGTCTACCAAAGAAACCACCCCTGGGTCTTGTACTACAATGGCTTGAGTAGCTAACTCATCTGCCCTTTGATTTTCTTTTTTGCTTATCTTTAAATATCAAATTGACTGCATAGTGCCATAGCCTTTTGATTAAGCTCCTTCAAATGAGGACTTCTTGTCTTGTAATGCCCTTACATTTGCTTTATAATAAGCTAAGAATCTCCTCTTACTTCCGATTCTTTAACTTGACATTGAAGAAAACCCTCCAAACCAAGAATCAAAGCATTATACTCAGCTTCATTGTTAGTTGTGATACCTGGAAGCTCTTGTCCTCTTGGCCACACCTCTTGACCTTCAAAATTCATCAAGACTATCCCCCCGGCTCCTTGTTGTGGCATGAAGGACTAAAAGCCCCATCAAAATACAAGACAAAAGCTATTGGTGGTGTCTCCCTTTCATCATTAATGTCCTCCTTATATTTCTTTTCTTCTCTTAGTCCAAGCTTAGTCCTACCATCATGTGAGCAAATCTGCCATAGTGGACCTAGTGGTATTTTCAGTGACAAAAGAGAAAGAGAACTCTTGAAGCTCTGACAACCATTTTGCAAATCTCCCCTAGGATTGGGCTTGCAAACTAGATATGCTAAAACAGACTGAGAGGTAAGGAAGAAAAATGGACGAGGTAATAAATAGGAGCGAAACTTCTGACTGAAAACACCGAAGAGAGGGATTGATGCTCCATTTCTTCATACCTTGTTTCCACCTCTGTAAGCTGTCGACTAGCATAATAGATGGGTTGCATTCTACCTACCTCTTCTTTTTGTAGCAATACAGCACCAATTGAATGCAAAGATACACTTGGATTTACATAAAAGACTTGAGACCAATCAGGGGGCTTTAATATTGGGCCCTTACTCATGGCCTCCTTAAGTTGCTGAAAAGACTCCTATTGCTCCACACCCCATTGGAAAGAAACTCCTTTTCTTGTCAACAAGTTCATGGGATGCACTATCTCTGTGAAATCATCACAAAAGCATTGATAATACTTGCTCTTTCCTAGAATTCTATGAACACCAGTGACACTCTCAGGACTTGGCAATCCATGATTGCTTGATCTGAATCCATTTGCAAGCCTTCTTCAGACACAATATGCCCCAATAAGACTACTTTTTTTGAGCCAAATGACACTTGCTAGGATTTAGACACCCTTTTGCTTCATCAATCCTATCTAAGGCCATCTTTAACTTCTCCATGTGATCTATGCACTGAGAATAAATGCAAAAATCTTCCAAAAACACCCTGATGAACTTTCCCAAGTAAGGCTCAAGGACTTGACTCATGAACTTTTGAAATGTAGTTGGTGCATTGGTCAACCCAAAAGGCATCACTCTGTAAGCAAAAACTCCCCAAGGAGTGACAAATGATGTTTTCTTTTGATCTTCCTTCTGAATACGAATTTGGAAGTACCCAGAATACCCATCATCATATACAGAATACATCTCATGCCCTGCCACTTGGTCTAGTATTTCATCTTGGAATGGCAAAGGAAAATGATCCCTCTTAATGCATGCATTCAAAGTATGAAAGTCCACACAAACCCACCGCTTATTTCCTTTCTTTGGTGTAACAACTACAAGAGATATCCATTCTGAATCATCAACAAGAAAGATGAATCCGACCTTAAGTAGTTGTGTTACCTCTTTCTTTAGTGCCTTAGCTTGGATCACTCCCAATCACCTTAAGTGTTGCACAACTGGCTTGCTTTCTAGCTTCAACTCAATCTTATGCTCCACAAGAGAGATTGGTCGAACCTGTGGATAGCTTGTTGCAAAGAGATATGGAAAATCATCTGACATATCCAAGTACTGGAGCTTCTCACTACCTAATAGAGAATCACCAAGAAGCTCTTCATTGCGTTGGCATCGTTTAGTATGCTCCACATCCTCCACATGAAGTGTCTCTATAGGATCTTATTGCACCACCACCTTGTTCCTTCCTGACTCGTCCCGATCAGCACCAAGACAAAGACCAAAGACCACTCCTTCCACCTCACCCTCTGAGCTGGACTCTTTGGAGCTATGCCCTGTCTCTTCTTCTTCATTGGTTAACAGCTCGAACTCTCTGATGTTGAAGACTCCTCCTTGACAACTTCCTTTTTGCGGCTTCTGATGTTGTAGAACACCTTATCATTTCCCTACAAAATCAATTCTCCAATATCCCACTTTTGAACAGCCTTCACCTTGCATAGCCAAGGCCTTCCCAAAATCAATGGATAGGCACGTGCATCTAGCTTGGTAAGGATCACCTGAAAAGTAGTCGGCACAGAAATTCCACATACATCCACTTCTAGATTCTTCACAACTCCCAAGGTCTTTACCCTAGTGTTGTCAACCAATTTGATGCGATAAGGAGAGGTAGTAGTAGAGTATTTTAAATCAGTAACTATAATGGTCTTCTCACTCATGACATTAATCGATGCACCTCCATCAATGTAAACATTAGAAATCACTTGACCATCAATGATCGCATCAACCACAAGTACATGATCACACGAACCTCTATATCTACATTTTGAATAACAAGAATGGCACTTTTCTTCTTTTTCTTCTTTGACACTCATGTGCTTGCTAGCTTTCCCCATTCACTCCATAGTTTTGGAGACAAAGCAAGTAATTGACCAAAGGTGATATGAGCTTCCTTTTCTTTAAGGTCGGACAACAAGTCATAGCTTCCAATGCCGTGTCCTAAAGGAAATTCTGAATAACTAATTCTCCTTCTAGATGCCTTCTTTTTCTTACTACGGTGTTTCTCTTCTTGATCTTCCTCATCTACTTCTTCCTTGCTTTCTTCTTCTTCTTTTGCTTTACCACGCCCCCGTTTAGCCATCATTACCTCTCTTTCCTCATACTCTGAAGAAGCTTCTAACAAGGATACTTGTTTTTCTTCTTTCTTTCTCAATCTAGGACACTCGAGATGATAGTGACCTTTTTCATTACATTCATAGCAAGTGACCCCACTCTTATCTCAAGGCCTATCTTCACTCTTTGGTGCTCTAGGTTGTCGTGCATTAACCAAATGCAATTTCAAATTAGCAAACTCTGCCATCAATTGGGAGATACTATGATCTAACTCAAAGGACTTTGGTACCTGAGGAGTGCCCATTACCTCCACCTTAGAAGTTGAAGCTATTGAAGACACTAAATAGGATTCGATCTTTAGAGAAGCTTCCTTCTTGGTCACAATGTGAAGTGCCTCCACGTATGTTGTTGGATCTTTACTCATTACTTTTGAGTGAAGACGAGGCTCCAAAGCCATAACAAATTTGCTCATCTTTAAGTGCTCCATCCCTACGAGACTTTGAGGGCCGATGATGTAGATGCCACAGCTCGCAAAGCTGCCCTTTCATACTTACCATAAAGTTTTATATCGGATTGCCAACATAGAGACCATCTCACCCTCTCCTTGATAGAACCGGTCTAACTACAACATCAAAGCATTTGGTGACTCCATTGCCCCAAATCTCTATTTCATTGCAGCCACCACTTGGTCCTAGTCCTCCTTGGTAGAGTCTGGCAAGGCCTCATGCCAATTCAAGGCTACACCTTCAAGAAAATCAAGCAAAATCTCCGCCCGATCCTTCATGGACCATCCAAATAGCTGGCATCCTCGAACAAAATCCCAAAGATAAGACTCTGGTTCTTCCCCTTGGGTCCCTCAAAACACTGGAATCTTCAACATGATGAAACACAAAAAGGAAACACCAAAATCCAAATAAAATCCCAAACAAGATCCAAACAAGATCCCATAGAGCCTTAGTATACCAAGACCAACTTATTATGCATAACCACTTGGTTAAAACCCTCCACAATGTGATCCTCAACAAAATCTTCAAAAATAAGTAACCAACCAGCACCATGAAAACATTGTGTATACATACATTCAAGAATCACCCTTGTCACAATTGGAAGTGCACATAACAACTTCAAGATATTATATTCTTCATCATTTGCATAGTAAAAGAAGTTAAAAGCATTGAGAATCACCACTCCACTGTTATAGTCAAAAACTACCCAAAGACTCAACTCTTCTTCACACCAAGCTGCCAGTGCATGAAACAATCCCCAATCTATCATTGTGCCTGTTGCCGGTGTTGTTGATTCACCAACATATTCAAAAGTGCAAACATAAAGGATATGATCATGATGATCGTGCGAATAGCTTGAGCATTACCTTCACAATCTTCTAGTTCTCTTAAATAGGCTACAATCTCTTCTAACGGAGTTCTTCCAGACATCTTCTTTATCACCTCAGAAAACACATGCCTATACTAGGCATAACATGTAATCAAGTACACTCGAGACCGTTTAGTAAGATGTGATGAATGCAATACCAAACGTACCCAACATCTCCACTAAAAAGATATGACATGAAGTTGGGGGTAATAACTTCATGTACCTCTTTACTTCCTACTACTTTCGAATTGAGTGATAGAGATATTCATCACTAGGAAAGGGACATTAAAAAGAAGCTTTTACACCATACTATCCTCCTTTAGATGAGAATGAAGACGGTAACATCCCAAGTGATGTTGTACTCAAGCATAGGGAGAAGGAAAGGATCAGCAGAGGCCATAATCTCAGCAAGCCGGTCTGCGCCAAAGAGGAGAGCGATACATTGTTGAAAGAAGATCTTGCAGCTCAACATGACATGAACTGATATATATATCGAGGAGTTTGAAGGGGATGATTGGGTTAATTGGGTAGGTTCTGAGGAAACATTGCACCTCCTTCATAGATACCTTTACAATTACCTCAAAACACTCTCCAAAATATCATAAGACACAGAGACCCATACTTTCAGCAGAGACATGATATCGAATATTCAAGTACATATTGAGATGCGCCTTGAAATGGGCTTCGCTCTTATATAAGTTTTTGTAAGAAACAGAGAAGCAATCGAAAAATATGGGCAGTTTACTAGATGGGGGTAAAAACTGTTTGAAAAAGAAATAGTCACACACAGAGAGTCATAGATTTTTTGTTTAACATCTAATACAATAATTGAAGACATAAGATGATGCTCCTTGAAGATAGCTTCACATAATATAAGCTTCATCCAAATCGGACCACCAAGCGAAAAGTTATGAGCAAAATACTGACAGGGGTCAAATTGTCATGAAAAATACCTACTCCTTCTACTGGTGCTGACTTGGGAGAATACTACCTCCATGCTTAGACTTCATCAACGATCCAAATCCCATAGAGGTAACCTAGGAGGGAAGGAAGAGCTCCCTTTGTGGCTTGGGAAATAGATAAACCATGTATGCGCAATGAGCGGCCGAATAGACAACACTTTTAAGGAATTTGGAAGAGAAAACAATGGAAAAAGGAAAGAGACACTCAGGAGAGAGAACTTGAAGTGACCTTCATTACTAATAGAGTGACTCCACTTCAATGCAACTCAATATACTACAAACACAAGGGAGAAGAAGAGGTTTCATACGTACAAAAGGGAGCGGAAGCTCCAAGACTACTCATAGAGAGAGAATGAACTAGAGTGGACTCAAGAGATTTTGTCACCCTCCTTCACCCATTTACAATTGTTGCCTGTAGATTCCTTTCCTCATCAATCACATAAGCTCGTATGTCACCATCCATGTCCTTTTTGGCTACTCTTGCCATGTGTCCCATCAAAATATGCTCAAGACTCTTAAAATATTGAGAAAGTTAAGAGTCTCCCCACATGGAGCCCATAGGGACCCTCTCTTTTCCATATGTCCACATCCTCCTTATTCCACATAGGAATTCTAGAAGGATTCCTCTTGACTCCACACTCCTCCACATGCCTTCCACACGCTTGGCATGTGGCCTCTCTTATATTATTGGAACACATGGACATGAGCCCATCTCTTTATATGAATCACTCTTCCTATTTTCTAAAAACCCCATAATATCCCATACACAAATAACTCTCACCCCATACCAACGTATTTATCATTCATACACATGGTATTTACAATGATCCATTCCACTCATCGTCTCAATTCCATACAATATCTTAAAAGATAGAAATAAGTGAAAGCCGCTAGGCTATCACTTGATACTCAAACTCTTATCAAACATAGAAGAAAACAATACCAATGCCAATTAAAAAATATCAATTTTTGGCATCACAATACCCATAGATATTTGATAGTAAAGAATGGTATGAGGCAGGTGAAAATTGACGGCTTCGATCATATGGTGGTCGTTCCACTTGTCGGCCACATTGGTGTCACCTTTCTCTTAGTCATGAAGTGATTTTCCTCATCTTCTTCTATATGGTCATCATTACCTTCCATAATGGTCATCATTACCTTCCTCATCTTCTTCTATATGGTCATCATTACCTTGCATAATGCCTAAGACTACTAACATCTAATATGTGCATGGCACATTGCAAAGGTTATTCAAAATCACCTCATAAAGTGTCATTTTCCTTCAAAAATATGGGGAAGAAGTCAACTCATTTTTTGACTTTAGTGACACTATTACCAAATACAAAGAACATTTTTACAAGATACAAAGCAAAATATCTCTTGACACCTATGCAAGATTTGAAAGATCCAGCATTGAATCTACAACATCTATGACACAAGATACAACTTTGAAAATGACACAATGATCCATGTGTCACTATATGTCTCCTATATGGTAATTTTGCCAATTATTTGCAACTTCATTTTCTTACAAGGCAACCTAAGCTAGTCAAGTTATATACAAATCATTCCTAGAGTAGGATCAGGTTACCATCTAAAAGGGCTTATTAAACATCTAATGAGAAGAGTGGTTGATGGGATTAGTCATGGGGAGATGTGATGACTTGAGTGACATGGGGTGCACGTCCTTAGATTATAATGTTGGATTTTGAACGATGGAGGAGAGCAATGGTGATGGTAGTGATGTAGATGGCAACTACGCTTTAGTGGAACACCTCTGCTACACCCATTTTCTCAAGCTCATGCTATGTCAGTCAAGACTTATGGTTTCTAATAGATTGAGGACAGAGATGAGCTCAGCTCTGTCCAACAACACACGTCAGATCCTCTAGATTTCTACACCTACTAGGATAGGGAAAGGGGCACTGCCTCCTTCCTTGTTTGGCAAGGACCTCGCATTGGGAGATGACATAGCTTTCCCTGCTCTGGCAAAAGAAAAAACTCAACGAACTTTTTCCTCCATCACCTTTAAAGAAGACACTCTTCTTTCTCAGCATATTGAATTCGAGACTTCAAATCCCGAGGTGGAAGAGGGGGGCATGCTTGCCCTTCGTACTCATTCGCGACTCAAAAACAATGTGGGGGCTTCTTCTCCATTCCCTCGGGATCAAATTCTTCTTTTCACTTGCCTATTTAGATGGGTCTATGGCCAAGGGAGTGCTACACCAAGCCAACACCATCAACTCCCATCATTGAAATGGAGAAGACCACAACATGCAAACAACAAGCTCATAGCAAACGTCCCTAATCTAGGCTCCAGTTGAGCCATTGTTGCAAGTGAAAATAGAGCCCCAAGAACTGGGTCCATAGGAGACGATGGCAACAATAGAGGCACAAATGCTGGGAATGGAGGAGCTCAAAAAAAAATCGGACCTGATGGAAGAAGTGCAATAGAAAAGCCTCAACAGACTAAAGTCAACAAAGGTGTACCCTCTTCCATCTTGCAAGAAAAGAACAGTCCAAAGAGCAAGGATGACCAAGGAACAGGAGGAGACAAAAGAGCTACTACTGAAGCAATGCGCAAAAATCTGGGTGAGGGTGAGCAACCTGATCTAAGTAAGAGTATCATGGCCTTCCTAGATGATAAACTACTATCAAATTCTATGGATTGGTTGAGCACCCATACTCCATTAGGTCATCTTCCTGTTGTTCACCCCCAATGGATTTTCTGGACCAAAAATGGCTACTAGAGCCTTACAGGATGGGCTCTGGACTATTAGGCACCAACCACTTTACTTGGAATGGTGGTCTCAGCATTTTCTCCTAATGCACCCAGATCCATTGTGGGTCAAATTCCCATATTTAACTTTGTCCCTATGTAATCAATCACCTTTCTTATGCCATGGGTTAGATGAGGTGCTTGGAGTTTAATAGGACAACTTTATTAACAGTATACGAATCCTCCTAATTCCTACTTCCTTTGTGGTCTCTCTATCCATGTGGTAAAAAACTACCCGCTTAAGAGGGGAAGAGGTAGTTGTTCCTACACCCAAGCAGCCCACTCCTACAGAGAAATGGGTGCACAAGGTTCCAGCAAATGCTGAGAAAGCAAGACAGGAGGTGGCCCCTCCCTCCAATAGTAATTCCACTACCAAAAAGGCAAAAGAGATTGTACCTAGTTACTACGTCATTTGCTTCCAAAAACTCTTTTGAGGCTTTAATGGATAGGGAGACTGAGGGTAGAATCAAGGAACTGAAGATGATGCTATGGTTGAAGCAAGATGGTCTTACGAATTTGAGGAAGATGTCAACAAAGAAGATGCAATGGAAGGAGATGGGTTGAGTGATGCAAACGTTAATGTTAGCAGTAAGGATATCATTGTTAAAGGTAAAGCCATAATACAAAAGATAGTGCTTTAGCTCTCATAATACAAAAGAAGACGAATTAATGGATCTTATAGGAAAAGAAAGCATTTATTAAGGTAAGACACCTCTAGAGACCATTATCAATATATGGGAGGGTTGTGAATATGCCAAAGAGACTAGGGAGGACATATGTTTTCTCAAGGTAGATTTTGACAAGGCATATGACATGCTTGAATGGGACTCCTTATTTAGTCTGTGGAAGATATGGGGTTGGGGCCTCTTTTTATCTCTTTTGTGACGCATCTGCTAACCAATGCATTAGCCAAAATGTGTGAATGGTCTTGGCTTGACAAATTCATTAGGACCTGTAGGTCCTTCCTCTAGGGGGGGAATACTAGAATTTCCAAGGCAAGATGGTCCCCTTGTACTAAGCTTAAGGACGAAGGGGGTTAGGAGTGATTGATATAGCCATAGCTACCAAAAAGCTATCTGCAACTTGGGTAATCAAGGCCATAATGAACCCAGAATGTGATTGGGATCAACTTCTACTAAAATATGTGAAGCTGATCAGACCTTTCAGGGCACCTAAGTGGAAGGATTATCCCACTCTCTCTACCTTATGTAATCCTAAACCTTGCAAGACTAAAGGAATTCCCCTGTGGCAGTCCATATGGAAGGCCTTTGAAGAAATCAAGGCTTATATTTTGTTCTTTGGAAAGGGGGTTTTCATGGCTATAGATTCTCCTTGGGTGTCTACTATATTCAAAAGTGCTCACCTTAGTGAGATGAGGGTTTCCTATTGGCCAGCACCCTGTTTAAGAAAGGGCTTCAAACTTGGGGATAGTTATGGAATAAGTAACAAGTTCAATGGAAAACTTGGCAAAAAATTAGAAGGGAGTTTGCATTAAACATTCAAACCTAGGCTCTAGCAAGTTGGGCTTTGCAACGGGACACTTAGTGGAAGGGAGGGACTTTCCTGATATATTGCAGAGAATTCAGCTAGGTGGGAAGTTCATCCTTTTCCTGATCCCCACTCCTTCTAACATTGAGGATGTCTTCAGAACTCTCAATGTAATGTGGAATTTATAGGACATAAGGGATAAATGGAAGGAAAATTTTAGAAAACTTTGGAACATTAAGATACTTGAGAAAATGTCTTCTTTAACTTGGCTCATAGAAAAGTATGGAAATGCATTGAGATGGCAAAAGGGAACCAATAAATTGGAAAGCTATTCTGCTAGGGAGGAGATGTCTTCAGGACTAAACACGAGAATTGGACGTAGATTAGAGTACATGAATTGTGGTTCATCTATATTTCTAGAAAAAATTTTCAATTTAATGATGTTTTTTTTAATAGTGATGTTATCTTCACGCCTTGGGGGGATGGTTAAAAGAAGACTTGATTCCCAAATAGATGCTTATGATAGGGAACACACCAAGCTCAATCAAGACCTAACTAAACATATTACTAGCTGCAACATGGACATATTACTAGGTGCAACCTGGGGATGACACCCATGACAAGTCACCCAAGTATTACCATAGAGATGCCTCTGATGTTCAAGGTTTGCTGCTGCTGTGGGACAATCTGCTCCTAATACTCATCAAGAGAGATGTTACTGAAGCGTAGGCTTTTTTTATTGTTTCCATTGTGTTCTCAACTAGACACAATACTCTAGATATTCTAGCAACATGTGCTATCATGCCCTTTTTTTCCTCCTATGAAGGGGAGGATTATGATGTATAAAGACATTATGATAGTAATATAAATCCTTCTTTTTCTGCTCAAAAAATAATAATGTTGCTTTTTTTTTAAATCTTCCTTTCAAATGGCATATCATTCAACATTTTAATCTACGCAAGAAAAATATGAGTTTTTACACGGTCATAAAAAGCTCTATCATTGTGCAACAACTAGAGCATTGAGAAGGGAAGAAGGCTCTAGTATTGGCATATAAGAAGAGCATGAAGGAAGACAAGATCAAAGAAGAGAAGAGAAGAAGCCGCTATCTAAAGAGAAGGTTCATCAAGAAGAGTCCAAAGTCATGTAGGGTCAGACCTAGAAACCATGGACATGCCTATTTGATCAATAAAACAATCATGAAACTAAGGCTAATCACATGGATGCTTTTTGCAAGAATTCAACTTCAACATCATTCATAAACCTGGTCCATCTCATTGTGGGGCAAAATATTTTTCGCAATGAAGGAAAAAGTCCCAACCAGTTCCTCCAACCAAGTCAAATCAAGTGATCAAAAATGTTAAATATTTTTTTGGTCTCACATTTAAGGCAAAAGTCCCAACCAACTCCTCCCACCACGTCACTTCAAGTGATTAAACATCATAGTATTTTTCTTGTGCTTGCTCGAGTTTGGCAACATCATAGGGTCACTGGTTGTGTTAAATGTGTTATCAATTATCTTCTTTGATGTGGTATTATGGGTCCAACTCTCGAATCCCCAATACATCCACATTGCAAAAAAGGATAGCTCCCTAAAATCCTCTCGTGTGCATACACATCTAAGGTATCTAAATATGACAATGGATTAGAGAAAGGGAGGAATGGCTTTAGCTCTTACAAGCGGCTCACTTTGAAGCAATGGGATCCCTTCACAATGTGGAAAAGCTCATGAGTTTGGGCACCTACATCTAGCAAACTCTTTGTTTCCTTGCTCTTCAAATTACGCAACCCATTTATGCTCTTGATTGTGTGTTCGATCCTCGTGATCGCTTTGGATATGCCTACTGTGTGCGTCTTGGCATTGTTGCTACAAAGTAAAAAACTTTCTCTCTCACCTTGTATAAGCCATCCTTCCCCACCAAGTTTTGTAAAACCCGTGTGGGTCTTGGTGGTTGAGGCTCTGGTTCGTGCCGTCGTGTGTGTGTGTTCGATCCTCGTGATCGCTTCGGATATGCCTACTGTGTGCGTCTTAGCATTGTTGCTACGAAGTAAAAAATTCTCTCTCTCTCTCTCTCTCTCTCTCTCTCTCTCTCTCTCTGTGACATGCTATTTATCTGCTCTAGCAAAATTGCACCTGAAGCACCCGATTAACTAGCTTGCATTGTGCCTTTGTTAACATAGCACGCTTGTATTTAGAGGAAGCATAACATTGACTTGACTCCATCTCAACGGAAAATTTTGCATACAAGAGCTTATAAATTGCATGTAATGTGTGCATATGGAAATTCACCACAAGATACATGTGTTAGTGCAACTTATGGTGTACAACATATCCTATGTAAAAAAGCTACTTCTAACACATGATGCCACAAAACACATGGATGATTTAAGTTCAATGTTACAACTTATGAATGCATAAGTGTTATAGAACTTGCATGCACTACGAAACATGAATGATACAGAATGCATATATGTAACATGATAAAAAATGAATGATACAAAATGCATATATGTAACTTGTAATTTATCAACAGCAGTAGATTTATCATCTATCGATGGTGTTGTTTAAATTACTGATGGGATATTGTCGATTCCTAATTTTAATGCCAAGAAGGTTTTTCCATGATTGTCCATCATTGCATGAAAATCATCTCCACGTACATAAATCGCATAAAAAGTGCACATGATTGTGAGAATATGTAAGCTTTGTATAAGAGGCCTCCCTCCATGCATTGCTATACTACTACCTAAACTTGCCAATCTCCATGCTTCCTTGAGCATAAAATCCCGATGCCTTGTTTCCTTTGAAA
This sequence comes from Dipteris shenzhenensis, assembly GCF_047967505.1. Lineage (NCBI taxonomy): Eukaryota > Viridiplantae > Streptophyta > Polypodiopsida > Gleicheniales > Dipteridaceae > Dipteris > Dipteris shenzhenensis. The sequence goes on from NC_141626.1 coordinate 11,742,024, forward strand.
CAACCTGAACTTCTTATGCTAGCAAGCTCAAAATCTTGCTTGTGCTATCATTACTAGTACGATCAATATTGGATCATCTAATTTCAATTCTCACATTTAGCTTTTTAAAGATATGATGATCTGGCTCTAAATAACGTTATGATCAAGATTGGACCATCTAATTCCAACCACACTAGTGGTCAATATAGCCATCACAGTGGAGGATCTAGCACACTTGAGTGGAGGACAATATTATTCCAGACATTGTGGTGGATGATGTGTGCCTCCGTGCCAATTTGACTTACACATTGGCATGAATGTGGTGATGAATCAAAATCCAACCTAGCATGGTTATCAGTGGCTTGGAAGTTGGTAATGGACAATTCAATCCCAGCCAACATCTCAATGGCTACTTGGGCCACTTGGCTACTTCGAACCGCACACATGCCTACATGTGAAAGGACATGGATAAAAATATGATGATAGCAAGGATTCCATATTGATTGTGTGTAATGCATGAATTTATATGCACAAGTTAACCCTCCAATTTGTAGAGCACTATCCTCTACTTACCTTTGTCAAATCATTTTCATCTCTTATCATTGGTTCCTTTAATCAGGCCTTTTAGTTGTCCTCTTCTTTCTACTTGTGCATTTATGACCATCAACTGATTTCCTATTCATATTAAAAGTGAATATTTTTGCAATAGTATCTCAAGTGAAGCAAGGCATCACTAGCATATTGGAGTGGGTTGCTCATCGACAAAGAGCTCACTACGACGAGGAGCGCAAGCAAAGACTTGAACCAGTGACACAATGCGAGAAGATGGTTTTTTTGCCCACAAGCACCAAAGGGAGGGGAGAGATCTAGAGAATAAAAGGTCATAGGGAAGAACTAAACATCTTGATTGCATTTTAAGTGCTTTCTCCATTTTAAAGAGTTTATAATTATCCCAAGAACACCAAATAAGGGCATTTATAGAATTATTGTCACTTTTAAATCTGATATGCAAAACATCAATGCATGTTCTACTTCTTTACCAGTCTTAAAATTTCATTTTCATGCAAGCTAATATGATAATCTTTTACTCTTTCTTCTCCATAGAATTAAAAATGTAATTGTAAGTTCAATGTCTTTCTCCCTCACATTAGACTATACCAAAAGAAAAAGAAAACATAACAAATTAGCTTGTAAATTCACTTCACTTTTGGCCAAAGCAATAATAATCAAGAAAACGTACAACCTAGCAGAAGAGCAAGCGGCGACTAGTGTATTTAAAGTCACGACCATGGGGTCACAAGACAACATCATTAAAGAGAGTAGCACTCAAACCATGGGGATCACAATACGTATGTGGTTAATCAAAAGTAACTTAAACAAGAGTAACACTCAAAAACATTAAACTAACTAATAAAGCATTGAAAAATGGCCCGAGTTCACAATTCTTCTAAGAAAGAAATAACAAAAGTCAACATGAGACTATCACTGCACTTCTAAATGACTTTCATACACAAAATACTATCTCAATGCTTCCATTGCTCTTTTGAATCTCATCATTCCTTATTTGGACCTCCACCAAATAGCTACCCTAGGGAACATGCATTCCACTCACTATAGAAACTCTCCAATTCACCTTCAACTTTTATAAACTCTCAGTCATACCGACACTCAACAGATTTGTCCCAATTCTGCAGTGCTCTTGGTAAGGTAGAAGGCTCTCAGCACAAATTGATTATCCTTTACAAAGAAGAAGCATATTTCATTCAGACTCAAATTTCAAGTAGTGCTTTTATTTCTCACTTGAATGGAAGTGATTACTAATGGGTAGCACTCCAGATAAGGAAACCACTCCATCAATAGACACATCTTTGGCATCGATGGGTACACCGTCATTTAACACCTGCAATGAGTACGCCAACGCAACTGCACAGAGCCAAAAGCAAAAATAATCTCTTGAGTAGCGAAAAAGTGATGCACATACAATATGAATTTGCATGTATGCAGACACAAGCTCATACATGCATATAAATTTGGAGGCCTATGTAGTGTGAATGTGTCTGCATGTTCACCTGTGGCTGATACAAGAGGAGGGAGAACAAAAGCAAGGGAAGAGAGAGAGAGAGAGAGAGAGAGAGTTGCATTAATATCCCCAGAAGCTCAAAATGATCTTTAGGACACAAGAGTAATATATCAAATTTTCCAAAGAGTGCATGAAGCTCTTCTAAAGTTATTAAAAGCATAGCTGAGAGAGAGAGAGAGTTGCATTAACATCCCCAGAAGCTCAAAATGATCTATAGGACACAAGAGATAGTAATATCTCAAATTTTCCAATTTTCAAGGAGTGCATGAGCTCTTCTAAAGTTATTAAAAGCATAGCTACCCCTCTCTCTCTCTCTCTCTCTCTCTCTCTCTCTCTCTCTCTCTATCTATCTATCTATGTGACATGAGTGCGTGCGTGCGTCACACACACACACACACACGGGGGGTGGGGGGGGGGGAGAGTTTATTGTCTGTAGAGACCAGACACCATTATCCAGCACGAAAAATATGATTATGAAACTGATCCAAAGGCCCATTTTTTCAAACTGTATGTGTGTGTTCCTGCATACGTGCATGCCAGCGCACGTGCGTGCATGCATGCAGGCAAAACTTTCTTGCACTTTCTATCAACAGAACGCACAATCAATAAGGAGCAGACAGTATGTCTGGAAACAAAACAAGCAGAAAAGGACAACACAATAGACATTATGTAGGATATTGATTGCCCTCAAAGATTGCTGCGACTGTGCAAAAAAGATTGGAAAAAGAAAACGGGCTTAATTACCCAATAATGGACGCTTCCAGCCCCTAGCTTCAGCATGAAGCAAGTACTTCTTCAAAAAGACATCGTAGTACCTGGAAGCCGTACACTCTGCCAGGATCAGTTAACGTAAACAATAGAAGGATACATGTTTAGTCCCTGAGTGCTTTCATCATGTCTAAGACAATGATACACAATGTTATAGCCAGATCATACATCTTGTCTTGACAGAGGGGCATGCAGGAACTACACACAGTATCTACACAGCATATTGCATATTAACCCAAAAAGGTATCGCGTCCGTTGGTATTCCAAACAAAACACACACAGCAAAGAAAGGTCAGAGACTTACCCACCACCACGACCAAGGCGTCGTCCAGCCCTATCAAAAGCAAGCCCTACAAATGATATAAAATGAAGTCTCTGTAAAATCCCAGACAATCTCCTAAAGAAAGATAAGATACAGAAATCAGAGTAAAAGTAGATCCTCCAAACATCATAATTTTGCAGAAACAATCAACCACGAAAATTTGCAAGAGTTTCCTGACAAAAATCACAGCCAAAATTTCCTACCAGGTAACAGTATCAAATCTACTGGCTCATTAGCCTGCATCACTGCGCACAAACACAGCATGTGAGGAAAAACAGACGGGAAAATGATCAATATGATTCCTGCAGCATCTACACTAATCCAGAATGGCAAAATCTATCTGCCACATTGACTTTGTGCTCAAGGTATGCATTATGAACAAAGAAATTGAACCTTGGCTTGAGGCATGTAGCATTGCCACTTTTGAGTTCCAAATTAGCAACGAAATGGGAAACATTACCGTCTTCTCGAGCACTGCCACTTGCATCAGTCAAGGTCGGCTCCAAAATTCCCATTGAATTCGCTTGTAAATCCTTATTGGAGGTGATGTGAAGCAATTTCATATGACCCTCCTTGTCTTCAATCCATGGAACATAAAGTCTTTTTTGACAATCTAACTCACAAAAAATACAGTATCTCATTAATCTGCATCAAAGTGTTAATCAATCAAGGGGGAAAGAAAGAGAATATTATATACCTTTGTAAGACTAGAATAAGTCCAATCATACAAATTTAGATTTTTTGTTGTTCTAAAGACCAAAAATCTACACAAAAAATAAAAGGGAAAATGAAAGAGAAGAAAAAAGAGGTAAACAAAAACTTTTATGAAAAACAAAAGGAAGACATACTTAGCAAGCAAAGCAACACTTATGTCATCATCAGTGCCCAAGCATAAGCAGCTATACTGGGTTTCTAAAGACCCACGGAGTCTCTTATTATTTTAATAATCATGTACTCTTTCTTGCCAGAGGGTGCAGAAAACCCAGAAATCAACTTATGTCTGAACAAAACAAACAAACCTTAGCCAATTGATAAATCATCTGTCACATCAGATTGTTAAATACCATCGCTAAGATATAGTCCTGCTTTTTAATAGGTACGGCAGAAGACACTAGATCTTTATTAATTCAAGTCACTTTCCCTAATGCTGTCTTTAACAACAACAGGCTGATTTTAGCAGATTGAGGCTGCATATAACCCCACGGCTGCCTGTCCTCTGCAAGCCTATCCCAGTTGGTATCCAGAAGGCCTGTGCAGACAGGTTGAGATGGCATATGCTGCTGATCACAATCTTCTACTGCACATGCTGGTCGCAATTATTCTCTTATGTTACAGGCTGCTGATTGTAATCTTCATGCTACTGATCGGAACCTTTCTTGAAGTGTTCAAGCCAGCTGCCTACATTCTTCCGGCTCAGACAACTTGTGACTTATCAGTCCAAGCATTTAAGATAACATCAGCCTCTAAAGGCATAGTCTAATTCTGGAATTGATTGCTATCAACGCACAACAATCACAATCACAGATGAAGCAGGGAGAATAGATGGCAACGAACTAGAGAGGAGGCCTCGGGACCCCCAACAAGCACCTTCAGTCGCAAGCACTCACTGCTTGAAATAGAACAGGCAATTCAAGAGTTCTAACAGAAGCATGGCTCATCAGACAATGATTCATCAGTCAGGTGGACAACCCCTTCAAATTGATGTCTAGGAGGTTGCAGCTGACCATTCTGATGCACAAGGTGAATCAAATATAAGATTCTTGGGAGCCAACCAACACCATTATATAATATACATACCTTTTTAAGATAGAATATATCCAATCTGACTTAATTTTTATATAACAAATGGAAGAACAAAGGAAAGAGAAAAAAGAGACAAGGGGGTTCCAAAAGACATGAAACAAAAATAAGAGTAGAAGAGAAAATCATTAATTAAATATAAATTACTAAGCAAAGCTAAGTATGAGCCGCCATCTGGGTTTTGAAAGGGTTCCAGAATCTCTCGGGTAAACTCATGTCAGAGAAGAGAGTTGCTTGCTGTAGCCAACCCTCACGCAGTGGAATTAGATAGACAGATCACACAACGTCACTTCAAATACCTACACACTCCATGAGCATGCATGTATGGAAAGAACACTTCAGATCTAGAGAGAAAATACTCAGACATACAATCAAAGGAATAGGTATTGGTGTAGATAACCAAGTGCAAAACCTGCCAGTACATGTAGCAACACCTACAGCATACTGTCACTGCGGTAAGGGACCAAACACGGCTCCATATGCTGTACATACTGAGGTAAAGTCCTCTTCTCTGCCACGTGCTTTCATGAGGCTTCAGTGACTACAGATCATGAATCTCCTGTTCACCCTCCTTGCACCACGTGTGGATTCTTCTACCTATATGTAGATCTGCCCCACAATGTGCTCTTGGAACACTCAAAACAATGCTGCAGACTGACTGCTAGGAGAGCCCCAAAGCCCTCCTTCTATAGGGGCTGATTGCCCGCCATCAACATATTCATCAAGTCAGAGTCTGTGAAGGCCTTTCATCCGTCCAACAGAGGACCATCCAACTGTCCCGCTCGAAATTGAGGACACATGGATCCTACAAAGCACGTGCCTTAGGTCCGTACAGACCCGACATCAAACCGGCACCATCTGTAACCAGGTCCATGAAAACTTGCGCAGTGAGATCTCTATGTCTGCTCCACATAGATCCCCATGAGCAGGAATCCCTCCAACTATATCTCGGGTAATACTTTCACCAATTGATCTTTCAGAGGTACCATCATCCTCTTCAGATCCTTCAAATCCCAAGTTTCCACCTGAGAGCTGTCAACAGAATCACCACCTGGTCCTTCCAGCATCATGCAACCAGGCCAATCTAGGGAAGCAATGGCACTCCTCCCTCTTACTAGCTCACTCCCTCCCTTTTGCCTCTTCCCTACTCGCAACCCCTTTCTCTTGCCTGCCTCTGTCCGCCTCCCATTGCTTCCCTCTTTAAGTCTACAACCCATGTTCCTCAACCCATTCAAGCTGCGTCTGTTGGAGTTAAAGCCCCATGTACCTGTAACCCTGTGTACCTTCTGAGTGCAGCAGAATCGTGGAACTTGGAAGAGAGAGAAAGAGAGAGAGAGAGAGAGAGAGAGAGAGAACCCAAGAATTTGTGGGTGCTAGAACACCCTAATCTTTCCTTATCCTCTATTTTATATGAACGATACAATATAAGTGTATACAACTAGGGCCCTACAACCTCCAACAACCTTCCACTTAAAGGCCAATGTGCCTTAAAGGGGAAATACCCAATGGACATGCTATCCAATGCCCATCATCAGTCTGCAATGTGCAAACCGCTCGGAGGTTAAGCTCTTCGTAAGAAGATATGCAGAGTTATCATCCGTGTGAATCTTGACAAGCTGAATACGCTTGTCCTCAAGCTCTTACCTGATGAAGTGATACTTCACATCATATGCTTTGTCTTCGCATGAAAAACAGGGTTCCGTGCCAACTTGATGGCACTCTGGCTGTCACAATGCAAAACTGGAACCTCTCCTGCAATGCCCAGATCTCCCACTAGACGAGTGGGAGAAGCCATATAGCTTCTTTGCATGCCTCAGTGATTGCAACATATTCTGCCTCAGTGGTGGACAAAGCTGTGCATGCTTGCAACCGAGAGGCCCATGAAACTGCACCTCCTGCGAATGTGAAAACATATCCCGTAGTAGACTTCCTAGAGTTTACATGCCCTGCAAAATCTGCATCCACATAGCCAAGGACTGCAAATGTGTCCTTCCTCCCAAAACAAATGAACAATATATACCTTTGTAAGACTAGAATAAGTCCAATCATACAAATTTAGAAATTTTACAAATGAACAAACCTCTTGTACCATTCAAGTATCTCATGATACTCTTTACTACCTCTAGGATTTGCCATGTACCTGCAAACCATCCCCACTGCAAAAGCAATATCGGGATGTATTGCCACCATGGCATACATCAAGCAACCACATGTCGATGAATATGGTATCTTCGCCATTTCAGCCCGCTCCTCATCTGTCTTCAGGCTATCCTCTTGACTAAGTTTCACATATGGAGGTAACGGAGTACTAATGTTTTCCCCCTCTCCATATTGAAACGCTCGAGTACTTTGACAATGTACTCCTTCTATGATAGGCACAGAAGGTAAAGGGGTTTCTTCCTTCTATCCCGCACAATCCTCATGTCAAGAATATGACCAGCGTTACCCAAATCCTTCATGTCGAAGGTCTCGTATAGCTTCTACTTCAAGGCATCCACCCCACAAGTGCTCTTCCCGACGATGAGCATATCATCCACATACAAGATCAAGATAAGAAGGCTTCCATCCATAGCTCTCTTAGTGTATAAGCAATGATCGGTGTCACTCCGCTTGTATCCCTATGACTACATGAAGGCATAGAACTTATGATACCATTCCCATGGCGCCTACTTCAGCCCATAAAGGATCTTCTTCAGCTTGCATACCATTCGCTCTTTCCCCTGCACCACAAAACCCTCTGGATGCGACATATAGATCTCCTCATGTAGATCCCCACGCAAGAATGTTGTCTTGACATCCATTTGGACAAGCTCCATGTCCTCACTCGCAACAACCAAACCAAGCATTGTACGAAAGATAGTCATCTTAACAACCGGCGAGAAAATCTCATCAAAGTCAATGCCCTTCTCCTGCTTGAGTCCTTGGCAACCAACCGTGCCTTGTACTTGAGCAATGCATCACCTGGTGTTTCCTTCATCTTGTAAACCCACTTGCATGGAAGTTGAAACCTTACTCGTGAAAGACAGCAAAGAAACACTTTCATTTGCTCTCCCTCTCTCAACAGATACACTAGGGCCCAGGACAACAGTCGGGCTGGACCCCCCCCAAGGATTTTATTCCTTGAGAGAAGAAGGAATACATGAGTTCAACGTGGAAGCTGTTCATACATAATCCAAACGTGAATGCATCATTACATGAGCTCTCAGGCTCCCTTTCTTGGCAACAAGCCACTTGTCAAATTCTACATTACTTTTCTAATTACATGCCACTAAGGGCAATTCTAGAGTCTTCGAAGCACTTTGTCATGCGAACCGCCTCCTAGACTCTTGTTAGGCTCCCATAGCGCTTAAGAAAATAACTCCTCCTAGTACCTGCAACAAAAATTAATTAAAGCGCACCACCATGGCACCCATTAATTGTTAGCGCTTTGCATGCAAATAATACACTGTGGACTAATTCTAGTCACGGTGGGTGTCCCCACTGAACACACGTGCACACATAACAAATATAAAAATATATATTTATTCTCTCGTTGACCGAAGTCAAATGCTCTTGATTATAATTAAGGGCTTTGACCAAAGGTCGAGGCGCCTTAATTATAGTCAAGTCTCTCCAACCGAAGTTGGCACATCTTGGTTAACCATAGTTAACCCTCTTGGCGCATGCCAAGTCTCGTTGACCTAAGTCAACACTCTCTGACCATAGTCAGCTCTGTGGTTTTCTGGTTAACCGCAGTTAACCCTCTTGGTAATAAACCAAGTCTCCCCGACCGACCGAAGTCAGGATTACTTGACCAGAGTCAAGTATCTTTGACCGTAGTCAATTCTCTGACCATTAAAAGAATTCTTTGACCATAATTAACACATGAAAACTCTTTAATTATGATCAAATAAATGGTCAACTGTACTTTGACTTAGGATATTTGATGGTGAGATCCCCTCGGCTTCTATTTAGTTGACCTTAACTAAAAAGCTTCGTTGTAAAGATCCACAAGCTGTGGATGATCGGATAACATGTCTTCATCCATCCACTTGGCATCTAATGCCGTATAATTCTTGAATTTTACAAGATACCTATAAAACTCCTTGCCTTGAGGGGCTTTGCGTACAGTATGGTACACAATCTACTCTGGCTGAAGGACCTCCTCCCGCTCATCCACTTCTGAAGGATCCTCTGATACTAGCTCTATAGACTCTGGCCCCTGGAATTTCTTTAGAAGACTCACATGGAATGCATTGTGAATCCTCCAATGCTCTGGCAATGCCAACCTGTATGCAACTTCATTTATTCTTTCTATAATCCTGAAAGGGTCATAGTATCTGGAAGATAACTTTGCATACACTTTCTGTTTGCCTTTAAACTTACGAACTTTAAAAGTACCCAATCCCCTTCCTGCTCTTTTACGTTTCTCTTGAGTAATTCCTCTATGTCCAACATAGGGAGGTGCATGGCATTCCTCCAAAATATTTTTCCTCATCTCCTGGGTGATGCATAGGCAGTCATCTTTCATTAGATACCCATCTTTCAGGGAATAGTGATTGGTGGACTGCCCCTCTTGCATTTGCTGTAAAATCTCACAAAAATCTGCATCATTAGCATATTGCTCCCTCATACCTTCCAGGTCCTGATGATAAGCAATAGTCACATTGTTGACCTGGGGTCTTTGGGACAAGGCATCTGCCACTCTATTCCGAATTCCTGGGGTATGGACAATCTGAAAATGATACATTGACAGCATATTTGCCCATTTCATATGCTTCTCGAAAAGTTTTGTCTGAGTTAGAAAATATCTCAGACTTTGGTGATCTGTTTTAACTGTAAAATCTGCACCCAAAAGATAATGCTTCCATGTATGGATGGCATGGATTACAGCCAATAATTCTTTCTCATAGATTCCCAGATATCTCTCTACATCCCGGAGTCTCCTACTCTCATAGGCCACTACATAACCATTCTGATGCAATGCAGCCCCAACACATCTCCCACAAGCATCACAATCCACATCAAATGGCTGATACAAATTCTAGAACGATTAAGATTGGCTCTGTAGTCACCTTCTCTTTGAGTGTGATGAAGGCTGTCTTTTGAGGAATTCCCCATCTAAAAGCTGCATTTTTGTTAGTAATATCGTGGAGTGGAGTGGCTATATCCGCAAAATGCCTGATAAATCTTCTGTAGTAAGAACACAGGCCTAGGAAACTTCCAACTTCATGCACAGTTTTTAGCTCTGGCCATTTGTGAATGGCACGGATCTTTGCCGGATCCATCCGTATCCCATCTTTGGACATTATATGCCCCAAGTAATGGATTTCTTCCAGGAAGAATTCACTTTTCTTGCTGTTTGCATAGAGCTGATGATTTCTCAGCTCTTGAAACATTATCGCAAGATGTTCCTTGTGCTCTTCTTCGGACTTAGAAAAGACAATTATGTCATCGAAGAAGGTACTCATGAATTGTCTGTAGGGTCGAAAAATACGATCCATCATCCTATTGAAAGTAGCTAGGGCATTTGTCAATCCAAAAGGCATCACCAGATATTCATACAACCCAAAAGTAGTGCGGAACGCTATCTTGTACACATCCTGAGGCTGTATCCTCACTTGGTGATAGCCACTCTTTAAGTCTATCCTGCTGAAAACTAAAGCTCCATTTAACTGGTCCAGCACATCATCAATGCGCGGAATAGGGAATCTATTCTTAATGGTCATTTTGTTCAGTGCATTCCTTTACTTGTCCAATTTTCTGATTTTTCTCTGATTTCTGCTTTTTCTGACAGTAAATACTCTCTCAGATAGGCGAGAACTGCTAGCAGAAACAATCTCTGCAGCTGTCCCCTTTTTTTTTTTTGGGACAGTAATTGGATGAAGTAACCGGCTGGTTACACTAACCAGACTAACTGGCTCTGGTCTGGTTGGCTCTCAACTGGACCTCAACCATCTGTAGTCTAGTTAACCAGCTATGATCTGGTTAACTAAAACTAAGGTTAGTTGGTCAGACCTGGTTTGACTAACCAGTCTAGTTTGGTTAGACCAACTAACTGAACCTTGAACCAGGGTTAGTCTAGCCACTGGTTTGCCACCTCAGCAGTCTAGCTGGTTGCCACAAGTCAATGCCATGTCAGCTGTCTGTCAGGCCTGCCACATCAGCACTTGCCATGTGTCTTGCCTATGTGGACTGCCACGTGTCAGGTGGCCAAGTCAGGGCCACGTCAGCCACCTGCATGCACTGCCACATCATCACCGCACATGTGGATGCCATGTCACCTGCTGACCTGCCACGTCATCTGCTGCCTGGCTAGGCACCATGTCAGCGCAGCCTAAGGTAAGAAATTTCTGGCAAAATCCAAGGTCGTCACGCACATCCGTCAGCGTCGCGCGAATACGAAACCCGGCAAAAGTCTCCACGCCTGACCATATATGACGAATGGGATTTCATCGACAGTCTTTGCTGCCTGGCTGGCCGTCGCTCCGTCCTAAATCCTCTTGATCAACTCTGCTCCCTGCGTGGGTTCTCTGTCAGACACCTCTGCAACCCATGGCACCCTGCAAGCAACCATCTCGCCAGTGTTTAGTTCAGCTGGACAGCGCAGTTTGCGTGTCCACAAGCTTCCTTACTTGTAAAGACTTAGTGTGTATGGTCGCTGGCGGAAGGATATGACAGTGAATTGTCCCCTCCATATGCGCCCGCATGAAAAACATTACTCGGCATGGTGATTTCCATAGCTTGACTTCTCAAAGACAATTCACTACGCCCAAGCACCTTGTGTGGAATTTACGTCGTCGAAATACGAGCATACCCCCGTTGGCCCTCCGTCTTGCCTATCAGCCTGCTTCACGGACAATTGAAGACAACTCAAGCCTTCCAATTTGTAGACTGTCTTGGATTGTCAGCCTCTTAAGAAAGGGCCTGATCCTGAGCTCTGATACCAATGAAACCTTACTCGTGAAAGACAGCAAAGAAACACTCTCATTTGCTCTCCCTCTCTCAACAGATACACTAGGGCCCAGGACAACAGTCAGGCTGGACCCCCCCGAAGGATTTTATTACTTGAGAGAAGAAGGAATACATGAGTTCAGCGTGAAAGCTGTTCATACATAATCCAAACGTGAATGCATCATTACATGAGCTCTCAAGCTCCCTTTCTTGGCAACAAGCCACTTGTCAAATTCTACATTACTTTCCTAATTACATGCCACTAAGGGCAATTCTAGAGTCTTCGAAGCACTTGGTCACGTGAACCGTCTCCTAAACTCTTGTTAGGCTCCCGTAGCGCTTAGGAAAATAACTCTTCCTAGTACCTACAACAATTAATTAAAGCGCACCACCATGGCACCCATTAATTGTTAGTGCTTTGCATGCAAATAATACACTGTGGACTTATTCTAGTCATGGTGGGTGTCCCCATTGAACACATGTGCACACATAACAAGTATAAAAATTTATATTTATTCTCTCGTTGACCGAAGTCAATGCTCTTGATCATAAGTAAGGGCTTTGAGTAGAGGTCGAGGCGCCTTAATTATAGTCAAGTCTCTCCAACAGAATTTGGCACAACTCTCCAACCAAAGTTGGCACATCTTGGTTAACCGTAGTCAACACTCTCTGATCGTAGTCAGCTCTATGGTTCTCTGGTTAACCGCAGTTAACCCTCTTGGTAATAAACCAAGTCTCCCCGACCGAAGTCAAGTTTACTTGACCAGAGTCAAGTATCTTTGACCGTAGTCAATTCTATGAAAACTCTTTAATTATGATCAAATAAATGGTCAACTGTACTTTGACTTAGGATATTTACATGATGGTGACAGAAGTACATGCTTCCGTCTAGGCAAATGTACCAACTTCTAGGTTGCATTCTTCATCAATGAATCCATCTTCGACTGCATAGCCTTCTCCCACTTGCGCTTGTCATCCCTAGACATAGCCTCTTCATAGCATAAGGCTCTCTACAATTGGTCAATTGAGTATAGTCCAAAGACGGTGTAAACCTCTCCGAATGGTGTAAACTTCTCTGGAGGACGTGAGACTCTCGTAGACCATCTCAACACTTGCTTGCCATGAGCAACTTGCTGTCACAACTGATTTTCCTGCATAACTTGAGGTTCTCCCACTTGCTATGGACCTCCCACCTCAATATTTTGTGGCTGTAATTGCTGTCCATTGACTTCATAATTTGGGACTATACACAGAACGCAACGTGATCCATCCTCTTGGAATACCACTTTCCTGGTTTCCACTGTTTTTTTGGGCTGTTTATGCATTACAATTTCATTGAAGATCACATCATTGCTGCGAACAATCTTCCTGGCCTCTGGATCCCATAGACGATATCCCATCTCTCCCGAATCCCCATACCCAAGAAATATGCATTTTCTTGACTTTGGATCAAGCTTACTCCAGTTCTCCTTAGGTATGTGTAACATAGGCCTCGTAGCCAAAAACACGAAGATGCTTGTAAGAGGCTGGCTTGCCCGACCACACATCCTCAGGGTATAAAGAAAATACTTGGAGACAAATAAAACAATACTGAAGACAATCAATGGCTGAAGAAGATATATATATCACAAACGGAACTTAGTACAAGTGAAGAGAAGCTCTGAAACAAACTTCAGTCCTGACAACTGTAGTGGACTTCTGCACTAGCTCCACAAGTTGGAACTGAACCAAATCTGAGACAACAAACTGATGAAGGGGTTGCTGCAGATTTGGAATAGAAAGAACGGAATCTGGAGCGGAAGTTGGAGGTAATCTGATGCAGAAAGAAGAGCAGAACTGAAGCAGAGAGGAAGGCTGTTCTGGAGCAGAAAAGTGGACAGATCTGGAGCTGAAAAAGGGGACAGATCTGGAGCAGAACGGAGGGGCAGATCTGGGGCAGAAAAGAGGGCAGATCTAGAGCTGAAAAAGGGGACAGATCTGCAGCAGAAAGGAGGACAGATCTGAGCAGAAAGGAGGACAGATCTGAGCAGAACGGAGGACAGATCTGAGCAGAAAGAAGGAGCAGATCTGGGGCAGAAAAGAGGGCAGCAGAGGAGGCAGCCAGGAGGCAGAAGTTGAGGCAGCAGAGGAGGCAGCCAGGAGGCAGAAGTTGAGGCAGCAGAGGAGGCAGCCAGGAGGCAGAAGTGGCTCAGGGTGTGCAGGAACCTCTGGAGCTGGAGAAGAGATGATGATGGAATACCTAGCCCCCCCCCCTTTAAATAGGAAGGGGCACAAAAAGTCGGTCAACCTGTAGGTTGACCGACCAGGTCAATCTGGTCGGCCAGATCTGGTCAGACCAGAAAAATATATTTTTTTTTTTTAAATAATTTTTTATTTTTGTTTCTCCTCTGCACCGGGGCTTTTGACATTTCTTTGGTTGTGGTTTTTGCCTCCGATGCGAGGTTTCTTTGACAGAATTTGGAGAGGCACCAGTGGTGTTTGTACCTGTTTATCTGATCCTGGAGAATTGGAGATTGCCTGGCTTAACACCCCCTCTCAATGTCCAATGCAGACAGGAGAAGCAAAGAGGTGTTCCATGAGTGATCTATCATCTTCATCAGCCTTTTTTTTTTTTTTTTTTTTTTGGGTGGGGTTTTCATTTAGATGGAGATGCCTACAGAGTAGGTTTTCATCTTCACTAAATGCCCAGATGATGGTACAAAAAAGAAAGACTTGAAGGAGTGCCCTCGCAGGGGATTTGTTCACTTCCTTAAGTACACAAAGAGAGAAAAAAACTGTTAAAGAGGAGGAGGTAAACCAATCCCCAACCGTGGGCAGAGATGCTCAAGAGTAGGGCGATTAACCGGCTTGGTAAGAATATCAGCATGATTATCGGCAGCTGGAACATAGATCAACCGAATAGTACCTAGTTCCACTTGCTCGCGAGTAAAATGAAAGTGAACACCAACATGTTTGGTGCGGTTGGAAAAAATGGGATTGCCTGCGAGAGCAATGGCACTTTTGTTGTCGACGTAGAGGATCGTGGGTTCAGTACAAGGAAAGTGCAATTCTGCCAAAAACTGTCGAAGATATATGGCCTCTGTGGTACAATCATACAAGGCCCGGTATTCAGCCTCAGTAGAAGAACCAGCAACAGTCTCTTGTTTACGGCTAGACCAAGAAACAGGTGCCGAGCCAAACGAGAAAATATAGCCGCCATGAGAACGACGATTGTCCGGGTCACCAGCCCAATCAGAATCAGTGTATCCCTGTAGGGTTAGTCCTGGTCTGAAATGTAAACCATAAGAGTAAGTACCACGAATGAACCGCAAGATACGAATACATGCATGCCAATGAGTGAGCTTGGGTTCATTAAAATATTGACTGAGAATAGAGATGGAGTAAGCAAGATCAGGACGAGTGTGAAGGAGCCAGAGGAGTTTGCCAACAACCTGGCGATAGAGATGTTCATCAAAGGGAGGAGACTCCAAGCCTTTTGAGAGCTTTACGGTGGGATCTAAGGGAGTGGCAGCCAGCTTAGGCTCATGAGGAATGATTTGATCAAGGAGTTGAAGAGCATATTTCTGTTGAGAAACAAAAGTACCACCAGAATGTTGTACAACTTCCATGCCTAAAAAATAGGAGAGCCGACCAAGATCAGTCATTTCAAAAGTGATGCTGAGTTGAGTTTTAATGTACTGAAGTGTAGTGGGAGTGGAGCCTAAAAGCAAAAGATCATCGACATAGAGTAAAATAAAGCAGACCCCCTCTGACGAATGATGGATATATAAATTTGGATCAAAGGGAGTAGAATGAAAACCATTAGTTTTGAGGAAGGTGTCTATTCGGTGGAACCATGATCGAGGTGCTTGTTTGAGACCATAAAGAGCTTTGCGGAGACGGAAAACCTTATTTTCATGGCCAGGAGGAGAAAAACCTGGTGGGGGAGTCACATAGACTTCTTCATCAAGGTAGCCATTGAGAAAGGCACTCTTGACATCCATTTGATAGATAGTCCAGTGGTGATGAGCAGCTAAGGCAAGAAGAAGACGAAAGGAAGTTAACCGAGCAGTAGGGGCAAAGGTTTCCTCATAATCGATACCATGTTTTTGGCGGAATCCTTGCACTACTAAGCGGGCTTTGTATTTGTCCAGGGTGCCATCGGCTTTGAGTTTTGTTCGGAAGATCCACTTGGTTCCGATGACCTTTTTGTGAGTGGGTCGATTGACCAAGATCCAGGTCTGATTGCGATCAATACTTTCAAGCTCCTGTTCCATAGCACGATGCCACGCAGGATTTTTAACTGCTTCCTGCCAAGTGGCAGGTTCAGAATGTATGATATAGGCCGTGGTAAAAAAAGAGGCAGTGGCAGTAGAAGAAGTTATTCGAGTAGAGCGGCGCGGACCAGAAGGAGGAAGTTCGACAGGAATAATCCCGGAATCCTTCATAGTTTGACGATACCAGCGAGGCAGTGGGTCGTGAGGAGAAGCAATGGGTGGGGGGAGAGATGTTTCGGGAGGAGAGGAAGGAATTTCGGGTGGAGAATTGTCGGAAGGAACTGGGGTGGAGACGTCATTAGTAGAGAGAATAGAGGAATTTTTAAGCACTGCTCTTTCATCGAAGACCACATCTCGGCGAACCAAAACTTTGTTTGTACGAGGATCAAATAATCGATAAGCTTTGGCTTCTGCCGAGTAGCCAACTAGAAGAAAAAGTTCAGCACGAGGTTCGAGTTTACCGCGAGTATCATTGGGAGTATGAGTGTACGCGCGGCAACCAAAGATTCGAAGATGAGAAATAGAAGGACGATAGCCATAAAAGGCCTCAAAAGGCGTCATGTTCAAGATGGGTTGAGTAGGACAGCGATTAAGGATATAGACAGAAGTATTGACGGCTTCGGGCCAGAGACGTTCAGGCAACTCGGCTGCAAAAAGCATGGAACGGGCCATGTTCATGACAGTACGTTGTCGCCGTTCGACACGAGCATTTTGGGAAGGCGAATTTGGAGATGTAAGATGGCGTTGGATACCATGCTCTTGAAGGAATTGAGTGAATTCATGGGAAATGAATTCACCACCATTATCACTACGAGCAATCCCAATAGACTTGCCTGTTTGGTTCATAACCAAGCGAGCCCAAGTAGCAAAAAAAGAAAAAGTGTCGGATTTCTCTTTCATGAAAAACACCCATTGATAGCGAGAGTAATCATCCACAATTAAAAAGAAATAATGTGAACCATTGAGGGACGGAACAGGAGATTTGCCACTAATATCGAGATGAATTAGACGCAAAATCTCACTGGCTCGAGAAGTGGAATGAGAAGGAAAAGGAGTGCGGCTTTGTTTACCTAATTGACAGGGATGACAAATATCTTTAGCGCGCGATAATTTAGGTAGGCCATCAACTAGATGATCCCGAGACATTTCATATAAAGAGTCATAGGACAAATGTCCCAGACGATAATGCCATAATCGTTCTGTGTCAGTTGGATCTTTTAGGGTAGCATTACCGTAAAGCCGATGAAACTCAGAACCGCAAGGGGAGGGAGTCGCAAGAAATTGATTTATAAAGTACAGACCATTAGGTTGAGCATCACCTCGAGCTAGAAGGAGTCCCGAGGACTCATCTATGATGTCAACATGCATCTTTGTAAATAGCACTGTGCGACCAAGGAGGCAAAGTTGATGAACAGAAAGAAGATTGACCCCTAATTGGGGCACATAAAACACTTGATCCAATTGAGCAAGTTTGGGACCTTTGTCAGTATCAAAAGTTATTGAACCAACACCATGAATAGTAGCAACAGAGTTATTGCCACAACGAACTCCCCCTGTTGCCGGTTGGCGAGAAATGAAGAGATCAGGATGAGGGGTCATATGATGAGTGGCTCCACTATCCACAATCCAAGAAGATTTAGAGTCACATGAAAGAGTATGAAAAGCTGACCCAGATAAGGAAGAGGAGGAGTCAAGCTCGGTGATATGGATCAAGGCTTGAGAAGTGAAGTCTAGAGAATCTCCGGTGGACCAGTCAGACAGACCTTCAGGAGTTATAAAGGGAGGAGAAGGAGTGAAGTGATTAGTGACATGGCCCTGGGGTCTCCAGAGACCAGTGTTCGAAGGAGGAGGAGGAGGAGGAGGACCACCCCTAGGACGCCAACGAGGTGGCTGAGGAGTCGTGGTAGGGGGCTGTGGAGTCCAACGGGGTGGTTGAGGAGTCGTGGTAGGGAGCTGAGGAGTCCAACGGGGTGGTTGAGGAGTCATGGTGGGAGGCTGAGGAAGAAGGCCTTTGGCTTTGGAGCGACATTCATCGTCAATATGCCCAACTCTCTGGCAATGCTGACAAAATCTATTCTTTTTGGGAAGGGAGTGCCAGGCGGGTTTACTACTAGAGGGGTTAGGAGTAGGAGAGGGCTTTCCGGAGCTAGGTTGATCTTTTGGAATCCCGGAGAGAAGAGCCCCCTCTGAAGCAGGAATGCTATGTTTTTGGTGAACCTGAGAGTAAAGACCAGCATAACGCAAAAGTTGACATTCAAACTCATAAAAAGTAGGAAGAGAAGGTTGAGAAATGATTTGTTGCATAAAACTGAAATACTTGGGCGGAAGTTTATTTAAAAAGAAAGTAACTTGGTCATCCTCAGATTTGGGAGGACCAGTTGTGGCAAATTCAGCAACTAACCGCCGGTAATCGGCTAGTTTAACCTTGAGATCATCGTCAGCAAGAATCTGGAATTGTTGGAGATCATGGTCAAGATTGATACGACGAGTACGATCTCAAGCTGCATAGCGGTCAGTGAGATGTGCCCATCGCTCAGAGGCAAGATCAAAATGCTGTAATTGAGAGTGAAATTCAGGTAAAAGACCTTGCATAATTTCAACAATGGCAGTGGCATTACGATGTCGCCACGAACGAACTACCTGAGGAGGATAAACATGAGGATCAGGTGGCGATTCGGTACCTTGAACGAGTTCCCATAGGTCTTGAGAATCAAGCACATGGCGCATAAGATTGGACCATGTGGTATAATTAGACCCGTTAAAACGAGTCATATCAGTGAAAGCATGTTTGGCTGTTGCAGAGACAAGGTGAGGGGAAGAAATAGAATGATAGGGAGAAGCAACCGGAGGAGGCAGAAGAGAATTGGGAATAGTAGCAGAGTGAGAAGAAGGGAGAGGTGGCATCACCGGAGGAATAAAGGAATTTGAAAAAGGTCCTGAGGGGGAGGGATGAATATGAGAGGCGGGATAAGACATGAGAGGTGAAAAAGAAGCAGCGGGAGAGATAGAGGGAAATAAACTATAGGAATCCAGTGGCATGGGAGAAGGAGGAGGATGAGAAACCACTGGAGGAAAGATGGCAGCGGAAGAGATGAGAGGGAAGGGAGGGAGGGAGGGATGTGAACCGAAAGCAAACTCATTGTCAGACGCATTTCTTCCTTCTCGTCTGCGAGTGTTCACATGCATGTATGGATCTGTGTCCTCGTGATTACTTGTTCCTATGCCTTGCATAACAGAAGGAGTTGCACTAAGGGAATAGGGCATCATACCTTGCACTGATTCTTGTGGAATAGGCACTGTCGAATAATCCAATGTTCTCATGCCGGTCTGTCCTCTTTCGTCAGGGGATACTTGTTCTTCGTTGGCACCGAACTTGAGATGTTGCTCAGCTTCTTCTGAGTTGAATAGAGGTCCTTGTTGACGTATTGGAGAGAACCGTGGAGAGATAGAGGCACGAGGTGTGCGGGTACCTGCTTCAAGTTCCTTCCATTTCTGGAATTCAGCAAATTCTTTAAAGAGTTTGGAGAGGTATTCATCACCTTCAATCCTAGCAGACTCTCTCTCGACATATGTCGAAGGTGATGGTTGAATAGAGGTTGATTCAGGCTGAGATCGCTTCGGAGAAGAGGGAGAAGACATCTTCAGGTGATGATTTATCTTCCAAGCTTTCCAGATCAAGGCTCAGGTGTCGATTGGCACACCTGGCTCTGATACCATATAAAGAAAATACTTGGAGACAAATAAAACAATACTGAAGACAATCAATGGCTGAAGAAGATATATATATCACAAACGGAACTTAGTACAAGTGAAGAGAAGCTCTGAAACAAACTTCAGTCCTGACAACTGTAGTGGACTTCTGCACTAGCTCCACAAGTTGGAACTGAACCAAATCTGAGACAACAAACTGATGAAGGGGTTGCTGCAGATTTGGAATAGAAAGAACGGAATCTAGAGCGGAAGTTGGAGGTAATCTGATGCAGAAAGAAGAGCATAACTGAAGCAGAGAGGAAGGCTGTTCTGGAGCAGAAAAGTGGACAGATCTGGAGCTGAAAAAGGGGACAGATCTGGAGCAGAACGGAGGGGCAGATCTGGGGCAGAAAAGAGGGCAGATCTGGAGCTGAAAAAGGGGACAGATCTGCAGCAGAAAGGAGGACAGATCTGAGCAGAAAAGAGGACAGATCTGAGCAGAACGGAGGACAGATCTGAGCAGAAAGAAGGAGCAGATCTGGGGCAGAAAAGAGGGCAGCAGAGGAGGCAGCCAGGAGGCAGAAGTTGAGGCAGCAGAGGAGGCAGCCAGGAGGCAGAAGTGGCTCAGGGTGTGCAGGAACCTCTGGAGCTGGAGAAGAGATGATGATGGAATACCTAGCCCCCCCCCCTTTAAATAGGAAGGGGCAGAAAAAGTCGGTCAACCTGTAGGTTGACCGACCTGGTCAGAGTTGACCGACCAGGTCAATCTGGTCGGCCAGATCTGGTCGGCCAGATCTGGTCAGACCAGAAAAATATTTTTTTTTTTTTAAATAATTTTTTATTTTTGTTTCTCCTCTGCACCGGGGCTTTTGACATTTCTTTGGTTGTGGTTTTTGCCTCCGATGCGAGGTTTCTTTGACAGAATTTGGAGAGGCACCAGTGGTGTTTGTACCTATTTATCTGATCCTGGAGAATTGGAGATTGCCTGGCTTAACACAGGGACCTTTCCGTCCAACGGCTACTCGATGATCGATTGATCAAATGCACTGCTGTCATAACAGCTTCTGCCCAAAAACCATGTGAAAGACCAGCCTTGGAAAGCATGCTACGGTTCCTCTCCTATATGGTGCGATTCATCTTCTCAGTAACATGATTTTGCTCCGGGTTTTCCCGAGTAGTCAAGTCCCCCTTGATGCCACGCATATCTGAAAACCTCTGAAAAGCATGAGGTGTACTCTCCAACATTATCAATCCGCAAGCATTTAAGCTTCTTCCCCGACTGATTCTCCGCATATGCCAAGAACTTCTGAAATGCATCAACGGCATTTTCCTTTTTCATAAAGGATAAACCCATACTTTTCGTGTAGCATCATCAATGACTGTAATAAAGTACGATGCTCCTAGAATGACATGGTAGGCATAGCTCCACACACATCACTATGAACCAATTCCAATGGTTCAGTCTCTCTTTCCAAGAGATCTCCTATGTGATGACCTAATCTTCTTACCATAAATGCAATGCTCGTACATGGTAAAAGAAGGGACATATTGCAAACGAGAGAGAATTTCCATTCCACTTTGACTCATGTGCCCCAACCTGCAATGCCATAAAGAAACATACGGCTGCTCAGTGATGGCAATCACATTATCTTTTGCACCAGATACTTGTAAGGAATACAATATCCCACACTTGGACCCTTTGGCTATGACCAACGAACCCTTCAATATCTTCCAAGACTGGTTCACAAAGTATGATAGCCAACATCATCTAGCTGTCTTGTACAAATCAAGCTCTTGGTGAGGTTTGGCACATGATGCACATTCTTCAACACAAAGGTAGACCCACTAGCAAAAGGAAAATGTAGGTCTCCCACTCCAATGATATCACATACATGGTCATTACCTCAACAAACACATCCTTTCATTCTCACATCATAAGACGCAAACCAGTCCCTGTGTGAAGTGACATGAAAAGATGCACCTGAATCAATGATCCAGTTCAGTGCAAGTGATCCATTTGCTGTAGTGAGAAAAGCACATGGAAGTGTAGATACCAAGAGTACATCGCTCTCATCACTGACATCATGAACATGTGTCACTGCATTCACTTCCTCTAACTTTGCCTTGCCGTTGTCTTCCTTCTTGTCGTCATCTTTCTCCTGTCCTTTGCCTTTTTCCTTCTTCCACTTGTAACAGTCCTACTTCATGTGGCACTTCTTGCCATAGCAAAAGCACTCCAAGTCTTTTCTGCTACGAGACTTGCTTCTCAACTTGCCTTTGTAACCTCTCTCGGGAGATTTCCCCCTCGCATTAGACCTGCCTCTCACTGCAAGTGCACTAGAGCTCTTTGTGCCAAAGATGTTATTCATGTTCACCTCCTCTGTGAGCAAACTACTCTCTACATCGGCACTAGTAAATCCACCAGCAAATGCAGAGTTGCTAACGGCCGTCCTGAAAGTATCCCAACTTTCAAGGTAACAATGACTTTCATCGAGTCCTCGAATGCGATCTTCTTCGCCGATAGCTAACTGAAGATAGTATTAAACCCATTCAAATGGTTGGACATATAAGTCCCCTCCTCCATACGAAGGTCAATGAGTTTCTTGAGCCAATACACCTAAATCGCCGCACTCTGCTTGTCATACAAATCACATAGTTTCTGCCACACTCCATAAGCACCACCCTTCGTGTCTTTCACATTGAAGTACACCGACTTTGAAAGTGTCAACATAATGGTCGACTAGCAAGCTCATCAAGCTCTTGCCAATCATCCGCATCCATGGAATCTGGCTTAACACCTTTGACCTTGATAGGTCTCACCTACATCTTCTGCACCAATACATTGTAAATTTGTTTCTTCTAGTACTAGAAGTTCGTGCCATCTAACTTCTCGATATTAAACAATGCATTCTCCGATGAAGAAGTCATAATGACAACTGAATATACACGCCCAAAAGCAATGCAAATATGCCAAAAAAGCACCAACAAATCAGCCCCAAATGTGCCAACTGCAGTGGCCAGTCAAAGTGCTGAAATTACAAGAATCTGCAGCAACTTTCCCTGCTTTGGACAGCCAATATCTTTTCAATGATAACTCCGATACCAAAACTATACATAGCAAAATTGTCGCCAACTGATAGCTCTACAAACTTCCAATTTACTAAGAAATACCTCGATGCGAAGCTCTCGTCCCACGCACACCCCACAGGCTTGGGCCGTGGGGCTCTAATACTAGTTCTGAGCGCAGCAAAATTGTGGAACCTGTAAGAGAGAGAGAGAGAGAGAGAGAGAGAGCACAAGAATTTGTGGGTGCTAGAACATCCCTAATCTTTCCTTATCCTCTATAATCTATTATATATGAAAGGTATAGTATAGTGTATACAGCTGTACACACAGTTACGGGCACAATGTTGCAGACCAGTTTCTATCTACCGCCCGCTTTGTGCTCATCAGCCGGATTTTCTAACTCATTGTGGGCTCAAGCAAGGCCTCAAAGAGCCCTTTGCTTGCTTCTGGCATAATTGGGGCCTCTCCACCCTCCAACACCAGCCAAAGGGTCTTAGCCCTTTCTATCGCCTATGAATTTTCTTCTAAGCTCTCTCGCTATTTGCAACTTGGAGCAACCCTACAAAGGCATTCCGCCCCGCTCATTGTTAATCAACCATTTGACATTTGTTCTTTTTCTCTTTCAAAGCCCCTTCCAACCGCCTTACCACCTTCCTTGCTAGCCTATTCACCTTAGGGCCAATGACCTATCGTCCTTTTTCTTCTTCTCCCCTTCGCCTTTGAGTTAGCAGGTGGCAGTTTTGTTTGATAAAGGAGTTCGTGATCTAGGCTTTGGTCCGGCCAGAGGGGCCCACATGGCAGCACCCTCAACACTCTTCGCCATCTAAATCTCCCTTTGCCCAAAGGAGAAACAATTGATATTAAAAATCTATTCTCTCCCTGCAAGATCGAGCAATGGTGGGGCACATCATTGGCCTTAGCGCGACATAACGAGAAATTAGAGATTGGGTCCAGGTGAGTCTAGCCCTAGAAGGTGACGAAACCACCTAATGCGAGGGTAGTGTTTCTACTACAGCTTAGCTCCCTGGAGTGTGGACATCAAGCGTCGATGGAGCAAAGCCTAATTTACGTTGGACCACATTGGGTCTTCTCCATCCATGGTACTCTCCTCCATCATGTCGGAGGTGTCTAGTTATGTTGCGCTTTCCAAGCCTTCTAAGGAGTACATATCCATCTTGTCTACTATCGGGGCTTGTTTTGGTGCAGTACTCGAGACATTGACTTCAATAGCCTCGGTACCCTTAGACGGTGGAGTCCCAAAGATGTGATTGATGGTGACCCACCCAACCACCAAAGACTTCTTGAGAACTTGGTGGGAGGATTCTTCAAGTAGCAAGTTGAGGCTTTAGGTCTACCAAAGACAATGCCTGTGTGTGCCTACATTATAGATAGATGGGCCACCTCGCAAGGCTTGTGTATGCATCATGAGTCGTCCCTCCTCTCATCCCTAGAGCCAATTAGATCAAGAGCAGGAGGGAAAGAAGGGAAAGAGAAGAGGGGAGAGGGGGGCGTAGACTTGCGTACCACCCAATCAAAAGCCACAACCTTCTCTCTCGCAAACCCCTTGCGTCATCCCTTTGAGGGAGGGTTCGACTAGAGTGGAGGGCAAGAAAGTCAGCAAGCACGTAGCAATGAACTGGAGGAGATGGATCTAGAAGCGACAACAGGCAAGGATGGAACCTTAGCTAGACTCACAAAGAATGAAACTAAGAATGCCTCACCCTCTGTAGATGGTTTTCCTAAAGAGGGAGGATTTCTTTGATCTTCGAGCGAAGGGGATGCCTCAAGACACAGGACATGCTCTGTTGACAAAGGTCCAGACAAGTTCAAGGCTACCACCAGAGAGCTCTCCCTCCTTTGGTCTAATCTCCCAGTCAGTGCCCTCACTACTACCCTAGCCTCTATTCCCTTCCTCACCTCCTTGCCAACCCTCCTTCCTGACCTTCCCACCCCTAACAGCAAAAACCGTGCACACATGGGAGTGGTGACCCACGTTGTGCTCGAACTACAATAAATAGCAGTTGCTTCTCTATGGCCAGAATTGAAGAATATGCAGAAACGACAACTGGCGCTGAAAAATGGCCTGCGTCAGTCAGGTCTTGTGAAGTGTGGGCGGCATTTGATTGGTCAACCATGCCCTGTGTGGGTGGTTGACATCTTTCTCTAACCATGCCCTATGTGGGTGGTCAGTGGTATTTGAGCGTGCCTTGTGTGGGTGATCTGTGGTATTTGGCTGACCAAGATCTACCTCGTAGTGTTAGGCCCATGGGGGGGAGTTGGAAATATGGGCCTATGGCCTTGGTGTGGTCCTAACCCCCTTGTGGTACATTGGAACAAATATGGGTTAAGGAGGGGCATTGAGGCCCCTTGATGCGTAGGTGACACATGCACATTGGAGAGAAAATCCCGTATGCAATAGTGACATCAAGACATCCTTGGATATAATAAGGCTTGAGCCCCTCTCCCAATATCCCGCCGGCTTTTTGTTGGATGTGGGAGAGGCTCTGCATGGCTATGGGACGAGGAGTGAGACCACCGTACCCGCCGGTGCACCCCTTGGACGTGACACGTGGCAACTGGCCATGTTTTCCAACATGAACCTCCTTTGTGCATGGCCTAGTCCCCTAGGTAGAATCTGCCCATTCTCTCCCATAACTGATCGTGTCGGCTATGCCTGAAGAGAACCTCGGATCCCTAGAAAACTCATCCTCTTGCCAAGGGTCTTGGCTCGTTGCGATAAAGATGAACTGCTCCCATGTGCCCACTTTCAAGAAGGCATGGCAACGAAAGGTGCCCCCCTTGAGCTTGTCCTCCTTGAACTCTAGGTTGTTGAAGTCTCCTCCAACAACCCAAGTGTCATGTGCACGGATTGGTATCTGACGTGTACTAGGTACACAGAATTAGCTCAGGTTAGCCTGGGGAGGCTTAGAGCTAGGCAAGCTTGATTCTCGGGTTGAGTGGCAAGGGTACGAACTATTTATAGGTCTTCGCTATTTTTGGCGCCGGGGCCCGAGTCTATAAAAGAGGCCCAGGGGGTTCAGTTCTCAGTGTGCAGTTGGGAGCAAGTCTCGTTCCCAGGTGCTAGGTCTGATCCTGGATTGTGTCGCAGACGCGCGCTTGCATCTTAGCGTAGCCCAAGGCCCAGTGGCAAATCCAGGGCTTCACAGCGCCACCTGGTGGTATGGGACACCAGGCTGGTTTGGATCTGATTGGGAGTTCGTGCCAGTAGCTCAGCTCGTGGCTCGGAGGGGACATCTTCTGATTCGGGATCACATCCCGTAGATGTCACGGTTGGTTGGGTGGTGAGCAGCCTGCTCAGTTCTGATGTTGTGTGTGGTTGTTTTGCAGATCAGGGGTTTCAGGAGTGCTGGGACGTGTCAGTTGGTATCAGAGCCAGCTCCTGAGGTAGGAACTTCTGATGCGAGAATTTTTGACGGATTTCTCTTCCAGGTATGCCCTAAATTTCGAAATTTCCTGCTGAGTTTTTGCTGGCTACCTGGGGTAGAAGGGGTGAAGAGATATCTGGAAAAGCAAGAAGAATAGGAGTGAGAGAGAATCGAATTTTCTGAAGGCCTCTAAGAGAAGTTTAGAGGGAGGAGAAATAGAGCAGAAAAGTAGGAGAGATGTGCTGGGAAAAGACAGCAAGGGAGGAAGGGATGCAGAGCCGAGGAAGGGGCGGAGTAGACGAGGCAGTAGAGGCTAGACAGCCTGTGTAATAGGCTGTCCACAACCAGCGCAATAGGCTGTCCACAGCCTGCGCCTAGAGCTGCGTGCAGCCTGCGCAGGAGGGAGGTGCTTTTTTCGAAAAAGCACCCCTCCAAAGCTGGAGGGGCTCGGTTTTTTTTGGAAGCCCAGCTTCCAAATAAGGCAGCCCTGCACCCTATATAGGTGGGGGCTGGGTGTTAGGCTACCCACAAGCAGCCTCGAGTTTCGAGCCCCTACCTCGATATCCGTGCCCAGCCAGCCTCGTCCGTACGGCCTGCATCAGCATCGCCCTGTTTTCGATCAGCTTCTCGCATCTGCCCTTGCCTGCGTCAGCCCTGCACGGTTCTCGAAGCTTTTGCAACAGCCGTACAGCCTGTACGGACTGTTTCGCCAGTCCCTGTACTTGCTGCTGCACCGAACAGTGACTGCGCCAGTACCTACAGCCACCGTACAGCCTGCGTCAGCAGCCGTACAGGCCACGTCAGCAGCCGTACCAGCAACGCCCACAACAGTACGGCCTGCGTCAGCAGACCGTACAGCTACTACTGCAGCACGCGTTTCCGGCTTGCGGGTTCGGGGAGGCTCCGTGACTCGTGGTCTTCCGATTCGCCAGATTTCAGCATCTCCTTCCGTCAGCTACATTCGGGACGGTTTTCTTCTGCTCCATCTTCCTCTGTGCTTCGTTTCAGTCAGTTATTTCTCTCCGTTTGTAATCAAATCAGATTTTAGCCATGTCTGATGCTCAAAATCCCGAGTTCACCATGGGAGAGCAGGACTTAGATTACACTCCAGTGGGAGAGGATGATCAGGGTCTCTATGACGACCTGATAACTAAGAAAGCCTTCAGTGAGTTTACGACTGCTCTTGATGGTAAATTCGAGCAGGTCAATGCTAATCAATCGGGGTTGACACAGCAACTCCAGGGGATACAAGCAACTCTGACTCTTCTGGCTAGCACGGTTCAGGCACTCACGCATGTGGATGCCATGGCTTCCGTGCTAGGCCCGAATATCACTCCGGATCCTTTTCCAGGTGACCAAAAATCAAGAACAGAGGAGGTAGTTGACACTTGGTTGCACAAGTGGCAAGTACACTTCCAATTCCACCCCTATCCAGATGAGAAAAAGATTCAGCTTGCAGCAGGGTTTATGTCAGGTAAACCCTTGCTTTGGTGGAAAGAACTCCAGCCTAAGCCTGATACTTGGACAGATTTTGAGGGCATCTTCAGGAAGGAGTTCCTGAAGAAGGAAGATGACTACGATATCGTCGGCAAGCTCAAGGCCCTCGATATGTCAAAATTGAATTTGACCTTTGAAGTTTATCTTCAAAGATTTAGGGATCTGCAAACCAAGGCCACTAAAATGGATCCTGTAACCTTGTTAGGTTTTTTCGTGGATGGTTTGCCAAACTCCTATAAGTTACAGATTAAGAACAACAAGTGCACAACATTGCAGAAGGCCATGACATATGCGCGCATATATGATGATACCATGGCCGGTACCAAGGCAACCACAGTTACCGAAACGAGTGGAAAGAACAAACGCAAGTTCTTTCAGCATGCGACTGGTATTGGGGAGACGAAGTCTACGGACAACGCCTCCAGGAAAAGCTTAACTCCTGCGAAGAATGGTAAGGCCCGTTTCCTTCGCACTCTCAGGCTCAAGAAAGAAGGCCGATGTTTTTATTGCGAGGAGCGGGGCCACACAAAGAATGAGTGTCCTAAGCGGAAGAACCAAAAGTTGGTGCTAGGACCGAAGCTCCAGGCGGGTCCACGTACTGCAGCCAAGGGAGCCAACCAAGTTACGCTGACAGGTATTTCAGTAAATGTCATTACCTGCCCCCTTTCTTGCAATTGTACCTTTAATACTTCGTTGTTTGGTTCCCATGATCTTTTCCGAGTTTATGGAGAAGTTAGGGACCAACAGGTTCACATTCTCTTTGATCCGGGTAGCTCTCACAATTTTGCTAATTACAAATTTGTGCAGAAGATGGGGCTGTCCACAGTACCTAGCGACCACACCTACGAGGTGCAGCTTCCAGCTGGCAAGCAGTTTTGGGATCGCAAGGTTGAAGCGCTTCCCATCCGGATTCAAGCCTACACAGGAGCTCTCACATGTTATGTTATGCATCTAGAGCATGTAGACTTGCTGATCGGGATAGAGTGGTTTAAAACCCACAATATCCAGATCGGATGGACGGAGCATACGCTTTCTTTTGTAGACAAGGACACCCAATTTTGTATTCAGTGTGATAAGATTCCCCCTTCTCAGGGACCTATTGTATCTGCGATGCAGCTTCGGAATATATTAAACAATTCTCATTATGATGTCTATCAATGTGTTTTGATTCCACTTTCTTCATTTGTTGTTTCGGTAATTAACAAAAATGAATTAAGTGTGTTTGAACACCGTGAATTGAGAATGTTATTAGATAATTTTAAGGACGTATTCCCAGCTCAACTGCCGGAAGGTTTACCTCCAGAACGGGCAGTAGATCATCGCATAGACTTAGTCCCAGGGGCTCAACCTATCAGTGTACCACCTTATAGGATGAGCCAGGTAGAGGAGGATGAGTTAGCTATCCAGCTTCAGGATTACCTGAATATGGGCTATATCCGCCCAAGTAAATCACCTTGAGGTGCACCTGTCCTCTTAAGAAAGAAGAAAGACTCTTCCTGGAGAATGTGTATAGATTATAAACGATTAAATAAAGTTACAATTAAGAACCGCTATCCTTTACCTCGTTCTGATGATTTGATAGACCGTTTGGCCGGAGCGAAGTATTTCACTAAGATTGATTTGCGCACGGGTTATCATCAAATCCGTATCTATGCTAAACACATAGATAGGACCGCATTCCGGACTAGGTATGGTCATTACGAGTTCCTCGTATTACCTTTTGGTTTGACCAATGCTCCTGCTACTTTTCAGCAGATGATGAACGATTTGTTCAGGGATTTCTTGGGCAAATTTGTTGTAGTGTTCTTAGATGATATCTTGGTATATAGTAAAACGCTTGAGGATCATATAGGACACCTTCGGGTTGTCTTACTTGTTCTAAGACAGCATAAACTTTATGCCAAGATGAGTAAATGTGACTTCTTTATGAAGGAGATCATTTACTTAGGACACAAGATTTCTTCTGAAGGTATTAGCATTGATCTGGATCGTATCCAGAAGGTTTTAGAATGGCCTATCCCTCAGACTGTGAAACAACTTCGTTCTTTCCTAGGATTTACGGTATTTCTTCAGAAGTCAGTGCGTGATTATTCACATATCACGGCACCCTTGACCAACATATTGAAAGGTCGTGGACGCAAGTCTACCCAGCCGATCTCTTGGAATGATGCAATGAACAAGGCTTTTGAAACCTTCAAGTTTTCTATCAAGGAAGCACCTGTTCTTGCATTACCCGATCCTACCCGGCCTTATGTTTTAGAGGCCGATGCGAGTGATTATGCGATTGGGGCAGCTCTATTCCAAGAGGGCAGACCTGTAGCTTTTGAGAGTAAGAAGCTAGACGACACCCAGTATCGTTGGCCCACACTTGAGAAGGAACTTTATGCTGTAGTGTATGCTCTCAAGGTTTGGAGACACTACTTGTATGGTTCAAAGTTCCTTGTATTGACTGATCACCAGTCAATTAAGTATGTGTGTGATGGCTCAGAATTAAGAGGAAGGAAAGCTAGATGGGCAGAGTTAATGCAGGATTTTGATTTCGAAATACGTTATCGTAAGGGTTCGTTGAATAGTGTGGCGGATGCCTTAAGTCGAGTTAAGTTTGTAAATGCTTTGTCATTTACGAAAATATCCTCAGACCTATTTCAATCCTTGAGAGGGCTATACGCAACTGATAGTCATTTCAGTTCTTATTGGCAGAGAGTCCAGGATGGGAGCTCCATGGTTGACCAGGACTCAGAATTGTGCCACCTAGGATACAGGCGGTGGGAGGTCAGTGGATGATTAGGAACGGCTTGCTGTTCCGAAATGAAAAGATTTGTGTGCCTGATGTTCTGGACCTTAAATCCAAGATTCTCTGGGAGTGTCATGATGCTCCTAGTGCGGGACATCCAGGTATACATAGGACTCTGTCTCTTGTGAAGCATACCTTTTATTGGCCTAAGATGCGTGCATTTATACAGAACTATGTGGTAGGTTGCCGAGTTTGTCAGGTTACTAAGGCTGAACGCCTTAGAAGCGCGGGCTTATTACAGCCTTTACAGATTCCAGGTAATAAATGGGAAAGTATTTCCATGGACTTTATTACTGGTTTGCCTCGAACGCGCAAGGGTCATGACTCTATTTGGGTCATAGTCGACCGTTTGACAAAAATGGCTAGATTCTTACCTACAAGAACAACTATTTCAGCTGTTCAGTTGGCTCACGAGTTTGTGGACCACTTGTTCAAGCTGTATGGTTTGCCATCTAACATAGTCAGTGACAGGGACTCAAAGTTTACAAGTAACTTTTGGACACTTGTATTTGAGAAGTTGGAAACTACTCTAAGTATGAGTTCCTCGGATCATGCACAATCCGATGGCAGTACAGAAAAGGTCAACCAGTTGGTTGAAGACATGCTTCGGGCATATGTATCTAAGAGACAGTCTTCATGGGAAGATTATCTACCCATGATTGAATTTGCTTACAACAGTGCAAAGCATTCTAGTACAGGTTACAGTCCTTTTATGCTTATGTACGGGTTTCAACCTAAGTCACCAGTTATGGTAGGATTAAAAGGGATTCAAAATGATGCTACTAAGAACTTCTTGCAAGACATGCAGGAAATGTTGCAGTTTGCCAAGGAGTCTATTAGAAGTGCCTAAGATCGGGACAAATTTTATGCTAATAGACATCGTTCACCCAAAGAGTTCTCTGAAGGAACGATGGTATATTTGAGAATTCTTAAGGAATCCAAGAGCCTAAGTACTGGTTTGGTTCCGAAATTATCCCCCAGATACTGTGGCCCATTCAAGGTCATTAAAAGAATTGGACTAGTTGCATATCGACTAGAATTGCCTCCTGATGTTAAAGTACATCCAGTCTTTCATGTCAGTAGACTGAAAGAAGTATTGGGTGCAGATGATCAACTTGTTTCTCCTCATGAGATTATAGAAGTTACAGATTTGACTTTTATTCCTCACGAACCTGAATCTATTCTTGAATTTCGTGAAAGACAGATTCGAAATCGTACTATCACGGAATACAAGATTAAGTGGAAGGATCGTGTTGAGGAGGATGCAACATGGGAGACATTACAAAACCTCCAAAGAACATTTCCGGATTTCTTAGCGAACTCAGGAGTGAGTTCTGAGAGGAGGGGGAGTATGTCATGTGCACGGATTGGTATCTGACGTGTACTAGGTACACAGAACTAGCTCAGGTTAGCCTGGGGAGGCTTAGAGCTAGGCAGGCTTGATTCTCGGGTTGAGTGGCAAGGGTACGAACTATTTATAGGTCTTCGCTATTTTTGGCGCCGGGGCCCGAGTCTATAAAAGAGGCCCAGGGGGTTTAGTTCTCAGTGTGCAGTTGGGAGCAAGTCTCGTTCCCAGGTGCTAGGTCTGATCCTGGATTGTGTCGCGGACGCGCGCCTGCATCTTAGCGTAGCCCAAGGCCCAGTGGCAGATCCAGGGCTTCACAGCGCCACCTGGTGGTATGGGACACCAGGCTGGTTTGGATCTGATTGGGAGTTCGTGCCAGTAGCTCAGCTCGTGGCTCGGAGGGGACATCTTCTGATTCGGGATCACATCCCGTAGATGTCACGGTTGGGTGGTGAGCAGCCTGCTCAGTTCTGATGTTGTGTGTGGTTGTTTTGCAGATCAGGGGTTTCAGGAGTGTTGGGACGTGTCACCAAGAATCCATGTTTGTTAGATGTTATGTTAGTTGCCTCCAAAAGGGTGCTCTCCAATGTCGGTAGATAGGTGCATAAACGTTGAAATCCCTACTTGGATATTCCCCATCCTTAGTTCTATTTACACTGTGCATTCCACTGTATGAGCTTTACCTAATCATACACCCCTGAGGCAATGAGCCTTCCCCCAATAAGATGCAAGCCCCCTCGTTGTGCCCCATTCCCGAGGACCAAATACTCAAGCCCCACTTGGACGAAGGCATCTCCATTTGCGGACGTTCGTAACTAAAAGCATGTGCTCCTAAAGCAAGAGAATATCTGTTGTCGGCCAAACAAGGGCTCTCAACAACTCCTGCCGTAAGATTAAACGTTGCAGTTGATGATGTGGCCGGTTGTGAAAACCCTACAGGAGTTCTCGAAATTTGGATCTTTGAGTCTTGACATATGGTAGAGGGTCGATGAGAGAAATATCTTGATCACCACTCCTTGATGTTGCCACAACACCGTCACCCCCGGGTTTGAAAAATTCATCTTAGTGAGACTCGGAGTCATCACCAAGAAAAGTTCCTCTTTTACAACATTGACAAATGAGTGTTGGATCCCGTCTTTGACTAGTCCTCCTTTGCTTAGTCAGTCTTCTTCTTCTTACAGTCCTTCGTAAAATATCCATGCTTGTCATAATAGAAGCATTTCTTCTTGTTCTTGCTCTTCTTTTTGCTTTTCCCATCAAAAGAGTTCCCAACATCTTTTAAATCCTTGGCATCCTTATTTTTCTGAGACTTACCTTCTCCAATCTTCCTCTTGGCCACAAGCTTTTTCTTCGGTGTTGTTCCCATCATACATGCCACCAAGAACAAAAATGGGCCCAATTCCTCGAACGTAATGGAATTTGTCTGTTCTCCACCCGTAAGAGTTGTCATTTTAACCACCGAAAAGCTTACTACATTACCAATTGCTTGTGACCAGCTGCCGCTAGCTAATCTATGAGAATCTTCACCTTCACCACAGAAGTTATGAACTGACTCTCCTTCCCCATCATAATGGTGAAATGCCTCCTCACATTAACAGTCTTGAGTAATCAGCCCCTATAAAAGGTGAGCCTTTGGGCCTCTCCTAGTAGTCAATCTGCAGCACTTTTTGGAGCCTTCTAGGAGCACATTGTAGAGCAAATCTAGAGAAAGGTAGAAGAGGTCCACATGTTAATAGGTAAGGTGTATGAAGCCAAATTTGGTACCTTGCCTCAGCAACAGTATGCTGTAGGTGTTAGTAAATATATTGGCAGGTTTTGTAAGACATATTTCTTTGTGTTATCTTTCTCATGCACACGGAGTGAACTTGTTTGAAATGACGTCACGTGATCTCTCAATCTCTCTTTTCGTTCCCTAACAGAGTCAAAAATCATGAGTCTGTGCAATTTCTAAATGTCCTTCCAGACACCACAAATTCCACTAAAGGTTACGTCTGAACCCAACTTATTGAGCTCCAACAATGTTGAACACAGATCCTAGGAGATCTACATTCAAGACCACCTTCAAACTAAAGGGTGGTATCCTTGCCGAGGAGGGAGGAGCTTACAAGCTTCCACTCATTCAGTATGTTTTGTTTGGCTTGCAGTGAGTGCAGGAAAGGTTAAAACACTTCTGGTCATCTACACCCTACCATGGCATCCAGCTCACTCATTCCACATTTTGGTGAGGCTGGGAAGTTGAAGATGGAAAGTAAATATTCAAAGCCATCTGGTGGCTAGGGAAATCTGGGAGGTCACAAAAGGAATGGAGCTGAAACCCATCGGTGTCATGGATGCCCAAAAAAAGTTTACAATTCCAGTAGATCCAGATATTATTATGGAGTGAAGACTGAAGGATGCAGTCACCGTGTTAATCAGGACAACTATGGATTCAGTGATACCCCATATCCAGCTGATGCAGATAGCACTGAAGGCAAGGGAGATCTTGAAGGATCTCTATGAAACAAAGAACACAAAGAGAATATGATAAGCAACACACATACTCACGTTGTTATCATTTATCATAGATCTAAGAAACTACAAATAGCTTCCACTAGCTGTACAATTAACATATCTAAACTCAGGGGATGAATTCGTCCACCGAAACAAATTGGATCTTTGTGCATTAAAGTTTGGAATGTCTGGAATGAATAAGTCATCTATGAGCCCACTAACGTAAGTTTATGAAGACCACTTGGACAAGCCTGAGAAGAGCTCAATTGTTGCACAAACTAACATTCATGAGTAGAAGTTTGCTAAGAAAATAAATACCATTACTTTGTTGGCATGAAGTGTCCCGTTATGAACAAATTATCTAGCAGACAGTTTACCAATGAAGGACATCTTCAGCATCTACATGTTTGAATATGAGGAACAATGCTCACATCTATGAGCCCCAAAATGAGGACAAATGGGCTTCACACCTTTATGTGTATGGGTGTAGATGGTGTCACAGTGGCACCTGTAGGGGGATGGAACGGACCTGCCATGTGGGCTGAAAGCTGGCTGCCACATGGGCAGCATACATCAGTAATCCTTCTTAGGTTTATTTTAGGACAGTCCATCCTGGTCAGCAATTAGGGCTGACAGTAAGCCCTAGTTTAGACTGACATAAGGGCTGGAGCCTGGTATAGCCCATCCAGGAGCCCAAATAGTGGACATAAGGGCCGGCACAAAGGCACCAGGAGAATGGCCTTACATAGGCTGTGGGTCAGGAAGAAGGGCCAGTCGGCCCTTATCTGGTGGGCTGGCAGACAGTACAGCAAGTCTGTGGATCCACTTATCATGAAGCCACTTCATAGGCAGCCACTTGTTTTGTAGTCAGTGAGGCCAGGCATTGCCGATGCTACAATAGTTGCTGAGTCAATTAATGCAGCGCCCGCTAGCCGCACATTGAAATGTCAGGCAAAAGAGACTCTCATACATGTGCATGTTGTTTTCATTTTTGTTTACATTCTGCTACAGACAATGACTTTAAGCTTCATGGGTGCAACACGCGCACATATTGGGCAAGAGATATTAATGATGGACGCACATCTGACTTTTGTTTCTCATCAGTCACAGCATGCATTTGGTGACTCAATAAGAAAGAAATGAGAATATTTCTTTTATCCAGTAACCTGAATGTAAAGCAAGAAACAATCCATTATGGAATGTACGTTGTTTAAACATGACCTTCACTCAAGCCATTCCCACTTAATCCGAAAGTTGCATTCCCATTGCAAACGAGTCATGTTCTTCATACTCGCATAAAATTATCATTTGAAGTTCAATATTGTATTGTCCATCTACAAACAATGTGGTAGGTATCCTTACCAAAAGCCTTTGTGCAGCTCCGTCTTCAACTATGTTAAAAATGACAGATTTTACAAAAACGTTAGGGGTAGTAACTAACATTTTACTCTGGGTTTCCCCAATAGTTTGCTAAATTCCCATGGGATGAATTTGGGTCATCTGTGGTAGGTATCCTTACCAAAAGCCTTTGTGCAGCTCCGTCTTCAAGTATGTTAAAAATGACAGATTTTACAAAAACGTTAGGGGTAGTTAACTAACATTTTAGTCTGGGTTTCCCCAATAGTTTGCTACATTCCCATGGGATGAATTTGGGTCATCTAAGGCGTTTCCATGAGAGCTTTAGGCATACCATTGAGAGGAGAGTTGACGGATACCACCACAATGATATGGTGTAGAGTTACTCTACTGAGTTTTGACTTTCTAGAATTCACCTCCCTCCATATTTTCAATCGTTGTTGGTTAATTGTGTATCTTACTCTCTTTTGTCTTTCGTCTGCTAGGACTGCCCATACTGCTTGTCCTCAAGCATAAAGGATGAGTCACAACACACAGCATGTGCAAGTGACAGATCATGTGGATGAATTCTTCGATAAGATGCAATCTGATGGAAAATAATGTCCTACCTTTAGATGTGAAGGATGAAAATTCAACCTAATGGCAAACCTACCTTCCAACATTCAAAAGTCACTAGAAATTATAATACTGTAGATTGTCCTTCCCCACAATCAGACAACGTGTGCGAAACCAACGCAGTAAATTTTAGGTTCAAGTTGGAACACACCGGAATGCAATATATCAGCGATGATCAACGACGTGTCAACTTCCCGTAAAGATGGACAACTGATGTACGCGCAAATACTGGAGCTATTTTGGTACCAGGGAGCCTCTAATACATGATTCTGGATGGGAGCATCTGCACGAAAGGGGAGAATGTCAATCATGCGGTGTTGTCAGTTTGGCTAGGACAATCTAAGATTCCAATGCGAATACCTTCTGTCCTGAGGGAAGGATTATGCAGCCGAAGCTGCCTTCGGATGTGAGATCTAAGGGCTTGTTTCTGCTCAAGGATAGAGGCCATGGAGGCGATTCCGGCGTGGTGAGATGCTGAATGCAGCTGAGGGAGGTGAAGCAGCCCCTTCATTCGGTGCCCCAGCAACCGAGCCAGAGCTCCTGAGTCTAAACCCTCTCCATCGTGAGACCCATTATTGACACTTCAAACATTCCAAATAGAGCTTAACTCTTAAAGAGTAGCCCCTCGAGGACTCGGAAGTCTTTCCCGGGAGGAAGCTGGATGAGATTTGGCGACCGGTCGGAGGGCCTGGAGCCAAATCTCAACCGGTTTCCGACCGGGAAAGGCCGACCGGTGAACTTTCTCGGCCGTCAAGGGCCGTTGGGAGGTTGACGTGGCGTGCTGAGCTGGCAGTGTGGAGTGACGTGGTGGTAGTGTGGAGTGATGTGGCGTCTTGTATGGTGCGTGATGTGACGAAGTGGTGCGTGATGTGGCGGAGTGGGTCTCAATATGTGTCTACGTGGGTAGCGGCAGCTGTTGTGACCTACATGTGGCGGTGCGGTGGTTGGATTGGTGTCCTATGCATGAGTGTTCGTTTACACCGTGTTTTGAGGCAGCTTGGATATAGGTTGGAGAGCTCGACAGAGAGCAGTTCTGCGGACTTGAGTAAGACGGAGTGAGTGAAGTTTCTGCATAGTGAGACGCAGTGAGACGGATGTGAGCGTGCATGCTAGAGTTTCTGAGTGGGATTGGTGAAGGGAATGGATGTGCTCGACGTTTGCGATGGACCTTCTTTTGCTTTAGGATATAGTGAGGAGTTTGGAGGTGTTTCGACAGAGGTAGCAACATCTGAACTAGTTGGGATTCGGGCTGGTGGAGATGGTAGTGAGGTTCTGGTTGGGAGTGGTCGAGGTGTGAGTTTTGATCCAGGCGGTGGAGATGGTAGTGAGGTTCTGGTTGGGAGTGGTCGAGGTGTTCGGGTTCGTTGTGCAGCAAGTCATCGTGCAACAGGTAGGGTCGTGGTGAAGGAGGTTCTGATGTTTCTAGTGTTCCTTGTCCTCGGAAACTGGTGAGAGTTTCTAGTTCTTCGGGGATTTGTCAAGATGTTCTGTTTTTGGAGATTGATCCTGCGGAGTTGTCCCGTCTTGGTGGAGTTGTGCATGACCGTAGCACAGAGAAGGATCTATGGGCTCGTACTCATTTTGATGCTTGGCGGAAGTTCAGTGGTTTGGATTTAAGTGTGAAGCTTGAAGATCTTGATCTTCATGAGTTTAGTGGAATGTTGGAAAAGTTTTTCATGCAGGTTCTTAAAATCAATGGTGAATTGTTTCCTGCGGGTTCTTTAATGGCTATGTTTCGTGCATTTGGGAGAATAATTGCACGGAAGCAAAAAATTTGTATTGCTGCGACAGGTGTTGACGAAATACCTTTTGATATTTGCAAAAATTCGATATTTGCTGGTGCTCATCGTTACACTGTGATGTCAATGAACCGATTTGTTCAAGAAGGTGCATGCAAGCCGCAAAAGAAGGTGGACATTGTTGGCTTCTCCAACGAGAGGAATCTGCTTGATGATATTGATTACTCTGTGTATCATCCTCGGGGTTTGCAGAGGAGGTTTGTGTATTATTGTCTTGCACGTTTCTGCATACGTGGTGGGAGAGAGCTTTACAATGTTATACAAGGTGATTTTCTTCATGGATCTGATACTTTGGGTGATTATGTTGAGTAAGTCGTCGTTTGTTTTTGTATTTTTGTGTTGTTTCATTGTGTTTGTGGTTTTTCGTTGCTTTGTTGTTATTTATATATTTTTTTAGCAGGTTTAATCAACGTCTGAGCAAGAATTACCATGTTGATAAGACTCATTTTTTAGAGGAGGACATGCATCCTCCTGTTCGAGTTCACGAGCAGGATGTCATTGTCACATATGATCAGTTGGAGAAGCATATGCCTGAAGATGCAAATGGTTGTAATTCTGCAATGCATATGTTCATGCCGGTTATAGTGGTAATGTTTCTGTCGTTTTGTTCTTTGTATGTTTATGTTTGTTTTGATTTTGTTTTTGGATTTTTGTGTTTAATTTCTGTGTTAATGCAAGTGTGGTACAATCGTAATCGGGTGAGTTTGAAGGGTTTGAGTAAATTTGTGAAGACTATGATGCAGTCTATGGGATTTGATGGCAATTTCAATAATCAGAGTTTGCGAGCTACTTTAGCTACAAGGTTGGGTTTGTGTCAGGTTCTTGTAGATGTAGCAGGTCATAAGCGGGCTAGTAGCTTCGTTAAATACGATAGGAGTGAGAGTATCAGGGTAGATACTGCATTGGAGTTGGTTGCGAATCCTTACGGCCAGGATGGGAATTTGAGAAGTTATGATGAAGTTTTGAGGAAGAATATGGAGGTTTATTCTAGAAAGGTTGATGGTGTTTGTTATAGGGATTTGGAGCCTGTTCGAGCAATTGGTGCAGGTCGTGGAGCTATTGTTGCTGGACGTGGGAATCTTGTTCGTGATCTGACTCTTTCTAGACGAGATTGTATTGGTGTTTCTCAAATTGTTGCTACTGGTCTTAAATTTTCTACGGGTGGTTCTATTGGTGTTGATGGTTTTGGTGGATATTCTGACAGTGGCTCTTCTTTCAGTGGATCTTTTGGTAGTGGCTCTTCTTGCGGTGGTTCTTCTGGCGATGGCCTTGGTTCTAATTTCTCTCTTCATGTTGATCCTATGTTCTCTCTTGGTGCGGAAGATGTTGTTGACGAAGCAGTAGTTGGAGATGGTGATGGATCTGGCCGTGTTCCTATTTGTGCAGGAACTGTCGGTGAAGCTATTGTGTGTGTTGGGGGTTATGCTTCTTTGTGGAATATTCCTAATAATGAGGATGAAGCTTTGCTGAAGCTTAATGACATTTCTTGGATGGAGGAGCTTTACAAGGTCGTCTGGCAAAGTTTTGTGGGTGGTTCGTTCGTTTTTGGCGTAGTTTTAAAGACTGTGTTTACAATTTTAATGTTGGTGGTGCTTCAATGGAGAAGAAGTGAGTTCAGTTGGTGCTGGTTTGAATTTTGTTATGTATATAATGCCAGTTATGGCTTAGGTTTTATGTTTGAACTTGGAGCCGATGATCCGGTGTAAATATGAATAAATTCAATCAACCAATTCAATTTTGAATGGTTACCGATTGTAAATGGATTCCAACCGGTTATCCGGTTTTAGTTGTTTATTAAAATTTTTCTATGTTATTTAATATTCTATTAAAATTTTTGGTGGTTGTAATTTGTCTATTTTATGCTGATGTGTAATCAGTGTGGAGAGTGTTGTCTATTTTTCGGATGATGTGCCAGTTCGTGGTT
This sequence comes from Dipteris shenzhenensis, assembly GCF_047967505.1. NCBI lineage: Eukaryota > Viridiplantae > Streptophyta > Polypodiopsida > Gleicheniales > Dipteridaceae > Dipteris > Dipteris shenzhenensis. Next base: position 11,782,124 of record NC_141626.1, read on the forward strand.
AAGTTTGCCATTTTTATCAACTGAGTTGTTAGTTTTTGGTTGACTGTTTTTCCGGTTGTTTGAGTACGCTGTCATTTTCTAGTGTTTTAAGGTTGGTCAATTTAATGCGGCTGAGATTAGATCCGATCAGCGACCTTGACGGTACATCTCCTCCCTTGGATCAAGACCTCTTAAAACTCTTAATCCCTCCTTTAAACTCTAGCGTCACTCTGAAAAATCCGGCACCTTCTTTGCCACCTGTCACACTCCTAGCCTCCCCACCTCCCTTGACGGCCACAAAAGGACCCTTCCCAGTCGGAATCTGAGCAGCTTTTGACTCCGCGGGTAAAATCTGGTTGGCTTTCTCCTTGTAAGGCCTCCCCATGCCTCTTCCCTACTTTCTCATGTTTGACACTAGCCATGATATGCCCTCTCACTTTCATGGGGCAAGAAATTCTTGCGGTCGGCCTAGGAGGCTTGTAGCTACCGCCGATCATGGTTGGCCTATGAGGCTCGTGGGTTACCGCCAATTGTGGCCAACCTAAGAGGCTCTCGGCTACCTCTAGCCTTTCCTTCCAACATTAGAGGCCGCCCCCATGGACCCCCTACACCAGCTTCCTCCCGGCTTCAAAGGATGGCCTCATCATTATAACAGTCTTCCCCATAGGCACCTTCCAAAATAGGAGAACATGTTTCAACAACGGTGCCCCCAAACCTTGTACAATTGTCTGGCGGTGATGTGCGCCAACTCCCCATCCTGTGCAATCGACTGTGGAGCCGAACCTTGTGTATCCAACAATTGTGAGCCGGCTAAGGAGGGGAAAGGGATGGCATCCACCACCTTTTGACAACATGGGTGTCACACCTTCGCTCTCCGTATTATGGGGACGACCTCTTATGTTATGGAGGGGAAAAAGGGGGGGAAATAAGCATGGCTATTTTAGGTGTGGCATCCTAGCCTCATGGCCAAAACGTATGTGTGTGTGTGTGTGCACGTTTGACCCCTGCCGTGGACCCTAGCCTACTACCCACAAGTCTCAAGCAATGTGCCCAAATATATGGACCACTAAGGGAAAAGCGAGTGATGCATGTGGTGAGCAGGGTTAAAGGGGTGGGGAGGCAGAATGGAGGAAAAGAACAAAAAAGGAATGGCTATCTTGGAAGAGTATATTTTGGGTGTTCTTCCCATGGTGCTTGACATAACGATCCACTAGAGGGCTATAAGAAATGTCACATCAATAGGGGAGAATTGATACATCAATGGTTCTCAAGGGTGTGGGAAATAGCACCCTGAGGTCTAGAGCATGGAGTGCTATTTTCCATTGTCCCCCCTATTTGGGACACATGTCCCCTCTATTTGTTCCTTAGCATAACAGAAATAGCTATTTCTCCTCTTTTCCCGTAAGACCCAATGTGTGTGTGCTTAGAGAGCATTCCTGTGTCAAATAGGGGTTGGGCTCCAAACTAGGAGTGTTCTCCAATGCATACCCCTTTAGTTGGGATCCAAACTAGGAGTTTTCCCCAATGCATACCTCTTTTAACTGGGCTCTAAACTAGGAGTGTTTCCCAATGCATACCTCTTCTCATTGCACAAACAACTTGAGCTATATCAAGGCATTAATGCTAGCACTATTGCGAATCTTGAATTAGACTGAATTGGTTGCACTATTTGTGGATAAAGAGGAGAAAATATAGTAGCACCTATATGTCTAGCCAACAACTCCAAAATCATGAACATCAACTTGATAAATAAATGCCTAAATGTCACTGATTTGATAGGATTGACTTTCCATTAATCAATGTCCCCCTATGCATAGCATTCATCCAGCCCTAGGCATAAGTTAGGTGCATAAGACAGATGCACAAATAAAACCTCATTGAGTATGGAAGGGCACAAAAACATCATGCACTCAATTCTAAATGAAGTCACAATCCATAGGTGAATAGGTGATCAGATTGCAATATCTACTTCCTCTCAAAACTATGCTCGTTATTGATAAATGTTGCATGCAATGTATAGTAGGAGCTCACCTACGGTTCATCTAGAGATGAAGAAAGAAAGAGTCAACAAATCTTCACATCTACCTAGAGATCCACTTGAGAGATGCACACAATCTCCCCAATCACCTAGGATGCTACCCCCATTGGAGGCCTAAGTCTCTACATCTTCCCCATTTCACTATCGACTACCCTCCCCCTACTATTGCATCCTATTGCCTTGTTTAGGATTTACCCATAGAAGATGGTTGAGAATTGCCAATGCAAGAATGTAATCAAAGATATAGAATGACAATAGCTACTTTAGTTGCATGGATAGAGGGTTGAGCATCAAAGAAGAGTAGAGGAGTAGAAACCACATTATCTAAGGAGGAGGAGGTTTCATTGATTGAGTAGTGTTTTGCTCGCAAACATCAAGACATGGAGTTAGCCTTCTCCTCAAAGTTTATCGAGTTGTGCCAAACCAGCACTCCATTCTTAGGTGGGATACATGTACAAAAAGACACTCTCATCTCACAATTCGAGTGGCAAAGGTTGGAAATTCACAATGGAACAAGACAAATCAATTAATCTTAGATCTTGCCCATGATCTCGGGGTTGGATGAGAATGATCCAAAATTTTGGAACCTTTGAAATTCTCAATGGAAGAAGACAAATCAATTATGGTTGATTGTGATCGTTCTCTTCACTATGCAACAATTTCAAAAATCTCATGTTCCGCTTGAGACCTTTTCTCCATCGAGTGCTCACTCGTTAATCTCTATTCTTTTTAGTAGGTGCAGCACAGCCATTGATTCACTTGGCATAATTGCCATAAAGATATGATGTGTATAGGCAGATTTCGAGGACCCCAATGTTGAACGGCTAGTGGTAAGAACTAGGCAGATCTAATACTAGTGTACATGTTAGGTCATGTTTGCACGATAGGATTAGAAGTTTATTTGCATGAAGGTAGAAAGTGATTGTTGATGGTAGAACTAATGGTAGATATGCCAATAGAGGCATGGGTAAGGACCATGTAGATAAAAATAGCAGTTGAACCCCCCAAAAAAAGCATCAGTCATTATTTTAAGGATAATTTTTTATTTGTAACTCAAATTTAGGAGCTTGCTTTTTGTTGCAAAGCTGAGATTGAGCTCTACTACAACTTTCTAGAAGAGGTTGTGGCCAAAATTTGCAGAAAAGAGCGTCAAAAATAGAGAATACAATAGGCTACTGGTTTGTGTTGACAGGCTACTCCTATCTTATAGTAGAGATTGGACCTGTAGGAGAAGCACTCCCTAGCTTCAGTATTGATCCTCTTGTTAGATGCTATGTATGCTTGTCTTTGTGAGAAATCACCTTGAAAGACTTCCTACATTGTGTTTTTGAATATTATGTCTCCTACATAGCACAGTCTAGAGAGCATGGGATGTTGCAAGCAGTTGAGAAGTTGATTAAATAATGGGTTATGGGTTCACCTGTGATGCACTTATTTTGTTTGTGAATTGAAGAGTTGTTAGAGTGGTCTCTTACAGTCCCTCGATTTCTCTTATTGACAATTGGAGCCTTGGCACTGTGGTGATGGGAGAAGAACTTAGGCAACGGTGAAACTACAAGTTAGAGATGGCACATGATTTTCCTAGATTCATGTGACTACCCCATCAACATGTCATAAGGTTCATGGAAGAGATGGAGTTTCCAACTTTAATGAAGGATAGGAATATGATAAAGGTGTTGTTGTAGATCTTGACCTACTGTTTGAAAGGTGAAGTCAAGACATGGATGCAAAACCATGCAGCAACGTTTCGAGAAGACCAAGATCCCCTACAAGAGCCCACATACAAGGAATTGGGAGGGGCATTCTTAGATCAATATGCTCAAGAAAGAGACCCTAATGGAATATGGAAGAAGCTATGTAATTATTAGCATGCACCAAACCAAGATGTTGATCAATACTTGGTTCATTTCTTTGAATTGTGGAACCATTGGAGAGTAGCTTTACATTCGAATATCCCACCCAAAATGATTAAGAAAGAGAGATCCATTGGAGGCCTTAAGCTGGATTTTAGATTCAAAGTGGAAGTGAAGAACCCTCTTCGCTTTGATGAGGTAATACGATATGCATGAGAGAAGGAACTAAAGATGAAGAGATTGGGGCAATTGGGTTCTAGGAAAGTCCAAAGAATCCACCAACTAGCATTGAAGTTGGGCCGGTTGCCAGAGTAGAACCAGTTCTACCTTCCGTCAAAGAACCAAATGACTCTTTCCTCCTGCTAAATTTCAAGATTGAGAGTGGAATTGAAGAACCCTATTCGCTTTGATGAGATAGTACAATATGCATGAGAGAAGGAATGGAAGATGAAGAGATTGGGGCAATTGGGGCTCCAAGAAAGTCCAAAGAATCCACCAGCTAGCAATGAAGTTGCTCTGGTTGCCAAAGAACTTCCTCCTGCCAAAGGACCAGATGACTTTTGGAAAGAGAACCTCTAGGAGATGGTTGAATTAATAAGAATATGAGCTAATTATGTTGGGTGGTACAAGTCGAGGTAGGGGAACAGGGTCTTATGGAGGTAGAGGTGTTGGAGTTCCACAAAATCAAAATGGGCAGCCACCATGGCAAGGAGGAAGAGGTCAAGGTCTATATGCAGTGCCATAATTGTGGTGAATAGGGCCATTACAACACCTATGTGACAAGCCTTTGCATATGGGAGGTGATATGTTTCCTTTGCCACAACACTTGAACAATAGGGAAAATGATTTTGGGGTGGAGATTCAATATCCTTGTCATCCTCACACTAGTGGTACTATTGGGTACACCCGTGAATGCAAATGATAAAGGGGAAGGTAAGGTAGTGAATCTGATTGGGTTGACAAAAATTCCAGAAGTAATTCCCATTGCAAAGAGAACTAGAGCTCAAAGCAATGGATAAATAGGCCCTACTCTGAAGAAGGGGAAGCAAATGAAAACCGATCCTCCAGAGAAAGCAAAGAAAAAAGTGAGAAGGCTTAGAAAATGGTATAAAGTGACAGATTTACCTTTGGGAGAAGAGCAAGATGATTACAACTTTGTGAAGGATTTGGCTCAGCGAAAAGTAGATATTACTTTTGGCTAGATGATGGGTATGTGTCCAAAGTTGAGAGAATGGAAATGAACAACCAATCCTAGTAAGAAAGTTGCTTCATAGCCACCTAGGGGATCGATGTTCATTGAAGACTTGGTCGACATATGCGTAGCAATTGAGGCCTGGCACCATGGTGCGGGTTTAGGAGAAGCATATATAGACAATGGTGCTCAGATATGTGTAATCACACAGTCATGTATGGAGAAGCTAGGATTAAAGATTTATGCTCAATCTAGGTACAAAATCAGATTTGCCAATATCATGCTAAAGTTAAATGTTTGGTATTATAACATATTTGCATGTAGAATTTTCAATGTACATTGCAAAGTTAATTGCCATGTTATGCCAGCATGACTAGGAGTTTATCGATTGATTCTAGGAAGACATTGGCTACGAAAGTTGGGTGCTATTCAGAATTGGAGAAAAGGAGTGATAACCGTGCATACCAATACAGGAAAGAAAATGAGTTTTGAGATGGTGAGTCATGTGGAGCTAAATGAGGATGAAGAAGGGGATAATGAAGAGGAAGAGATAGAAATTGAGAGCGAAGAGGAGAGTGAAGATTCTGATGAGGTGGAAGGCTAAGTGTTTTTCATTCTTAGTGAGGAAGATCCCCGAGAAGTGCAATGCATGGCTATATTTGATGTTGAAGAGGAGATAGGACTAGAAACCATGGAAAATCAAATGCAACCAAAGAGTTCCATAGCCCAAAAGCAAGAATTGGTGGAGAGGATGCTAAGTACTAGCCTCACATCAAGAAGGATCATCTTCAGGGGATGAAGAGATATTTCAAGTGTGAAAGCTCGTGGATTTGATAAAACATTCTATTTAAATCTTCCATAGGGCTAGATGTAATCAGGTCAATTCTTTTGCAACAAGGACATGAATCTAGGTATATGAGGCTAGTATATGACAATAGATTAAAGACCAAGGCAAAAAGGAAGTACATAGAGGCAGAGCATGTGCTATCAAGCTTGGTGTATTCATGTAGAAGATTTAGAGCTTATTTGCTGCCCAAAGTGTTTGTTGTATTGACCAGTTACACACATTTACCCCTGCTACTCAACAGTACTAATCTTTCCAAAAGCATGATAAAGTGGAGAATTGAGTTGTAGGAATTTAATTTCATGTTCTTGATTGAGGAGTCCACTCGAGCTTCTTTGGATGATCTTCTCACATATAAGGAAGGCCTAATCCTGGTGAAGGAGGTGCAACAACCATTGTAGATTCTTCTATTCATAAGGATGTGCAACATTGTTATAGATCCTATTTCTAGGAAAATATGTGTTAAATCTTGAGCCAAGGAAAATCGTACTTGCTTATAATCTTTTTGAAAGGTGGGGGATAGATGAGTGCTTATGGGAGCTACTACATAATTACAACCAATGACTACTTATCCAAATGGACAAAAGCTAAGCCAGTGAAAGCATTGAATGCAAAGGAGGTATGCAAGTTCATGTATGAGGAAATTTGTTGCTAGTTTGGAGTACCATTGGAGCTCTTGTATGATTGAAGAATTAGATTTTGAAGTGAATTGATGGATATTTTATGTGAAAAGCTGAAAATTAAACACAGGTATGCTACTCCCTACTATCCACAATGGGATGAACGAAAATTTCAATGGTGAACTAATGGGGAGAGAGAGAGAGAGAGAGAAACCAAACATCCCATGCCATAATGCACAAAGAGTAATCCTCAATTCACGTCTATCTCATCATCTCTTCCAACACCCAAAATACAAATTACATGCCCTAAATAGGTGCTCTTTGGTCTTTAATGTTAACCCATATTTCTCCCAATCATCCATGTCCCCATGGACCTCATTAGTGCGCTCTCTTTTTGACTTTGCTATTGCAAAGTCACCTTTTGTTAATGTCTCTACTGCCGGCATTATTTTGGTTTTGCACTATTAGAGTACACCACATCGGTGCTTCTAGGCATCACCTTTTGGTTTTGGGAGATCACATCCCTTGGAGTGCATAGCCCCTTCATGTCAAATACCAAATAACACACCTCCAAGTGTGTTTTTTGACGGTTGTGCATGAGACTTGGTGAAAACATGCTCACTCACACTCATAGCTTTCATGAATGCAGCTCGTCCATTTTTGAGATGAAATGGGTTCACAAGCCACTCAAAGAGACCTTGCCTTGTTTAAAGGCTAACTTCCAAGCGACACTTGTTAGATCCTCACTTGATCATAACAAACTTCAAATTAAACTTGGAAAAGATACATGCTCCTTGTAGAAAGTACCATATGTCATCAGTTCTGCAAAGAGGATATTTATTTTTAATTGTAATCTTATTCAAGGCCTTAGAATTTATATAGATCCTATATATTGTAATCTTATTCAAGGCCTTAGATCCTATAAGCACCCTCCTTTTTTGTCACAAAGATGACTTGGAAAGATATGGAGAGAAGATATGTAGCCAATTTCTATTAGTTCTTGTAGTTATCTCTTGATTTCTTCATTTTACGAAGGGCTTGACTTGTATAGTGGACATTAGGGATGAGGATCCTAGAATGAGGCTGATGGTATGCTCAATATTTCTCTAAAAAAGAAGACCTTTTGGGTTTTGGGGGCTAATAAACAATAGGGTACTCATCTACAAGATATTCAAGTACTGAAGATGAAGCCAACATATTAGACTGTAGAAGGAGGAGGTTGCTTGTAGCAAGGTATGGCATTGTGTGGCTAAGATGAGTAGATCTTGGAGAGAATTTGGAACTAGGTTGAAGGGAGTAGGTCTTTTCGTATTTGGCTATTTGTCTTTAGTTACTATTGACCCATTGTATTGATATGTCTTTTGCCCCATAGAGATACAAAGTCATTGTTATTACAGTTTGATTCTGGCTCAATGCTAGTCTGAGCCTGTGAATTAGATGGTCCCTCAGGCATAATCATTATTATTACAGTATGATTTCGACTGAATGCTAATATGAATCTTTGAATTAGATGGCCCCTCATGCATAGTCATTGTGACTAAAACAAGCTCAGTGGTTGTTTGTGATCAATATAGTGTTTGGGATTTACATTTTCCCTTGTTTGGGATTTATTGATTGAGATTTATTAAAACAAGTGCAGTGGTTGTTTGGGACAAATTGTGTGCTATACAGCCCACAAAATATGCTATGTAGTACACAGACAAAGCTATGGAACTTTTCATGCCATAGAGCACAAACCATGAGCTATTCAAACCATAGAATCAGCTATATAGCACACAGTTTTAGTAGTATACATAGTCGTGGCATGCCATGTCTACTATGTAGCACATTATATGTGCTATACACCCCACAGAATATGCTATGTGGCACCCTGTTTGAGTGTGCACATAGATGTGGAACTGTGTATGCTATATAGCGCACTGTTTGTGCTACTTAAACAACAAAATTAGCTATAAAGCAGACAATTTCATTACACATAGACATGGCACAATGTCTATGCTATATAGCACACTGTTTGTGCTATTCAAGTTGTTGAATATGCTACCAAGCACACTATTTCTACTCTTTAGCCCACTGAATCTTCTATATAGCATACTCTTTGAGTATACATAGATGGGGGCACACTACATAGCACATGGTTTATGCTATTCATCTCACCAAATATACCATACAACAGCACACCATGTATGCTATTGCCTCACATTGTCTGTGCTATGAGTAGTACATTGATTGTATAGTGCCCTAGTATGCTAAACAACACAGTATGCATGATATGTGGTAGATTATACATGCTACAAAGTATTTATTTACAACCCATTTTATTGCTAGTAGTAGACCTATATACATGCTATCCATATAACACATTAGTGCACCATTTCTTCCCAAGAAGCATATTAAAAACTGCTATAGAGCACATAGCCACAACTCATAGCAAACAATATGTATAGAAACTAATCTTTCATGGGAATCATCAAGGAGATGTATTGGGTGCTTCTCATATTCATTTTTTGCAATTCGATGATGACAAATGTCCTTTTGGTGTCACCCTTGTTTGTTTTGTCCAAAATTTGATGACAAGTTCCCTTACTTCAAAGCTTAACACATCATTAGGTGATTTTCGTTTGCAAAGATCGAAAGACAACTTTCTTCCATCCTCATTATTTGAAAACCTATTAAGTGGTGATTATAAATTCCTAGGGTGTATGTTGAGCAATCTTGAAGCTCTTGAATAGAAATTTTATCCTCATTTAATGATGCCATGACCATGGTTTGTATGCTTTGCTTCACAAAAAGTTTTATGTCTGATTTGGGATTCTTCAGTTCTTGTAAGGACCTCTTTGATGCTAATAGAATTGTAAAATTATCAACATGTTGGTCACTAAGACATTTCAGAATGTGTTTGTCATTTCATCACTGATTGAATGATTTCTAACCTGGTAGGGAAGATTGATGGGTGGTTCCATCGGGCAAAGAAGAGGATGTGCAGACAAGAAGCATACAAGACTAACGTCAAGGTTTAGAGAGACAACAAGAGAGATAAGTTGTAAGATTGTAGCATATTCAAATTGTGAGACAAATAGAAACACCGTGGGAGAACTGAGAAAAGACTGGGTCGATCCAGTCTTAACACGATTTGCAATTACAATAGATGCCCATGTCCTGGTTGCACGTAACATAACTTCTTTAAAAAAAAATCCTTTGCTTTTGTGATTTTTGTGCTTTCATAACTCGTGTCTATGACACAACTATTTTGGACACCTTACCTTGCTTTCACCCCCTACTGGTATAGGATTTTATGTTTCTCTATTGTGTAGGTCTTATAATGGGGGGAACCTGTCATAGATCCTCCTTTTCTTTGTCCTCCTCTTCCTCCACCTTGAGGGTCAACATCTCTTTGCCCTTCGTGGATTGTGCTTTTGGATCTTTGGAGCCTTAGACCTAATGGGATCTCTTCCATAGCAGTCATAGAGACAAGGCATATGACATACTGAATTGTTTAGTGTAGTTGGGATTCATTTGGTGTCTCTACTACACTACCAAAACTGCATCCTTTTCAAATTAATGTGCCAAACACAAAGGCTCAGATCCATGCCCTTCATGTTAGTGTATTCCCAAGAAAAAATATATTTAAATTCCATTAGTAATTATAGTAGTTTTGTTTTAACATCGGTATAGGAACACATCAATAAGATGAAGGTGGTGCGGGATCAGCTTGTGGCAGTTGAAGGATGAGCTTGACCAGGATGGCAAGGCTGTTGCTAGGAATGCTCTACTGGAGCTATCGTAGTTTTGGGACTACAATGATTGTAGGGCAAAGGGCAGCGCCAGTGACTTTTGAGGAGCTGGTTCCATTACTACTGCAATAAGAAGCTAGGGAAAAGAAGTATGATTGTATGGATAAAGATGATAAGGGCCTAATAACGCATGACAAGAGCAAAGGCAAGGGCAAGGGTAAGCCTGTCAAAGGTAAGCCCAATAAGGACAAATCTGACGATGGAGAGGAATCTTTAGATGAAGATAACACTACCTTCCACATGCATGCTCAATTTTACTGTGTTTGGCTTTTTTGTCATGCCTAGATTCAATTCTTCTCATCTTCTTTTACCCTTGTTTTTTGCATCTGCTCCTAATAGGCTTATACTGCCTCACAAATGACATCTTTGCCCCATTTTTGCTAGGTGGATTTTCCATCCAGATCTTCTTCCGATTCTGAATTAATCTACTTTTTGTCGGATCTTTGCCAGACTTCCACTGGCTCTGTCCATCTGGAGACCACAATATTTACTTTAAATGACATGCCTTGAATTATAATTTGCTAATTTTGAACAATACCTAGTGGTTGGACTCGTCTTTGATCAACCATTTTGGCTTGAAATGGTGCTTCATCCATCTTCGTTAAACCCATCTTCTCATACATTATGTGTGGGAGGACATTCACACCCAAGCCCCCATCTAGCAATGTTTCCTATGTTTCTTGACCATTACAATGCACTTTCATTATCGGGACTTTATTGTCCACATCATTTGGTTCTACTTGCAACACTGGTGGTCCTTCTAACAATGATGGTTGGTGATCTAATTGACATACAAATTTTGGTTTCTTTTATTCTTGTTTTCCCTCTTGTAGTTGCTTAAAGAAATTCCACATGGGAGCCAAACTTAACGGTTGATCCAATGTGATCTTTATAGATGCTTGCTTTAGGGCATGAAACAATTCAACTCAGAGGCTTTCTTCATCATTCTTTTGGCTAGTCGCCCCTTGCTCCTAAACTATTGATTGGTTCTCCATCTCCTGAGTGACTACTTGTCAGTTCTGTAGTCAGATCCTTACTCAGACTCAACATCGATAGACTTGCCTTCGGACTTGCTGTCAGACTGTTGATCGGATTAGGTTTAGGACTTTCTAGATTGGCCCATTCCTGTGGATGCTTTGGTGCCAAACTCTTGTCTTTGCATCTTTCGCCAGTGCCTTTGGATTTCTTTCAATGCTGTTGTCCAGACTTCCTCTTGGTCTTTCCATTTAAGAGCTTTCTCTTTTACTTCTTTCTTTGCTTGCGGTGTCTCTTGGATAGGTCCTTTTGATCTGGTCACTACCATGACTTCCACACCCAGTGGTTTTTCTGATATCGTTTCAATCAGCATGCACCCCAAATAGTCACACAACTCATGCGGGTCATGCTACCTACCCTTCTTGTGTGTGGCTACTCCACCTCTCAGTGTGTTACTGTAGTTCTTGTATCAACACTGCATTGGCTTGTGGGGACTATTGTGTTGCTTGAGGTGGTGGTGGACCTTGATTGCCATATTGAATGATTGGAATTCCCCTTTCAACTCGGTGCTTCATGCACTCGAGGTCTCGGACAATGACCATCTGTTCTTAGGCAATAGCCACATTGTCATGATTGTTGTTTGAATTCCAATTAGTTTGTTGGTTCCAATTCCTTTATTGTCCCCCATTTCTTTGTTATTGTTGTTGTTGAAGCTATTGTTGTTATTGCTACTGCTACGGTGCCACAGCCACTGCATTTGCTCCAATGGCTATGGCATTGGACTCATTGCTAGAGTTCTTTATGACTGTTGCTGTGAATTGTTGCACGTGACTGTTGCTATGAATTGTTGCACGTATTAGGATTGTACCAGCATGCTAAAGTTGGGTGACTCTTGCTGCAAATCTCACACTACAATTGTGGTCGATTCTGATTCACCCCCAAAGTTTGTGACTTTTGATCCACTAATTTCTCCATATCGGAGGTTGAAGGAGTATTTTTTCACTTCTACTCTTTCTTCATCTACTTTTCTTCCTTTTTGGCTTTCTTTGCTGCCTTCTTCTTCTTTTTCTTCTTTGAGTCAGCTTTTGAATCACTATTGGACTCATTACTTCTTGAGTTGGATACATATTTGAAATCACTGTCGAAGTCATCTAATTCTTCTTTGAAATCCACCTCAAATTTCATCTTTTTTGTATTAATTGTGCGTATGCATCTTTCAGCACTTTTGGCTGCATCAACAAGGGTATTGAACCCATTTGCACTTGCTGGCAATACAAGACCACTAATTAAACCCATTTGCACCTCAGTGGCAATACGAGACCACCAATTGAATGGAAAATTTTTTATTTTAGTCCCTTGCAAAAATATTTCACCATAGTTTTAGTGATCGGTCTTTTTGCTGCATCCAAACATGCATTCAAGTTTAAAAATTGATGGGCATAGTCTTTTACATGCAGTTTCTTTTGCTTTAACTACCTTAACTTTCTTTTAACATCATTCTTGTGACATCATTGGGGGTTTTATCTTTTCAAAACCTCTCCAAAAAGTGTCTTTAATTCATTATAAGTAGCAAAATTTCCCACTCCATAGGGCTAAACCACCGCATAGTTTTTCTAGCTAGTGTGCCTGTGAACTAGTGCAATTTTTTGGGATCACAAAACAAAGTGTCAAAACCACTTGCTCGCCACCAAGATTTGAATCAAGCAACATGGCTATCTGGATCTTCTTTATCCTTACCATGAAACTCCCAAAAATTCCACTTCAAACTCGCTACCTGTGGGTGTGCCATCAGGTGAACTGGTGTATTCAGCCTATGTGATGGTGGACTTACAAGTGATAATGGTGGTGAATTTGTATTTAGATTCCTTGGAATGTCTGCTAAAAGATGAAAATCTTGATTCTCTTCATCTAGATCAAATTCTACATCTGGATTTGATTTGCTTTCTTCCTTGGATATTTCGTCTAAATTTATTTCTCTATCTTCAAATCTCTTGTCCAAAACTACTTCTTTTTCTTTAGATCTTTTGTCCAAATTTGCTTCTTTTTCTTCAGATCTTTTGTCTAAATCTTGTTGTCTTGCTCTGGAATCTTCATTTGAGTATTCTTGTTTTTCTTGAACATCTTCATCTGATTCTTCTTCTCTATCGTTGTTGTCTGCAATCAAAATCTTCATCTGATTCTTCTTCTCTATCATTGTTGTTTGCAACTATGTCTTCTATTGCTTGTTCAAAATCTACTGCTTCTTCATCTCCAAGGTCTTCAAGGTTCAAAAGATCTGGTGGAAGCTCATCTACGTCCCCTTCATTTGTTTGAAGTAGGTCAAATGGTAGTCAATGATTGATTCTTGTTAAATTAGCTGGATTTTCTCTAAGAATGCTAGAAATCATAGGATCTCCCCTTGATTCATCCTTCAAGATTTTGACCTCTGTGTCTTTCCATGTTGTCGTTTGGATCACGTCTTCTTGACTTCTTAAATGTGTTGGTGCCATTTCATCACTAGCTTTTAATTTTGCATCTTGCTATCTCCAAAGTCAGAGTTGTAAACGTGTACGTTAAGATATTGTCATCTTGGTTATTTGCAAACATTCATTCTTCTGTATATGGATTGCCATGCTAAGAACGTTAGTCTACCTAATTCAAATGAATATACATCATACCTGAGTCGGAACTTGTTCGAGACTATTGGAGCCCACCCTCTTCCGAAAACATCAAATTGGGGCAATCTCATCTCTCGAACTGAGCTTTCTATTCTACAACCCGAATGTGGTATTATGATGACCGCATTGTCGCCCTCATATGCTAAAAATCTTCATGGTTCATAGCCTGCCAATCTTGCACTTTGATTACTGAATAGCCTTGATGGGTATTTGGAACCACAAGATTGCCAGTACAAAACTCCATTCTTTAGGGGTTTGGTAACACAGAAATGAACTAGCTATGCATTACTGAAGGAAAGAACTTATATCTATGAGATAGCTATAATATTATTATTACAAGACAGAATACACTTCTCTCTCTTGTTGTTCAAAAAGAAACAAGGAAATAGATACAACAGTGCACTCAAAAAAGCAGTAATGGAAACATAATGCACAAGATAGACAGCAATCAAAATTGTATTAATCAGATACATACTAAGAGAACATCACATTGCATATTCCGCTCTCTTCAATTTGTCTCTTACATTCTTGCTATATCCAACTTCATGGTTGGCATTTCAGTTACAACTTTTAACTTGGCTCTCCATCTTGCAACACTCCACTAGCCATAGCCATGACCAAGGGAGTTGAGGATGGGGAGCCAAGAAAAACAGGTCATCATTGTTCCATCAAGCACTGGCTGAGAACTCACCTTGGTGTGATGAGACTCTCGTAATTGAGCACAACCTTTGGCACTAGGGAAGGAGAACTCAACTTGGTGATAAGTTGTAATAATACATTGAGAGCATGCATCAATGTGCTAGAGCTCACCATTAGATTGAGTTCCTTGTCCACTATCGAATGTTGTGCTCGATTGATCTCACCACCAAGTTGAGCTCTCTGCCAATGTCTTGAAAGAAGTTTCTATGATGAAGGCAATTCCTTGAAAGACTTGAAAGAAAAACCTTAGGACCAACCATGTTGCAGGATGGGGAGCCAACGGAAAGAGGTCATCGTTGTTCCATCAAAAACTGGGAGAGAACTCAACTTGGTGTTGAGCCTCTCATAATTGTGCTCAACCTTTGGCTCTGGAGAAGGAACTCAGCTTGGTGATCAGCTCTAACATACTGAGAGCATGCATCAGTGTGCTAGAGCTCACCACCATATTGAGTTCCCTATCTACTATCGAATGTTATATGTTAGATTGAGCTCACCTCCAAGATGTGAGTTCCCCCTTCTAGTGCCTTGAAACAAGTTGCTATGAAAAAGGTTATTTCAATTATGAGGTGCTCTTATTATCCCCTGCATACGAGGAGTTATCAGGCAAAAATTATAAGAAAGTCTTACCTACAATAGCACTACGAGGTGCTCATATTGTCCCTTGCATACAAGGCACTAGGTCAAAAGTGTAAGAAAGTGCTAATGAGGGCAAAAAGTGACACCCAGTCCTACCATAGTGGTGGTGTTGATAAGTGCTAAAAGTGTTTAAAGAAGTGTCACAAAGACAAAGTGCTAGCATCTTTGTATGTAATGTGTTTTATTTAATGTTTGCTTTGGATGTAATTTATTTTGTTTCAATTTTAGTGTAATAGTAGTATTGCAAAAACTATCGGATGTAATTTCTTTTGTTTCAATTTCGATGTAGTACCATTATCGCAAAAACTATTGTTGTTATTACGTTGGTAGTAGTGAAAGTGGCTCTAAAGAAGAGCAAATGGCATATTTCTGCCCTCATTTACATTTTACTACAACCATAGGGATCGTTGCACAAGAAATTGTTGAAAAAACTGTTGTTACTGTAGTGAAAATGGTTCCAATAACTAGCGCGGTTGTTCAGAACTATAATAACTACAATAACCAGCACAGTGGTTGCAAGGAAATGATACTAAATTGCAAATGTCTACATTTTCCTTAGCTTGGAACTAAAATAACTCCAAGAATGTGTGCGGTGGTTGAGAAGTTGTTGCACAAGGAGTAATATAACTAAAATATCTCCAAAATAACACTATTTTCCTTGGTTTAGAACTAAAATAGCCCCAACATCCAGTGCGGTGGTTGTGGATATGGACCTTGAGGGTTCCCCTTTAGAGATTGACATGCCATGGTGGTCTTCATTCCAATGTGGTGGTCTCTCCATGCCAACATCATTGCTTGAACCAGTATGGTGGTCAGCATAGCAAAAGGTTATGTTGCACAGTGATAGATGGCGAAGCTACACAATGATAGGTGGCAAGGCAAAAGTTTTGTGATGCTGTCAGGCCAACATGGTTGTGCTTGAACCAGCACAATGGTCAGTGCAACAAAAGATTGTGTTGCATAGTGATAGATGGCAAAGCTACGCAAGCAAACATTGCAAGGCAAAGGCTGTGCGATGTAGTCGGGCTAGAGGTAGAGCAACAATCTCTATGCTCATGAGTAAATGCATGTATTTCCATGTGTTGATCTCTGTGCTATTGACCATGATAAGATTGTGTCTCATTATTATGCCAGTGGGCCAATCATGATGCTGCCAAAACTTTCGATGAGAGCACAAGTCCACACAAAACTCAAAATCTCACCCACCGTGTTGCGTTGCGGTTGCAAAATGGCTCTGAAAATAGTTTCGTGATTGGCTACACCCAAGGAAATGTTGACTTGACTATGTATACTCAAACTATGTGCTATATAGTTGCTACTGTGGTTTGAATAGCACAAACAGTGAGCTATATAGCATGCAAAGCTCCACATCTTTTTCTATGTGCTACATAGCAGACATGGTGTGCCACGACTATGTATACTATTAGAATTGTGTGCTATATAGCTTATTCCATGGTTTGAATAGTGCATTGTTTGAGCTATATGGCATGAAAAGCTATATGGATTTGAAACAAGACTATTAAAGCATTACAAGTGCTAAGTTGCATGTGAAGCATGCATCCTGAAGACTATAGGATATAGCAATTTATTCAAAAACATCAAAAATTTGTTCTATACATACATGCAACCAAGTAATCATTCAAAAGTACATAATGAGCTTCTTCTCAACCCAAGGACACACCTAAATGAGAACATTAGACATGGGTTAACGGGCCTCCAATGTTGTGCTAAAGTGATGCATACCCATTTGAGGGCACACTCCAAAACTTTTTTTTGATTTGTTGAAAACCAAAACGAATTGAAAATCTGGAACCCAAACTAGTGGGACTACTGCATGGTGGTCTTAAAACATTGATAGGTATTGATATTGGTATCTAGATTTACCCTAAAATTGAAGAAGTTGGAAAGGTGCAATTTGTGCATGTGAAAAGATATTTTAATAAATCCAACACTATTTACAATTTTGAATTGTTTATTTTTCCATGCACTTGCTTGATATATGGCTCATAAGCATGCCAAAGGTCATTGCATTTAATAATTCACATCATCAAACCCGATAGTGTGCCATTTGGCCTATTTCTGTTTTGAAGAAATTTAGGCCACATTGCACTTGTTTGGGATATCCAATTCTGTTGATGTGTATCACTGGGAGGGGAAAAACAGGCGGTTGAGATTTTGCTACTCCTACGAATTTCAAAATTTCACATCTCCCACCCATCAAATCTTGGAAGATTAAGTACCTACAACCTGCCCTCACCCTGCAAAGGACTTGTAACCTGCACACACCTCGAGGTGACCTTACACAAACTTTGGTTTGCCATTGTCTTCTTTTGGGTAATTTTTCTATTCTTTGCTTGCCTCACCAGCTAGGTTCTTTGGGGCTATTCTAGCTGATCGTGGCCATGGCATCAATTGTAACATGTAGCTCACCATGGCTTGTAAGAGAAGCTCAAAAGCTAGGTCAAGGCACAAGGAATAGAGTGTGAGATGAGGAAAGTGCTAGCACGGTATTGAATCGGCAACGGAAGACACTTTTGCAACATTTGTAGAGGGAGAAACAATGAGAAGAAAGAAGACTCCTTGTAGAGTAGCAGCAAGGAGCAGTTGCATATGCACACATTCGATCATAGCCATCGGAGCGAAGAACATGAGCTATGGTGTCACAATTGGTGGGAGCATTCGAGGTAGCAACATCGAATTATCGAGAGCCGTACCCGATTCTTGACTGTTTTTGGACCATCCCACCTGATGAAAACATTCTCTGGACGCCTTACACTTGCAAAAGCTTCGGATGCCTCAACGACTGGAAGAAAAAGAAGATTTTTGAAGATTGCATCGATTGCTTCAAGCTACATGGCCGTGAGAAGCATTGATGGGAAAAGCATGGGAGTGATCTGGATTACTTAATTGATGAGGTGTTGGAGTTGAAGAAGGGCACGATTTGCATTGGGATGGATCTTGGCACGGGATCAGGAACTTTTGCAGCGAGAAGAATGTCACCATTGTTGCCACCACTTTTAATCTCAACGGACCCTTTAACAATTTCATTGCTCTGAGAGGTGTTGTTCCTTTATTCCTGACGATTGCACAGCGCCTTCCCTTCTTCAACCATGAACCTGTTGATGAGCTATGCATAGTTTCTAATATGTAATGTGGAAGACTTTATGGTATCTTCCCCTCTGTCCTAGTCTTCTACATTTATTCTTGCATGCGCATTTGTAACTCACATGGTTTATGGAACCTGGCAACATTCTAATGTATACTATTAATTGCAATCAGAGCCAAGTTGTCGAAGATATCTCGCCAGAATCACATATTATACAAAAATATGAAGCTGACAGGAGACAAAAGTGAAGGAAAAGAAAACTATTAGCACAAACCAATGACCTTTCAATGGACATTGAAGAGAAGAAGAAAGAGACTACAGGCGACATAGTCAATAGAATTTTGCAGTTGTGACTTGCTTTTGGTAGGAGATTGTTTGCGATTGAGCTTTGGGATAGTTTACATGTTTCATTTCTTAAACCAGGCTTGGACTAAATGTGATTGTCCTAAACCAACGCGGTGGTTGGAACATCATGCAACCGTAGGCTAGTTCAGCTCAATCGCCAGTTATGTGATTGTCCTAAATCAACGTGGTTAAGCAGACGCTAGTTGTTGTCTAGCCCAGTGGCATGGTTGAGTAGAAATTCTATTGCTATGGTTGAGTGGAAATTAACAACAATATATTTCACAATATATTGTTATTTTACTAGTTAAACCAGCTCGATGGTTGGAACATCATGCAACCGTGGCTGCTTCAGCTCAATCACTAACTACAAGATTGTCCTCGACTGGCGTGGTTGAACAGACATTAGCTATTGACCAGCCCGATGGTTGAAATTATTGTGTTTCTTAGTACTTAAATTCATTAAATTCCTAGTATTCGGGTCATATACCACTGTTAAATTGTGAAATCTAAATATAAAAAGCAATATATTATTATTTTCTAATGGTAAAATTTAGAAATAAAAAGCAATATACTTGTTATAATCTAATGTGTGAAGTTGAGACCGCTAGGCTAAACCATACCGGTGGTTGAAATTGTGACAATGTCCTAAACCATCCCGGTGGTTGAAATTGTTATTGTCCTAAATGTGTCCTAAACCAGCCCAATGGTTGGCTATCCTAAATGTGTCCTAAACCAACCCGGTGGTTGACTGTCCTAAATGTGTCCTAAACCAGCCTGGTGATAGAAATTGCAACTGTCCTAAACCAGTATGGTGGTTGAAAATTGTTTTGCTTCATTATATATTTAATTGGACTGTGTTTTGTCTTTTTTTAGTAGTAGCAAAAAGGGGCTCACTGTTCTATTATTCCCGAATGTTGGGTCAGTAGACAGAGTTGTATCTCAAGTTTATGGATGAGAATCTGGACATTTCAATTGGGCAGAGGAGCTTTGAGCATTGTAAGCCTTAGTACGTCAGAAACCTCAAAGATAGATATGTTTGTTGTTGCAAACCACACATAGACTTTGACCTGGCCCAGCAAGCTATGAATAACTTGAGATTTGGTCGTGTTAGAGTATTGCTCCACTTCACCTTGAATGGCTAAAGGTTGGGCAAGCAAGTAAAAAAGTGCATGCAGAGTATCAATTCCCTCCCTCATGCAACATTCATGATAGTAAATAATGTCTATGACTAGTAGTAAATTGAGGATTAATTATATCTTTCAACTAGTGAAAATTTATTCTTTTGAGAAATGGAATAGACCTTGTAACATGGCTTTGGGTGTTTGTGTTCTCATTGTCATTTTTTGGATACTCTAAGGAATTTCACATTCAACATAGAGAAGGCAAAAGCAACTATGATGACCCTTCATGGGTGAAAGATCCTTTCCAAACAAGGTGTGCTTTGAGATTTTCAAGGGGACCTCAAAGGCCTCGAATCATGTCGTAGTGGGAAAGCATGAATGCAAGCATAAAATGTTAGCTTGATCACTTTTGCCTTTTTCGCCAAAGTGAAATTCCTTCATCTTGACCATGAAAAAGATTTTTTTGATAAAAAATGGCTACATTACTAGATCTTGCTTAAATAAACATTACAAAGTCCTTAGAATAAACTCTCTAGAATAAATGACATGAGAATATAATTTCTAGCATTTTAATTTAAAATGTCATTCTATGTCAACATAGGATAAAGCCTTTCAAGCACAAACTACATCCTTAGAGAGGTGTTTGCTTGAGGTACTTCACAAAACTACATCCCCAGTGAGGGATTTGGTTGGAGACACTTTGCCATTAGTACATCATGGTGGCCCTCTTAGCATGGATGGGACACAAGTGCATCTTCTAGAATTCTTAGCATGGATGGGACACAAGTTTGCATCTTCTAGAACTCTTTTAAAGAATCTTCTCCAACGCCTCTTGTAATGCTTTCCACATACCAATATTGAGCTACATGTCTTATATATGTCATTGCATGATCTCTATTCTTGCATAACCATGCAGGTTAGCAGCAGTGACCAAGAGGGGTGTGCAAGGGTAGGTTAGCCACAAGGGTTGGTGGTACGGATCTCTAGATGGTTGGGTTTCCAATGGCCACTTCTCTAATCATCAGGCGCATGCTATTACTAGCATTCCGATGTCAGTCTTTACACAGTTTTTATGCGAGCTATTGCTCAGGAATACAGTGATCTTTGGTCTTCTGTCATCTCTTGCATATTTGTATTCTGTTCTCATGGATGTTATGCATATCGTTGTCTTGTGTTTCCTGTAGCATCTATGTGTATTTATGGCACTACACATTGGCGATCACGATGTGCATTCTTACCATCATGCAATGAATTTGCAATTTGGCAAGTGATTTTGTTTTGACATAGTCTTTTTCGGCGCACTCATGTCATCCGCTCCTTGCCGTCATTGCGGAGGCACTTCCCGTGGAGGTTTGCACACAGTCGCACTCACTTCGGAGGAGATTGCTGTGGTAAGGAGACACATCCCTGGATTTTAAGATGAACTCCATCGGATGCGATTCGACCCGCAACATCCTGCTTATGGTCGAGTGAGTGCCGAAATTCCAGTGAAGAACCTCATCCGGTGGTCGTGGTAATGAATTTTGCAGCTGTTAACTTCCTAGTAAGCATGCATGTGCACACGCTCGCAAGGACCTCCTGATCCCTTGACATCAATGATGCAGCTGCGGGGGTGTAACAGTGATCCCAAACATGGAGACGTCAGTCCATAAGAAGCTCTAGGAGGGGTCGATTGGCATCAGAGTCCACCTGCTTAGTCAGTTTTAGTGCCAAGGATGCGGGTATGGGTCTCGCTTGTGGGTGCTGGTGCATCTTCATCTCCAACTGCGGTTTTGGTGGCTTCTCATAATCTCTTTGATCAAGCAAGGCCATCTAGAGGAGCTCCAAACGTTTGAGGTGTTGGGATGGCTGCGACGGCTCCTATGGTTGCAATGGGTCACGTCAAGTATGCCAAGTTTTTGAGGTGAAAGTTGGACGACCCTAATGTGCATGTCCGGATGTTTGAAAAGGTGTATGCGATCAACAATCCGAGAGCTATGGTACCACTCCAACGAGAGGCGATTTTTGAGTCAACTTTATCGAGCAAGACGGTATGCTGGTTGGCAGAGTATGCAGTGAACCATTTCGCCACATATGATGCGGCCCGCGATGCATTCTTGAGATGGTTTTGTCGAGAAAAAACGATTCCACAAACTTTGGATAGATTGCGCCATTTGGAGCAACGAGATCAAGATGTAGAAGGTTATGCGTCCAAATTCCCTTTACTCTTGCAACGTGTGCTTGCGGCTCAAAGCCCTGCTCAGGAGATACTCAATGGCTACTTCATTTCGGGGCTGTCATCATATCTGCAGATGGTGTTGGCCATAGTGGATCAGTCACAGACAATGCTCGTGGCGGTCATGGTGCTAGCAATGCAAGCGGGGGAGTTGTTGAACGGGAGGACATGTAAGAACCACAAATCTGTGAAGAGTAAAACCAAGAAGAAAATGTTAAAATATAAGAAGTCGGATCAAAGTGAGATGAAGATTCCAGTTCGGACGGAAGCTCTGAAGGTACCAATTCGGAGGATTCCGACTCGGAAGTAGAGACGAAGGCTCAGAGACCCTTTAAAGGGGGTAAGGGCACACCAGTGGCTTTTGGAGAAGGATCCATACCTAAAGGCTTGAAGGGTATATGGTGCACTCACTACCGAAATCATGGTCACTCCGTAGTGGAGTGTGCTCTTAATGCAAATTGGTGCGCGATTTGCTTGACTAATGCACACAACACGGTGCCATACCACTACAATGGGCATGCCCAGAGAGCGGTTGGTCAGCAGCAAGATGCGGCTTCTTCTTTTGTTCAAGAAGAGTTGCAACAAAAAGCGTTTCAACCCCAGCAACAGATGTTCTAACAAGGCGGAGGCGACAGTGGCTCGCGGACGCAGACGCAGAGGTGGGGACATGGTCAAAATGGATTGAAAACATGTCAGTTTTGCTTGGGCAAAGGCCATTGGCGAAACGAATGCCTGGAGGCTCAGGAGTGGGATCGGCAACACGCAGAGCAGCAAAAGATGTCCGAGAAAATGCCCAGCACTTTGATGGTACACATTGTTGATGATGATCTGCTAGTGTGCCCATAGATTAGCATAATCACCCGTGCTGGTACCAACCTGTGAGGACTAACTCCCAAGAATGGTGACAAGCTGCTGGATTGGTTAGCCCAGAAACATGTTTGACTCCAAGCTACGAGTTGGTGACGAAAGAGCCACCATTGATGTCCCTGGTAGAGTCCACAACGACGCCCAGTGAGGCATGTAAGGGGTAGTTTGCGAAACCAATGGTTCAATCAGAGGTGGAGACTCAAGCCAAGTTCAAGCTACACTTACCAAGAAATGGTACAAAAGTGATCGAAGCAACTCCGTTGTTGGTCGCAAAACAAGCCAAGAGGTAGGCAAATTCTCTGCAAAGGGAGCCGGGGTTGTGGTGCATTTTGGAGGCTCCTATCCAGATTTCATTGGGCAGATTGCTTAATCTGGTTTCGAGATTCCACCGACAATTGTTGCATTCCTTGGAGTCTGAACCAAAAGAGGTGGAGCTACGTCAAGCTTATTCATGCCTAGTTCCGGCAGTTCCCTTGATCGACATGAGAATTCAGGTGATTTCCACAAAGGCACAAGGTCGGACTTTTGCTCAAGTGCTGGTAGATGGTGGTTTGGGGGTCAATATCGTCACTTTGAAGACCTGCTAAGAAATGGGATGGATGTCCTGGGAGCCGACGCCATTCTTAGTTTGCATGGCTGATCAACGCAGGGTTCACAACCACTCGAAATCTTATGGGTCGTTGTTCTGGAGGTGGCGGCAAGCATATCATTCGTGGTGTCCTTCGTAGTGCTCAACATGGAAGCCGCAACACCAGAGTATAGTGTCCTCTTGGGTATGCCTTATCAAAGTTTTCTGGCGGATGCGGCCAACACTGTTCCAAAGGAGGAGACTGAGCCCCAACAAGTAGTAGCTGATTTGGATATACGGGATCTCCTGCATCAGGAGAGAAAATTCAAAGAACGAATGAGCCGAGTCACACGAGTTTAAGAAGATGCTCTGGATATGGTTTTTTTAGGAGAGGATGGAGCATCTAAATCAATCAAAGTCAGCATGTTGTTGACGGTTGTATTCTGCAGTGAATTGATTGCCCTCTTGCGGGAATTTTCTGATGTGTTCACTTGGGACTATGTGGATATGAAGGGTCTAGATCCAAAATTTTCCCAGCATCGGGTCAACCTCAAACCAGATGTGACTCCGACTAAGATACAGAGGTATCATATGAATCCACATGTGGCCAAGCAAGTGCATGAAGAACTGGAGCATTTGCTATGGGTGGGATTCATTGCACTGATTAAAAATTTGGAGTGGATTTCCACGATTGTCATTGTGCCAAAGAAAAATAAGAAATTGTGGATTTGTGTTGACTACCGCAAGCTAAATGCGGCCATAGTACTTGATCCATTTTCCTTACCGTACATGGATTCTATGCTTGACGAAGTGGCAGGGCATGAGGTGTACTTCTTGGATGGATATAGCGGGTACAACCAAATCTGAATGGCTTCGGAGGACCAGCCCAGAACATCATTCATCACATCATGGGGGGTCTATGTATGCACAGTCATGTGGTTATGTGCAAGCTCTCCAACTGTTGACATTTGTCATGGCATTCTTGTTTGCCTTGATGAACAACCTCATGCAGCACCGCATCGCTAACCCTCACTTGTAAAGATGGATACAATATCATGAGGGTTGGTCCTTTTAAGATTGTCTATGAGCTATTCTATGCTGAAGATTCTTCCCGTATAATATTTCACAATACACCAGTCACACCCTACCCTGCCTATGTGTGCTTTGTAGATGTATCTTCACCTGATTTTCAGTTCAAGCTACCTCTTTCCATTGTTTGCCAATAGATAAGCCTCATTTTGTCTCTCTCTTTTCCATCTTCTAAGCATGGCTGACATTCCCGTGTTTTGTGGTCGGGTGGAAGAAAATACAAATGAGTATCTTGTGGCCTTCAAGCGCCGTTGTGTTTCTCTCAACTTTCTTACTGAAGATAGATGGCTATTGGTTCTTCCCACATTTCTAGAGGGTTTGTCTCAAGTGTGGTACGAGAAGCAGGCCAAAGACATTTGCCAAAGTTGGTCGAGGTTGATAGCAGCTATGATTGAGTATTTTGGCAAAGAAGAGGAGCTGAAGAATGTGTACCTGCACGTGGCAAACTTGAAGTAGTCAGAAGGTGAGATGGCGCGTCGATATGTGGATCGAGCGGCCGTGCTCATGGACCGTTTAATTGCCATGTAGGAGGACAACGCCGGATTTTGAGCTGGAATGACTCAGCATGTGTTGGGCTACCTCCTAGTAGAATTAAGTGATGAATTCTACCTCAAGCTTAAATGGAAGAATCCAGAAACCATGGTGCTAGCACATGAGATTGCTCAAAAGTTTGATAAATTTGACCCCGCTTCAAAGAAGACGATTGTCCCTCCACAACCCCCTCAATTCTTGCAACAACAACCTAGGGGGTCTAACTCAAGGGCATACCCTCACCCCCCATCAGGGATGTATCCACTGCCTCCACCTCAAATGTATGGTCCCCTTAGATGCTTACCCTCAACAAGGAGTATATCCTCAACCTCTACCTAGAAGATTTCCCCAGCCTCACCCACGAGCCCCCCTCCTTCCTACTCCCCCGGCCCCTCCTGCTAAAGAACTGGGAGTCAATGACCTAGCCAAGGCCCTGAATGATCTTCGGCTTCAAATGGTGCGCATCAAAAATCAAGCCAATCACCCTCCAGGAGAACATGCCAATGTTGTGTACTACGAGTGCCACCAGAAGGGTCATTATCGCACGAAATGTCCCAATATTCCAAGGGTAAATCTTCTAAGTGAATCAGGCACCGAGGATTCTGACGTAGAGATCCTTGACCTTGGGAAAAGAAGTCGTACCACCTCGGACTCCTCTCCAAACCATGGATCGGGTTGCCCCAAGAAGAAGGTGTCCTTCTCAGAGCCCTCAGATGCTGAGATGGCAGACCCACCAACAGAGAAGACTAAAAGATCTCGCAGGAGTAAGTGGTCACCCTCGGATTTTCCCATCGGCTTGGGGCAAGAGGACTATTCGGTTGTTTAGGACCTTGCTCATCGGTCTTTGAGCATCATGCTTCCTCAACTAATAGCATTAAGCCCTAAGGTGAGACGTGAGCTGCAGCAAGGGCACTCAACAAGAAGGAGCAAGAAAAAGGGAAAGGTATGAAGAAAAAGGGAAAGGTATGAAAGGTTTCTTCTATCTCTAAAGAAATTGATCGGCACCCGCATACAGTAGATGTCATCATAGATAATTGCCGTGTCAAAAGTGTGTGTGTTGATCGGGGAGCTGCATGTAATATCATGGTGCTCCGTATCATGAAGAAATTGAATTTGAAATGCATAAGGCATTCCTCCACTCGAATCAAGGTAGCAGATGGTCAATGACTCGCCACCCTAGGAGTCATTAAGGATTTTCCCATCACCGTCAATGGGTTAACCGCCACCATCAATTTCTATTTAATGGACATCGAAGATACAGGCAGGAGTTACCCAGCCATACTCAAGAGACCATGGTTGAGAAAGAGTGATGCAATCAGCTATTGGAAGACAGATTACATGTCTTTTGGTGCTTCTAAGGAGAAGATCTCAGTGCAGCCAGGTGCCACTGAACCAGAAGAAGAAGAGGAGCAAGACAGTGATACTCTCTCATCCTCGGTGTCTGAATCAATGGAAGAATCAGACAGGGGGGAGGAGTTCTCAGAGGAGGAAGTTTACATGATGGGGGTGTCTCCGACCCCGCCACCTGCAGAAAAGGTAACAGCTAGTCCTCAATAGCTTGAATCTATGCTTTCCCCATACCTCACTCCAAGTGAGAAAGACGAGATCCTAGAAATGTTCAAAGATTTCCTTGACCTCTTCGCAACTAGCTACCACCACCTTCGCCATGTGACTGCCATACAGCACAAGATAGAGCTGAAGCCTGATGCAAAGCCTATGGCTTAGAAGTATCAGAGATTAGGGCCCCTACAGACTGATGCTTTGCACTTAGAGTTGCAAAAACTTGTAGAAGCTCGGTTTATTGTTCCAGTTCATAATACTGAATGGGTTTCACCAATGGTAGTCACCCCAAAGAAAAACAACAAATGGCGGGTCTGCATCAACTATAAGAAACTCAATGCGGCCACCAAGAGGGACCAACATCCTCTTCCCTTTCAAGACCTCATTCTTGAGAAGGTAAGTGGTCATGAGATGTATACTTTCTGTGATGGTTACTCCGGATTTTATCAAATTAGAATTGATGAGGAGGATGTGCTTAAAACCACATTTGCCACACCCTGGGGGACGTTTGCATTCAAAATAATGCCATTTGGCCTCACTAATTCTCCTGCTACCTTTTAAAGATTTATGCAGATGGTGTTTGCTCCATATTTGGGGGTTTTCTTAGAGGTGCTTTTAGTTGATTTCTGTATATTCTCAGCATGTAAGGAGTACGTCATGAAGGTTAGGTTGGCCTTCCAAAGGGTCAATGATGCAAATGGCAGCCTCAACCCTGATAAATGCACCATTGGAGCCACTCAAGGGTTACTGGGACATATTGTCTTATGAGGGCATCAAGCCTGACCCGAGAAGGTAGAATCTATCCTCAAGCTCTCCCCACTAACAACCAAACATCAGGTATGCTCATTTGTCAATCTAGCAGGATACTATCACCGCTTCATTGATTAATATGCTGCTTTAACGTGACCCATGACTATGCTATTAAAAGATGGAGTTGATTTCTCTTGGGATGAGGATTGTGATCATGGGTTTGTACAAATCAAGAGTGCTTTGGCTTCAAAACGCAGTCTACACAATCCTGATTGTTCAAATACTTTCTATATCAATTGGTAAGCACAATCTGGTAGGTATTCTTCTCTAGCAAGGGGAGGATTAGTTCATGTATCCCATTCGATTACTTCTCGACAATTGCTTGAAACTGAATGACGCTACTCTGAGGCTAACAAGCATGCTTTGTCTTTGGTGTTTTGCATTGAGAAATTTAAGCATTATGTTGCTGGAAAGTCCTTCATTATAATTTGTAGCAATGGTTTTCATTATAATTTGTAGCAATGGTCTTGCAAAGCAAGTTCTTCAATCACCAAATCCCATGGGCCGGTTGGCCAAATGGTTGGCAGTTTTACAAGAATATGAATTTTCTTTCAAAATTGTAAAAGGGGATTGTTCCAACTTGAAGAATGCTTTGATTGATTTAGAGGAGTGCCTCGATGTAACCCTTGTAGTGGCCATAGAAGTTGGGGATCCATGGTATGGTGGTATCTACAGGTTTCTAACCACTTTCTCCTTTCCTCCAAAAAGTACTAGTTATGAGAGAAAGAAAATCTATAGAGATAGTAGGCGCTACACTCTCGTTGATGGGGTGTTATACCATCAAGGCCTAGATGGGGTACTAAGATGGGCCATTGATGCAAATGAAGTACCTAAGGTATTGAAGCATTATCATGATGGATTTTGTGGAGGCCACTATGCCGGTGACTTTATAGCTAAGAAGATTTTACATGCTAGGTACTATTGGAAGACCTTGTTCAAGGATGTCACTATGTATTGTAGAACTTGTGAACCATGCCAATTCTTTGGTAGGAAGGATTTGCATCCTGGGCAACATCACCCAGTGATGTCCATCCATCCGTTTCAGAAGTGAGGAATAGACTTTGTTGGGGCCCTACCCATGACTACCTGCAAAAAGAAGTATTTTTTGGTAGCCACTCAGTATGTCACTAAGTGGGCTGAAGCTATTGCCCTCCCCGCTGCAAATGGTAAGGCGATTTCAAATTTCATATTTGAATGTATCTGCAAAGGTTTGGGACACCCATGGAAATAGTATCTGACCATGGGAGTCCATTCTTAAATGAAGCAGTGGAGTTGCTCATGGATCGCATGGGTATTGATCATCGCACTTCTAGTATCTATTATCCAGCATCCATGGGACAAACGGAGTGGACCAATGGCCTCCTTTGTAAATCCATGGGAAAAATGGCCACAGGGAACATGAGCCAGTGGGATTAGAAGGTCACTGAAGCTATGTGGGCTTACAACATCACTCATAAAACGCCTACAGGTCACACTCCTTTTGAGTTGGTGTACGGTACTGAGGCAATTTTATCCCTAGAGATAGAGATTCCAGCCTTGAGATTGGCACAAGAACAGAGGATGATAGAAGATGAACATGTAGAGGTCAGGTTGGTACAACTTGAGAAGTTAAATGAAACTCGACGCCTTACACTACATCAAACAGAGATCCAAAAGAAGCGACAAAAGACCCACTTGGATGCTAAAATTCGCAAGGGATGGGAAAGACACTTGCTGAGGGGGATGTTGTCCTATGCTTTGATAACAGATTGGACCACCAAATGGATAAGAAGTTCCTACCACTGTGGACTGGTCCATACAAAGTCATCAAGGAATGTAGCAATGGGTTTGTACAAGTTCAGGAGCTGCATGAGCCATATGGCAAGAAGGTGATCAACAAGCATCATCTCAAGCCCTTCTTTGTGCATGATGGTCCTAGGCACGGAAATGCAGTGCATTCCCTGCCTGGGGGGGGAACTGTTATGGATAAATTTGACTAAAGTAAAAGGCATAAATATGTGTGTGTGCTTGTATGTGTGGCAATAGTATAATAAAATATGGTGTGCATAAGGCCCAGGGTTGAGGTGGCAGGGAATGACCATGTGCCACCCTTCCACGTAAGAGGACCCATAAGATCTGTTGTACATAATCCATGGTAGTAATAATATAAAATGATAAGGTGGCATGGGTCCTCCATGTACCACCCCTCCACCTAGGCGGTCCCATGCCTACATTTAGTGAGATATGGCCCAAGGACAATGGGAGAAGTAATATAAAATAGGTGGAGATGGATATTATATTGGATTATTCCCTCCATGTAGGATAGGTCCATGTGGGGGGGGGGGTGTGTAGAAAGTCCAAGAATGCAAGTTAAATAATGGAAAAGTAGGATGAGGTGGCAAGATTCCTTGTGCCAACCTTCCACTTGTCCTCCTAGATGTTTGAACGTATTATAAAATTAGGAAGAGACCAAGGGACTATCTTAGCTTGGGATATGGGGGTTGATTTATGTAAAAAAATAAGGCAAAGTGTTATCGCACACAATTGAGAGTGCATAACCCCCTAGCCCACATGGCAGGCTTTTCCACACCCACCATGCATGTGGGAGGATGCATTTATTGGGAGAGACCCCCTCTCTTGGCTATAAAAGGAGGGGGCTATTCCTTGATGCGACACGCTCATTCTTGTAAAGCCACCTAGCTAGTACTTTGATTTGTTCCCCCCATCCTTCGTTTCAAATAAAGCATGACCCTCCTCCCTTGATGTCTCCATCTCTACATTCCTCGTCCCATTATGTACATGCTCCTCTTTCGCCTCTCCCTCTCCCCTTGTGCCATAGTCTCCCTCTTCATTCCCACCCCTCTCCCCACCCATGTTAATGCTTCTCCCCTCATGTTCCCTTTTCCTATATGGCCCTCGAGCGTCGCCATGCCTAGCGTCTAGCCTCTTGTCTCAAATTCTTTTCTAGTTAATAAAACACACACAATCCTTTTTTATTTTTTGTAACGTGCAAATGTATTTATTCCTTTAATTCCCCTGATTAATCTCCTATTTTTCTCTAAGTTTCTCCCTAGTTATACCTATCCCTAACCCTATCCAAATATGACCTTCTAGTGGTGTAGATGAGCTTGATTACTATAATTTTGGTTTTTAAATCATCTCGATCGGAGATCTATAGCAAGAGTGATGGCCTCTGTAAACATGGATTCTAAGCCTTCTAGGACCATCTCAGCACAACATATTAATATGCTATCTCTACCACCCCTCAAGCTCCATGTTGAAATTTAACCTTGAAGTTGTGTATAGGATAACGTGTACATGACTATGGATGCTAAGTAATTTTTTTAAAAATTTCATATCCTTAAAATAATACAAAATAATTCCCTCTAGTTTTTAATTTTATTTATGATGCAAAAGGCAAAGGAAAAATGTGTTTTCAGAGTCATGCAAAGTGGGGTAAAAAGAGAAGAGGTTATGAGAAAAACATCAAGAATTGAGGTCTTTTGGTGGTGCTACCATTTGTTCTAAATGAGGAATAGGTGTAAAGAAATAGAGATTCCACTCCTAGAGGCAAGAGGTAATAAAGAAAGGTAGCTACAATAGGCAATAGGAGGCCAGGAGGCAAGAGAGGCGCCAACAACTTTCAAAAAAGATTTTATATATTTGACCAAAGGAGGAGAAGAGGCGCCAACAACTTTCAAAAAAGATTTTATATATTTGACCAAAGGAGGAGAAAAGTTAGACTTTGGTTAGATTAATTGAGCTTCAATTGAATTTATTAATTGATAATGTCTCATATAATGGATGGTTTCCTCGTTTTTCATCGCTTGGTTCAATTACTTTGCTCGATTATTTTTGCTCGCTTTTTGGTAATCCTCGGATATTTGCCAGTGTGGTGGTTGGTTGCACTAGGATATTAACAGCCACCAACGTGGTGGTTTGCTTCTATTATTACAAGATGAATGGATTTATAGGATGTGTAAATTCGTTATGGGAAACCAATGTGGTGGTTGCTGGGATATACTAAAGACAAGCATGGGATGAAATATGATGGTTAACAAAATGATAAATAGTCTAAAGTGCATTGTTTAGTATAGCACTGTGCAACAAATTTTAGCATAGCATAGCACTAGTGTAGGGATAGCATGGTAGTAGTGCAGGATAAGTTATCTCATCTTGTTCTTGAAATGAATAGTTTTCAGCAAAATCTATGATGAATACAATAGTGTCACGAGGAAAATTGGCAAGGCACATCCTGAACTGCTTATCCTACCAGTTGGCTGTGAAATTGTGAAGCACATATTTCGAGATGGATTAAACCACATGACCTACAAGCTCCCTTTGCTGGGTGCTCTTATATGATAGTAGCCATCTCTTTTTATTGGATCCTTCAACATTGACATTTTCAAATATCCCCCATTTTAGAGCAACATGGTTGTCTTCTTCTTCAGCTTCAAACTGCAATGCTTGCATGTGTTGCAAATGCATTCAATCATGTGCCACTCTCGGTCTCCCTTTGGACAAACCATTGGCTCCCATAGAGACCTTAGGCTATAAACCATGCCCTCCCTTGCAACACACAATGAGGATCTAGGTGGCCTACAGACTGCACATTCATCGGGGAGGCATGAAATACCATCCTCCATGACCAACAAGTGATCTCATAGAGCCCTTAGAGTACATTGATCTTGATATCTCTCCCATGAACCTGAATATAGTAACTCACCCTTGTGTTATCATCATTATCATTTAAATTGAGGGGAAGCCAATGACCACTTGTTTTCTTCTACCACCTATATTGGAAAGCCATAACCAATGTTGGTCGTCGTGAAATGTGGTACTTAAAAACAATTTAGGCTTACCTATAGGGAATTGAAACACTTTGCCCTACCTAGTCCCCCATTTCTCACCAAGCTAAGCAATTTGTGCATTTTCAACTATGATTTGCATGACCACACATACTGTTCTATGCAAATGTATCTTGAAATAAGAAATAAAAATGAGATGTGACATTAACCAAGAAAAGCTTGCCCATTTGGAAGCTCACACGAACTTCATGGCCATTGTTAAATCCTTTAAACTTTTATCCAATGAAAATTAACGTACCTCACCCAAACAATGCCTAATTGAATATATACCGTCCTAAGACTAAAAAATATATATTAAATCTTACAAAGTAAGAATTTGTTCATAGATATATAAGAATATACATCCAATCTTACAAATTAAGAACTTTTTTATAGAATAGCGAAGAACAAAGGAAGGGGGGAATTTGTAAGCAACTTTAGAACACATTATGAGTAAATGAGGAAAATTAAAAATTAAAAAATTTATTAAGCGAAGCTACGCATATGTTCTTATTTGTACCCACACATAAGCTACCATCTACCCAATATGAACTTCAAACTCCTAAAATCAAGAGAGGAGCATTGCAAAGGGAGCAAGATTATCCACGTGTGAAAGATGGCATGCAAAGACATATTGCAAGAAAAATGTAGAGGCATAGGAGATAATTACTGACTAACGATCGACATGCTTTATCAGACAAAGAAATAGGCAAAATGGAGTTTGCAAGGCTGCTTATTGAAGAAAATTGAAAGGATTGAGAGTTTATAACAACTTCAGTATTTTCTTTTGGTATGGTGGTAAAGAGCATAATCAATTGCATGGTCGAATAGCACAAGTGGCAGGTTTGGCCAACCCCCTAAGTGACAGTTTGTGGGTTGCTTATATGTGGGGACAAGTTATTCCCATTTCATGCTCGTTGACACTCTTGGGGCTGATTAGCTTGTTCAAGAGTCTGAGGCGAATTTCTATCATCTCGTACAACAAGGAAAATTAGAGGATCAAACTAACTTCATAGGTTTTGCATGAATTATTAGTAAGCTGTTGGAGACATCTACACGTGGTGGAAGTTAGGCATGCAGGAATAGAGGTGACCGAGTGACTATAGAAGTTGTTGAAGGATTGAAGGAGATATGTTGCACACAGCATAACTGAAGCCCGCTAAGACAGAATATAACAGCATTTCAACAACAAGCTGATTCTGCAAACATAGCTTAATAACTTCAAAAGTCCATCAAAGGTTCAGAGGTGGAACCTATTTGTGAGATAAGACTCATTTAATATTACTATTTGGGGACTTCCTCAACCGTGCAAACCTGCAATCCAATTCCCTTTCACATGACATACTCGTGATTTCTAAACTCAGTAGGTTTCCTAACATCCCATCAGCTGAAAATAAAAAACATAACAACAAAAGTACAGCAGTAGAATTGATGCTGCAAGGCAAAGATCCGATTTACACATCTGCAGAAAATCAAAGACATAACAGCAAAAGTACAGCAGTAGAATTGATGCTGCAAGGCAAAGAATGGTCCAATTTAACAGACACCAATCAACATGTCAGGGACATTCGATTTAGACATAAGGTGAAAGGTGGAATTTGCAAGAGCACCTTTCTCTCCTTGCATGAAATCTAACACATCATAACGCAAAATTCTCCTTATCAGTGTGCATTTCACAGTGCTATTTGTCAATATTCTTCAAACGCAAAATCAAGAAAAGGTGTGAGGGACCCAAGGCATCATCAGTTTCATATTTAGCTCACTAAGACCTCTGCGTTCCTGATTCAAGCCCATTAACCTGCTCCCTTGAAGAATCAAGCCTTCTGTACTGGAGATCTATCGGTGGCACAAGTCAAGAAGGACATACAAGATTGCTTTTGATGATCTATTCAAAATCAAACTACATCCTTGGTGGTAGCAAGGACCTGCTTCTCAAAATCAAACCACATCCTTGGTGGTAGCAAGGACCAGAAGCAGGTTTTGGAGCCTTCCTTACATGAAATTTAGGACTGTTTTATTTACCATACCTTCCATGTCCAGATCTCCCAATTAAATGCTGTGAGCAGCTTATATAAAGTGGGAAGCTAAAACATTTCCTCATCTACGTCTGAACCTGGACCATCATTGTTTTCACATGGTGGAACAGAGTACACATTGTAGGTTGAACTACCCCTAGCCATATTCCGTGTTGTCTGCAATGCAGCCACGGTACTTCTGTAAATTCTGTTTATAATCTCTTCCTTGAAAAGTGAGTCATCCTGAAATGCAATCTCGTGTGTGCCCTTTTCAAAAGAATCATCAGCTGCTTCAACTGAAGAAGTTGGAAAAACTGAGAGCAGAGTATTTTCACATTCCCTGACAAGCCTGGACAGTATCTCCATACTATAGAAAGGCTGGCGAAGCACAACTGGAATGAAAGACAAGCGCAGCCAAGCACCTGTTAATCTGTCATGTTTCTTCACAATTTTGACCAAACCTGCACCAAACAACCCACAATTGTATCAATCTAAAGCGGGAGAGAAGAGGGAAAGGCGAGGGGATGATATAGGGAGCAGTCTATTGGTTCAGTTTCCAAAAACGACATGCCAAGATCGTATGTCATCAAGATACCAAACAGGTTAAACCAACTTTACTGCTACCCGTGTTGTTCTTTATTATGATCATTCCACCATTAGAAATCACAAATTTCTTTTGTGAATCTATGACGTCCACTGAATGACACAATTGTATCAACCTCAGGCAGGAGAGGAGAGGGAAGTGGGAAGAGGGAGGAGAGAGAATCTACAACGTCCACTAAATGACACAATCCTATCACGGAGAGGAGAGAGAAGGCCCGGGACAGTGTACAGGAGAGGGGGCAGTGCACAGGAGTGGCCTACTGGTTCAGTTCCAACAAAACAGAAGCCGAACCAAAGAACTGAAAAGCCGAGACTTCTTTATTACCTGTGTAATTCAACGAGCTGTAGTGTTTCAGAAGCACCATTTCACCATGAAAAACCACAACATCCTTTTGCAAATTAATGACATCCAAATTGTTCTCATCATTGGCTTTCATAAGATCCTTTAACCTGTCAACCTTCTCTTTGAATTCCTGAAATGAGTATCAAATATTGTTTGGGTCTCCAATATCGATTGCAGTAACTTGAATTGCCAATATAAACTTCAAAGCTTGCGAAAGCAACAAACATCACCACATGTATGGCAAAGGCGGGAAGACACTAGCACAACACAGCTGAACTAGCAACCATATCTTAAGGTGGATCCTTGTGTAAGGAGCGGGTCTTAAGCCTAGCTTTAATCAAATATGCTGTCGGACTGATTTTACATTCACATCATTGATATTTCTTATCCAGCTTCTAAACTACTACTTTCACGAAGAAAAAAGAGCAAATCGAAAATTGTGAAAGCGAGATTGCAAGGTAATGATCTTAGCCTTATTGACACGCAGAAAAATCGTGGGCAGGGTGAGATTTTCAACGGTGTGCATGAAATACGCACCTGCAACTTGATTACGAACTCCCCCTCCTTCTCCACCACAAAGTCATTGAGTTTGTTGAGCTCTTCCTCCAGAAGGCTTTTGAACTCCGCTTCCAATAGATGCGTGAATCCAGCATCAACAAGTTTTCTTCGCTTTGCATTCCTTTCCTCAGGTGCTCTTCCCCTCTTGCTACTGGATCTACGATTGCTTGCACGTTCCATTGAATGTCCAGCACGGATTCCGGCATGAACAATCTCTGGACCCTGCCGCCTTTCCGAAAATTCAGCCTCAAAAGCAGGTTGCAAATCCTCGCCACTCAGAATGGAAGCAGTGATAACCTCGCTAATAAGCGCGTTGAGACTTTTCTTCAGAAACTTATAACGAAGGTACTTATCCTTCCATGCAGGCAGGGCTTCATCAATGATAGCTTTGATCAGCTTACCGAATTTCATTGTCAAATCAAGCCAAACTCTTTCATGCAAGGCTAGAAATGAAGTCAAAGGAGAGTGTGCCGACCCTTAAGTAAGGTGACAGAGATTGAGATTGAGAATGCCCCGACAAATCATGCAACAACAGGGGGGGAGATCCAACGATAAATGGGCATCAAGCGGGCCTAACAACGACCAGGATTTGGAAGCAGCAATGGAGATTGCCGACGCAAAGGAGAGAGGAGCTGCAGGAATCCCATAGATGCGTCGTATGTAGCCAAACATAAACGAATTGGGCGATGATATCTGGGAGCTCCGAGGGGTGAGGAAGAGGACCCGATAGTGCCATGGAGGAGAAGGCCTGTTGAAAGACGAAAAACAGCGGATAGCGTTTCCGGAAGAGAGAGAAAACCCAGTCTAGAGAGAGAAGGAGAGAATCTACTCTGGAATTGAACTTTATCCTCACCGTGGATCTCGCCATCATTGCTAAAAAATGGAATATTCCCATTCGCTATCCTCTGCGAATATTCCCATCACGTGAATATTCTGCATTTCCTTTCTTGGCACCCCATCACGAGACTATTAATTTAAAAATGCCTCCAGCCTAGTCAGCCTCACTCTCTTTTGGTCAACATGCTTGCCAGATTTTCGGCTCCACCAGAACATAAACAGGTCAATAGAACACAAACAAGTCACCGCATCCGTACCGCCTTGCGTCGTTTGAGAGATCCTTGCCCCACATTGTATGCCCACCATTGCACCAGCAGATCCCATGGTGCCTTCACCATCATGCACTTCGAGTTTGCCTCCCACACCCAACCACATGGTACTGCCTCCGCATCATGTTCTCGACCGTTGCTGCTCACACTGATCTGAGTTCTCTCATCATCATAGCCATCAAACTATCAACTTACTG
Organism: Dipteris shenzhenensis; assembly: GCF_047967505.1. Taxonomy (NCBI): domain Eukaryota; kingdom Viridiplantae; phylum Streptophyta; class Polypodiopsida; order Gleicheniales; family Dipteridaceae; genus Dipteris; species Dipteris shenzhenensis. Next base: position 11,819,271 of record NC_141626.1, read on the forward strand.
CTGCAGTTTGCATATTATTTTATTCTACTCGGATGTGCCAATGAACCCCCTTTTTTGCTCTTTCCGAAAGTGGAAGTTCCATCATATCCCAGTTGTCCCTTGATGGCACTTCGTCCCTCTTTCCGAAAGTGGAAGCTCTATGTCAAGGCAAGCCTAATAGTTTTCGAAGCTCGACTAAAAATTCAAATATCTGATCAATTTTCATGCAAGCTTTACATCTTTGTATAAGTACAGTACTTACCTCCCATGTCCATACACTTCGGGAACATTTCTATTTAAAAAAGTTCTCCGTACGTAACACATCCCCAATTTTAAAAAGTAGCAACCTTTGCCCTCAGGCCTTTTTGACTCCCTTACCCCTAGCTACTTGCCTAGGTGCATATTGCCATATCTAATAAGCACTTCAAATTGTGAAAAACAAAACCAACAACAAACACTTGTAGAGTGTGCATACATATCATTATCATCGTCCTTAATGTTCTTTGAATGCAAGCATCCCTAAATACCCTAGCTCTCATCATCTCAGTTTTTTGTGACCGATCAACAGTATTTTATTTACGTTTTCTTTTTCTTTTTTGTAAATTGTTTAATCCCTTTGGTTTGCTCCTAAAGCTTATCCACATGAAAGTTATGCTCTCTACATATGTCGTCTCATTGATGGTATCATTGGTTTTTTTAAGTTGAAACTCTACAAAGTGCAAGGGTATCAGTCCCTAGTCCTGCAAGTTAGCTCAAGTCACCAACTAGAAGTTCATGGATACACTCTATCCTTTGTACATGCTTACTTGCTTTTCTTTACCCACCCCTTTTTCCTTGCCACTCCCCCTCTCCTTGCCCTAAACCCCCCCTCTCCACCCACCCCGCCTTCTTTTTCTATCACTCTCCCTGGGCATGAATATTTCCAATTAGTGTATACTTTGTGCCATACTTTTCCCCCTTTGAGGTAAAGTGAGATGCCTACTTGTATAGAGGGGATCTCCCCTGCCCAACACTAGACCCCTTTTTTTAAAAGAAGCATAGCCCCTTGGCCTAAGTCCCATGGAGCTCTCATGCATTGCACACATCCATGCACACAAGGACAATCAAAACATAGGACACACCCTCATTGGGATGTGAGGTAGTCACCACATGCCAACAACCAATTGCACGCCACCCAACGGGTTGGTTTCAAAGGGTAAGAGCACCAAATCCAATAGATAGCAAGGGCACTTTGAGCATAATGCCCATATGCAACCACATGATGATTTGAAATATGGATTTCATACTTAATGAATAGGTCATGGTAAGGACCTTAACTCACATCAGATCAAAGCATACATTGGATCAACACCAATTTCTTTTTCAAACAAAAACATATAAATATATTTAATAGTAAAAAATGTATTTCAAACAAAAACACATAAATGTATCTAAAAGTTGAAAAGGAATTAAATAAGAGTGATGCTCTTTTAGACATTTGATGCTATCAAAGCACCTACAATCAACTCGCTTTCGGTGCTTGTTGCAACTTTAGCAAATTTCTAACCTATTCTTTTTTACTCACTTGTAGTTTCTTTCCTACTTTTGCATATCACAATGATCCTATTAGTTGCCTCTCTATGCCAACTTAACCTCCCCTTTAAAAAAGTTCATCATGAGCTTCCATTATGTTTTCAACTATACCCTTAAGGGCAACTTACCTCATTGATGTCTTGTGCCATCGATGTGTTAAAGACACCTATTCCAATCTCATTCATCACATACAAAATTTACATGTTTTATCCAATTCATGTACTACTTGGACTATACATCTATATAGCCCTAGATTCAATTATCCCCCAACTATCTTTCTAGAGCTAGTGAAGCTTTCAAAACCTATGCATCTAAGGACATTACATGAACATACATAGCAAAAGGCAAGGGATCAAGATCACAATCCTCCTTTCAAATCCACATGCCGCATCACGCTACCATGGACCATGACTACAGCTCCAACATTTGCAAAAAGAGTTTGTATTTTGACAAAGTCCCCAAGCATACAAGATTTACAAGATAATTTAAAATCCCCACATAACATTGTAATATCCCTTACAAGTCTATATTCTAGAAAACAAAACCACCCATTTTTGGTATAGGCATAATCAAAAGCTAGAGAGAAGGTTGAAGTGTGCTCAAAAATGTCCGTTCCCCTCACAAATCCATATTTCTCAAGGCCTATCAATGATGCTCAAGACCTACCAACTTAGGGAATTCCCATTTGATTCTCAAAGAAAATTCCTTTTCCAAAATCTTATATCATGTGCTTCACATAATAAGAGGCCATGAATTGTTAGATTTCAATCTATTAGGTTATTTCAAGATGAGTTTGTCAGCTCCACATTGACATCATTAGAATTACATCCATTCTCGCAAGTCCTATCAACCATTTTGACAAAATCATTTTCTCATTACTTCAAAAATGTAAAAACTTTACTGAGGGTGGCAAACCATCATTTTCATTATCCAAATAAATAGGGCTTCTTATAGTTCCACTATTAGGGAAGGTAAGATACACCTATATTTGTGATTCAAATCTAGACATTTTAGGAGAGTCATACTTGGCACATTGTTAAATGATACCCATATCAAATAAAGTGCAGCGTACAAATGACGCTATATATTTAAAAAAAGCACATTTCTATTACACAAAATGAAGGCTTTTTATGTGTCAAAAGGAGTTTTGCAGAAATTATCCTGCTATGTGATGGCTTTTCAAGGTTGGCCTTGTTTGTATTATGATACAATATCAAACAAAGTGTATGTACAAAGAGACCGCTACAACAAAGAGCTAGCCTAGCTCTCCACATCCCCTCATCTACCATCCCCATCCCTCTCTAATCCACCTTGATCACCATCTCCATTTAGTACTTCTATCAAAGACCTCTTAATTCGCCTTTACTCCCACCAAACTCGTCCACCTCATATCCTTCCCTTGTCACCTCCTATATCCGTAATATAGAGGTGATTTTGAATGACATATTCTATACTAGATGCTATATCTATTTATTACTTATGTAGATATTGCCTTCAGTTTCTTTAAGCCTTAAATTCTCTAAGTTTATATATGATTGTCTATGTTTTTATGTCTAGATTCTTCAAGTTGAAGCTTATCAATTTCAAAATAATATAAATGATTGAATCAATTTCGAATAAAAAGCAAGAAGTGTGTGTTTATACTCATAGCAAGGAAGCTTGTATTTCTCCTTTTCACAAGTGTTTACTTCTTGTTGCATTCATTTTTGTGGCTGTAACTTTTTGGATTTTCCCATGGGCTACATTGTTTTTAATGTGAAAAGAAAGGTAATCAAGCAAAACAATTTAAATCTATGATATAATGAAGTATAAATAACATTTGTTAATGTTATTTCTTTTTGAAGGATAGTCCATGAGGCTTTGATACCCTTAAAGCTCCTATGGCTTCTCTATATGTTGGTTGGTATTTGATCATAATAGAATACTTCAACATTATTAGGATACTAGATACAAGAAAATAGTGCTTCGCATATGAGAGACATCTTTTCAACCATTTCTCCTGCAACATGTTCATCCATGAATCCTTTTTATCAATCATGTTCTTGGATTCATTGGCTGATTGATTCATTTGACTTGATAATAATTCCAAGCCCTTCAAAGTGCAGGAAAAAGATCTGGCGTATGCATTCCATAAACTTTGAGTCTTTCATAGACTATAGTAAGTCCATTCTCAACCAATGTATCATTTAGCACATTCATCTTTCTGATATCTAATTGGGAGGGGTGGGAGGGGGAGTTTAAGATGGGGGATGGAAAGGAAAAGGAGTAGGTAGGGGAGAGGGAATGAGGGAGAAAAAAGGAATTTCAAAAGGGGAGAGAAATAGTGAAGTGGAAAGGGGAAGTTGGATCCTAAGGCGATAAGGGAAGAGGAAACACAAGATGCCCTGATCTAGAGCTATGAGGTATTCTTTATAGGAATTGAAGCTATCTAGATCACTCCAACCTAGGGATCAATAATTATTTTTAGGATCACCTCCTCATTGCTAGCCTCGTTATAGATGAAAAAATAGATGATCAATAATCAAGAGGAACACAAATTGTAGATCAACAAGAGTTTGTCCTAAAAATCCTTTTTTTCTAAAAACCCATTTGCAAAATCCCCTATGAAAGTATTAGCCTATAAAAAATGTGTACATTGTCTAACTAAAAAGCCCCTTCTCATGAATGCACGTACTATCTTATATGTTCCTTAGTCCTCCCTATTATACCCATCCTCCTCCCTTGCATCCCCTCCCACCTTCCCTTTCCCATTCACCTTATCCGCTCCCTCCCCACATCCCCTCCCATCTAAATTTCACTTCCCCTCTCCCCTTCCTAAATTCCCTCTCCCCTTCTCATCTCAACACTTGTGATGCCAAATTTTGATATTTTTTATTTAGCATTGGTATTGTTTTTCTCTATGTTTGATAAGAATTTGAGTATCAAGTGATAGCCTAGCAGCTCTCACTTATTTCTATTTTCTAAGATATTGTATGGGACTGAGAGGATGAGTGGAATGGATCATTGTAAATACCATGTGTATGAATGATAAATACCTTGGTGACAAAACATGTGTGCCTCAGGATCTATGGAGCACTCTAAGGTGGATGGAACCTATGTGGAAACATGATAAAGAGAGTGCTCATGACATGTACCTCAAGTCAATTAGGTTCCAAGATAGATTAGCTTGGACTCATAAAGAGAATCTTGAGATAGTGCAAAGTGCTTGATTGATACTACTTCAAATGAACCTCCCTTTTATAGCTGAGGGTATTTACATCCATATGCTTGCTCACATGTGGGATATCTCCTCCATGCCATTTGGCAGCTTTCCCTTTACTCATACCTTTACTCTACATGTGCTCATGGCACCACAACTATCAACACCTCCCCTTGGTGCCATGATTCTTTGGCTACTGCAAGGTGGTCAGATGTGAGTTACAAGATCAAATCCTCCCCTGGGCGCCTACATGGCTACTCTCAGGTGGTCAAGTTTTGATTTACAAAATATAGGCAAGGTTGGAAAGTTTTTTGTTTCTCAATACATTCCATTGATGTTGCCTTTTGGCTCATGGCTTGATGACGATGTCGTTGTCTTCTTCGCTTGGTGTAGCTTCATGCATGATGCTTTCTTCTTCCATGTGCCTTAATGCTTTGTGTGTGGATGCCATGCTTTCTACAATGGTCATCTCATGCACTTGTGCTTTTGGCATGCTTTTTGCATTCATGCGTCGCTTTTCCATTTGTTGCAAAGGTCTTACCAATTGATTTCTTTCAATTATTAGCAGTGTCTAATTACTAACAATGAATTTGACTTGATAGGCGCATAGAGCTTGAAAACATGATCACTTTGCCCTTTTGGAGCGTGTCCAAATTCTTCTTGGATTGCAAGTTATGGCTTGTCAAAGTTTCTATGAAGAAGAGGGCCTTGATGATGTGGCACAGGGATTCACATGTTGAATTCCAAACTGTGCTTGGCAGGGGCAATGTGCTTGGATGGCATTGCTGACTATGCATGCTTATGTGGTAGTTAACCAACCCTGAACCTAAACCTAACAATGTTCCAACCCAGACAGTTGACCCAAGGCTAATGTTGACCCTTGGGTCAGCTTGACCCAACCCTTGTAGGTGATGACGGTACCACGTGTCACTCTTGTGGCCATTAACTATACCTAGGGTCTCATTGACCTAACTGTGGGTAGGAGTTATCTTCCACATGGCAATCAGCCAGGTGGCCTAAGGTATGAAACCTTAGGTTGGAGTTTCATGCAGAGAAGCGACGATGGCAATGCGGCCTGGGCGACGCCCATAGCTATTTGGAGAAGGTCGCATGGTGGAGGCAATGCCTAGAGCCGATGGAGTGATCTAGAGTCTTGCTGTTGTTCGCCTCAAATTTGCAGGTGAGCTTGGTTGCGTCGTTTCTGGTTGTCACAGGGGCCAAAAATCCGACAGGCTGAAGGCATCGTTTGAGACGTAGGGACCCAAGGGCTCTTGGATGGTGCTGAAGCTATGGAAGAGCCTTCGTCAATGATGGCTTTGGAGCTTGACTCAGCTAAGAGAAGCTCGTAACTCAGACGGCTGGTTGTTGGCGATGGCTGCAGTTCGTTGACTGTGCTGTGCTTTGGAGTAGTCTGCACTACTAGTTGTGTCAATGAAGTCTATCGTAGATGTTGCTTGTAGATGTGGATACTTGTCTGCATTGTCGGATTTGATGCCCGTCTCTCCTCTTGGAATAGGAGGATAGTAGATCTCTTTCTCACAAGGGATCTCTCTGAAGAACCTCACAACTTCTTATCTCAATAGAAACACCTCTCTCTCATGGACGGAAGGAATGGATGGAAATTCCTCTCTCAGCAAGAAACACTCAAGCTCACAATGAATCCAACTCTCTAAATTAAGAACTCTTGAGATCTAAAACTAATCTTACATTCTAAAACTAATCTAGGAATGGGAGCAATACTAGTGAACTACTAATGAGCTAAACTAGGAGAGCTAAACCTATGCTTTGATACATGACAAAACATGTGTGCCTCAGGATCTATGGAGCACTCTAAGGTGGATGGAAGCTATGTGGAAACATGATGAAGAGAGTGCTCATGACATGTACCTCAAGTCAATTAGGTTCCAAGATAGATTAGCTTGGACTCATAAAGAGAATCTTGATGTAGTGCAAAGTGCTTGATTGATATTACTTCAAATGAACCTCCCTTTTATAAGTGAGGGTACTTACATCCATATGCTTGCTCACATGTGGGATATCTCCTCCATGCCATGTGGCAGCTTTCTGTTTACTCATACCTTTGCTCTACATGTGCTCATGGCACCATAACTCTCAACACTTGGTATGGGGTGAGAGTTATTTGTGTATGGGATATTATGGGGTTTTTAGAAAATAGGAAGAGTGAGTCATATAAAGAGGTGGGCTCATGTCCATGTGTTCCAATAATATAACAGAGATCACATGTCAAGCGTGTGGAAGACATGTGGAGAAGTGTGGAGTCAAGAGTAATCCTTCTAGAATTCCAATGTGGAATAAGGAGGATGTGGACATATGGAAAAGAGAGGGTCCCTATGGGCTCCACGTGGGGAGACTCTTGACTTTCTCAATATTTTAAGAGTCTTGAGCATCTTTTGATGGGACACATGGCAAGAGTAGCCAAAAAGGACATGGATGGTGACATACGGGCTTATGTGATTGATGGGGAAAGGAATCTACAGGAAGCAATTGTAAATGGGTGAAGGAGGGTGACAAAATCTCTATAAAAGAAGCCCTCCTCTCCCTTGTTCACCATCTCTTCCACCATTAGGCCTCATGCTGTAGCTCTAGTCTCTTCAAGCCTCTTCCATGAGCCTCTCCCTCTTGTAGATATTCTCTTATGTAGACTCTTGAGTCCATCTCTCACTCTATTGGTAATTAAGGTCGCTTCAGATTCTCTCTCTTGAGTGTCTCTTCCCTTTTTCCATTGTTTTCTCTTCCAAAGTGCTCAAAAGTGTTGTCTAATTGGCCGCTCATTGCGCATACATGGTTTATCTATTTCCCAAGCCATAAAGGGAGCTCTTCCTTCCCTCCTAGGTGAGCTCTATGGGATTTGGATCATTGATGAAGTCTAATCATGCAATTAGTATTATCCCAAGTCGGCACCAGTAGAAGGAGTAGGTGTTTTTCATGATAGTTTGACCCTTGTCACTATTTTGCTCATAACCTTTTGCTAGGTGGTTCGATCCAATGAAACTTATATCAACGCAAAGCTCTCTTCAAGGAGCATCATCCTATGTCTTCATTTATTCTATTAGATGTCAAACCAAAAATCTATGACTCTCTGTGTGACTGCTTCTTTTTCAAACAATTTTTACCCCCGTCTAGTAAACTGCCCATATCTTTCCGACCGCTTCTCTGTTTCTTACAAAACTTATATCAGGGCGAAGCCCATTTCAATGCGCATCTCGATATGTGTTTGAATATTTGATGTCATGTCTCTACTAAAAGTTATGAGTTTCTGTGTCTTATGATATTTTATAGAGTGTTTAAAGCTAATTGTAAAGGTATCTATGAAGGAGGTGCAATGTTTCCCCAGAACCTACCCATCCGACCCAATCAGTTGCTTTAAACTCCTCAATATATATCAGTTCATGTCATGTTGAGCCGCAAGATCTTCTTTCAATAACATATCGCTCTTCTCTTTGGCGCAGACCAGCTTGCTGAGATTATGGTCTCTGCTGATCCTTTCCTTCTCCCTATGCTTTAGTACAACATCACTTGGGATGTTACCATCTTCATTCTCATCTAAGGGAGGAAAGTATGGTGTGGTCTCTTGGTATAAAAGCTTCTTTTAATGTTCCTTTCCCAATGATAAATATCTCTATCACTCAGTTTGGAAGCAGTAGGAACTGAAGAGGTGCATGAAGTTTATTATCCCCAACTTCATGTCACAACACCTTTTAAAGTTCCCTTTCATTGTCTCCCCTTCTAAACGTCCCTCCTCTCTCCCCCTCTTCCTCTCCCTCTACCCCTTCTCTCTCCCCTTCTAAAGTTCCCTCTTGCTGTCCCCCTCTCCCTACCCCTTCTCTCTCCCCTTCTAAAGTTCCCTCTCCATGACTTAGAGAGTGTGTGGGTCACATCATAACCTATAGGCCTCAAGCCCTTCCTCAAACTAAGAGTCAAGGATCATGAGTGATAGAAAGGGTCATGAGAGTTGTAATGGTGAGCATCAAGCCTCAAATTCCATCTAAAAAATCGACCCTTCATTACAAGCTTGGCCAAATTAGGGCATAGTGTAGGTGTTCTTTAATCACATGTGCTATCCTTACAAAGAAATCTAAAGATGTCATGGTATGACACAAAGGAGTGGATCATAAAGAAACGAAGAAAATAATCCCCGTCCCTAAATCTTAGGCCTTTAATCGTAGGTGATTTCTTAGTAAATAACATTGATAGGCCTTCAATTCTAGGAGGTTGCTTAGTAAGGGAGTACTACCAGAAGTAAGGATACAAAAGTTTATGGCATTCCATTTTCATTCCAGATGGCTAAAGTCAGCAATGTATTCTGTTCGTTGGAAATACAAGCATAGATTCTATAGCAAGTCTGCCAGCCTAATTCCATGTCCCAAATTCCACATCCTCTACCAACCTAGATTTGCTAGCCTAAATTCCATGTCATATGCCAACTCAAATTTTATGTCATCTGCCAGAGCCCAGATTCCATACCATCTACCAACCCAAATATCACAACCTAAATCTACTAGCCCGAATTCCACATTATCCCCTAGCCTGGATCCTTTAAGAATCTTAGATTCCACATCGTCTATCAACCCAAATCTACTATCTCAGATTCCTTATCCTAGATTCCACAACCTAAATTCCATGTTCTCCCACATACCATATAATCCTAGACTCTACAAAGCCCCAGAGTCCATAGCTTAGATTTTGGATTACAGAGCCTAAATTCCATATCATCATGGATCACACATCTTAAATTACAAACCTCAGGTTTCATGACACCAAGGTTCTATCCCAAATTCTTAATCTTAGATTCTATGATGCTTTGGATTCTTTCAGACCCCAAAAAAAATTTTGCACTACACATGCTAGGTGCTTATAATCCAATGATTATCACTTCAACTGCATTCTCCTCTTGCTTGTGCTAATTCTTTCTCTGCTCTCTATTGAAAATTTCTTGTGCTGATTCTACTTTTTTCTTTCTCTCTCTCTTTATCTCCCCCTCCCTCGTAGTTCATCATTTCATCATTAGTGGGGAGACCAATTATGAAGGCATCCACAAACTTGAAGATATAGTGTATTGCTACTTTATCTTTACTTTCCTACTATTGATAAAGCTAGGTAGCAAGAGTGCATGCATAGCCTACCAAAAGCTCTTCCAATCTAGATCCATAAGAGTCTTGGGGGGCTTGAATGACAAGATCAAGGCTACTAGTGGGGAGTTGGAAGATGCATTGATTGTAGAGATAAGTTTTTTGTTCAAGAGGCATAAGTTTTTCAATAGAATAAGGGAAATAGGCATACTCTAGACATATGAGTACTCAATAAGGAGAACAATAGTGTGTAGCATGTGCAATTTTTGTTTGATGCTAGAGTAGGTGATTGGACTACTTTTGTCAATCTTTGAGTATAATTTGGTTAAGATGGATTCCTACTGAGTGTTGTAAGAAAGATCTACAATTATTTGAATGCCCCAATGGCAATTATCATTGGGGTATTGGATGATCTTGGAATCATTATCAATAACATCAGCTTAGCTTAGAAAAACATGTATTTTAGATCATAGCCTTGTCTTTAAAGAATCCCTACTTGCTTATATTTGAAAAGGGGGAGTCAATGGACTATCTGCATCAATTCCCTTACTAATATTTAGACCATGATCAAATACATCTGCTCAGTCTAGTTTAGTTGCGCTCAAGATAAAGCATGTCTACGTGCTAGTCATCAAATGTATGAGCACTCATTATGAAACATTCTACCTCCCTAACCATCCTTGCACTCAAAATTGCCACCAAATGTTTTCCTCTTTGTAGCAATGGTTGCAATATTTTCACCTCTCTTGAAAGATATTGTCTTGTAATGAACACTCAAAATAACCTTCCTCATATCCCTTTAATTAGTAACAACCAAAACTTAGTCCCATCCATTGCCTTACAACCCACACTCCCCCTCTAGAAAACCCAAAAGAATATTCCATAGTAATTTTAAATGCTAAAAGGGGTAGTATCATCATGAAATCTATGGATATCTCCATAGACTTTCTCTCTAATGTAGACAACATTAGGATCTATAACCCCTTTTCTACTTCCTCCTAGGAAAACCTAACTAGCATAATTTATCAAGCTTGGTAGTCCCTTTGATAAACCCTTAGAAAAGTTGTAAACATTCATAGCTTGGAGAAGATACTTGCATAGCTTGAGATAAGTAATGTGCCAATAGGTCGAGGGTAGGATTAGAATTATTACGAGATTATTTCCAAACCAATGTAAATGGGAAGTAGGTAGTGTTCCTTCTAGGTGGCCTTTTGGGTCATAAATAGGAGTAATATCATTGTGTTCAAGTATGTAAGGCTTCTCTATGATGATGTTTATGTAAGAAAACAATACAATGTCTATGCTCAACAGATAACATGATCTCGTACACAAGAGAGAAAAGCAGATAGTATGGAGAATCAAAAATTTGATGACTGTGGAACTGATATAATAGATGGCGCTGCCTCCTAGCCGTGCGCTCTTGGGAGAGAAGCTTCGATCGCATGCTGGAAACAATAGAGGATAGAGGCTGGATGCTAAGGAATCAGGGATGCTGTAGCCAGTGATAAAATGGGCTTCATGAGCTCACTATTATATAGCCACTAGTCGTAGTCGGTTAGACCCAATTTGGTGACCGACCTAGTCCACCCAAACTGGTTGACTGGGGGTCGGACCCAAAATAGGCCACTGACCACACGATAGAATCGGTGCACAAAATAGAGCAACTTACCTATGGTCTCTGTTTGGATCATCTGGGGCTCCAAACGGGCCCCGCAACTCGAGAGTGGGTTGCCCCGAGAAATGCTCCATCTAGCCTCAATGCGGTCAGTCATGGGATGCCTTTCCGCACTTGCATGTAGCCAAGTTAGTAGTGTGCCAACTCCGTCCAGCCATCAGGCTACACATGGCCCTCATCTAATGTTCAAACCAGGACCTATCAAATAATCAAGCTACTCAAATGCCTTCTCCTCATATGGGGGGCTTACAAGTAGAGTTAGCTAGTTCCCGCGTAGTTACACGAAAGTGGAGCATTGATATCTAACAGTTTATACTTGGGTTACTATCGTGTATGGAGATGGAGAGGTGGAGTTTACCCCTTGCGATTGTAGATTTTCAAAAGAGGCTGTGAATAGAAAAGAAGAAAAATACAAGCCACTAATGGAAGTTTTTTAGGGCATGATATGGATTTTATAGGTTGTATGTAAGTGTGTGGAGCTTTGAAGGAGGAATATGAGAGGAGTACATGATGTAAGCATCTCTACACGTCACACATTGGGAATCATGAACTATCATGTGTAGGAAACTATTTTTAGAATGCATCAAATTGCCATTCAATTCATGGTGGGAAACTTGGTCACTATGAAAAGAAATCTAGAGATACCTATCTTTAGATCACCCATTTTACTCCGTATTGTAGAGGAATTTATCATCTACATTGTAGGACCTTGACATTGCATTTTTTACATACTCTTCTGGTGATGGACCTTGTGGATTTGTTTCTTTGTCAATCTGTGGGGCCTCTTACCCCAACATACCTTTGGGCACTAGGCCCTCATGGATTGGTTCCTTTGTAGAGCTATGTGATCCCTCAACATGCCTTACCTCTCTCTCTTTGGTTGTGTGATTGTCTTGTATCCATAGAGTCCACCTCTTTGAGGATGTACCCATATCAAGGAAGTAGTCTCTTTACTTACTTTGGCTTCACCAAAGTTTTGTCTTTCTTTATACATTTTTTTCAATACACTATAATATAATGCAATCTAATAGAAAAGAGGTCCAAATGAGTCCCTACACATGGTACAATGTTAAATATATTCATCTTAGACATGTTGATCCACAATCATGACTTGATGCATCTTTAGTTGTTCTTGATCAAATTTTGCATTATTGAGCTCTTTGCATAGAAATCAAGGACGGTCCTCTTATCAAACAAATTTGCTCCTAATTGTTGTATATAGTGGAACATTAGGACTAGTAGGGAGCACTAGAGTACCAAGGATTAAGGCCAAAGGAGAGCTAGAGGCTCCATAATTGGAACCCTTTTGAATTTGCAAGCCACACTATATAAGAGAAATGAGATCACTAGGGGCTCAAAAGACTCCAGAAGATAGATCAAGGCACCCTAATAAAAGTACACGATAGATTGAGAGGAGAATGAGTTTTGTGGAGGAAAAGAAAAATTATCTAAGGGAAGCTTGGATCTAGTCAGAAATGGATGATTACTCCATGAGACTTGGTACCTAGTATGATTGATGAATGTCAATCTTGTACAACAATATTTGTATCAAGGTGAGACATGAAACCAATGGAGTGATGGTATCTCATGAGAAATAAGAACAAACTACCCATATCCAAATGATAAAACCCAAATTAAGATAAGAAAAAACTACCCATATCCAAATTATAAAATGCAAATTAAGATAAGCCCTAAATTAAAATGACCACACCCAAATGAAGGTGACCCAAATGCAGGTATTTCATGAGGACCAAGGGTTGAGAAATAAGACCAAACCACCTAAATCCAATTGTCAACAAGATGAAAATGAAGATGATGCAAATGTAGGTATTTCATGAGGATCAAGGGTTGAGAAATAAGACCAAACCTCCTGAACCCAATTGTCAACAAGACGCAAATTAAGGTGACATATATTCGATCAAGAAAATGGGAAACTAATTTGCATTTTCTACGAGGAGAAATATGTAAAACTAGAATGTAAGCTATTGCAAGATAATTACTATTGCAATGTAAGCTCTTGCAAGAACATGTGAAGCTACTTTAATAAGAGAAGATGGATGTTGATGTTCATCATGGACTAGTGCTAGTGGAGGTGATTGGACTAGCCTTTTCATTATGATTGTCAGTTCTTGATGCTAAGGTATATTACCTTGGATAGTGAGGAGAACTTAACATGAAAGAAGGGACATTTGAAGGGAGTAGATAGATGCAATATAAGTAGGTATGGCACGTTCATTGATCGTGATAAACAAGACCCAAAGACTAATTTTTTCATTGACCATGATAAACAAGCCTTTTTAGTATGATTGTCTATGCTCGACCACATTGAGGGCTAGCAAACCCTCTCTATTACTAGAGAGGATCTACTGGGGGGGCAAAGATGTGATGCCAAAAATCGATATTTTTATTTAGCATTGGTATTGTTTTTCTCTATGTTTGATAAGAGTTTCAGTATTAAGTCATAGCCTAGAGGCCCTCACTTATAACTATTTTCTAAGATATTGTATGGGATTGAGAGGATGAGTAGAATGGATCATTGTAAATACCATGTGTATGAATGATGAATACCTTGGTATGGGGTGAGAGTTATTTGTGTACGGGATATCATGGGGTTTTTAGAAAATAGGAAGAGTGAGTCATATAAAGAGGTGGGCTCATGTCCATGTGTTCTCAATAATATAAGAGAGGCCACATGCCAAGTGTGTGGAAGGCATGTGGAGGAGTGTGAAGTCAAGAGGAATCCTTCTAGAATTCCTTTGTGGAGGAATGAAAAGGATATGGACATATGGAAAAAAGAGGGTCCCTATGGGTTCCATGTGGAGAGACTCTTGACTTTCTCAATATTTTAAGAGTCTTGAGCATCTTTTGATGGGACACATGGCAAGAGTAGCCAAAAAGGACATGGATGGTGACATACGGGCTTATGTGATTGATGGGGAAAGGCATCTATAGGTAGCAATTGCAAATGGGTAAAGGAGGGTGACCAAATCTCTATAAAAGGAGCCCTCCTCTCCCTTGTTCATCATCTCTTCCATAATTAGGCCTCATGTTTCTCTAACTCTAGTCTCTTCAAGCCTCTTTCATGAGCCTTCTCTCCCTCTTGTAGATATTCTCTTATGTAGACTCTTGAGTCCATCTCTCTCTAGTTCATTCTCTCTCTATGAGTAGTCTTGGAGCTTTCTCTCCCTCTTGTATGTATGAAACCTCTTCTTCTCCCTTATGCTTATAGTATTTTGAGTTACATTGGAGTGGAGTTTCACTCTATTGACAATGAAGATCACTTCGTATTCCCTCTCTTGAGGCTCTCTTCCTTTTTCTTTCTTTCAAAGCCTTAAAAGTTCTTTCTATTTGGCCGCTCAATGCACACACATGGTCCATCCATTTCCTGAACCACCAAGGGAGTTACTTTCCCTCTTCTAGGCAAAATCTATGAGTAGTGGATCGTTGATGAAGGTGCAATGTTGAGGGAGCATCGTGCTCAGGCAAAATTAGGATGGGTGGAGGGCAATTTTTATGACAGTTTGACCCCCTATTAGTGTTTTGCTCATAACTTTCAGCTCTGTAGTCCAATTTTGATGAAACTTATATCAATGCAAAGCTCTCTTCAAGATGAGTTTTTGCATGTGATTAGACTTTTAATCAAATACTACATCAAAACTTTATGAGTCTCTGTGTTTGACAATTTGTTTTCATGATAGTTTTTACCCCCATCTAGTAAACTGCCCATAACTTTCTGGCTGCTTCTTTGTTTCTTACGAAGTGTATATCAGCGCAAAGTCCATCTCTAGGGCATCTCTATATATGTTTAAATCTTTGATATCATGTCTCTATTGAAATCTACTGGCCTCTGTGTCTAATGACAGCTTACAGAATGTTTGGAGCTAATTGTAAAGGTATCTATGAAGGAGGTGCAATGTTTCCTCAAAACCTACCCATCCGAACCAATCAGCCCCTTCAAATGCCTTGATATATATCAGTTCATGTCATGTTGAGCCACAAGATCTTCTTTAAACATGTATCACTCTTCTCTTTGGCACAGACTGGCTTGTTGAGATTATGGCTTGTGTTGATCCTTTCCTTCTCCCTATGCTTGAGTACAACATCAGCTGGGATCTTACCATCTTCATTCTCATCTAAGGGAGGAAATTATTGTGTGGTATCTTAACATAAAAGCTTCTTTTTAATGTCCCTTTCTCAGTGATAAATATCTTTGTCACTCAGTTCAAAAGTAGTAAGAAGTGAAGAGGTGCGTGAAGCTTATTAACCTTAACTTCATGTGATAGTACCAAGGAGATGTGCATCTGCTTTGGCAGAGGAGGTATTGTGACATGAAGTTGGGGGTAATAAACTTCACGTACCTCTTCACTTCCTACTGCTTTTAAACTGAGTGACAAAGATCTTTATCATTGAGAAAGAGACATTAAAAGAAAGCTTTTATGCCAAGATACCACACCATACTTTCCTCCCTTAGATGAGAATGAAGATGGTAACATCCCAAGTGATGTTATACTCAAGCATAGGGAGAAGAAAAGGATCAGCAGAGGCCATAATCTCAGCAAGCCGGTCTACACCAAAGACAAGAGCCATACGTTGTTGAAAGAAGATCTTGCAGCTCAACATGACATGAACTAATATATATCAAGAAGTTTAAAGGGGCTAATTGGGTCAGATGAGCAGGTTCTGAGGAAACATTGCACCTCCTTCATAGATACCTTTACGATTAGCTCAAAACACTCTACAAACTATTATTAGACACAGATATTTATAACTTTCAATAGAGAGATGATATCAAAGGTTCAAACACACATAGAGATACGTGTTTAGATGGGCTTCATGTTGATATATGTTTCGTAAGAGACAAAGAAGCGGTCAGAAAGTTATGGGTAGTTTACTAGACGGGGGTGAAAACTGTCATGAAAACATATTGTCAAACATAGAGACTCATAACTTTTTGCAGTAGTATTTGATTCAAGGTCTAATTAGATAGAGGCATGTAGCTTGAAGAGAGCTTTGTGTTGATATAAGTTTCATCAAAATCGGACTACCTAGCAAAAAGTTATGAGCAAAAAACTAATAGGGGATCAAACTGTCATAAAAATTGCCCTCCACCCATATGCTAATTTCGCCTGAGCAAGATGCTCCCTCAAGACTCCACCTTCATCAATGATCCACCACTCATAGATTTTGCCTAAAAGAGGGTAAGTAACTCCCTTGGTGGCTTGATAAATGGATGGACCATGTGTGTGCGATGAGCGGCTGAATAGAAAGAACTTTTAAGGCTTTGAAAGAAAGAAAAGGGAAGAGAGACTCAAGAGAGGGAATACAAAGTGATCTTCATTGTCAATAGAGTGAGGCTCCACTCTAATGCAACTCAAAATACTATAAACACAAGGGAGAAGAAGAGGTTTCATATGTACAAGAGGGAACGAAAGCTTCAAGACTACTCATAGAGAGAGAATAAACTAGAGAGAGATGGACTCAAGAGTCTACATAAGAGAATATCTACAAGAGGGAGAGAAGGATCATGGAAGAGGCTTGAGGAGACTAGAGTTATAGCAACATGAGGCCTAATGGTGGAAGAGATGATGAACAAGTGAGAGGAGGGCTCCTTTTATAGAGATTTTATCACCCTTCTTCACCCATTTACAAATGCTGCCTATAGATTCCTTTCCCCATCAATCACATAAGCTTGTATGTCACCATCCATGTCCTTTTTGGCTACTATTTCCATGTGTCCCATCAAAAGATGCTCAAGACTCTTAAAATATTGAGAAAGTCAAGAGTCTTCCCACATGGAACCCATAGGGACTCTCTTTTTTCCATATGTCCACATCCTTTTTATTCCTCCACATAGGAATTCTAGAAGGATTCCTCTTGACTCCACACTCCTCCACATGCCTTCCACATGCTTGGCATGTGATCTCTCTTATATTATTGGAACACATCGACATGCGCCCAACCTCTTTATATGACTCACTCTTCCTATTTTCTAAAAACCCCATAATATCCCATACACAAATAACTCTCACTCCATACCAAGGTATTTATCATTCATACACATGGTGTTTACAATGATCCATTCCACTCATCCTCTCAATCCCATACAATATCTTAGAAAATAGAAATAAGTGAGAGCCACTAGGCTATCACTTGATACTCAAACTCTTATCAGACGTAGAGAAAAACAATACGGTCCAATGCTAAATAAAAAATATTAATTTTTGGGATCACATCTTTCCCCCCCCAGTAGATCCTCTCTAGTGACAGAGAGGGTCTGCTATCCCTCAAGGTGGTTGAGCATAGAAGAATTTAAGGCGATACTCATTGGTGCATCCGAGTATCACCATGCCGTCAACATCCTCAAGTTGATAGGTTCCATTCGTGAACTTCTTTTTGACTCGATATGGTTTGGGCCATCAGCCGATAAACTTTTTGTCTAGTCACTTGTCCAAATGGCTATCAAATCTCGTGACCAAATCTCCTTCTACAATATCTTTCTTCTTGCATAGTTTGGTGTCAAAACGGGGCTTGCACCTTTTTTGAGAAGCTTCCAAGTTTTGCAAGGCCTATAATCTGCATTCATCCAAGGCTTCTAGCTATACAAAGCATTGAGCATAGGCATCCTCATGTCCTTCTTTTCTTGCAACAGTAGTGCGAAGACTATGTATCTCTAATTCAATGGGCAAAATGGGTTCTATTCCTTACACTAGTTGGAATGGTGTAAACCCAATAGCTAGCTTGTGTGTGGTTCTGTAAGCCCATAAAACTTTTGCCAAGTGCCTATCCCAATGCCTTTTCTTGGTGTCTATAAGCTTTCCCATTGAATTGCACAACAATCCATTTGTTTTCTCACCCAAGCCATTACATTGGGGACAGTATGGCATGGACATGCTATGATTTATCTTTAGCTTATGCACCACATCTTCAATTATTTCATTTCTAAAAGAGGTTCCTCCATCAGTGAGAATTCCCAAGGGACAACCAAAGTGTGAACAAATTTGATCAAACAGAAATTTTGCAACTATGCTTGCCTTGCTATTGACTGTGGCCTTGGCCTTTGCCCACCGAGTCGCATAATCTATGACTACCAATAAATAATGCTTTGAGATGAGCGATGGAGTGGTCCCACAAAGTCCAACCCCCACCTCTCAAATGGTCCATATGCTAGAATAGCTTCAAGGGCCCAGGAATCAACTATCGCCTTCCAAACCTTTGGCATACTTTACAACTTTGACACCATTCATATACATCCTTATGGAGGCGTGGCCAAAAGTAAGCTGCATTAAGAATTCTCCGAGCTGTGCTTGCTGAAGCAAAATGACCAAAGCAATCATGACACATTTCTAGGATTCTCCTAGTCTCCTTGGGATGGACCACCCGACGGAGCACCTTATCTTTCCCCAATTTATAAAGAATGTCATCAACAATAGTATAAGGACAAGCCCTCTGCTTCTGCTGTGGAGTTAACCCTCAAGGAAACATTACTTCTTCCACATATTACTGAACATCTTGTAGTTCTGGCCATCCAGTGTCTACCAAAGAAACCACCCCCCAATCTTGTACTACAATGTCTTGAGTAGCTAACTCATTTGCCCTTTGATTTTCTTTTCTGTTTATATGAACAAACTTGCAAAAATCAAATTGGCTACATAGTGCCATAGCCTTATGATTAAGCTCCTTCAAATGAGGACTTCTTGTCTTGTAATGCCCTTGCATTTGCTTTATAATAAGATGAGAATCTTCTCTTACTTCCAATTCTTTAACTTGACTTTGAAGACAACCCTTCAAACCAAGAATCAAAGCATTATACTCAGCTGCATTGCTAGTTGTGATACCTGGAAGCTCTTGTCTTCTAGCCCATACTTCTTGACCTTCAGAATTCATCAAGACCATCCTCCCGGCTCCTTGTTGGTGTGAAGGACTAAAAGCCCCATCAAATACAAGACAAAAGTTGTTGGTGGTGTCTCCCTTTCATTATTGATGTCCACCTTATATTTCTTTTCTTCTCTTAGATCCTGTCGTCCTGTGAGCAAATCTGCCATAGTGGACCTAGTGGTATTTTCAATGACAAAAGAGAAAGAGAACTCTTTTTGCTCTGACAACCATTTTGCAAAAATCCCCCGAGAATTAGGCTTGCAAACTAGATATGCTAATATAGATTGAGAGGTAAGGAAGAAAAATGGTCGAGGTAATAAATAGGAGCGAAATTTTCTAACTAAAAATACCAAAGAGAGAGCTTGTTGCTCCATTTCTTCATACCTTGTTTCCACCTCTATAAGCTGTCGGCTGGCATAATAGATGGGTTGCATTCTACCTATCTCTCCTTTTTGTAGCAATACAGCACTAAGTGAATGCAAAGATACACCTGGATTTACATAAAAGTCTTGAGACCAATCGGGGGGCTTCAATATTGGGCCCTTACTCATGGCCTCCTTAATTTGCTAAAAAGACTCTTATTGCTCCACACCCCATTGGAAAGAAACTCCTTTTCTTGTCAACAAGTTCATGGGATGCACTATCTCTGTGAAATCATCACATAAGCATTGATAATACTTGCTTTTTCCTAGAAATCTACGAACACCAATGACACTCTTAGGACTTTGCGATGCCATGATTGCTTGAACCTTGTCAGGATCCATTTGCAGACCTTCTTTGGACACAATATGCCCCAACAAGACTACTTTTATTTGAGCCAAATGACACTTACTAGGATTTAAACACCCTTTTGCTTCATCAATCCTAGCGAAGGCCATCTTTAACTTCTCCATGTGATCTATGTGCCGAGAATAAATGAAAAAATCATCCAAAAACACTCTTATGAGCTTTCCCAAGTAAGGCTCAAGCACATGACTCATGAACCTTTGAAATATAGCTGGTGCATTGGTCAACCCAAAAGGCATCACTCTGTGAACAAAAACTCCCCAAGATGTGACAAATGATGTTTTCTTTTGATCTTCCTCCCAAATACGAATTTAAAAGTACCTCGAATACCAATCACATACAAAATACATCTCATGCCCTATTACTTGGTCTAGTATTTCATCTTGGAATGGCAAAGGAAAATGATCCCTCTTAGTGCATGCATTCAAATGACCAAAGTCCACACAAATGTGCCACTTATTTCCTTTCTTTGGTGTGACAACTATAGGAGATATCCATTTTGAATCATCAACAGGAAAGATGAATCCCGCCTCAAGTAGTTGTGTTACCTCTTTCTTTACTGCCTCAGCTTGGATCACCCCCAATCGCCTTAAGCGTTGCACAACTGGCTTGCTTTCTGGCTTCAACTCAATCTTGTGCTCCAAAAGAGAGATTAATCAAACCTGTGAATAGCTTGTTGCAAAGAGATATGGAAAATCATCTAACATATCCAAGTACTACAGCTTCTCACTACCTACTAATAGAGAATCACCAAGAAGCTCTTCATTGTGGTGGTGTCGTTTAGTGTGCTCCACATCCTCCACATGAAGTGTCTCTACAAGATCTTCTTACACCACCACCTTGTTCCTTCTTGACTTGTCTTGATCAGCACCAAGACAAAGACCAAAGGCCACTCCTTCCACCTCACCCTCTGAGCTGGACTCCTCGGAGCTACACCCTGTCTCTTCTTCTTCATCGGTTAAAGTCAGAGCTCAAACTCTCTGATGTTGAAGACTCCTCCTTGACAACTTTCTTTTTGTGACTTCTGATGTTGTAGTGCACCTTCTTATCATTTCCTTGCAAAATCAATTCTCCAGTATCCCACTTTTGAACAGCCTTCACCTTGCATAGCCAAGGCCTTCCCAAAATCAATGGATAGGCAGGTGCATCTGGCTTGGTTAGGATCACCTGAAAAGTAGTTGGCATAGAAATTCCACATACATCCACTTCTAGATTCTTCACAACTCCGAAGGTCTTTACCCTAGTGTTGTCAGCCAATTTGATGCGATAAGGCGAGGTAGTACTAGAGTTTTAAATCAGCATCTATCATGGTCTTCTCACTCATGAAATTAATCGATGCCCTCCATCAATGTAAACATTAGAAATCACTTGACCATCAATTATCACATCAACCATAGGTACATCATCACCAACATCTATATCTACCTTTTCAACAATAGGAATGGCACTTTTCTTCTTTGACACTCTTCTTCTTGCTAGCTCTCCCCATTCCTTCCGTAGTTTTGGAGACAAAGCAAGTAATTGACCAAAGGTGATATGAGCTTTCTTTTCTTTAAGGTTGGACAACAAGTCATAGCTTCCAATGCCTTGTCCTAAAGGAAAGTTTGATTGGCTAATTCTCCTTCTAGATGCCTTCTTTTTCTTACTACGGCGTTCCTCTTCCTGATGTTTCTCATCTAATTCTTCCTTGCTTTCTTATTTTGCTTTACCATGCCCCTGTTTAGCCATCATTACTTCTCTTTCCTCATCCCCTGAAGAAGCTTCTAACAAGGATACTTGTTTTTCTTCTTTCTTTCTCAATCTAGGACACTCGGGGTGATAGTGACCTTTTTCATTACATTCATAGCAAGTGACCCCACTCTTATCTCGAGCCCTATCCTCACTTTTTGGTGCTCTAGGTTATCATGTATTAACCAAATGCAATTTCAAATCAGCAAACTATGCCATCAATTGGGAGATATTATGATCTAACTCAGAGGACTTTGGTACCTGAGGAGTGCCCATTACCTCCACCTTAGAAGCTAAAGTTATTGAAGACACAAAAGAGGATTCGAGCTTCAAAGAAGCTTCTTTATTGGTCACAATGCAAAATGCCTCCATGTATGTTGTTGGATCTTTACTCCTTACCTTCGCGAGGCTCCAAAGCCATACAAATTTGCTCATCTTTAAGTGATCCATCCCTACGAGACTTTGAGGGGCCAATGATGCAAATGCCACAGCTCGCAAAGCTGCCCTTTCATACTTTGTCCATTAAGTTTCATATCGAATTGCCAATGCAGAGACCATCTTATCCTCTCCTTGATAGAACCGGTCCAACTACAACATCAAAGCATTCGGCGGCTCCACTGCCCCAAATCTCTACTTCATTGCAGCCACTACTTGGTCCCAGTCCTCCTTGGTAGAGTCTAGCAAGGCCTCATGCCAACTCAAGGCTACACAATGTGAACTGATGTGAAAGGCGTGAATTGATAGGGCTGATTTGGCTGAATGGGCTGGTTGGGACAAAACATAGATCTCAAAAAGACGAAGATTTTGATAACAGTTTCATTCAAAACAGAGCTTGGAACATAAAGTTATGATGGTTTTACGAAAGGTTCTCAAAACTGCTCCAAACAACAGACCCGACCACTCAAACAACAATAACTTTTGTTCTACTAAATCAAACAAATATTTGAGTACATCAATAGATAGATCTTAAAAATACAAAGATTTTGATATAAGTTTCATTCAAAACAGTGCTCGGAGTAGAAAGTTATGACCATTTTATAGAAGACTGTCAAAACTGTCCATACCTGACTGCAGTTATGGAAAGGGCAACGATCTCCTTCAGCAGAGAAGTAGTTTCCAAGATACATGGTAAATTGAGGTCGCCCAGGGGAGTAGAGAATACCCTTAAAATAGATCTAGAAATGACTCACTCATGTGGGTACACTAAGCTTTAGAGCGAGGAGAGAGGAGATGGAAGAAGGATGAGGGAAAAGAAGCATGAACTTTATTCAAAAGGAGTAGAGAATACTCTTAAAATAGATCTAGAAATGACTCACTCATGTGGGTACACTAAGCTTTAGAGTGAGGAGAGAGGAGATGGAAGAAGGATGAGGAAAAAGAAGCTTGAACTTTATTCAAAACATCAAAAGCAAGAAGAGGGATACAAAGTGAGAGCCTAATGCTCTAGGGAGAAGGGAAGAGATAGGCAAAGCTAGATACAAGTGATGGCATAACTATAATGAGAAGAACCAAATGTTGGAGAGGGAGGAGAGCGGTCTCTTTTATAGAGCAATTCTCACCCTCCTTCACCTTGTTACATTTTCAGCTAGTAGATTCCTTCACCCCTTAGTGACATAAGGACATGGGTCACCATCAAATGTCCTTTTGGGCACATTTTGACAAGTGTCCCATCACAAGATCCTCATGACTCTTTAAAACTTAAGAAAGTCAAGAGTCTTCCCCTTGGAGCCCATAGGGACCTCTCTTTTCCATATGTCAACATCCTCCATATACCACCTTGGAATTCTAGAAGGATTCCTCTTGACTGTACACTCTTCCACACTCCTCCACATGCCCTCCATGTGCTTGGCATGTGATCTCCATATTATTTTAGTACATTATGGAGGCCATGCAGTCATCTGGCCCACTCAAAATACATGACTCATTTCTATTCTCCCAATTACAAAGAAAATAACATATCTCCCAAACCATTCTATCCCTATACCAAGATATTTATAATTCATACCCATGGTATTTACAATGATGCACTCCACTCATAATCACATTTGCAATCATTTTCACTAATTAGTCTAATTAGTGTCAAATCCTCATTAATGATTACATGAAATAAAGTATTCGACATCAAAAGATTGACAAGTTGCAATAAGAGTAGCCAAAAAGAGCCGTCTCCCGCCACCAACTTCTATGTCATGCTTCTTGGTTCTTTGTCTCCATGGCTAGCTTTTGTCACCTTGCGGGCCCCATAAATCCTCCCACAGGTTTCAAAACAAAATATCATTTTTTGTTGTCACATCTTTCCCCCCCAGTAGATCCACGTGCTTGGCATGGGGGTCTGCTGGCCATGGTATCCACAGATAAAACACTTTTAACCGATACTCATTGGCACATCCAAGGACCTCTTGACCATTTGCATCTTCCAAAAGATAAGTGTTATTTTTGAACTTTTTCTTCACCCTGAAGGGACCTTCCCAGTAGCGAAGGAGTTTCTTGTCTAGCCGCTTCTCCACATGACCATCAAACTTCGTGACCAAGCTTCCTTCTTTGAGTTTTGGCTTCTTCTTCTTCTTGGTAAGAGCATCATTCCTTGCTTTGCGATGTCGTTGTGCTGCCTCCAAATGTTGAAGTGCTTGAAGCCGCTTCTCATCCAAGGTCTCCAACTGCACTACACGTTGGACATGTGTTTCTTCTTCGTTGCACAATCGAGAAAAAGACGTGTGAAGGCTTGAGATTTCCAATTCTATTGGCAAGATGGCCTCCACTCCATAAACTAGACGAAAAGTTTTGAAACCAAGGGAGAGCTTATGAGTGGTTATATAAGCCCACAAAACCTCTGGTATATGCACATCCCACTTCCTCTTCATGGTGTCTACTAGCTTAGACAAGGGCCCACAAAGCAAACCATTAGTTTTTTCCACAAGACCATTGCATTGGGGATAATATGGAGTTGATATGACATGATTTATTTTCAATTTGTGCACCAAAGATTCAATCAAGTCATTCCTAAAAGACCTCCCTCCATCTGTTAGGATTTCCAAAGGGTAACCAAAACGAGCACATATGTTCATTGAGAAATGATGCCACCATTGTTGCTTTGTTGTTAACAGTAGCTTTTGCTTCTGCCCATCTAGTTGCATAATCAGTTACAACTAATACATAATACTTCCCTTGTGAAGAACGAGGAAGGGGGCCAACAAAATCCAAACCCCACCTCTTAAATGGACCATATGTTGGAATGGGATTCAAGGGCCCAGGAACCAATTGCTTGCATCCATATGCTTGGCATACCTCACAACTTCAGCACCACTCATGGACATCTTTGTTGAGTCGGGGCCAATAATACCCTATGTTAAGGATCTTTCGAGTAGTGTTAGCTGAAGCAATGTGACCTAAACATTCATGACATAGCTCCATAATCCTTTAAATTCTTCCAAGCTCACTACCCTCCTAAGAGCCTTATCTTTACCTTGCTTGTACAGAGCATCCCCAAGGATTGTATAAGGATGAGTCTTCCTTGTGAGCCTCTGCCTTTGTTGTCAATCCATGAGGAAAATGTCCTTCATCCAAGTAATATTGAACATCTTGGAGCTCTCGCCAACTTGTATCTATCAATGCAAGAGTAGTTTCAATGAAAGAAGCCATAACTTTAGAAGCCATCTCATCAGCTTGATGATTATCTTTTCTTTGAATATGCACAAACTTGCAAAACTCAAAAGCTTCCTTTAACTCCATCACTCTTTTATAAAGAGCTTGTAGATTAGGACTCCATACCTTATAAACACCTTTCATTTGCCTAATGACCAATTGAGAGTCCCCTTTCACCTCTACCTCTTTCACTCCTTCCTTTAGGAAATCTTCTAATCCATAGATCAATGCATTGTACTCAGCCACATTATTTGATATTGCTTTAGCAAATTGCCTACCCTGGGCCCATACCTCTTTTCCTTCTGGATCAAATAGAATTATCCCCCCAGCCCCACATTTCCTAGAAGGGCTAAAGGCTCCATCAAAATGCAGCTTGAAATCTATTGGCGGGGTCTCCAACTCTTCATCTAAGTCTTCCTTTGCCTTTGTTACTTCTTCTTCCTCCTTAACTGTAAGCAAATCTGCAAGAGAAGCTCTAGTGGTGCTTTATGTAATAAAAGTGAAATAGAACTCTTGAAGCTCACAAATCCACTTAGCAAACTTTCCAGCAGGATTGGGTTTGCGAACCAAAAATTGTAAAGCAAGTTGAGATGTAAGGAAGAAAAAAGGGCGAGGCAGCAAGTATGACCTAAACTTCTTCACTGCAAAGACCAAAGATAAACCTTCTTTCTCCATTTCACCATACCTCTCCTCAACCTCTGTGAGTTGCCAACTTGCATAATACACTGGTTGCATGCATCCTTGCTCACCCTTCTAAAGTAGTATAGCTCCCACTGAATGAGTTGACACACTTGGATTCACATAGAAATCATCCTCCCACCTAGGAGGCTACATAATTGGCCTTTGACTCATGCATTCCTTAAGCAAATGAAATGCCTTATCTTTCTCTAGTCCCCATTGGAAAGATACATTTTTCTTTGTAAATAAATTTATAGGATACATCTTTTCAAAAGCCATAACAAAGTGCTAGTAATACTTTGTTTTACCCAAAATGCCCCTTACCTCTCTTGCATCATCGATACTTTTCAATGCAATCCTCAACTTTTCCAAGTGATCTACATGGCTTGAATAAATGCAAAAATCATCCAAAAGCACTCTTATGAACTTTCCCAAGTAGGGTGCAAATACCTAGCTCATGAAACATTGGAAAGTTGCTGGGGCATTAGTTAAAACCAAATGGCATCACCCTATATGCATACACCCCCATGGTGTAACAAATGAAGTCTTCCTTTGATCTTCCTCACAAATCCGAATTTGGAAGTATCCGAAGTACCCATCACATACTGAATATATTTCATGGCCTATAACTTGATCCACTATCTCATCTTGAAATGGTAGAGGAAAATAATCCCTCTTTGTGCATGCATTCAAAGGGCGAAAGTCCACACAGATGCGCCATTTCTTTCCTTTCTTGGGAGTAACCACTGCTGGAAAAACCCACTCTGAATTCTCTTGCTTTGAGGCTTCAAGTCAATTTTGTGCTCCACTAAGGTAACTTGGCATACCTGTGAGTAACTATTTGCAAACAGATTAGGAAACCCATCAAGCATTTCTAGGTATTCATCTCTTTTAGTACCCGTTATAGTTTCATCAAGAAGAATCTCATTTTGTTGGCAAAGACTAGTACGATCCACCACTTCCTCATACATGGTTGAAGATAATTCTCCTTCTGAAGTTCCATTTCCTTGATTGTCCCCCCAATCAACACTAAGGCAAAGACCAAACACCACTCCTTCCACCTCTCCTTCTGAGATGGACTCCTCGGAGGTGCCACTTGTCTCGTGATCAGATGACTCGGACTCTGAGCTCTCAAAAGTTGAAGTTTCCTCCTTTACCACCTTCTTGTGGTGACTCTTGATGTTGTAGCAGACCTTCCTATTCCCTCCTTGGACACCCTCCTTGGACAATAAGATCACCTATCTCCCACTTCCGTACTGCCTTCACTTGATAGAGCCAAGGCCTTCTCAAGATCAATGGGTAAGCCCTAGCATCTAGTTTTGTAGGAATAACCTAAAATGTTGTAGGTACAGAAATTCCACACACATCCACTACCAAATTCTTCACAACTCCTAGAGTTTTCACTCTAGTATTATCAGCCAACTTAATGCAATAAGGAGAGTTAAGAGAAGATAACTTCAAATCAGCATCTTTCATTGTCTTTTCACTCATGACATTTATCGATGCACCCCCATCAATGTATGCATTAGAAATAGTCTGGCCATCTATGATGACATCAACAACATGAGAAAACATGCATGCCTCAGGATCTATGGAGCACTCTAAGGTGGATGGAACCTGTGCGAAAACATGATGAAGAGAATGCTCATGACATGTACCTCAAGTCAATTAGGTTCCAAGATAGATTAGCTTGGACTCATAAACAGAATCTTCAGTGAATGTGCATTTCTTCTACTCAACAATACATGATAGGCCTCTTATATAGAGAGTGCCCTTGGAATAGTCAACCCATGTGGGATCCTCTCATCCACATCTCTCCTTGTGGATGTCCTCAATCCACATCTCCACATCATGTAGTCCACATCCTAGGGTGGCTACTTTGATTCTTTCCTTAGCACATACCTTAGCCTTTAATATGTGCACATGGCACCATAACTCTCAATACCTCCCCTTGGTGCCATGATCCTTTGGCTACTGCAAGGTGATCAGATGTGAGTTATAAATCCATCACCTCCCCTTAGTGCATGCATTGCTACTTAAGGTGGTCAAGTGTGGTTTACATGTCAATACCTCCCCTGGGTGCTTTCATAGCTATTCTCAGGTGGTCAGGTTTGCTTTACAAAACATATGGGCTAAAGGTGGAAAGGATTTTAGTTTTCAATGCTTCATGTCAATGGCATTTGTTTCTTCACTTGATGTAGCTTGATGCATGATGCTTTGTTCTTCCATGTGCCTTGATGCTTTATGTGTGGCTGCCAGGTTATGTGCTATGGTCATCTCATGCACTTGTGCTTCTGGCTTGCTTGTGATAGCGATGTGTACATTCATGCTTTGATTTGTCATTTGTTGCAAAGGTCTTACCAATTGATTTCTTTCAATATTAGCAGTGTCTAATTGCTAACAATGATTTTGATTTGACAAGCATGTAGAGCTCAAAAAGACGATCACTTTTCCTTTTTGGAGCGTGTCCAAGTTCTTCTTGGATTGCAAGTTATGCCTTGTTAAAGATTCTATGAAGAAGAAGGTGGCCTTATGATGTGGCATAGGCATTCATATGCTACTTGCAGGACTGTGCTTGGCAAGGGGCCCTATGCTATGTGGCAGAAACTTAACCAAACTTGAATAACCTAACCATAGTAAATTTAATCTAGCCAACAACTTAACCTAAGGCCATACTTAACCAAGGTCCAAGTGAATTAACCATGGTTAGTTTCTATCTTTGCCACGTGTCTTAAGGTTACTAAACCTTAGAGAAGAAGAAAGTCTTGCTTCTCTGCACTGACGTCGGGCGGAGGCGTGGGCATGGTGATGGAGATCTTGGGCTGTAGCGCGTGCTCGTTGGATAGTAGCTCAGGGGTCCCTTATAGCTCGTTTTGCTCGTCTAGATGGCTGAGTGTCGTTGGAGACCGCTTTGTGTGTAGAGGTTACTGAGCTAGCTTGTTGACATTGAAGCTTGTGGTTGGAAGCTGTGGAGAAGCTCTTTGATGGAGATGTTGCATGTCCGTCATCACCGTGCTCCCTCTTCGACTGGATGTGCTACCCAAAAGACTCGCAACAGTCTATCGACGTACAATTCTGAAGGTCGTAGGCTATCTTCTGGCAGATAGCGCCTGCTACTAGAGGGTCCTAGCTTGAACTCTGAAAACAAGGATGAGGATATTGGTAGCTTAAGAGCTTCGCCTACCTGCTACACTTCTAGGGAAGCCAGTCCTGAGTTCAAATTTTGGGGAGGTAATGATAGAGCCACTGTTGGCTTTCACGGTTTTAGTTGTTGTGGTGTCATCTGATTGGAATTGTCGGCTAGCGGGAGGCTACTTTGAGGCAGAGCTATGTCGTAGGAGCTTGTTGCAGCCGGGGCATTCATTGGATGACTGTGGCTATGGAGCTTCCGTATGCTTGGTCATGGAGGCACTTCTGCTGCCTGGTCAACGTAAGCACTATTGGCTGGAGAGGCGTCTGGGATATGCATAGTTCTACAACTGGCAAAGCCCCCAGTTGGAGATTTGGTTGCTTGTTGAAGTTGCTTCAGCCACCATTCCAGTGCCAAAGCTGTTTCAAACATTTTTAGCACCTGTAGATATTGCAGCATGTTATATTCGAAGCTGTAGCAATCTCTGCAGATGGAACTTAGTGGCCTGCTAAATGATTGTGCCATAGTGGAAGAGCAAGGAGCTTTTCTATCCTTTGGAGAGCAGCTAGGAGCTATTGGAGCACAAGGCCCGTGAGTTGTAGAACCCATGAATGCTCTTATGTCTCTGTGGATTCCTCTGAGAACCAGCAGAATTGACAATGGAAGATTGTGAAGGTTCAAAAAAGGAACATCAATCTCTCTGTTCTCAATGAGTGGAAGAAGAATATATTTCTCTCACATACAACTGAGATCTTTGAAAGGAATGGACTATAGATGGAGTTCTTTCGATCGAATGAACGGAATTCACTCTCGCAAGCATGGAATTTCTCTCAATCTCTCATAGACGGAAATCACTCTCAGAAGAATGGAAATGCTTCATAAAGTAATGAATGGAAATCTTTCATCAATGGAATGAAAGTTGGAAGCACTCAATCTCTCAATCTCTCGATCTCGCAATACTCAATCTCTCTCACAAGAATGGTTCCTTAGCAGAAGGCAAAACCATGCTCTCTGATACCGCGAGAAAACATGCGTGCCTCGGGATCTATGGAGCACTCTAAGGTGGATGGAACCTATGGGGAAACATGATGAAGAGAATGCTCATATGTAACTCAAGTCAATTAGGTTTCAAGATAGATTAGCTTGGACTAATAAACAGAATCTTGAGTGAATGTGCATTTCTTCTACTCAACAATACATGATAGTAGTCTTATATAGAGAGTGCTCTTGGAATAGTCAACCCATGTGGGATCCTCTCATCCACATCTCTCCTTGTGGATGTCCTCAATCCACATCTCCACATCATGTAGTCAACATCCTAGGGTGGCTACTTTGATTCTTTTCTTAGCACATACCTTAGCCTTTAATCTGTGCACATGGCACCACAACTCTCAACACAACAAGTACATTATCTCCCACATCTATGTCTACCTTTTGTGCCATAGGTGTCCCATTATCCTTTTTCTTCTTTTTCTTAGACTCCCTAGTGCTGGCCAATTTACTCCATTCCTTCCTAAGTTTTGGAGAGAGTGCCAAAAGCTACCCAAATGTGATTTGTATAGTCTTCTCTCTAAGGTCTGGCAATAGATCATAACTAAGAGTCCCTTGTCGAAGAGAAAAATTAGATTGTCCAATCTTTCTTTGGGATGATTTTTCCTTATGTTTCCATTCTTTCTCTTCCTCCTCTTCCTCGTCACTCATAGTTTTACGACTTCTTGTCATCAATGGCATCAAAGTCTCTTCCTCATCTTCCTCCTTTGAACCTGTTCTTTCTAAGAGTACTACACTCTTGTCTTCTCTTTTTTTCAATTTTGGACATTCGAGACGATAGTGTCCCTTCTCTTGACATTCATAATAGGTAACATTGCTTTTATCCCTAGGCTTATCCTCAGTTCATGGAGCCCTAGGTGGCTTAGCATTCACTAAGTGCAACTTTAAATCAGCAAATTCAGCCATCAATTGTCAAATATTATGATCCAGTGAGGGAGTAAATACCTGGGATGTTGAGGCTACCTCTACCCGATGTGTCGAAGTCGTGACACTTGTAGATGGTTGAAATGCGGACTCAATTTGATGGGCCACCTCCTTCTTCAAAGCAATGCAAAGAGCCTCTTTGAAATTACTAGGATTTTTGCTTAGAACCTTTCCACGCAAGGTAGAATCCAAGCCATGAACAAATTTTCTCATCTTGAGATGTTTCATTGCCAATGAACCTTTAGAATATCCCATAGAAGATGAAGAAGACTCAACCACATGCAAAGCAGCTTGTTGGTATTTGATGAATAAATCCTCATACCTCATAGCGAAGGTCGAAACTAACTCTCCTTCCTTTTGGGAAATCTTCTCCAGCTACAATAACAAGGAATTTGGTGACTCCAATGTCCCAAATCTCTCCTTCATTGCCTCAACCAAGCTTTCCCAATCATCCTTGGTATCTTTTGGCAAGGCCTTGTACCAAGTTAAGGCCACACCCTCCAAGAAATCTGGAAGTATCTCAACATGTTCCTTCATAGACCAACTAGTCAAGCAGCATGCTCGATTGAATTCCCAAAGGTAACTCCTCGGGTCTTCTCCTTCTGATCCACAAAACACTGGAATGTTGTACATCTTGCACAGAAAATGAGCACAAAGAGGAAAATCTTTGCTTGTAAACAAGATGAGATTGTGAGGTTATGATCAGAAAATCCTAGGTAAAGCCTACCTGGCGTCTCCACCAAAAGATGTGACACAAAACTGGGGGTTTGGTTTTGGTCATGTCTCAACCCACAAATTGAAGAAGAGACACTCACTCTCTATCTTCTCAGATCAAAACAAAGATATAGACGTCAAAGGTGAGGTTGTATTCTAGCTTTGGAAATAAGAAAGGCTCAGGTGAAGCATTGATTTGAGTTAATCGTTCAGCCCCAAAAGTAAGGGCAAGCCATTGTTGGAAGAACATCTTTTGACTCAATGCAATGTGAACTGATATCAGTTTCATTCAAAACAGAGCTTGGAACATAAAGTTATGATGGTTTTATGAAACGTTCTCAAAACTGCTCCAAACAATAGACCCGACCACTCAGACAACAATAACTTTTGTTCTACCAAGTGAAACAAATATCTGAATACATCAATAGATAGATCTTAAAAAGGCAAATATTCTGATATAAGTTTCATTCAAAATAGAGCTTGGAGGAGAAAGTTATGACCATTTTACGAAAGACTGTCAAAATTGTCCATACTCGACTATAGTTATGGAAAGGGCAATGATCTCCTTCAACAAAGAAGTAGCTTCCAAGATACATGGTAAATTGAGGTCACCCAGGGGAGTAGAGAATACCCTTAAAATAGATCTAGAAATGACTCACTCATGTGGGTACACTAAGCTTTAGAGTGAGGAGAGAGGAGATGGAAGAAGGATGAGGAAAAAGAAGCATGAACTTTATTCAAAACATTAGAAGCAAGAAGAATGATATGAAGTGAGAGCCTAATGCTCTAGGGAGAAGGGAAGAGATAGGCAAAGCTAGATACAAGTGATGGCATAACTACAATGAGAAGAACCAAATGCTGGAGAGGGAGGAGAGAGGTCTCTTTTATAGAGCAATTCTCACCCTCCTTCACCTTGTTACATTTTCAGCTAGTAGATTCCTTCACCCCCTGGTGACATAAGGACATGGGTCACCATCAAATGTCCTTTT
Organism: Dipteris shenzhenensis; assembly: GCF_047967505.1. Classification (NCBI taxonomy): domain Eukaryota; kingdom Viridiplantae; phylum Streptophyta; class Polypodiopsida; order Gleicheniales; family Dipteridaceae; genus Dipteris; species Dipteris shenzhenensis. Next base: position 11,852,302 of record NC_141626.1, read on the forward strand.
GGGACATTTTGACAAGTGTCCCATCACAAGATCCTCATGACTCTTTAAAATTGAGAAAGTCAAGAGTCTTTCCCCTTGGAGCCCATAGGGACCCTCTCTTTTCCATATGTCAACATCCTCCATATACCACCTTGGAATTCGAGAAGGATTCCTCTTGACTTTACACTCTTCCACACTCCTCCACATGCCCTCCATGTGCTTGGCATGTGATCTCCATATTATTTTAGTACATTATGGAGGCCATGCAGTCATCTATGGCCCACTCAAAATACATGATTCATTTCTATTTTCCCAATTACAAAGCAAATAATATATCTCCCAAACCATTCTATCCCTATACCAAGGTATTTATAATTCATACCCGTGGTATTTACAATGATGCACTCCACTCACAATCACATTTGCAATCATTTTCACTAATTAGTCTAATTAGTGTCAAATCCACATTAATGATTACATGAAATAAAGTAGTCAACATCAAAAGATTGACAAGCCGCAACAAGAGTAGCCGCAAAGAACCGTCTCCTGCCACCAACTTCTCCGTCATGCTTCTTGGTTCTTTGTCTCCATGGCTAGCTTTTGTCACCTTGCGGGCCTCACAAATCCTCCCACAGGTTTCAAAACAAAATATCATTTTTTGTTGTCACACTACCTTTTAGAAGTGGAGATAGATCTTGTTGGTCCCTTGCCTTCCACGACAAGAAAGTTATCGATTGCCATAGATTGTTTCACCAAGGGGGGGTATTGTGACAATGCAATATGATGCCACATTTTTAACTAATTGTTGTCTTTGTGCCCCCCCCACCGAACTCCCCTCCTCACCTCCTCCACCCCCCCCTCCCTCATCCCCCACTCTACCCTTTCCCCTCCCTCACAACCCCCTTTAAAGGCCTCCCCACACCACTTGCAGTGGCAATGGCCAAGCACGCCAATCAATGGCGATGTCGTTCAAACTGTGGAGGCATCCACTCGCTCTGTGGTAGCAATGCCCACGTAGCTCCACCTCCTACCACGCAGCTCTGCCTCTGCCTCCTGCTTGCACAGGTCCACCTCTGCCTTGTGCCCTCTAGTCTCGGCCTCCTTCTCTCCCCTTCACACCCACTCCCTCCACCCCCACTCCCCACAGCCCCTCACCTCCCTCCACACCTCCCATCCCCCCTCCACACCTCCCATCCCCCCTCCACCCTTCACCTCTCCCACCTGGTTTGCGGCACCCCCCCTCTCCAGTTCAAAATAAAGAAAAAAAGAGGAAAACAAGAAGAAGAAGACGTAAACTAACCCTAGTTAGATTAACCCCCTTAGTTTAGGTTTACTAACTCAAGTTAGTTAGTGTTAGGTCAGTTAGGTTAGGATAGTCTAATTGTCATTAGTTTAGTTTAATTGTAAGTTAGTGTAGCTATAGCTAGGTTAAATTACTTGAAGCTCAATTAGGTTAATTGTAGGGTTAGAGTAACCAATCTTGGTTGGGCTAATTAAACTAACTAGTTAGGTTAATGGCTAACTAGTAGTTAGACCAATTGGCTTAGTTAGGGTAGCTACTGTACTTAATTAGGTCAACTATTTGGAGTCAATTAGGCCAATTGAACTAGATCAATTAGGTTACCTTAGTTAGACTTTAAGTCCATTCACACCCAATTTTAGAGGCAAAGACACCCCAAAAAGCCATATTTTGCCCCTATTTTAACCCATCGTAACTCGCTCATTTGGTTGCCAAATTGAACCCTGTTTGAACCAAGATTTCATACATAAAAACACCACAAGACACGGAATTTTTTTAGCCCATTACACATCATTTTGGCATCCCTAGTACTTGTTAATTTGTGCCCCTGTATGGGCTCCTTTTTGCACTAATTCGCTCATAACTTTCAGTCGTGACCTCCGATTGATGATCTATATGCACCGACACATTTCCACACTCAAGGGGGACAATCCTAGGCACAATTATAACATGACAATCCCTAATACACTAACGCATGTCTAACCCCCCTAACATACATACAACACTTGACTTGCAGAGGAGGTACCCGATCCACCTCTCAATAATTATGCATGCAACTACGCTCTCGGCCAACGTCTCTGACCACCCTTTGCCCCAAATACCCCCCTTGAAATTCATCCAATCCATTTGACTCCTCCAAGTTACAACATGGCAGATCTCCATCACAATGATGGTGACATTGACCTGGAAGCAGATGGGGATAATTTCTTTAATGCTCACAATAATTATGGCTGACCCAATAACAATCAAGGGTAGGCGACCCCTGGGCAAGACCCCTAGGCAAACTCAAACTTCCCAAATACAATGGTCAGGGCGATTTAGTAAGATTCCTCTAGCCTTTTGATGTGCATGCCTAGCTGGAGGAGATCCCCGAGGAGATCAATCAAATGAAACCAAGGTTGCATGGTTCCCCATGGCCTTAACTGGTGAAACCTTCGAATGGTACCTTGACCTCCTAGTGGAAGAACAAGCCACATGGTACCTGCTGCAAACCAAATTCAAGAGGTGGTTCCAAATAGAAAGACTACAAGATGATCCCACTCTCCAATTGAGCAAGCTCGAACAAGGTCAAAGGGAAGATGTACGCACGTACCTAGGAAAAATGAAATGCCTAATTTCCAAATGTGGCCCACGCCCTGGTGATAAGTTTTGTAGCTTTTCCCACGAGCCTCCTCTACATATGGTGCCCAAACGTGGCCATCGCCTCACATTTCCTAGCCCAGCCAAAGAGCCAAAGCCACAAACCTCCAACTCTTAAGCACAGCAGTGCTTCTTGATGCAGCCATGGCTCCTAAAAGATCTCTCACCCACGCTCGGAAAAGCCCACTCCAAATTTCAACTGCAGAGAAGATTGTGGACATTGCAGATCCAGAAGAGATGGAATCAGATGACGAACCACCACTTCCACCACAAAAAAAGTAGATGCTCACAGGAAGCTTCACCAATTTCAAGGTATCATTAGGCTTGTCAAAGCATCAGAAATGGCTGAAAAAGATTGGCTAATTGCAGTATGGTAGCTTGCCTTGGGTGTCATGGAAAACTTCCTCGCATGCTCTCACACAATATGAAAGTTTCCAACGCAGTGGGGGTATGCTTGATGGGAATATCATGCTTTCCCCTGAGATTATCGCACAGGTTTTTCAACTTCCTATCATAAACAAGGAGGTTGTCTACAAAAAAGATGTTGACTCTGACATGTAGAAGGAATTTGGGGCCCCCAAAGACACAAATGAACTACTTTTTCATCAATAATGTTCAAGATTTGAGAAGATGACAACAATTTGTTTGGTACCTTGAAAGGATGCAGTTGCTTGTCAAGACTAACACTATGAGCAGAGATTCCTATGCTACACTCAGTGCAGCTGAGAAGGGAACCAAGATTTCATGGGCACATCTGCTACACTCTCGACTAATGAGCGAAATTGCCAAAAAAGTCTTTGAGTGCCTCGAATGCTCATTCAAAGATAGGGTTGTTCATTGTAGCATTATTCAAATTTTTTGGTTAGACGAGTACAAAGGCCCTTGAGGAAGTCCATCAAAACCGTGGAGAGTGCACAAAAGCAAAGAATGAGAAAAGGCCTGAGGAGGACAAGGAAAAAAGGGTCATGCTGCAAGCGTTGGAAGAGGCCCAATACTCTAAGGAGGAAGCCACTATGGCTGTCTATGGCCAATCCTTGGCAGAACATCTATGGGACATGCCTCTCACAAGAGAAGAGTTGCTAGCCACACCAGTAGAGCTAAAGTCTTCCAAGAAGATCAAGTTAAATCTTCGGTCAAAATATGTGCTTCAAAAGCCTGAGAATTGGGGCAAACCTGAAGATAACATTGCTAGCATACTGCTTACAACACCTTTTAGAAGCTCTTTCAAACCATTCTCCCTTGTTCACAGAATGGATGACGTGCAAGCATCCCCAAAATAGAATCTAAAGAGTCCACTACAGAAGGAGTACGTGCCAACATGGAGCCAGAACATGCACTCAAAGTTTTTATAGGACTATGTTGATGAATAGGGGAAAATTCAGCTGCAACTGAAGCAGCAAGTACAAGAATTAATAGAGGATAAAAAAGCTAGACACGAATACATGCTGAAGTAGGCCGACATGTAGAAAAAGTTACATGCCACACAGTTGAAGCTTGAGGAAGTCAAGAGGGAATATGCATAGTACAGAACTATGCAGGAGAAGCAAGTCTCCAAACTCACTGCCCAGCAGGTCAGAGTTAAAAAAGAATGCCTACACACTATCACGACTTGGTTGCAAGAAACGAAGGAAAATTTTTTTTTGCAATTGGATAGCATGGGTGCAGCCCATTCTGACTTGAACATTGAGAATCTTATACTCAAAGAACAAATAAATGCCTTAGAAGGGGTTGATTAGAAACTCAGGAAAATTGTAGAGGAGGTTGATGATATATTTTAAAGCTCCTCTGATCTCATAGATATGAAGAAACAGCTGGTAAAGACATCTCTGGACCTGTGGTCCAATCTTAAAAAACGCTTGTTTGTCATTGCACAACGACCTTACAAGGCATTTTCATCTACTGCTTACGCCTATGAAATCATGGCATAGGAATTGGAAACCCTTAGAGCTACAACACAAAGTGCCAAACAAAATTAGATGCCACTAGATGCTGAGACAAATTTTTGAATTAACAACAAAGCCTGGGAAGCCGGTTGCAACAGAGCAAGGCTAGTTCACACAGTTGTTTGCAAAGAATGCCACTTTCATAGATGAAATTAGGATACAGAATTCATAGCTACCCTCAACTAGGCATTAGCCCCCACTGCAAATTTTGAAGGGGCAGAGGCAAAATTTGAGGAGGAACCAAAGCTAAATGACACCTGCAGGGAAGATATAGAGGAAGTAGACCCCATTGTTGCTAAGGCAGCAGTAATAGATCTAAACTCAACCCACACCATCAAGGTCCATCTGATGGACTATTTTCAGTAAGGGTTTGAGTCTTCCACTTTTTGTAAAACATTTTACCACATGGAGTGCTAGGTGTTGAGGGTGACCTCTCCACCCATGTGGACTTCACCCAAGGAGGGCTAGTACACCCCTAATAAAGGGAAGTTACATTAGTGAGCAATGGATAATTTTGTAACCGTAGGGACAATTATAACTATCCCTAACAACCAGTAGTAGTGGCCTTATTCACCACATCATGTTTTGAACTAGGTCTGTTTCTGACTGCCACTGAAGTCACATGATGTTATAACTTGATCTTCATCTCCTATATCAGGGTTGTTGTTGTGATCTGCTGAAATACAAACTATTAGCAATATTTCCACTCTATAAGCAGTTGTCTCAATTCTGTGTATGTTTTGTACTATCTTTTCCTTTTTCCGACATTAGTCCAACCTTGGCATTTCCATTGCCAGGAGTGGATATGTGTAGTCATTTTTCAGTATTTTGGAGACACCACTAACAAAGATACTAGAAAAACAATGATGCCTTCTTTGATTAATTATTCATAAGGCAATGTGGATTGATAGTAGAGTGTAGGTGATAAAACATGGAGATGGCAGATGTAGCAGATGCCTCAGATGACATGATTATATTCCTCACCCCCTTTTTGAATTGTGACCAGTTGTTGAAAGTGTGGAAATCAGTCAAACAAAAATTAGTCAGAGACAAAATTAGTTCTTTCCCTTTCAACTATGCTTATTTGTTATTAGGGGATATAAGGCACTTAGAAGTAATCATTTGAAATATATGGAATGCTAACCTATTTAGGGGTGAAATTTTGGATGCTATTCAAGTCACTCTTTTACGATAGAAGAATGTAGGAACGCGGTGAGAAATTGGAACGGTGTGATGTTCTTAAATTTTAATCTTAAGAAGAACGTGTGACTAGCCACGGCATACTTGAAATGTCTAGGGACATTTGGAACCTCCTTGTCCAAATGTCTAGGGACATTTGGGACTTTTGGAACCTCCTTGTTGACATGATCAATGCTGCGAGTTTTGCTAATATCATACCTGATGAGGTCAATGCTATGGTTGACTTACCCTCTCCTCATGTTGACATTTGCAATGTTGCCACCTTACCCTTTAAGGATATACCTATTTAGATACATAATCATGTTGCTTGAATACTCATTGTTAGTGTTGTACCTTACCCTTTAAGGATAGATCTACTCAAATACATACTCACGTTGCTTGAATACTGGTACTATTAAGGATGTATTGATCCACAATTTGCACCTGATTTTGTTTGAAGGGGTGGGAAGGCATATTTGTGTAATCTCTCTATTGTTGATGACAATATAATATTAATTCCTAATTCTCGCACTTGATGCACTCTCTTTACATGTGTCACCTTCGCAAAGCTCGCCAAAATGAGGCCTTAAAATACAGGAAGAAACAATGCAAGAAGTGGTGAGAAGAGCTTTGCCATGGGGCACCCTTTCCATCATTCCATGAAGCCTTACCCAACGTGCTCCCACTTCCCGCCTACCACTGTCTCTGATTATTGAATTCTGGAGAAGCTTAAGAGAAATACTGGGAAGGGCAATAGTGACGAAAGGACGTGCAATGCACACGGGTTTGTTAGTGGGTCGAGGTCCATTGCTTCAAGGAACTAGGTCTAATGAAGTTGTGCCTTCCTAAGGTGAAGAAATATTTACTAGCACTGGCTCTCCTAGAGACAGTGCTTTAGGATTGAGTTGAGGGGAGTTTTGTGATTATTCCTAGTTTTTTTATTTTTTTTTTAAATTCCTAACCACTATTTTTAGATGGCTATTGGCTTTCCAACTTTTTAGACTTGTACAAGAAGAATACCATTCAAATTCTTGCTACCCTTGGATTATCGTATGATAGAATAATCATTTGTCATGCAAGGAATTCCACATAAACCTTTCCATCCAAAGTATGAGTGAATACCTAGGGGTTTGTCAAGGGTAAGCATGTACTTGCTTAGATTCATCTTGTACGTATTACTGATGCCTACAGTAGCAAGCCCTCCTACATATTTGTACACTGCTCGCACTACACCTTCATAATTATTGCACCCTTTCCTTGCTACATTATTTGTAGCCAAAGGCCATTGCCTCCTCTAGCATTCTTGCCCATTGAGGTTGAAATCTGACCTCGAAGGACCACATCTTTGCTAATACGAATGACAAGGCTATAGCTTTTTAAATCCTAGAGCCCATAAAGGAGGGGATTGATTATGGATGCTTTTGATTAGATTGGAGCAATAAATTGTCTTGTCTCATCTTCTTAGACCGGCCGACAAAAAACCAAAGGGGAATTTTAGAAGATGATGTTTAAAACAAAGTTTGGTGCTATCTGAGATCTGTGATGTTCTTAATTGTGTCACCGATAGACCCCTTGACATATAATGAGACTCAAAGCAATGTGGAATAGACATGTTTTTGTATTTTTTCAAGGACTCAAGTTGAAGGCAGGCACCAAAGGAGTGCTTCTGTAATGTAGCTAAGAATCCCAGCTCCAATAGACCAATCCTAGGGGTCTCTTCAATGAGGATGAGTCAAAATGGCCATTAAGTTAATCCAACTACTTGGAAAGGTCCTGGTTGAAACAAAAGGTTGTCACTATTATGGCCAAATCAAGAGCACAATACAAAGCTCAAGGCGTGTTGAAGGCCCATTTTGTGAGTACTTACAGGTGCAAACTTGCTATAACAATACTCCTCACCACCCGATGAAGTGAGCTTCACACCCACACCGGCAGCCTTGGTCGAAGGTTTGTAAGCTCCATCAAATTGAAGGATTCAAGATGTCATCACACTAAGACTAAAATCCAGACATCCCAAGTTTCGCGGTAGTCCAAGATAGGTAGAAGGAGAGCATGGGGAGAATTCAATACTTGAGCCAAACGTTGAGTACCAAATAAACTTGCAATCCTTTGTTGATAGTTTACCTTTAGACCAAAAAGAATTACAACTTGAAGCTCAAAATGAGGCACAAAGGGTTGATTAGGTACAAAGGGATTCCTTGGTCGAAACATTACCAACCATAGCCGGGCCCTAGAAACCTTTGTAGTGAGATTGAGAATAAACCATTCAAGACGAGCTTATCCACAGGAACTAATAAGCAGATGCACCAAATCTCCCCCCAAGCTTGGGGAGCATCCCACCCTTCGAATAAGGACACCCTTTTAATTACCTCTGAAGTAGCAAGTAGCTCGATCACCGCACAATGAGTAGAATTGAAATCAAAGTCCTCCTAGGATATCACTAGTTCTTCACCTTGAATCAACCATAGTGTATCATTCCACCCATCGTCTCCTTGAACAATGCACTTAACAATCAGCTGTTGAAGGTCGACATGAAGATCAAGAAAGAGATCTTGCCAATTGGTAGCCGTAATGACCGGGGGACCAAGCACCAAATCCTTGAACTTGTCGAGAAGTGACATAAATATCCACCCTCCTCGTGTGGCATGTGTCTGTGAAGTGAACTTGAAAAAGTTCATAATCTGCAATCTAGTAGGAGATCTGAGTAGAGTACATGAAGCGAAGTACTTTTGCTTTTTACAACATGTGAAAACTCCCCATGGTTAGAGAGTTACAGTTCCCGAGATTTCAATATATAAGCAAAAATCATTACATTTTCATCACTTCTTATCTGCTGGCCCAATGATAAGTCTCCCTTTTGTGAAGGGGGAGGTCTTGGGTTCAAATCCCACTCTTTAATAAAAAGACAGGAGAGGAGAGGATAAGGAGAAGAGAAAGAGAAAGAGAAGAGAGGGGGGGGCACGGGATCTGTTATAGTTTTGCAGAAGCCCAGAAAACTGTCCGCGACCAAAAGACGCAGGAGCCCAAAAAACTATCACGATCTGTCTGTAATGCGTGCGGGTGTACACAGTAGACACGCGAATGCACATGCAAGAACTTAGAGGGAGCACGAATGTTACACTTTTGTAGATGTGACTGGTACGAGCAAAAGATTCGCCAGCCAGAATACACATAGGAACCATGAGCAGAAAGTAGGCAGACTGGAAGCGCAGAAGCAGGGAGGTTCTACAGCCGTGGAGACAGGGAAGGCACACAGTTTGGAAGTGCAAAAGTAGAGAATTGTGCACAGAAGGAGACGCACCTAGTCGTAGGAGTAACAGATTTTACACCACTAGCTATGGAGATTTCGATCCCAATAGCCACACTAGTTTTGTTACCTAGAAAAGAAATCAGGACAAGAGGCTAGACACTAAGCATGGCGACGCTCAAGGGCCATAGAGGAAAGGTGATCGTGAGGGTGAAACAATATCATGGGAGGGGAAAAGGGATTAGAAGGGGAGGGAATGAAGAGGGAGACTATGGCACAAGGGGAAAGGGAGAGGGGGAAGAGAAGCATGTACATGATGGGAGGAGGAATGTAAAGATGGAGACATAAAGGGAAGAGGACCATGCTTTATTTGAAAGGAAGGGAAGGGGGAAATCAAAGTGCTAGCTAGGTGGCCTTACAAGAATGAGCATGTCCATCAAGGAATAGCCCCCTCCTTTTATAGCCAAGAGAGGGGGTCTCTCCCAATAAATGCATCCTCCCACATGCATGGTGTGTGTGGAAGAGTCTCCCATGTGGGCTAGGCGGTTACACACTCTCAATTGTGTGTGATAATGCTTGGCCAGATTTTTCCACATATATCAACTCCCATATCCCAAGTCTATGATACTCCCTTGGTCTCTTCCTAATTTTACAATACGTTCAAACATCTAGGAGGACAAGTGGAGGGTTGGCACAAGGAATCTTGCCACCTCATCCTACTTTCCCCATTATTTAACTTGCACTCTTGGATGTTTTATACCTCCCCCACATGGGCCTATCCTATATGGAGGGAATAATTCAATATAATATCCATCTCCACCTATTTTATATTACTTCTCCCATGGACTTTGGGCCATATCTCACTAAATGCAGGCATAAGACCGCCTATGTGGAGAGGTGGCACATGGAGGAGCCATGCCACCTTAACATTTTATAATATTACTACCATGGATTATGTACAACACACCTTAGGGGTCCTCTTATGTGGAAGGGTGGCGCATGGTCATGCCGTGCCACCTCAACCCTAGGCCCTATGCACACCATATTTTATTATACTATTGCCACACATACAAATACACACACATATTAATGCCTTTTTTCCTTAGACAAATTTATCCATAACACCGTGCATAGCTTACTAAAGAGAACAAAAAATAACTAAAACAATGAAGGTTTTATAAATGATATCTCCTGGACCAGTAGTTTTATGCAACATGTTAATGGCAACTTTTCTTTTTTTTTTGGCTTTATTTGACATTTTTTTCCTTTTACAGTCTCAGTAAAGAACAATCTTTTCACCGATAGGCATAAAGCCCGTTTGGTAGGCGTAAAGCCCGTTTGGGAGGCACAAAGCCCGTTTGGATGGCATAAAGGCCTTTCAACAAGCAAACATCAGGAACTGGCTTTTCTAGCAAACGACTTTTTTTAAAAAGGCGAATAGGCTTTTTTGGCAAATAGCTTTTTGGATTGCAATTTTTTTTCCTTTTTTCCAAGCAACAACTTCAGTGGCATACTCGTCCTCATATTTGAATTCTACAAGGCACATTCATCTTCAAGATTTGTTATTGATACATAGGAAATCAATACATGTCATCACTTAGGAGTATTCAAAAGTGCAATTAACCGTACATATATAGTGACAGTTAAATCCCATGCGTTATCTAAGGAAACCCTTTCAAAAATATCTTGAAGTAGATGGTACCGAAACACTCTCTATAATGACATATTTAATGAAAGAGAACAGGCACATTCATGGACTGGATTTTTGCAAATCCCATGTGCCATTTGAGCAAACCCTTACAGGGGTACCCCAAAGCACATGGGATACACAATAGCAGACTACAACAAAAACATTCCACGATTCTTTTTTTTCCTTATTGTCTTAAAAATCGTCTTTAGAAAAAAAAGACCTAGCAAACTCATATATTTTTTAAAACAAACTATCTAACCTCAGACTCAATCTACATACTTATGGAGGTCCAATACTATAGAAAACCCCAAAAATGCTTCAAGAGACAAGACGAACAAGGTGTTGCAAGGAGCCTGAATGCGAGAAGTTACTAGCAAAGTCCTTGAGTAGGAAGGTCATGAACAACAAGAGCTTGAACTAGCTTGGCGTGAAGCGAGAGCCTTGAGAATCTTGCATAGGATTGTTTTCTCTATTAATGCCGACTGTCTACAAGAGGGGACGTACTACCCGTCTGTACAATGGGTCACACCTTTTTAGATATAGGCATGGATTATGAACATTATGACTATGTGTATGCACATTAACAACTACTAATTTAGGTTCATTTTTATGACTCCATGGTTCATTTTTATGTGTGTGTGTCCATTGATAGTTGCTAATTTGGCTCATGTTATGCTATTTGATTTTATGCAACCTAAATTTTTCTACATGAAATATTGGTGTAATTTGGAACTGTGATTTTTTTCCGAGTGCTAGGAGGTCATAAAATCTTCCCTTCGTGACAGCAGCATGCATGTTCCGACAAGGTCTCATTTCTAAGCCATGTAGCAAGCTCACAGTGTATGAAATGACTCATGAGAACCTTCTTCGCTTCATCTTCTCTCCATCATCATTACCATCTCGCTCCTGCATCTTTCTCTTAGGTCTTTTGCACAGTCATTTCCTATTTGTCCATGGTATCTTTGCTGTTACCAGCTTTGGTCATCAGATATTGTTTGAAGCACGGTTCATCCACTTGGTCGACTGCTGTTCCATTGTGATGTTTATTAGTTGTCTTGAGATGTTTTTTTCTCATTTGCTCTCACTAGTGGTCTATGAGTTTCTTTTCTAGATGATGATAGTCTAGCTCATTTCTAGTGATATCAGCAGATTAAATACTTCATCGAATTTTCTCTACCCCAACCAAGCTGAGTAGTCGGCAATCATTTTTGGGCTACAAAAGGCACAAGAACATCACGTCAAGCAACTTGAGGTGCAAGGAGATTCTCAACTCATGTGTGAACAAGTTAGTGGAAGGTGGAAGGTGTGGAGCGAAGGCTTGGTTCCATGACATCAACAAGCATTGGAACTTTGACAACAATTTGAAGAGGTAAAAATTCAGCATATCCCTCGAGCTCAAAATATAGTTACTGATTTCTTGGCATGTGAAGCTTGTACTTCAATCACACATGAAGTGAGTGGAAGCACCGCCCCAACAAAGCCGCAAGCCACGAAGGAGGGTGATGTAAGGAATGCAAAGGTTGTGGTCATCATGAAACGAAGTGTTGGGCATATTTGATACGAGTTTACCAACTTCGAAAGATCATTAGAAAGGTCCTCAAGGACATTGCTCAAAAGAAGGATCCCAGACCGCACACCCCTTGAAGAAATAGCATGGGGAAAGTAGAATGAGGTGGCAAGATTCCTTGTGCCAACCCTCCACTTATCCTCCTAGATGTTTGAACGTATTGTAAAATTGGGAAGAGACCAAGGGATTATCATGGACTTGGGATATGGGAGTTGATATATGTGGAAAAATGTGGCCAAGTGTTATCGCACACAATTGAGAGTGCGTAACCGCCTAGCCCACATGGGAGACTCTTCCACACACTCCATGCATGTGGGAGGATGCATTTATTGGGAGAGACCCCCTCTCTCAGCTATAAAAGGATGGGGCTATTCCTTGATGGGACACGCTCATTCTTGTAAAGCCACCTAGCTAGCACTTTGATTTCCCCCTTCCCTTCCTTTCAAATAAAGCATGGCCCTCTTCCCTTGATGTCTCCATCTTTACATTCCTCCTCCCATCATGTACATGCTTCTCTTCCCCCTCTCCCTTTCCCCTTGTGCCATAGTCTCCCTCTTCATTCCCTCCCCTTCTAATCCCTTTTCCCCTCCCATGATAACGTTTCACCCTCACGATCTCCTTTCCTCTATGGCCCTTGAGCGTCACCATGCTTAGTGTCTAGCCTCTTGTCCTAATTTCTTTTCTAGGTAACAACGGCTACTAGAAGGACATCAAAGTGATTCATTTAAAACTATAAAGATAGCTGAGTTGACATATTTTTTCTCTTGTAAGAAAAAAAAGGTGAGCCTGGCGTTAAAAACAACTACAATTGACCCAAACAAATCAATTGATAACATCTTGCACAAATAGAACTTTAGTCGTGTCATGCATTAAGATTACACACCAAGCAATTGGTTATTTGACGCAGTCGTGTACCTATTGAAAAACAAGATGACCTCTGAACAACTACGGACTATAACAATCCAAAATTTTGTTTCGAACTTGCACAACAATGACCAACATGCAATAACTTGTTTCAATACATATTTGGATTTGAACTTCATACATGAACAACATGGAGTTTAAACACATGATGAATACCTTACACGAATGAGTGTTCTAATATCATGCAGTGGTCTTTGGGGAGATAGATTTGCCATTGCATGGCTTTTAAAGTTCCTTCAAAGACCAATTCAAGTGCGGTCATCTGCAATCGGAAAGATATGTTTGTAGTGTGGCAATAAAAACGTATCGACCCCATTACAAATCTTGTATGATGACAATTCTATATACCCTTACCGCTTTGAGCCAATTGTTGAAACGACAACTCAATCTAATGATGAAGTTGTAATTCTCGCGGCAACTACAGACCCAAATCTTGCACCTAGTGTTGAAAACCAGCACTCAATTGCCACTGTCTTGCATTATCAACATAGCCCCGGTGATTGTTTATTCGATACAATAAAGTACTTAATCGATACTATTGGACTCTAATATTATCGATGTTGCTTGAGCTTGAATTCTTAGAATATTTCTCTCTTTTGATGCATATTCTAAATGTAAATAAGATTCAAAATCAGTAGTAGAGTTGCCACATGGGATGCAAGATCGAAGGATGATATTTCATATGGTTGTAGTCCATGACACAATATTATTTAGGTTGCAACCAATGCTGAGTTATGAGCTCTTGTGAGCATGGTCTTATTCATGTATTTGTTGGGCTTCAATTCTCAATAGGTGCAAATCTTTGCACATGACCAAGGCAATAATAAAACACTACCCCTGACATTTGCAGAGAGGATAAGGTCTTGATGGACCCTGTGTTGTGTCTCATGTTTATATGTAATTTTTCATTCTTTTTTTTTCTCTTTATGATATTTTCATTAAACGATAGGATCCAAGTTAGTTTAAGATTGTAGTTATGTGCTCGTGCTATAGTGACAAGAAGCGGGTCTCTCAAGGTGAAGTAGAGGCTATCTGCTTTGAAGCAACGTTGCATTTTTTCAACTAAATGGATGCAAAAATTGTCCTTAAATTTCTTTTCAATAGAGCCTCACTAGCAGAAGAAAAACGCAAAAACTTCAGCATGCAGTCTTAGTATAAGATACAAATTAGAAGGTGGAAGGTTGGCGAGGCAACTCCGATGGCTCAGTTGCTCAAAAATCCAACATCGCATAATGCCCTCCATTGGATTCAGCGTTTTGCTTCCAGCCTTCCAAACTCTTTAGCTTATGGTGGCAACCCCCTCTTCGACTCTTCAGGCATGCTCTCTGTCTCCTTGCATCTTTCCTATTAAACGCCGAGCATCTCTCTCTTCAGATTTTACCCTCTTGCCGCAAATTTCATGTCTGTAGAACGTGGAAGTGTAGAATATATTTTAGCCCAATTTAAAGTCGTAAATGACACACTGTCAGTTGGTGCTATTCATTGGGAATTTGAGCTAGAATTCTGAGGCAAGGGCAATCATTTTCCTTAGCCTTGTTGCTATGGTGGCATTCGGTCACCTTGTGTCAATGAAACGTTCCTCGCATTGAGCGTATACTCTCTTGTTCCTTTTGATATTACAACGGTCATTCTAAATGCAAGTTTGTACGCATTCCTTCTGTATCAATTTTTCCGTTCTCATATATTCCCTCCCCCTCCTAGACCAGAGCGGTAGTCCACCCTTACAGCTAAGCCGCCATGAAGGATGCGCAATCTGCTGGATACTAAGATTGGGGCTGCCTAGAGAGTCAGAAACACAAGTGTTCAATGTATTGGGTTAACTCAAATGGAGGAAACCATGATCAGGGTAGGCGAGGCTGCAACCTACTTTTTTTCCTAGTGATAATGCGCTCCACCACGTGGGGCTAATGACATTCCAAAGTCAAAGAGAAAAGTACTAATGATGGGCTACTGAGACAGAGACAAAGAAAGAATGTAACTAGAGAGAAAGTTTATTAAAGTTTTTGAAAAACCGAAGGGTCTATGAGAAATAGCCACTCAAGAGGGCATCCACTGATAAGACTGATGTTTGAGATGAGAAGAAAAGAGTAGAGAAGACCAGGATGTCTGAACCTTTATATGATGTCTTGGGGGCCAAATCCATTAGCCGGTTGAGGATAGATGATCTTGGCCGACAATGGCTTTGGTGAAGGCTAGCATCGTTGAGAGAGGAGTCAGTAATAGGATGCTGTTGATGCTTAATCTAGGCAGCCTGCCTGGGTCACTCTCTCCTCCTTTGTGGTCTTTGAGAGGTAGCTTGCTGTCTGGCAAACGCTACTGTTACTCTTGTTATCTGTCTCCCCAAGTCAGAGAGTAAGGAGGAGATTTTGTGGTTCTCGTGTCTGGGTCAATATGATGATGAATTTTTGGTATCGTACTATTTGGATCGCCACTGCATCATGTCCCCTGCGGCCTCTGGGCAGGGTCTCCTTAGCAAAAGAAGTCTGTGATCATCCTCTAACTGGGCTCCACCAATGGGCCCTCCTGGTCTCACCTTTGCACTGGAAGAAGCTGATTTCTATGTCACTGCACCTTGAGTAGAAAGATCACCATGTGTAGATGATTGGGATGGTCTAGGAAAACTGAGAGTGGTTGAAATCCGCTTCTGAATAGGAAATGGTGGCACCCTCGTATCTCATAGTACATGGGGCATCTGAATGCATAGTGCTCCTTTGATTCAATCTCTTGCATGTTGCACAGGTTGCAGATCTGTTGTTTATGTGGGATGCCCTCTATTTGTCCTGCCTCAATACACAGTCAGTGAGAGGACACTCTGAAGTCCCCAATTGAGATGCTCAAGTCTTGTGTATCCAACATCATAAGATTGTTACTTTTCAGTCCATTGCTAGCAATTCATGCTGGAATTTCAGACTTCCAGCAGTTGAACACTGCAATGCTATGCCATTTCATGCTTTGAATGGTGCTCAGGATGACAGTCCAGTTGGTGAGGAGGAGCAATATTGGGATGCTTATTCAGAGCATTGATGGGAGCCAGTAATGCCAAGGTGCTCAGATCGAGAGCAACATCGATGACATGACTGTTCATACGTTAGTGGAGAGTAGAGTACTGGCAGCTTCATCAACTTAAAGACCTTCCAAAAATTGAAATTTGCAATTGTTTAGATTGACCATGGTTTGAGAGTTGAGGCTGCTAATGGGAAGCATACAAACATGCACTACTCATTTGCACGAGATCTCTTTGTCTTAGATATGGGTCCCATCGACATTGTTCTGGAATGTGATTGGATGAAGGGAGTTTAGTGTGGATTTTAATGGCATGACTATTGGCTTTGCAAGAAGGTCAAGACAGTGGTTTTAGAGGGTCTTAGAGCACAAAAATGCAGCCAGGCAATTGGCCAAAGCACTCAAGAAAGAAAGTGCGTTGTATGCTTTGTAGTTAGCTGAGCCTCAAATGGGCATTGTTCCACTTTGCGGAGAGTGTTGATATTCAGCAGTTGCTTTCAAAATTTACTGATATGCCCTATTAGCCACCTCCCACAAGAGATGTTGACCATGCCATAGCCTTGGAGCTTGCTAGCAAGCCCATCAACAAGGTTCTGTATTGTCTCTCTAAGGTGAAGAGGAGGAAGTAGCTCAACCGGTGAAGGAGTTGCTTGAGAAGAGCTTAATTTTTCACTGCTCTTCTCCTTTTTCCTTGCCCATACTTGTACCTAAAAGGAAAGATGGCTCTTATCGCATGTGTATTGATTGGTGAGATCTCACGAAAGCCAAACAGGTTTTCAATAGGGTGAAAGAGAGTGATGAGCACAAAACAGCCTTCCGCAGAGAAATGGGCATTCAGGCTGCACACACCTCTAGATGGTCTGGTCTGGTCTGGATCGAGAGCGAAGGCCCCTGCTATCGACATGGCCGATCACGAGATAGTGTGCTGAAGGTTGCTTGGGAACGGGTTCTGGTGGTATGGGATGCCAAGGCTATAACGGGCTTGTGGGAGCCTGATCACTAGCCTTAAATATATATATTAGTTGGTATCAGAGCATCCCTAACACATGGAGAATTGTTGCAAGGTATGCAAGTGTGGAGTTCCAGGTATGTGTTTCGTGTATTGAAAATGATTTTGCGAATTCTTGTCATGTGTTTAGGAAGAGACTGGTTTTGTTCATGGAGCAGTTATCTCTAGTGTCTGAGAAGCAGACCGAAGCAAATTTCTTCTCATAGGAGCAGAAAAACAATGCTAATGCAATGCTTTTTCCTAGTTGGATCTCTATGGAAGTACTTAACAATTGTAGAATTACTTGTTGTGCATGAAATGGTTGCTTTTCTCTATGAAAACAAGAGCATTGGTGGGAGGTTTGGAGCTGATTTCCTGAAATGCTTCCTGCAGAAACCCATGCTCACAAAGTTTACGTATTCTTGCTCCTGCGTACCTGGGGCATGCATGCTTCTTCACTTCTTGCATCAGTGCGTATCTTATTCTATAAATGGGCTAAAAAATCTCTGGTCGCTGATGACGTTAGTGGGGATGTCGTAGTAGCTAGTCCCTGCTACGCATGATGGAGTTTATGGTTTTCAATCTTATGAGTGACTATCGTGAGATTGAAACTACACTATGTTGTGCTTTTAGAGGATGAGTTTGGGAATGTTCCTGGATTCATCTAGGTATATGCTTTTGCCGTATTAGTGGACATGCAAATTTCACCTTGTGAAAGCTCGGATCAATGGTTTGCTAGATGCATTACATGGGGCCGTAATTTTTAGTAAGATAGATCTTAAATGTGGCTACCATCAGATCCGTATTAGAGCCGAGGATGTGCATAAAACTGCTTTTAGAAGCAAGTTTGGACATTATGAGTTTTTGGTAACGCCCTTTGGACTTACCAATGCTCCAGCTACATTCATCATGCTTAGGAACGATTTACTACGTCCGTATATCGGAAAGTTTGTAGTATACTTTATTGACGATATTCTGGTATTCAGTAAAAGTATTACTGAGCATCACGAACACTTAAGAATAGTGTTCAGTACTTTGAGGAAAGCCAGTCTTTATGTAAATAAAAAGAAAACTATACTGTGTATGGTAAGACTTGAATATTTAGGATTCATAATTACTCATGAGGGGGTAGAAATGGATCCAAAGAAAGTGGCTGTGATACTAACTTGGCCAATCCCTCAGAGTTTGACCGCTTTGCGATCATTCTTGGGATTTGTCCAATTTTATTGAAGGCATATCAAAGGATATTCCGAAATAGTATCGCCATTGACTGATCTGATCTCAGATAAAGTACCTTTTATATGGGGACAGAATCAACATGAAAGTTTTAACACCATAAAACAAGCTGTGGTCTCAGGACCGGTGTTAAAAATAGTTGATCCCCAGAAACCGTTTTTCCTTGAAATCAATGCAAGTGGCATTGCGGTAGGAGTGGTTCTCCTCGAAGAGAGAAGGCCAGTAGCCGTTGAAAGCAAGAAGCTTTCTCTCTGTCAACGAAATCGGCCAACTCATGAATTAGAGTTGTATGCTGTTGTCCATGCTCTGAAAACATGGAGACATTATTTATATGGATTAGAGTTTTATGTTGATGTTGATCATGATACTCTGAAACATTTTTTGTAAACGACCTGACTTGAGAGGCTGCCAAGCTAGGTGGACAGAACTCATGCAGGAGTTTAACTTGATGATTCGGTACCGAAGAGGGAAGGATAATAAAGTTGCTGATGCGTTGTCACACATTATGCATAATATGAGTTTCACGGTATTAGAGAGTGCTCTAATGACCGAGATTAGAGAAACTCAAAAGGTGGACGAGTTCATCCAGTGCCTTTGGCCTAAGGCTCATGTATTTAAACCCGGGGAAAAGGATGACCTGGCATTCAGAAAAGGCCAAACTTATGCAAGATATGCCATAAGGGATGGTATGGTGAAAAGAAATGGCAAGGTAGTAGTATCTAATCAGAATGATCTCAGGCAGAGAGTCATTCAACAATGCCATGATAGCCCATGTGCGGGACATCTAGGAGTCGAAAAGACATATAATCTCGTGAGACGAGATTTCTTTTGGCCAAAGATGAAAAAGCATATTCATGAATATGTGACACGTTGTTTTTCATGTCAAGTAAGTAAGGCGGAGCGTGTGAAGCCACCCGGACTTTTACAGCCCTTGGAAATACCACTAGGTAGGTGGGAGAGCATTTCCATGGACTTTATTGTAGGTCTGCCTGCGACACAAGGTGAATATGATTCTATTCTTGTAGTGGTTGATTGTCTTACCAAGATGGCTCATTTCATTCCAACTAGAGAGTCTATTAGTGCCCTGCAAGTGGCGGATTTGTTTATTAGACATATATTTCGTTTGCATGGTATCCAAATCCATAGTATCAGACAGGGATGTCAAATTTACCGGTCATTTTTGGATTGCGGTGTTTGAGACACTAAGGACTGAGTTGGGAATGAGTAGTGGGGATCATCCAGAAACGGATGGTCAGATGGAAAGAATCAACCAAATTTTAGAGGATATGCTTAGAGCATATGTGTCATTGAGGCAACATACATGGGACAAGTAGTTGCCATTGTTAGCATTTGCTTACAATGATAGAAAACATTCCTCTACAGGGTTTAGTCCATTTGAGCTGAACTATGGTTATAGACCAGCGAATCCAACTATAGTTGGAATACCTCAGAAAGTGCCTAGTGCCGCAAACTTTGTGGTTCAGATGCGGGAGATGCTAGCACTTGCGAGAGCTAACATTCGCCAAGCTATGGATAGAGCTAAGGCGTATGCAGATGAAAACTGATCCGCTAGAGAATTTAAGAAAGAAGAAAAAGTTTTTCTCAGAGTTCCTTTGCACTCTAAGTCTTTGACTACAGGAGAGTGTGCTAAGTTATCACCTTGATATTGTGGGCCATGGTTAATTCTAAAAAGAATAGGCAAGATAGCCTATAAATTAGAATTGCCACAGGGTTGTAAGGTGCACCCAGTGTTTCATGTTTCTCATTTAAAGAAATTTTTGCATATAGGTGACTCACTAATCGAGGGTGTTGTTTTGTTTCAGGAGATAGAGGATAATGCAAGACGCAAACCAACAGGAATTCTGAACCGAGAAACAATGCAAGTACGCAATCGGAAGATACCCACGGTGTTGGTTGCATGGCATGGTCTACCTCTATCAGATATCGAGGACGTTGATGCCTGAAGAGGGAAGGAATGTTACGCTCAAGTCGAGGTAACATGACCTCGGAAGGGTCAGTCGACAATTTCCTTTAGAGGATCAATGTTTGTATTATATTTGTTTGGGCTTCATGCAAATGATCAAAAAGGAATCAAGGTCAAGGTCCTTGATGAGGGTGACATGGCACTAGACTAGGTGGATCTAAGGCTAAGGGACCTAAATGCATGAAATGTGCTAAGGGGCAAATGATTTTAATGATATCCCAAGAGAGGGGTAAATGATGCATTAAGGAGGGACCCTGAAATGAAGACATGTGGCATACTAGATCCATCTAGGGAAATTTGGGGCTTGGTGGAAATTTTTGTAAGCAAGAACCTTCACGTAACGGATTGATTTCAGATGAGAGCTTACTACCACCGAGATCGGCTAGGAGGTGATTTCGTGTGCCTGTGCCCGTGATTCAATGTAGAAATAGGAGTAAGCAGTTATGGATGTAATACAAATTGGCGCCTAACAATAATAAGGTTCTAATGACTATTACTTAACTAAATAATTGATTCTCTTGTCATGACACTCCCTCCTGCTTGAATGCTTGAATGAGCAGAAGTCCTCTTCTGGATATTGCTTGTCTCTTCCTCTTACGTGCACTTTCTCTTGTTACTTTTGCAGCTGCATTGCCTCTTTATAACTTGTGAGTATCTGTGGAAAATCTGTAAAGAACTCTTCTTCCATCCATTGTGCATCACTAGCTGGCTGGTTTTTAAACTTTAGTAAATACATATTTCTCTTCTTTCCATGAGTAGTCTTCTCTTTATGGTACACAATCTATTCCGAATAAGAATTTCAGTCCCATCTTCAAGTTCAGGTTCTTCTTGATGCTGAGTATCCAAAAACGCAGAAGTATCACCATGGTATCTCTTCAAAATGCTCACATGAAAGATATTCTTCATACGCGAGTGGGCTGGTAATTTCAGCTCATACGCTCTGGATCCTTCTTCTGGATATAAAGCTGCTGAAAATTGAAATGGACCATAAAACTTTGGTGCTAACTTGACATGTTTTGTACTTCCTCTCTCTGACTTGATTCTTCTTTTATCAATCTTCAGTAAAACCCAATCATCCTCCTTGTAATAAACTTCTTTTCTTATTGGCTGCCTTGGATTGTTGAACCTGGGCCTTCTTAGTATGTTCTTTTACCTGCTCAATAACCTGTGACATATCTTTAGCAAACTGGTCAGCAGCAAAAATTCGCTTCTCCAAGTGTGTTATTGGAGTGGGTAAACATTGCCCATACATAATTTCAAACGGGTCTTTCTTGGTGGAAGTATGTACAGTGTTATTATAAGCAAACTCTAACATACGTAAGAATTCTAGCCACCTTCTAGGTTGGTCATGGATATAAGCTCAAAGTAAAGTAATTATGGTTTGATTGGCATTCTCACTTTGTCCATCTCCTTGAGGATGGAAGGCTGTAGTAAATTTCAGTTTGGTTCCGAGATTCTCTAATAGGGCTGTCCACAATAGATTTTGGTAATCCATGTAACCTAAAGATTCCCCTTATGAATAAGCTTGCTGTTTCAAGAGCAGACAACTCCTTTTTACAGGGAATAAAATGAGCCTGTTTACTCAGCCTATCTATAACAATGAAAATCTGCTCAAACTGACCAACCTTGGGAAAACTTGACACAAAATCCATTGTAATGTGTTCCCACCTTTCAGAGGGAATAGGCAAAGTTTGAAAAAGACCAGCAGTCTTACTTGTGTCAGATTTAATGTGCTGACATACGTCACATTGTTGAACGAAGGTTGAAACTTCATTGGGAAGTTTAGGCCAATGAAAGCACCTCTCAATATTGTCAATGGTCCCTCTAATGCCTCTATGTCCAGAATATGGACTCGCATGTAACTCACTCATGACAAGATACCCAAATGTTTTGGGTACACATATGGCATGTCCCAACAATAAGTATCCATCCACGATGGAATAAGCCTCTAAACCCCCGACCTTGTTACGTTGAATCTTCCCATAAATTTCAGCAAAGTCCTCATCTAAAGGATAAGCTTCAACCATCGCTCCTAATGATTTCTCCTTAATCACAGAAATGTGATTAACTTGGGCCGTCTACTCAAAGCGTCAGTTACTAAACTCTCCTTTTCTGGCTGATATTCAATATTTGGTTGCCCAAAGATTCTTAAAAGCAGAACCATATAGATAATGCTTCCATAACTTTAAAGCATGAATGACTGCTAGTAACTCCTTCTCATACGTCAAAATTTCAATTCAGCCCCTTGAAGGTTTCTACTCTCATAAGCAATGGGATGCCCTCCTTGCATCAACACTACCCCAATCGAGGTACCACTTGCATCCGTACATACAGCAAAGAACTCTTTGTCCATATCCGAAAGTGCTAACACTGGTGCAGTGACCAATGTTCTCTTAAGCTCCTCAAAAGCTACTTGGTGAACCTCTCCCCACTCATACAAGGAATGCTTTTTCAATAAATCTGTTAGTGGAGAAGCAAGACGTGCAAAATTCTTAATGAATATGCGATAATAACTACACATCCCTAGGAAGGATCTTAGCTCATGTATATTTTTGGGTATTGGCCATTCAATTATGGCCTTGACATCTTTAGGGTCAACCCGAATTCCCTCAGTAGACACAGTGTGTCCCAAATACTCTAGTCCTGTCTTGAAAAACTCACTCTTCTTGGTATTTAGGAACAATGATCCTTCCTTAGGAGCTCCATCACCTTAGCAAGGTGATCCTTAATCTCTTCCTCAGTCTGGCTGAAAACCAAAATGTTGTCAAAGAAGACTATGATAAATTTTTCCAAGTAGGGTCGTAAAACCCTTCTCATCAGCCTACTAAAAGCGGTTGGAGCATTAGTCAGGCCAAAAGGCATGACCAAATATTCGTAATGTCCAGTGAGAGTGCGAAAAGCGGTCTTATGTTCATCTCCAGCTGTCATCCAAAGTTGATGATAACCAGATTTCAAATCCAATTTACTAAAAACTCTAACACCTTTAAGCATATCCAATAAATCATCCACTCTTGGAATCGGATACTGATTCTTAATTGTATGTTTATTCAAACCACGGTAATCTATACGCATGCGATATGATCCATCCTTCTTCTTGACCAATAATACAAGTGCTCCAAATGGAGAATTGCTTGGTCGAATCAGACCTTTTTGCAATAGGTCTTCAATTTGTTTTTCTACCTCCTCTATTTCTATCCTGTTCATCTTGTATGGGGCTCTTCATGGAGGAGAAGCTCCTGGCTGTAAGTCTATGGCATTTAAAAGGATCATGAGGCCCAAAGGTATTGGCTGAATGGACAGCATTCACTATTGGCTCAATAGTCACGATATATTTCGAGGGTGACAAGGTAGAAGCCTCACCCTCCTGCTTGGATGCCTTGGCTTTCCCTTTTAGTGAATTCATCTTGGCAATTTTAGCCAAGAGAATGGGACACTTATGCCATACGTGCCTTGGCTTATGTTTCTTACACCCGAAACATTTCCTTAATCAACTTCTTCTTCTCTTTGTCCATCATAGAAGGAAATGGCTCCCATCCAAGACGTGTTTGGCTGTTCACATTCCTTACAAGAGCTTCACCCTTCCCTTTATTATTCTTAAACCGGTTTGGTTTCCTAAATGTGGGTATATTGTTGGTCTTAGATGTTGACCCACCCTCCTTATTGAAGGGTTTTCTTCTCGGCTATTTCAAGCAGCTTAGTGAGGTCCTTAAGCATGGTCGGGTTAAACATTTCAACCTTGTATCTTACTTTTGGGCTTAAGGCTACTAAATACTTCTTTCTCCTATCTTCCTCACTCTTTTCGGGTAACTCTAGAGAGAGTTTCCAAAACCTGGCTGTAAAATTTGCATTACTCTCATTATCTAACTGCCTAAACCTCTCCCAACTCTCTTTCTCTTGCACTTGGATTATAATCCATGTGTGCTGGGTTTTGAGTTGAAGGCGTAAACTGATCACCTTGTTCTTGGCTGGTCTCATTTCTTCTTTCATTACGAAAGGAGAACTCCATATCTAGAGGTTCTTGAAGGAGAGACTGCTGTAAATCTATTTGTGGGTTATCATACTCAAGATGTGTGCAACTCTCACCTAATCCATCCTCTTCAGGAGGGGGTGAAGGTTTTCTTTCTCTCTCTCCTTCGGGTAATGGAGGAAAAGGAATAAGTTCATTGTTATATCTCCCCTCCCCTTCCATTCTTTCCTTTTAGTAATACAAGAGACAAAATGACTTGCTATAATTAAAAAAAAAAGGGTTTATTTTACAGCAAAAGTCAAGTGTTGTAGAGTTGGTGGTACTTATCCAACTCCCGCTTCGCTTGTGTCCAAAAAACTCTTCAAATGACCTCTTCTTTCCTCTCTTTAACGCTTTTCTTCTTGCATTTCTGCTGTAAACTGGTACACTCTGTTTGGGCTACTTATTTTGAGTGGATTGGAGCTCTAGATACCGTTATAGGGGGTACTTGGTGGGTGGATCACCCCCTTCAAATCTTGTTCCGATCCGACTCTCCGTTTGGGAGAACGGAATATTTACACCGCTCGATCGATCATAAATACAAACATATAACCGCACCATTAAATTGGCACCTAACAATAATAAGGTTCTAATGACTATTAATTAACTAAATAATCATTTCTCGTCATGACAGTTATGGCTTAGTACTTTAAAAGAATGACCTCTATTTCTTTGGCAGACATCACATGGAGATTTGTGCAAGCTCGATTGTTAACAAAAAGTCCAACAGTTGATGACTCAGCTAAAAAATCACAAGGAATACAGGTATTAGTTGGAGTAGACCAGACTTTAGACGACAACACAGATTACTGGTAAGTAATGCTGGGTATGCTCATAATATTGAGGCTCTATTTACATGGTGTTCAGGGCTTTTAAAGATGGAAAAGTTTTGGAAACAACTAGTACTCTGATGTTTTAAATTGCAATGCATGAATGGTTTTGATAATTGATGCCTCGTGATGGAATAAATCAACCTTACTTTACTATGCTCTACTTTGTTGAACCTCTACGCTGTAAGAGGTCTTTGGATGCCATCAGATTTTTAAAAAAATGCTTATATGCTTTTGTGTCTCTTCTCTTTCTCCCATTCTCTTACATCAGAAACTTCAGCCCCTCGTGTGTGGTGTGGGTTCGTAATCTTTCCATAGTCATCAGGGCAGTCACTAGCTCATTGAGGCTGCATGGAAGCTTGCTAATAAATAGCATGGCTGTTCGTTGCTGTCAACCTTTTGGCAGACTGCCGCAAGTTGATCCTTGAGGAGTGACCAAATGGTCGTTGACAGGTTCTCCCTCCCAGCGTCATTGTGAATGGCTGATTTAGGAGAGTAACTATGCACTCTGCATTTTTGGTCTTGTATAGATCCTTCAAAGATGTCAGGCCTCATTTGCAGTCTTTGCCAATTGATTGTGCAGTTGACCCCGATGATGATCGACAATGCCTCAGCATGAATAAGCACCTAGTCTTTGACCACATCTAGATCTTCCTTTGTCACTAACTTGCCTATTGCATACCACAAAGCGCGGCTGACTGAAACAAACTGCAAAATATAGCCAATTATTCCATTGTAAGAACTCTCTCTCTCTCTCTCTCTCTCTCTCCATCTCACCTCCCACTCGACATCTATTGGCTTACATCGCTGGACGGTGGACATCTCACCTCCCACTCATGCCCTCTTGCATTAATGTCTCTCATGTGGCCGCCCCCTCACTTGCTCTACTTCTTTGATTGGGGCCATTGAATCCAAGAGAGATCCAAGGGCCATCATGGCATAGCATTGAGTGTTACATAACCCCAGTTGTAATATTGTGTGTGTTGTGTGGTATGGAACAACCTTTAGACTGAGTGATAAGGTTGAGTGAGAGAAGATGTATGTATGTGATGGAGAAATGAGAGATGAGAGACAGAGAAGCCTGTCTAGAGGGTGGCAATGAAGAAAATGAAGAAGAAGATTGAAGTGGAATTCCGGCATCTTGTTTTTTTGTCTATCACACACTAGTTACAATGTGGTATCAGAGCCACCGCTCTTGAACCAAGCGACATCTCTATCTCTCCATTTAACTCTAGCCCAGCTTCCCAAGCTTCTTTTGCATCACATTATACCAGTTGCTCTGTTTGCAGCAGAAAACTACTGCTCACTATAGACGAAGAACACTTTATACCAGTTGCTCTGTGTGCAGCAGAAAACTATCGCTCACTATAGAGGAAGAACACAGTTGAAATTTATCCTGTGGAAGGCCTGCAACATATGCAAGGTGGAAGACTAAAAAGACTTAAAAAAGAATGCAACATATGCAAGGCGGAAGACTTAAAAGACCTGCAACATATGCAAGGTGGAAGAAATAGTAAGTCAAATGTGCAAGCCAGCACAGCTTAGCTAGGAGCACCTATAGAAGACAGCCGCAAGACTGTAGTAGAGAAGAATTATAGCATTGTGTGAAATTCCTTGTGCAGCAGTGGAAGTGCTAGTTGCTGCCCACACAAAAATGCTTGCTTGAAGAAGAAAAGTTGAGGTGGTCTATAGAAACACTGCTCCACATGACCTGGAACTCTGACAACTTCAAAACCAACCTCTACAAGGATATCCTTATCCCTGGATCTGGATAACCTTGCTCCCACAGTGAACATTGAAAACCAAGGCATCCCCATCTGAACCTTGTCGAAGCCCTATGACCTGGAGTGGGATACCTTGTAAAATCCCCACATTTCTGGCCCTTATCTTTCAATTATCTCTGAAATGAGAAATGTGTGCCAGCAAGGCCCTACTTAAATTTTATATTGCAACTGCTAAGAGGTCTAAGCCCCTGAAGCTGGTGTCGAGCTCACAAATGAGGAAGAGAGCAATGTATTTGATGCTATCGCTATAGAAAGCTTGTGGGCAGCCCCATTTATATCTCAAGCTCATGCAGATCTCTGCAGTAGTTGGGAGCTATTTATCAGTTCATGGCAGCTGAAAACAGTATCATTGAGAAGATACTTGTGTTTTTCGAGGACACTTTGCCTTCTGTTATTCAAGACACAGAGCAAAGCAGGCAAATCTCTTGCTCTTGTGCCTCATTTTGGGCAGAAGATGTAGAGTTGAGAATGTCCACATCAAGGAAAAAAGCACCCCGCAGTTGCATTTTATTATGGAGGATCTTTTATGGTCTAAACCACACACAAGAGCATGCCATAGCTGTCACGTGTGACGAGCAGAGTTTGCATTGGTGTTGGGCCACGAAGGTGGTTTACCAAGCATGTAATCAACACCTTTAAGTGCAAAACCATTTCATCAATAGAAGGTACAAAATGGTGAGGTTTGGATGATTTATTGTGCCTCCAGAGTCCATGTGACATATTTCAATCGCCACGAAGGAGTTAAAAAATAAATCTTTTCGTAAATTCCAAAATCTCTGCATTTAAAAGACCAAAACATAAATTTTCTTCAAGTAGACAGAAGCTAATCCCAAAAGTACAACAACGTAATATTCTCAAAAAAACAATACTGAAGGTGAGAGAGCTGAAAAAGAAAGTCCAAGTCTCATGTGAGTACATCATGTCAGTGTTGGATTAGGGTTGGTCACCTCCCCCCAAATGAGGAGTGCATCGGGGGGGTGGACCATAGGATGATAGGATGGGTCATGGGGCTGCCACATGGGCAGCAGAGAGAGTGGAAGTGCCTGGCAAATCAGGGCCATCATGGTGCGCAGAAATTGTACAGCAGTGCCATGGGGCTGCCCATGGATGAAAAGGACAGGTATGTGCAGGGAAACCAGCAAGGAGAGGACTGGATGGACAAGGCACTGACATCAACAAAGGTTGTGGACAGTACAGCAGACCGCCAGACGTTTCTGGAGCAGTTCCGGAAGCTGGAAAGGTGCGGAGCAGAGGCAGGAAGAAGGCACACAGGTCCGCGGGATTATGGGAGGCCTTATGGGCTGGTTGGGAGGCAGGAAAGGAGGCTGGAACAGCCTGGGCCAGTGGCTGGAAGCCATATGGCCAGGCAGGCCAGCAAAGGCCCCCAACTGAGGCCCAGGAGGACATTTATAGCTCTCCCCCTCTAGTCAGCCGAGGGAGGAGCTCAGTCGGCCAGTCCAATTGGTTTTTTGGCAGGGGGCTCAGCTTCTATAAAAAGGGGCATTTGGGCCTCCTTAAGGCATCATCACTTGGAGCAGCCAACCAAGAGCAGATAGGAGCAGCAGTTAGGGCTTCCTTGGGCATATACTCTAGAGGTGAAGGAGGCATAAAGAAGGTGGAGACTAAGCTTGAGGTGCTGGCCACCTAGGCTAGCTACCTAGACAACAAGGTGGAAGGGATCATTGGACAAAGAGTACATAAGCTCAGAGGAGCACACGGGCTCAGAGATCTCGAGGTGCCAGGCAGATAGCAGGAGGACGTTTTGGTAAGATTGGAGCACCACGGTTTGGTGGGACTCCACATCTCCTTTTGTATTATGTCCAGTTGTGGACAGACGGAAATATATAAGTGTTGCTTCTATATTTGTTTTGGATGCATTCCCTATTCTGGCTTGCACACACACATCTATGGTTGTTAAATGCACACAAGGTAAGAAGTTCGATTCTGTAGTGAAACGTTTCCGCGTGTATATCTTGGGCAATCTATTAGTCTTCTGCCTACTGTGCAGGATACCAGGATTTTCAATTTTTAACATGGTATCATAGCCGTGACTAAAGTTCTGGAGACGTGGAGCTTGAAGGTAAGGATCTTGCTCAAGGACGACCTTGATTTATTGCTCGGAGGAATTAACTTCGATGTTTGAAGGATTGCACCCAGGCGGGAGGCTCAAGTTCAGGCAAGTGTTTGAAGGATTGTACCGAGGTGGGAGGCTCAGGTTCAAGCAGGTGTACGAACTCTAAAGTCTTTACCTCTTTCAATTCATTATCATGGCCAACGGATATTAGATCCCTAATTTTGGTGAGATGGGCAAGCTCGACGGGACCAATTACCCATTATCGAAAATGAAGGTTCGGAGCCACTTAGTGCTGAGGGAGTTGTGGGGGATTGCAACGGAGACAGAGCTGCTGCCTCAAGCCACCGTGACTACCTTAGCCACATTGACGACTGCAGCAGTGTTGACACCAATGGACTTTGTTTTAGTGAGAGCATGGCAGATCCAAGATGCGGAAGCCTTGGATATCATTGTGGGTATGACGATAGATATGGTGCTTCCTCACATAGAGATGGCGAACTCTTCTTTTGAGGCGTGGACAAGATTGAGGGACACCTATTATGAGCTCAACATTGAGGCGAGAATCTTGGACATTGAGACGGAGCTGAATGGTATGAGGATGGAGGAAGGGTCATCGGTACAGGAACACATCAATAAGATGAAGGTGGTGCGGGATCAACTTGTGGTAGTTGGTCAAAGGACGAGCTCGACCAGGATGGCAAGGGTGTTGCTAGGAATGCTCCCCTAGAGCTATAGTAGTTTTGGGACTACAATGATTGTAGGGCAGAGGGCAGCGCGAGTGACTTTCGAGGAGCTGGTTCCATCGCTGCTGCAACAAGAAGCTAGGGAAAATAAGTACGATTGTACGGATAAAGATGATAAGGCCCTAATAACGCATGACAAGAGCAAAGGCAAGGGCAAGGGTAAGCCTGTCAAAGGTAAGCCCAAGAAGGACAAATTTGACGACGGAGAGGAATCTTCAAATGAAGATAACAAGAAGAAGGTAAAGAAGGCAACGAAATGCTTCTATCGTGATGAGGCAGGTCATTTTTTGAAGGATTGGAGAAAGAAAAAGGCTGATCAGAAGAAGAAGAAGGCGGCCAGCTCAGAGTCAAAGGAGTCAGCTCAGGTAGTAGTGGTAAAAGAGGAACTTTTCTTGGTGGCATCTTGGAGTGCTGCTGAGATTAGGTATATGGACCCCAGCGCTACTGTCAGGATGTCCGACATTGAGAGTTTGTCAGGAGAGTCATCAAAGAACTTTGTGAAGGTGATGGATAGTGTTGAGTGCCTAGAGCTATCTGGGTGCTTGGTTGGTGTTGCTGACACAGAAGGGGATTCTTCGAGAAGACCTAAGGACTTAGGGTCCAGATGAAGGCTGTGACTTAGAGTGGACAACAATATAGAACCACACATGGAGCATCACAGTCCAGGTAATTTGGATTTATGCCTAGGATATGATGTCTCAAGTATGTTGTTTGGTTGCAGACCTAGCCAGATGGAGGATGGGTTGAAATAGACCCTGAGAGCTTGGTGCTTGGAGGACTTTAGGCTGTTCACCCATCATGAGGGGAATGGTTGGAGAATGCTGGTACGTGGAGTGCTCGAGTTTGAAGGCGGGCTCGTGACTGAAGGTGGTGGTGCCATCAGGTGCTGCCAAAGATGGACCTATGTACCACATGGGCAGCACAGAAAGAGTGGAAGTTCCTGGTAGATCAGGGCCACCATGGTGGGCAGAAATGGTACAGCAGTGCCACGGGGCTGTCCATGGATGGAAAGGACAGGTATTTGCAGGGAAACCAGCAAGGACAGCATGGACAAGGCACTGACATCAGCAAAGGTTTCGGATGGTACAGCAGACCGTATGGATGTTTTTGGAGCAGTTCCGGAGCCTTTAATGGTGCGGAGCAAAGGTAGGAAGAAGGTCCAGAGGTCAGCGAGATTATGGGATGCCTTATGGGGCAGGAAAGGAGGCTGGAACAGCCTGGGCCACTGGCTGGAAGCCACGTGGCCAGGCAGGCCAGCAAAGGTCCCCAACTGAGGCCCAAGAGGAATTTATAGCTCTCCCCCTCCAGTTGGCTTGTAGGGAGGAGTTCATTCGACCGGTCTGGTCGGTTTTTTGGCAGGGGGTTCAGCACCTATAAAAGGGGGCATTTGGGCCTCCTCCAGGCATCACTTTGAGCAGCCAAGCGAGAGCAGATAGGAGCAGCAGTTAGGGCTTCCTTGGGCCTATACTCTGGAGATGAAGGAGGCATAAAGAAGCTGCAAACTAAGCTTGAGGTGCTGCCCACCTAGGCTGGCTACTTGGACAGCAAGGTGGAAGGGATCATTGGACAAAGAGTCTACATAAGCTCAGAGGAGCATGTGGGCTCAGAGATCTACAGGTGCCAGGCAGATAGTAGGAGGACATTTTGGTCAGATGGGAGGACCACGGTTTGGTGGGACTCCGAGTCTCCTTTTGTATTTTGTCTTCCAGTCTGTGGACAGACGGAAATGTATAAGTATAGCTTCTATATTTGTCTTGGATGCACTGTCTATTCTGGCTTGCACACACACATCTATGGTTGTGAAGTACACACAAGTTAAGAAGTTTGATTCTGTAGTGAATTGCTTCTGCTTGTAATTCCTAGGCTCATCTATCAGTCGTCTGTTGTAGCCTATGGGATACCCTGTGGTGGGATTTCCAATTTCTAACTGTCAGGCGGTCAAAAGAGAGCTCAAACCAAGCAAGATGCATCATCTCAGGAAGTCAAAAGTGAGGGCAAACCAAGCAAAAGCAAATGGAAGATACTCTATCTGGAAATGACAAATGAGCTGGACAGCAATGCCACCTCATGCTAATCAAGCAGGAGAAGAAACCACAATCCCACACTGTTAGAAACATCTCTGCTTTAACCTTTAGCAGCCTTCAAAATCTCCAGCAGATGTATACAATGTGCAAAATTTTGATTGACTTCCAAGGTGTGTATGATATCCACAATTTCCATAGCCACTAAAAAATATTTCTAGAAGAAACACCAGCAGTGCTTCAGGCAGTTCTCGTAGAAATGAGTGCTTAGGAATGCTTGCAAGCATGCAACTAAAAATAGCACAATGTATATGATATAGATTATGTTCTCTAGAGTTTATGCACGGTACATAGTACAAATATACTTATGATGCATATACGATTATACATAATACATAGCCATCTCTCTCTCTCTCTCTCTCTCTCTCTCTCTCTCTCTCTCTCTCTCTCTCTTTGGACCACTCACACGGCTGATACATTTCCCGGACTAGGTTTGCATTGGGCTCTACCTGATTGAGATGCAGAGACACAGAGATTCCCTTGTGCGGTAGGCCAGAGAAGCTATAGTTGATGCCTCAGGACATAGAGCTAGACCGAGCGCAGACACGCGTCACTGATTTTTACGCATCCAAGTCAGCACCAGATGAGATTGAGGGGGAGGAGCTCGAGGAGATTAGAGCACTATGGATCAGTATTGAGACCCGTCACCAGGATGTGGCTGAACGAGAGACGCGGAGACCACACACAGCACGTGGGGTGACTAGAGCACAATTGAGGTCCGGCCTATCTCAGCCCTCCTCAGAGGGGACTGCCAGAGATGAGGCGTTTGTTTAATTTGAAGATGAAGGAAGGAGAGGCACTGAGGCAACACCTAAGTAATCTAGGATCTATCAGTCAACAACTAGCTGCCTTTAAAGCCACAGTTTGAGATGATGACCAGATAGCAGTTTTACTTTCCAGTGTTGAGGGGATCTCCAAAACAGTGAGATATTGGCAGTTTTTTGAGTTCGCTGTGATATGGGATATGAGTGAGATGGTGGCTATCCTTATTGATGAAAACCCCTGTATTACAGAGGAAGTTGGAGCTTCACTGGAACTTGAAAAGATATTCTTCTCAAAGAACAAATCAAGAAAGAAAGGCAAGCCACTGAAATGTACCTACTGCAACAAGGTCGGACACATATGCTTCAAGAAGGCGGCTAAAGAACAATCGAAGGATCCGTAAACAGGTGGCTTTCTCTCAGCTGGCAACCTGTTTTTCATTTGTATTTGCATCGATAGCTCCTTTTGGAAGCTGTTTGTATGGTTGTTTTCAAAGAATTAATAGAATCTACCTTTTTCTGGAGAAGAACAATCGAAGGAGCATGTAGATCAGGAGACTGATGAAGATGAAGATGAAGCTGAACCCTCTCTTGGACCGGCCTTACAGCGGCTGTTTTTTATCACATGAGGAGATAGATGATGATTGGGGGGTCTAGAGTCGTGTGTGTGTCAGGAACTCTACCTTGGGTAGTCCCCTAGAAATGAATGTAATAAATTGAGAATGTTTTTGTGTGCCTTGTTTCATAAAGGCTTCACCATTCTACCTAGATACCTTAGCGCTTTCTCGCCTTTTTGCTCCCACACTGGTATCTTATCAGTGTCATGCGACCTTTCTTTCGACTTCTTCTCTACGCTTGAGACAATACTCCATTGCCCTTTCTACATGAACAACAGGCGTGTGCCCAACTGCCAAGATGCAAAATTTTTGCTATCAAAGGTGACTAGGATAGCTCCATGCTTATCCTTCTTGGATGGATCCATGCTCACAATCTCTAAGGATTGAGTAGAACCCTGAAGCACGCTTCTGGAAGTACGTGTAAAGAACTTTGATCACGTCGTCTACTACTCCGTCGCTTCACGATTTGGACATCTGACCACCATAGTGCAAAAGACCGAGACATGCAAGCACCACAACAACAGTTATCACAAGGATAAAATGATGACAACCGTGCTCTGATACCACTATTGGCTTCATCCTGTAATTATTTGGTGCATGCAAAGGTTTAACTGAGTATAACCGAGATAAAAACAAGAGCATCTATGAAATGGAAATGACTCAATAACTCTCACAAAAGATAATTCAATCTATTATCATCACCAAGCCTATCGGGCTTGTTGCTCAGTACAATCATAGATGGCCACAAAGGCACACACATCACACACTACAACTCACACACCAAAAATGTCAAGCTGCTACCGATGATATCAAGCATCAACAATGATTGTGTATTGCCACCTCACGAGACCAAGACCAGCTGCGTGCTTTCGTGCCCTTGACTTTGTATCGAGGCCAAAGGCCATGCCACCCTCCTGAGCTCACGGGGGTCGACCCTCAAACTAACTTTTGGAGATAGCTCGAATGAGAACAGTTCACCACGACCTCCTAGTACGTAGGAGAACGCATGAAATAATGCCACGTTATCAACCATGCAATACTCACGTGGACTCAGCATTGGACCAATCACCATGCTTCATAAAATGACCCTTCTAGACCTTAACCACTCACAGGTCTCCCCATGAGGATAAATTCCTAACATAGAAGTCCCTCAGGAATATAAAAATCACTATTTTGGCTTTCTATTCATGGAGGGATCGCAGCGAACCTGTGGAGATCTAGGTTTGGATCAGCCCCTACTTGCCCATTGCTGCCTTCTCACTGAGGAGTCCATTCGGCATTGTTTACGGGATTGCAGACAAGCGAAGTTAATCTAGAAGAGGATCACTAGACTTTTGATTACTTTTGTTTCCTCATGACTTGGGGCTTGGAGGCTTGGCTCTCTCTTTTGTGGCCTCAAATCTTTTATGAGATGGATAGCTTCTCGTGGGATCTTTCGGTTGGATGACATTTACTTGAGGCTCTTTGGATGATATTTCCCCTTTTCTTTATGGACTTGCACATGCCTTAGTGGATACTTTTTGGGAGATCTTAGCAAGCATTTCAATGTGGTATATATGGAGATCTAGATGCATAGAGGGATGTGATGGATCCCAAGTCCACCCATCTTATAGTTTAGCCAGTATGTGGATGGAAGTGTGTACACACTCTGATGGCCATTTGTTTGAGAATTGGGGGGACCTTCTGTAAGAAAATAATACAACGTCTGTGCTTAACAGATAACAGGATCTCATATGCAAGAGAGGAAAGCAGATAGTATGGAGAATAAAAAATTTGATTACTGTAAAACTGATACAATAGATGGCGCTGCCTCCCAGCCGTGCGCTCCTGTGTGAGAAGCTTCGATGGCGTGCTGGAAACAGTAGAGGGCGGAGGCTGGATGCTAAGGAATCAGGGTTGCTGTAGCTAGTGATGATAATGGGCTTCACGGGCTTGCTCTTATATAGCCACCACTCGTAGTCATTTAGACCCAACTAGTGACCGACCTAGTCCGCCCAAAATGGCCGACTGGAGGTCGGTCCCGAAATAGGCCACTAACCACACGATAGAATCATGGCATAGAATAGAGCAACTCACCTATGATGTCCGTTCGACCCAGAGCCATCTGGGATCATTTGGGGCTCCAAACGGGCTCCGCAACCCGAGAGTGGGTTGCCCCGGGAAATGCTCCGTCTACCCTCAGTGCGGTCAGTCATGGGATGCCTTCCCGCACTTGCATGTAGCCTAGTTGGCAGTGTGTCAACTCTATCTGAAGCCGTCCAACCATCAGGCCACACATGGCCCTCATCTGGTGTCCAAACCAGGACCTACCGGATAACCGAGCTACACAAATGCCTTCTCCTCATATGGGGGCCTTACAAGTAGAGTTAGCTGGTTTCTGCGTAGTTACATGAGAGTGGAGCATTGATATCTAACACCCCCCCTCAATGTCCACCCACAAGTGAACTTACTTTTTCGGCCCAATGCCAAGTCAATGAAGATGCCTCTCCAACAAGTCTCTTCCAAGAGCCTTCGTGAAGATGTCCGCAGCATTCTCTGTAGTCGGATAGTACACGAAGTTGACCTCTCCATCCATGACGAGCTCGCGTACAAAGTGATATTGAATCTCAAAGTGTTTTGTGCGAGCGTGGAACACAGGGTTCTTTGCAATTGCCATGCAACTCTGATTGTCACATGATAACTACGTAGGCTTGTTTTGTACTGCACTTATGTTCCCTAAAATCCTCCTCAACCACACTGCCTCACAAGAAGCAAAACATGCTGATTTGTACTCAACCTCGGTAGAAGAAAGAGCAACTGTAGGTTGCTTCTTACTGACCCATGACACAGCTCCAGATCCAAGTGAGAAACATTAACCTGTCACTGATCTCCTGCTGTCCACGTCTTCTGCCCAATCCGAGTCACAGAATCCGGTCAAGATGTTGCCCTTGGTATAGGTGATGTCATAATCAAGTGTGTCTTTGATGTATTTCAGCACCTGCATCCCTGCCCTCCGATGGTTCTCCCGGGGCTTATTGGAAAACTTGCTTAGTACACCAGTTGCAAAGCTGATGTCCGGCCGCGTGTTGCATAAGTAAATCAAACTGCCCACAAGCCTTCTGTACTTCACTTCGTCCACCAGTGGTGATGAATCCTCATTTGAGAGCTTCACGTCAACCTCCATATGAGTGCCAACTGTCTTGCACTCAACCATGCCAAATGCCTTCAGTATCTCTCTAGCATACTTCAGCTGTGAGATGAAGATCTGTTTTGGCTCTTGCCAAACCTCAATCCCCAAACAGAAATGCATTAGTCCGAGGTCTGTCATTTCAAACTCTCTTCCTAGCAACTGCTTTGTCTGCGAGGTCTTCTCTTCATGGTTCCTTGTTATGACAAGGTCGTCCACATAAAGGACCACGATCATACCCTGTCTCCTTCTCTGTAGATATACAAATTTGCATCAAATGGGCTCCTCCTGAACCCGTTTTGCAGAAAGTAGGCATCAATCAGCTGGTATCACGCTCGTGGGGCCTGTTTCAGTCCGTACAGTGCCTTTTCCAGTTTATAGACTTTACCTTCTGAACCAGGGATCACAAAACGTGGTGGTTGTTCCACGTATACCTCCTCCTTGAGATCTCCATTAAAAAAGGCGGATTTTACATCCATCTAAAACACGGGTCAACTTCCTTGGGCTACTAAAGCCAAAACACTGCAAATTGTTTAGTCGAGCTGTGGAAGCAAAAGTATCCTGGTAATCAAAACCATGTACCTGTGCGAATCCTTTTGCCACGAGCCGAGCCTTGTACTTATCCAACGTGCCATTGGACTTGTACTTGGTCTTGTACACCCACTTGGTGCCAATGACCTTATGTTTTGGTGGTCGATCCATAAGGTTCCAAGTGTTGTTCTTCATTATGGAGCCATACTCCGACTGCATAGCCTCCATCCACCTATCATCACCCTGTGCCTCTTCAAGACACTTGGGTTCTTCAGCATGGATCACCTTTGTCATCAAAGCATAGTTGACCAAGTGTTCCTGCGTCCTTCTTTGCTGCTCTAATCTCTTGGACCGGCGGTGTTCGGATGGTTCCTCCTCAATGGCTGGAGGTTCTCTGCCATCCAAAAGCTGCTTTACCCACTTCGGGAATGGCCGTTCCCGTTGTGGTTCTGCAGGCTCTTCTTCCTCTCCTTTATCTTGAATCCTCCCAAGCACTGTTGAGGGAGTTCGGTCTGCTGTTGGTGGTTGTACTGGATGGATATCCTGATCCTGGTTGTCTGGGAAGGAAGCATCCTCCTCCAATTGATGCGGCTGTTCTAAGAAGACCACATCATGACTTACTATTACCTTCTTGGTAACAGGATTATAGAGACGGTAACCCTTCGCCTCTTCACTATAGCCCAAGAAAATACACTTTTGGCTCTTCGGTTCCCATTTGGTCCTATTTGCATCAGGGAAATGCATAAAACAGTCACATCCAAAAACTCTGAAATGTGCAGCTGAAGGTTTTGTTACCAGAAAAGGCCTGTAGTGGAGTCATCTCGGTCACAGCCTTTGTGTAGCTACGATTCAGAATGTAAACTGCCGTGTTACATGCTCCAGCCCAGAAAGTCTTTGGCAAATCTTTCCCTTTCATCATACTCCTGCCTATTTCGCAAATGATGCGCATCTTGCGCTCTGCTACTCCATTTTGTTGTGATGTATGTGGTGGGGGTTTCTACCTCTTGATTCCGTGACTTTTGCAGTAACTTTCGAATTCACTTAATGTGAACTCACCACCTCTGTCTGATCTCAACTTCTTCACCTTTCTCCCCGTTTCTTTCTCGACCATTACATGCCATTCTTTGAACTTACTAAAAGCCTCATCTTTAGTCTTCAAGAAGTATATCCATATCCTTCTACTGTAGTTGTCGATTAGCGTTATGAAGTAGTAGGAACCACCTAAAGCTTCCGTCTCCATCTTTCCGCAGAGGTCCCCGTGTGAACGAGCTCTAGAGGAGCCTTTGCCTTGCTGGCCTCTTTAGGAAAGGGCTGCCGATGCTGCTTGCCCATCATGCAAGCTTCACATACATCGGACAAATCTATATAATTTCTGGTAGGTCTGCAATCATTCCACTTTTATGCATCTCCTTTAAAGAACTAAGATTTAGATGACCAAATCTCTCATGCCATAGCTTAGTGTTCTTCACATTGGCTCGAGCACTGAAAGCTGAGAGTTCGTAGATGTTGTTGCGTCGTGTACAAAGCTTTACCAACGACCTTTCCTTGAAGATTCAGAATCTGTGCGCCATTCTTATTGAAGTGAACTTTGAGGTCCCGATCTGCGATCACAAAAATGGACAAGTTCCTCTTGATATCAGGCACATAAAGAACATCGGACAACTGTTTCACAACTCCATCTCACCTAAAAGCAATCGTACCTTTTTCTTTTGTTGGGCATTTTGCATCATTGCCGACTGCTACCAGGATGTCATTCCCTACCGGATGTAGAGAGGTATACCAATCCTTTCGACTGGTCATGTGGCGCGATGCACCACTGTCAATCCAAGGCTCATCCGCATGTACATGAACTGCCTCCGTGCAAATCTCCTCAATTGCTACGAACAGCTCTACTGGTACTGTGTGCGCGTTGTTGCTGGACTCTTTCTTTACTCCGTTCTTCTCATCTGCAATCTTCTTCTGGCACTCATTCTGCTTATGCCTTGCCTTGTTGCAATAGAAGCACTTGATCTTCTTCTTTCTCTTTTTATCATTAGAAGAAGATGGGTTATCAGAGTCCTTACCCTTACCTTTCTTTGATCCAACCGAGAAAGCTGAATCTTCACTAGTCCTCGTCTTTTGACGCATCTCCTTCAGAAGCATCGCGTTGAAATTCTCAAAGTTGAGGGATGGATTTTTGTTCTGCGTATTCATCGCCGTAACAAGACCGTCGTACTTTGGTGGGAGAATCCGTATGCACCTTCGTGCTAGATTCTCACTGGTGATGGTGATGCCAATTGCAATCATCTGATCGTGCAGATTCTTCACCCTGGTGATGAACTTCTCTGCCGTTTCAGACTCAGACAGTTTCTCGTTCGCGAGTTAAGTCTCCAGATTCTGAATCCGTGTCCGATTCGTGGTCTCGTACTGATTTTTCAAGACTGTCCATGCCTCCTCCGCTGTGGTGACATGTTGAATTAACGCCATGACAGAGTCACTTACACTGTAGACAATAGAACATAGCGCATCTGCATTTCTTCTTATCCACGCGAGAATCTCATCCGCAGTTGGTACTATCTGTTGTCCTGCATTGGCTAGATTCGGTCTCGCAACCGGCTTCACGTCCATCCCAGTAGCAGTATCCCAAAGCTCGTATGCGCTTAGGATGGTCTTCATCTTGAACTTCCAGAGTGGATAGTTAGTGCCGTCCAACTTTCCGCTTTCGCTGAACGGTGGGATTCGCAGTCTTGTGGGCTGGGCCATCTCTCACAATCTGCTCGCAAACAGAAACACACTACTAAATCTTCTTGTTAGAGCCCAAGCTCTGATACCATATAAGAAAACAATACAACGTCTGTGCTCAACAAATAATAGGATCTCGTATGCAAGAGAGAAAAGCAGATAGTATGGAGAATAAAAAATTTGATTACTATAAAATTGATACAATAGATGGCGCTGCCTCCCAGCCGTGCACTCTTGTGTGAGAAGCTTTGATGGCGTGCTAGAAACAGTAGAGGGCGGAGGCTGGATGCTAAGGAATCAGGGTTGCTGTAGCCAGTGATGATAATGGGCTTCACGGGCTTGCTCTTATATAGCCACCACTCGTAGTCAATTAGACCCAACTGGGTGACCGACCTAGTCCGCCCAAAACGGCCGACTAGAGGTCGGTCCCGAAATAGGCCACCGACCACACGATAGAACCGTGGCGTAGAATAGAGCAACTAACCTACGGTTGCCGTTCGGCCCAGAGCCATCCGGGATCATTTGGGGCTCCAAATGGACCCGCAACCCGAGAGTGAGCTGCCTCGAGAAATGCTCCGTCTACCCTAAATGCGGTCAGTCATGGGATGCCTTCTCGCACTTGCATGTAGCCTAGTTGGCAGTGTGCCAACTCTATCTGAAGCCATCCAGCCATCAGGCCACACATGGCCCCCATTTGGTGTCCAAACTAGGACCTACCAGATAACTGAGCTACTCAAATGCCTTCTCCTCATATGGGGGGCTTACAAGTAGAGTTAGTTGGTTCCCGCGTAGTTACATGAGAGTGGAGCATTGATATCTAACACCTTCTTGGGATGCCTCTACCAGAAGGACTGTCTTCCTCAGGGAGTGGAGAGGCTCCTCTTTTTTCTTGGCGTCCACTACAGGTTGAGGTGGCATTTTCAGCCTCAACCTTGGATCTTCATCTTGATGAGCAGGTTTTTTACCCGCTTAGGGTTTTCCTTTTTCATGCTATGCATGATGTACTCTTGTTATGAGCATTTACTCTTGGGGATTTTTTGCTACTTCATAGGAGTTTTTTTAGTGAAAAAAAAAAGAAAAAAGAAAAATAGGCTTGAACTGCAAATTAGTGCTGCAAATTACTTTGTTTAAGATCTTGCATCATCAATGGTAACAAATTGGCTGGCTGTATTGGCATCTCTTACAATATTGCGAGGGTTGGTATCTTTTGTCTGTTTTTTACATTTTAAAAAGTCAGAGTTCCATACAGAAAGCATGTTTTTAGTTTGTTCACAGGCACATTTTCTTGAGTGTGAGGAAAAAGTGTGTTCTTGGCTTTGGCTGTGGCTGGGGAAGACAAGGAACACCCTTTCCCAATACTTATGTGAAAAACAGCCAAGGAACAGAGTCCATGGCATAGGAACACACTCCTCAGGTTCTTATATGGGAACATTTCTTTGGTACTATAAACTTGCTATGCGATATGTCATCTGTTGCACCTAGTATGACGTGCAGGCTTGGGACAGGGGGCAGATAAGGATGTAATTGTGATCATTGTGCATGACCTTTGTTTAAGAATGTAAATATGTTGCTTATTATTCCTGTTATTTGTAATATGAGATCTTTCTTTTTCGTTCCTCTTTCAGTAAAATTGTGAGCGACATTTTCAAAAACCCTGAATTTGGTGTGAGTTCCACCAGTCACAGTACTCAACAGGGTTGTGACAGAAAGGAAACTAGTTTGAGTTTGGATTGTTCTCGCAATGTACCAAGTAGCACTGGCATGACAGGTGACACAAAGAAGCAATGGGCTCAGATTCTCTCTATGAATGGAAAGGCAAACAATGGGCAGAAAATCTCAGATAATGCAGCTGCTGGATCTGGGTTTCCTCAGCATAACTCTTCTTTGGCTAATAAAGCTACTGAAAATGGCTCGTCTTCTAAGAAAACAACTGATCCCCCTGCAGATGTGGGATTCACAGTCTGTGTTGAGCAACAGCCTCCCAATATTGAGCTCCCTCAGATGGCAAAACTACTCTCTCTCTATGGAGATATTGTAGGCTGCTTTAGGAGGACGAAAAATGATGGCACCAGTGCAAGTTTTATCAAATTTAAGGTATACATACTTCTCCAATTGTATTTTGCAAATAATAAAGATATTGCTGCATTTAGTGAGACTCTTTTATCTTTTAGACGGATGATGCCAAGGAGAAGGCTTTGGCTGCTCGTTGGTTGTATATCAATGGAAAAGCGCTTCCAATAAAAAGAGTAGATCCTCCCCCTCCCTTGACGACGGTGGTGAGAATTTCAAATGCAAGCCCAGAGACCAAGGAGAGCAAGGTTCTTTCTATATGTGAAACCTTTGGTAAAGTTGACAATATCAAGAAACGAGGAAGAGGCATGTTTGATGTATATTTCAAAACCGGGGAGCTGTCAAACATGTTGCAAATACTGGAGAGGTATGTAAAGGGGGGATGTTCAGATATATGTTCATGTTTTGTATTTTTTCTAAGTTGAAAGTGTCTTACTATTTTTTGGTATGCACATCGAAATTGTGTGATAGTGAGTGGCAACAAGATTCATTTTTAAATATTCAGTGTGCTTCATCATTCATTTTTTAGGACGAGGTGTTACAGTTGATTGCCTGCATTCTTCTGCTGTCATAGCCTGAATTGACTATATCTTTTCATTTGCAGCTTGAATTCTACCATACTCAATGAGAATATGCTCAGAGCACTCCCTGCACCATTGATTCACCCTAAGGCCATGGAAGCTCTTTTCAAACGAAGAGGAGTATCATGGTATCTTTCTCAGCAGGTTGAAGTCATAAATAAAATGGAGTCATCTATAAATAGTGTGTTACTTGACCTGCAGGATCTGCAAGAACTCATTAATGTAGCAGGTTAATTGCTCCTTGAACAGTGGATATTTTTTCCCATCACCTTATGGTGAGCTCTTTTTGCAAACATTCCATGATGCGTGCACACATCACACAAGATATGCTTAGGGTGGTATCGCTCCTCCAAATATTTGCAAGCAACACTGGCTACCAATTGGGCCTGCCCACAGCCGCTGTACAGCACCCTACGTTATGCGCCAATCGGTCGTTTGACTTCTTTGATTGACCCCAGGCACCTCCGATGGGAGTAGTTGTGGGTGGGCATATAGAACTTTGAAGTTTTCGAAGAATTGCCTAAGTAAAGGTTGACATGATGAAGGAATTTGGGAAGATCCATGTATGGGTGCGCCAAGTCCACATAACTCACAAAATATGCTAGGCGTCCTTGAAAGAGTTGAACTGAAGGTTGAATGAACAAACTTGAACAACCGTGTCATGCTAATGAGAAATTGATCAGTTCAAGATTCTTAGAAGCCACATTTTTGTAGTGCCATCAAAATGGGTTTTAAATAATTGACTAACAAACAACAAATTAATTATCTGGACTTAGATCACAAATTGAATGTTGGCTGGAAGATAAATTTGATCAACCATCTAATGACAACCATCGAAGTACTATCTTGCCTAGACTTCTTTTGGATGGTGGATATGGGTCCATAAAATGTAGTGTCACAAGTTGTTTGACATGAATGTGACTTTCACTCATATGGATGTCATCTTGATCAAGCTAATTCAGTTTAGGAAAGTCAATGGTGACACTCTTGACCATTACAAAAAAAGTATGATGATTTGCTTTCTAGTATGTGTGTAACTTTTGAGTTGCTTTCTAGTATGTGTGTAACTTTTGAGTAGTAGAGGAAGAGAGTATATCAAGACTTGATGGAATGTAAGCATATTAATTACGATTGAGGGTGTGCTCATAGGATACTAGGACATATTGTAAGGAGTATTCAAGTTTTCATAGACCAAAAGGTGATTCCTGTGCAATTGGCAAGATTGTTTTTCAATGAAGACTTTATAAATTATGAAGTATACAAAATATCCCAAGAGCAAAGCTCATGGTAAAAATACATCATGCAAGGCATGAGAAACAAAACATCTTAAGTGGGCAAAATATTGTGCCCATTAGAGAGCTAGAAAAGCAATAAGGTTGAGCTAGAAGTGACACCTTAACTTTCCGATGGACTCAAAGAAAAATAAGGAGTCCACTCCACTCATTGAGGAAAATAGTTCTCTAGCAGAAGCCGTCCGGGAAGATCCTGCATGGTCACTCAAATGGCCATCAAAGTGCACACAGTCTTTGTCCAAATACTAAGGCAATATGAAGGATGGATCTGGGAGCCATGTAAGCCTTTGTGCAACTGGATCTTTAAGCATGACATGTTGAAATGCTCTGGGATTTCTAAAGTCTTTTTCGGAAGGATTTCTGCAATTCAGCACAAATTTAAAAATTATTACAATGAGGTTCTCTAGTGGGCTTCCCATCCTTAAGACTTCCTTGGCATGAATAATCATGTAGTAAAAGAGGAGGAGGCTCTTCTTTCAGTTTTGTGTCAATCCAATTCCACTCCTCAAGGTCCCGATGCAAATATCTTATGGGGACACGTCCCTTGAGCCAAATCCTCCATTAACCCAAGGGAATGTGATGTGGGTTGGACTCTAGATACCAACTTGGGACAAAAAACACTACTCCATAAGACCCAAAACCTTGATAGGCTCAAAAGAAAAGTGCACAAGGATATCCTAATCCATGGACTTCGACAACTTGCCCCAACAGTGAACATAGAAAGCCAAGGCATCCCCGTTTGAGGGATTCTATTTGGCAAGTTTTTTCTTAGTGAGTTTGTGAGTTTTTTTGCTCCTAAGAAGATAAAGAAGTAATAGAAATCTTGCCAAACTCGCTAGGAAAAAAACTCATCTAATAGAATCCCACCTAGTGGGTATAAAGAAGTAATATAAATGTCGCCAAATATAATCCCCCTTAAATGGTAAACATAAACAACTAATAGAGAATTTGCAAACATAAACAAAAAAAACCTTCTTAAACATAAACATAAACAACAAATAGAGAACTTGAAAACATAAACAACTAACAGAGAACTCACAAACTTGTAGTAAAAAACTCTCCAAATAGAATCTCTCCATAGGGGTACTTGGAAACATAAAGAAATAATATAAATATTGACTTCATGCATGTTTCCATCCTATTGAATGTCATGGGGATACCACTCTAAATTTAATCTAAGGGTATCCTTTTATTCAATTTAGAATGGTATCCCTTTCAGATGTATTTAATGATGAGGTATTGAAAAAAACATGTTCTAGAAGACA
This sequence comes from Dipteris shenzhenensis, assembly GCF_047967505.1. NCBI lineage: Eukaryota > Viridiplantae > Streptophyta > Polypodiopsida > Gleicheniales > Dipteridaceae > Dipteris > Dipteris shenzhenensis. The sequence goes on from NC_141626.1 coordinate 11,897,223, forward strand.
CAAGGCGCTCAAGAAGTTCAACTTCATAAGTGACTATTCAAATCCATGACTTGGCAAACTGTATCAAGGCTTCATCACATGTATGTCATTTAATATATGTTAAAGGGATACCACTCTAAATTGAATCTAATAGAGGCCAAAAGAGAGATGCATGTCACATCATTGGTTCAATTGACAACTACAAAGCAAAAATTCAAAATTGTTTAGGTTATATGAATGTTATGCCAAAAATAAATATCAAGGGAATCTGATGACTCCGACTTGACTCTAATATGGGCAAAACAAATCCTGCGTGTCACTTGAAATATGGGTTGGAAATTTATCTTGAATCTATATTGTTTTATGGCTGATGTAGACTCTAGGAGAAGTCAGCAACTGGAAGATCTCCGTAGCAGTGAGCCGGGGTTGGTGAATTGCCATGCAATTCATGTTCTGTCCCAAGACACGAAGGTAAACAACATACATGTGCTTGCATGGAACAAATATTCCTTGTGATGCATGCTGAATGAAGTCATTGCAAGTACATGATGGTTCACTACAAACACGCACTGTATGTCATTCCCATAGGATCAGATTTCAACCAAGAACTCTTCATCTTCATCCACTTGTGCATCATTCTTGGGGTCACATTAGCTACTGCAACATGCAAAGAGCGTTCAATGCGGTCTGCAGCTACCTTTGAAATGCTTGTCCTATGCTTCATCTTGCGATGGCTAGAGGCAGGAGTCATTTTTTCTAAGAGGTTTGGTATTTGATTACCGCCAGGTGTGCTATTTGCATCCGAGTTTCCTGAAATCTCAAAAATGTCGAGAAGAAACCCGGATCTTTGTAGCTTCCTTACTTCTACACTTGTCAAACATACTCCTACTTGCACTGGCCACTTTTCAGGAGCTATTGGAGCACCAATAATCTTGTTGCTTGGAATCCATGAATGTGTCACATCATCCCCTCAAAACCAAAAAATTTACACTCGTTGACCATGGGCATGGTTCATTCTTCCCTTGAAACTAGGTGTTGAATTTTCTTGCTAGCTATTCTCATTAATCAATTTTCTACATTTGCGAGACTGACACTTGAAAGCCATGCTTGACAACACACCTTGCTTTCTCGCTTTGCCCTACAAATGGCCCAGCAAACATCATAAACATCATCTTCATGCACCCGCATGTGCACACCATTAGCTTGATGTGTACTCTAAACATTGGGTGTTGATGGTGGCATGCCCAACCTGTCTTCAAAACTAGAATCTCTTCTAGTGGATGCCTGAAAGGTTCTCTGTGCACGTACCACGTACTCAAAGTCATAGCAATGAGAGTCATCAATGCCCGAGGGCTCGCCCAACCTTTTCTTTTGTCTCACAGTATCCACATCTCCCACGAGGTGTGGATCATCTACTTCTATACTAGCAGCATTCACTGCAGAATTTGCAACTCTCATTGCCTGTTGAGGGCTAATGTAACTTGATCTTCTGTTTCTATTCGTTGAAGCAAGTTCTCCAACAAAGGACCAGATCCAATATGCAATCCTTGGACATGTTGTTCACACCTTGCAATCTGCAACAATGCAAATGCCAAGTCCCCAACACAAGCAACATACAATGAGATTTGCCTTATGTATCCTTCAGATGCCAACCAACTCCCATGTTTTGACTTTGCTAGATTTGCACGAGGAGTCACTGGCTAGAGCTTTTGTGTCCATTATCTAATCCAAAGTAACGAATTAATTTTCTACACAATAAACTCAGCTACAAGCGTAATGAAGGCAAAGTTTATCATATAGTTAACTCAAAACACTTACATGTACCATGAAACTACCCTAATAAGCCATCCTATCCTCCCACCCTGACATCCATTGATCCAAGAATGAATGTCACTTGAACTCACATGGTTATTTCTCCACCAGGTTCTAATGATTCAGGGTTGCTCTTGTGCAATTTCCCTTGTTTGTGCATCCCTCCATGCTCGGCATAGCTGCAAGTGGGTTTCTCTAAATCTTTGATACACATATCTATTGGTGATTCTCTGGAGTCCTTGTTCCCAATGGAAAATGCATGATCTCTCTCATGTCTCCATGACATTCTCAGGGCCACCATTGTAGACAGTGCAGACTGCTCGCCAATTTGCTTGTGCCTCATCAGCCATAAACCCAAAGAATTTAGGCTCAGCAAATCCACATTTTCTTACAACATCATTTAACATTTTCCAAAATTGAACCTGAGCCTTTGTGTCCTCTTCCTTAAACTTGCAGCTGGCAATTGTCAAAAGTTCTCACACTGCAATTCAAAGATCTCATTGTTTCACTAACAAATTTAATTCCAATTACGTCACAATAATACATAACAAAAAAAAGGGATCTACCTTGGATCATAAACATGAGTTGCCATTGTTGTCCAACCATGCACTCTGTGAACATGGTCAAAATGTACCCAAGCCTTTTCAAGATCACTACCAGGTTGCATCCTAGTGACAAGATCGACTCCCAAACCTCTACCCTTATAAGACATTTTCATCACATAGCAAGGCTGGGAGGGACTCAACCAAAGACTGACCAGGAAACAGACACCCTTGGAAACCAAATGAGGCAACTCAAAAACAATATTCCCATTATAGTAAGAAGGTAAATCATGAACTTGATGATGCTCATTAGCACGCTCTATGAATTTTACAATAACGGACTTTGGTGCAAGCCGCATAACCTTCTCTCTCAAGCTAGATTCTTCAACAAAGGAGGTGCCTTTCCCTTTCACATCCACATGTGGCTTCGGAATTACCGGTATAGTTGTCTGGGAGAAATTCTGACAAGAGGACATGTCCTTCAAATCTTTTAGAGATGAAAAATGGGTCCCAATCTCTCCTTCCATTGTACCAATGCTTCCATTCGCACCCACAGTCAAGATCTCCACAAACGTACCATAATCCACATCAAGGTCATACACCATAGTTCCATCAGTAAGAAGCTGAACTGGAACTCTTTTATCTTCTGTGCAATTTTGTCCTTGTATAATCATTTGGAACAGGTGGAATGTGCTCTTTTGCAAATTGAACTTCTAGCAAATCCTTTCTTCTAAGATTCTTCAATGACCAGAATGCACCTTCACCTGCAATCTTTCTTCATGGTTTTTGGAGAAGAATGTCATATACATAGAAGCCATCTCTTACGAGAGCGTGGCATAAAATCTGCAGATGGAGAGAAAATCGAGAACAAGAAATCTAAGAATGGAAGGAAACTCGAGAGCACATGAAACAGGAATGAGAGTCTATGGGAGGAAGTCGAAGAATGGAGGGAAAGTCCATAGCAAAAGAAACGGGAAGGAGAGTGTGTGGAGGGAAAGTAGAGAACAAGAAACAAGAAGAAGAGTAGTGGAGGGAAATTTGAAAACGGGAGAAAAAAACGGGAAAGAAACGGGAACATGAGCTAGACGCCAAACGGGTCAAACATGAGCTAGACGCCAAACCGGAACATGGCAGGGGGACCCGCAAACGGCTGGAACATGGAAGGTGGACCTGGGGTGGCAGCTGCAAAGGCAAACACAAAGGAGCGCCTTTAAGTTGAAGGGTGTAAATTTCATTACATTTCCAAATATTAGGTAGCCGTCCAGGTGCCTTTGTTAAGCAATAATGTAGTGGCTAAGTCACTATACTTCGAAAAACTGTCTCCTTCATCACCTTGTCATATAAGTTTTGAGCTTCTTCAATTTTCATCCCGTATACTGGCTGTACCAGAATCGATGGCGTCCTGAAAAATTCAAGCATTTGCTTTTCTTCTTCTTTCTTCTCTTTCTCATCATCTTTTCTACGTCTTCTTCTTCTTCTGATGCATTTGTTCATGCTCGGCTTACTCGCAGAAGATCTCAGAGTCTGCCTCTACAAGCCGACCATTCCCTTCCTTCTCCTGCATCCAGCTGGAAATTCTCACAGTTTGCCTCTGCCCCTCGTCGTCCCCTACTCCTTTGCCACTCTTCACTCGCCAAACCTTGGCTTGCTGAGGATACCAGACGTCACCTACTCTCCCTCGCCTCTGGACTCCCCGTTGCTTCTCTCCTACTCTCTAGCTTTTAGAAGCTGACGACGATGAGCAGCTCTTAGAGAAAGTGAAGGAGGACCGAAAGAAGAAGACTCAGAAAGTGAAGGAGGACGATGAGCAACTCTTAGAGAAAGTGAAAGGAGGAGCTCAACGCCTACAAGGAGGAAACAGCTGTTATTGGACGCTACAATCCTTGAATCTACGCTACAAGGTGAAGGAGGAAACAGTCGAAGGAGAGCATGGAGTTGTGATTGGCGATGTACAATGGTGTTGAAACATCACAGGCAAGGCCTTCGTTTGACAAAAGAATCAAATGCTCCGTTCCGCGAAGTAAATTTTACTGCCGGAGAAGAGGTAGGTAAGTCTGCAGCTAAATATGAATCCTTACGATCTATTTTCTGCACAAAGAACTGATGATCTGGTTGTTCCGTGGTATTTCGGAACAAACACAAGCTGCTGTGTGGATGATCTGCAGGAGAGTGTTTCCAAATAGCTTGCTGCGTCAAATTAATCTAACGAAATCACAGACGCAACGATTGAATACGATCGGAAGTATGGAAGATGTCTTGCTCTCTGTGCACAACAAATTTCGCATGAGCATTCACCCTTGTGGAGCTACAAGTTGCCTGCGTTGCCTTTAGCCAATCACAACTCCATGCGCTCTACAAGGTGAAGGAGAGCTCAACGCCTACATCCGTTATTGGACGCTCCATCCGTTATTAGACAGCCAAGACAAGCCTGTTAAATCTCGGAATGCAAGCCAAGACAGCCAAGACGTTCTTCTCCTCACTCCCGCTTCCTCGCTCATCTGCAACATTAAATCCAATCCTCCGCCCTCTCCGTCAACTCCTCCCTCCTTGGATCCCAAGACTTACGTCGACCTCCGCTGCTTTCCACCTCCTCCTTGGATCCCAAGACTTACGACTCCTTCTCTCCAGGTCTGGGTGTGTGTGTATGTGTCTCGGAGCTCGTGAGTAATCGTTTCTCATCTTTGGAGCTTCTTGCCATTGGATCAATCTTGAATTAACGTTGTCATCTTGTATCTCTCGCGCTAGCTGCGAAGACAGGAATAACTTGGACGATTTGTGCTTGCGTCGTCGTCATTTACTCAGTCTTTGTCTAATGCTAGTACTTTCAACCCTTTTCGTGCATTCTCATTTCGCAGCCGCCAGACGGTTTTCGACCTTGTTGTATTCTATAGTATGAAATTCTATCTTACGTTGATAATTTGTTTCATTTGTTCTTATATGTCAATATATTTCTTTTATTTTGCCTTGTGTCTTCTAGAACATGCTTTTTTCTTTCATAGACGTGATCAAGTAAGATGATTTATAGATGATCTCATCGTCTCTTCCAAGCTGTCAAGATTTCATGTATAAAAAAGGAAATGCATTTGTTGGCCGAATTTATCTTATGAATAGTTAAGATCGTTTCTCTTTCTTAGATCTTAGTGCTCCTTTGACAGGTCATGGATTTGAACATGGATTTGAACAATCACATGTAAATTTGAACTTCTTCAATGCCTTATGTATTCTAGAACATGCTTTTTTTCCTTCATATATCCAAGATATTATTAAGCTTGACTTTTGACGCTTCTTTGTGTATGTTTTAGATGTCAAGTGGTTTAAGGATGTGGTGGAAAGAGGCCCTAATGCAACAATCAAATGCCATGCAAGTGGCTTTGTAAAACTATTGACTCCACAAAGTTTTGGCAAAGTAAGAAGGACATACTAGTACTACCATAACAACGTGAACATGTAATACACACATATAAAAATACTCACTTTTAAGTATTTGATACCTTCGATGCAAGGAAAATAACATGATTGTATTTGTGTTTGAATTAGGTTGTCTATCAACCAATGGTTTATAATAATAGGTGGTGGCATGTCATACCTATTACGCCACATTCCAAAGTAATGTATAGTATATTTACTAATATGGAGGGTATGGAAGATGATCATGGCCATGGAGGTGATAATGATTGTGATACGAGAGAGGAGGATGATTATGAGATAGGAGATACAGATATTGAGGTCATTACCTGTGAGGATGAGCCTACCATTGGTGATGCTGATTTCAATGAGCACATGAATAGCACAAGTAGTAGTGGGTTGAATGTACTTGTAGATCTCAACATTGGTTTGAATTTTGAAGTAGATAGTTTGGCAAGGATTAATCTCATTGAGGATGAGATCGAACCATAGCCCAACATTGATATTGGCAAAACTATTCGAGTTCATTGTGCAAGTCCTTGCAGAGCATACACAGTAGGGGAGGTGTTGTTAGCACTAGTCGAGGTCAATAGGTATGAATCCACTATCATTTTTATTTTTATGTTTTGACTTTCTAGTTTTTTGGTGTGTTAAAATGGTCATCTAACCAATTGCATGTCCATGTGTGGGCTTGCATGTGTACACGTCCCACACACTATAGCACATGATATATTTATGATGGAAAAATTCAGCACTGCAAACAAAGAGACATTCATGCGTTATTTTGTAGCGGAGGACAAAAGATTGCTTGAGGGTATGTTGTTGAAGGAGAGGAGTGGTGGGCCCTTAACGGCATTATACATTTGCCCATGTCCGTACTTGGATAGTTTGTTTTTAGGTGAGTGCCTTAAAGATGTTGGTTGATTACTTGGTAATTATTTCTAGATTATGTTGTGTCAAAAAAGTTGTGGTTCCTTTTTTCGTAGGATGAGTACTAAAAGAAGTATCAGGAAGAGATGAACAAAACAGACACTTCGACCCTGTCACGGGAGGAGTGTGAGAAGGTATAAGGCAAGGCATTGGAGAAGGTGAGGAGTAGAGGATATCGTTTGTAGTCGATTGCCAATCCAACACATGGTGAGGGATTTTTTAGCGTCTTGTTCTCCATAAACTGGGAGCAGAAAGGAAAGATCGTGAACGGAGGACAAGCTTACCATGCTTGGTGCATCGAAACTATCTACAGAGAGGTTTCTCTTCCATCTCTTTTATTTATTTCTTTGTGTTTTATGCTTCAGCTTGTTGGAAGAAGGGTTTGATTAATGGGTTTTCTAATGGCAAGAAAAAAGAGGTCTTGAGAGTGCTTGCAGGAGATACAAACGTGTAGATGGAGCTAGGCATGCCACATGACAATAAGGAGTGGAGGAGGTACATTGCAAGGGAGACATATTGGTCTCAAATTATTGAGAAGGGTTGCGAGATGATAGGACAGATGAATGTGCCATTTGATGGTCTAGGCATTTAGTTCCCTAGCAATGCAGTGAAGAAATTTAGAGCATGCCGACAGATTCACTTCCAGAACACGTTTCTGGACTTAGTAGGTGAGAAATTTTGGTTTTGGGAAATCGTTTGTGCAATCAAATATTTGAAATCATGCCAAAACATTCTCTCATAAAATGCCTGTTAATAACATACCAGGTGATATGAAGAGCTCATTAGTTGCGGAGAAGCAACCATAAATGGCTATGTCTGTACAACGTCTAGTATACAACTAATTGGATGCTCTAGTCCATATGGAAAGTCATATAGTAGTATATGATGATGGAATAATAGTTATGTGAATGGATTACATGTGGTTTTTCAAGCTAGTGGGAGAGTGTGCTCTAAATGAGATGCCAGTGGAGTGCCATGATTGGCTGATAACAAAAGGGCCACTATGCATGTTTTCTGACACATGGTTGCAACACTCTACTGGGTTGTTAGAGTCGAAGATGGAGATATGCCACTAGTAGTTGGATTATCCTCTCAACAAGGTTCCCGAATTAGAGAAGGAGCTATGCAAAGGTAAGTATGTGTTCCTCTTGGTTCATTGCATTGGAACTAACATCGTTTTTATGCATGGTTTAGAATTTGTCATGTGGAGGCAAGCGCCAGGCAAGAGGACAAGGGACATTGGTTCCACTACCAAGGAGCTACATACCAAAAGAAGGAATGAAGGGAGAGCATCACAAGCAAGTAGGGTATTACAATTTGGTACTATTGTTGAAGGAAGGGGTAGTCATGAAGATGAGGGGGACAACGGATCTGATAACATGGAATCAGAGGGGGGATATGGTAAGGGAACAAAGGTGCCTCCAATATTATGTCCATAGATGGCATTGCAAGTACTTGCTTGACATTGTGTTTTCTACTGGCTGTAGAGGAGGCTGTATATTGAGAGTTGACTGGCTAGATGTGCACTTGTGACTAGTGGATGGAAAGCGGCACCGTATTCAATAGTTTGCTAGTGTAGTTTAATCAAAATGGTATGAATATGATTATTGATGTGGATTATTGATGTGATGTCATTTTTCTTCATGTCTCATGTGAAAGTAAGGAATTTTCTTAAGTTGTTGACCCCTCCATCCATCACAAGTGAAGAGAAAGAAACAAAGGCAGCTGCAAGTATGATGTGGCCAGACTTTCCCACCTCATCTCTGGTTGAGCGTATCTTCGGAAAGGAGATTCTGGAGTGAAACTGGTTAAATATGGGTCTTGTGGATGCTATTCTAGCATTTACAAACCATATAGTCAAAGATGGGGCATGGCTCATCAGTACTTGCTTGCCAAAACATATGTGTTTTGTTCAATTAGGGGCAATGGATAATGGATTTGAGCTAGTTCGCACGCTGAGGGTATACCTTGACTATAGCTACATGCAAGAGAATCCCAAGGAGATAGTACATGAAATATCATTTAAATGGTGGTACAGTTTCAGATATGTTTATGCAAACATTTGCAAAAGTTTGACTTGTTTATGTTTTACAGATGGCCTGGCTAGTCTTGGGTATGTGGCAGCATCGTGGATGCAAGATCCCCATGTACTACAATAAAGACTTAGCAGAGAAGAGCCTTGGCAATGACATACGCATTAGCCAGTCAAACTGGATAAGGGAGACAAAAATCCACACCTTCAAAGGCACACAAGAGGAACACAAGTTCATGCGAGGTGGTGCAGAGAGAACTTGGATTGAGCAGGTGATTTTAATTTGCAGGTGCTTTTTTTAGTCTTTGTGTATGGTTGGTTTGTTAACAATTGAGGATATTGCTTCTAGGTTTCTCTTGCACACATTCATGCAGGAGGGGGATGTGGTTGTGGATGCATTTGTGGGATGTGCAGATCTAGCCAGACATTATGTCTCTCTTGAGAAAGATGATGACATGGTGACTATTTACTTGAGGCCCTTAGAGTGCAGACATCCAGATGCCAAGAAAGGGGAATGAGTTTTCCCTATTTTGTGATGACAATGTACATTTTATGCTCCAAGGCTTTGAACAGCTGTTTATGTATTTATACTTATATTTGTTTAAAATTTGTGGACCATTGCTTTGAACAAATGTTTCATTTATCGCTATGGTTTGTGTTTTTTACTATTGTTACATCCATTAGGAAAAAGAGAGTAGATAGCAATTTTCGAACATAGATATCAGATGATGTGTGAGGAATAGAGTAATGAAGTGAACTAGGAAGTTGTAGATCACTGAATGAGCTATGACTTTGTTTTTGGAATCATGCCAATCGGAGAACTAGAGAGAAAGATACGATTCATTTTATCTCTATGGTTTGTGTTTTTCACTGTTTGTTACATCCATTAGGAAAAAGAGAGTAGATAGCAATTTTTGAACATAGATATCAGATGGTGTGTGAGGAATAGAGTAATGAAGTTAACTAGGAAGTTGTAGACCACTGAATGAGCTATGAGTTTGTTTTTGGAATCATGTCAATCGGAGAACTAGAGAGAAAGATACGATTCATTTTATCTCTATGGTTTGTGTTTTTCACTATTTGTTACATCCATTAGGAAAAAGAGAGTAGATAGCAATTTTTGAACATAGATATCAGATGATGTGTGAGGAATAGAGTGACAAAGTGAACTAGGAAGTTGTAGACCATTGAATGAGCTATGAATTTATTTTTGGAATCATGTCAGTCCGCTCGCCTAAATTGTGGCCACTCGCCTAAAAATTTTACCCCCGTTGAGTGGTAGAGAAAATTCTATCCATTTAAGAGAACTTTTCGTCCATTTTCCTTAAAATATTTTTGTTCAGCTCTTTGAGAGAGAGATTAAGATTGTGAGAGATTTGAGAGAAAGAGAGAGATCTACCTGTATTCTTCTTAAGAGATTGAGATACTTCTTTGAGATGTTCTAGATTGAGAGACAGCTCTTACTCCAACCTACCTCGAAAACTCTGAGAGAAAAAGGCATCTTCTACAGACGGACCTCTCCAAGCTATAGCAGTGGCAGATCTTCCAAATCCTCCATAAGCCAGCTCTAAGATGAGCTCCTACAACCTTGACTCATCTCAATGACCTATTGTTCTCGGCTCCTTACCACCCATGCTCCAAACAGCCGCGTGACCTTCAATCAAAATGAAGCTCATGGCTCCGTCAATCGACCAGGCTCTAGGCTGCATTGCAATAAGGCAAACTCCATCAACCTCTCCTAAGAAACAACTTGACATCTAAGCACCTAAGGCATCTAAGCTTTCATGGATGACCTCCTTCTGTGACCTAGGCATTCTACAGTGAGCTAAGGCGACCTCTACACCTCCGATGATGTAGCTACGAAATCAGATAGAGGAGGTGAATACATGTCCATCATTCATGAACTTTTGTAAAAATCATGGCATTTGAAGACAATTCACTTGTGCAGATACTCCTCAGCAGAATGCAAGAGCTGAAAGGAAGAATGGTACTTTACCAAACAAGGCTAGAGCAATGCTCACTAAGAAAAATCTTTTAAATCAGTATTGGGCAGAAGCAATAGCCAATACAAACTACTTGCTTTATTAGCTTCCGACTAAATCGATTTAGGGTATGACACCTCATGAAACATTCGCTGGACAAAAGCCACGCATTAGGCATCTCCACAAATTTGGTTGCATAGCATATGTCCACATACATGATGATCATCATAGAAAATTGGATGCAAAGTCATGCAAATGCATCATGGTTGGTTATAATGAAGAAAGCAAAGCATACAATATGATCCCATCAACTAAAAGGTCATTATCTTCCAGAGATGTAATATTTTAATAGTCAAAATGGAAAACCTCAAATACACAGGAGATAGACACACCGATTACACAGGCATCTACAGAAAAGGTTGATGAAGAAGAGCAAGAATTGCTAGAAGCACCCCGAGAAAAGCCACAGCAACTTAGACGGTCTACAAGGGAAAGCAAACCACCTGCCAGATTGACATATGCTTAGAAAGGCAAAGCAATTCAAGTTGAAACAACCAATTATGCTCTTGTTAAGTTGATTTATGGTGGCCTACATGTCTCAAAGATGCAATGACATTTGTCCTGCAATGAGAAAGGTGTTGTACTCCTTTCCTAGTCTAAGTAAGGCCTTCACCTTAAAGAAAGTGATGGGTTGTGCCGTATTAGCTAATTAAGAGATATTGGTTGCACATTTTTATTAGGCACATTGCAGGGTAAATGCAATTAATGGCTACAAGATTAGGCCCTAATTTGGCCAGATGCCCCCTTATCCATTTCTCGAGGAGTCACATGAGTCACTTGATGTCATCTCAGCACGTATGGATATTATTTGGCCAAATATTGAGTCATCATACCCAAACGCCTATTCTTATCAAGCAGTGACATTTATTGTACATTGTATGGGGCAGGTTTCAAGAATAGACATCATTATCTTGCATGGATGTAGCCACCACTTTTAGAACCAGCCCCCCTATGTTAAAATCATCTCTTCCCTCAGAGCCATTTGCTTTGATGACAATCTTTATCATCTTGTTGCTCCTCTAGGTCTTGCAACTCCACCTGGCTCTCATTTGCCCCCTTGTCACCCTTGTGCTCGCCTTTATAGTGGCCCTCTTCTTCCCCCCTTGTTCTCCTTAGCACTTCCATAGCTTTAGCATGGTGAGATATGAGCTCCTCTCCAACTCCAATATCTATCCCACCCATGTGCAAGAATGGTTGATGTCTGCATGATTGTTGGAAGCAACACAACTCCCTCAGGGTGCCACACCCTTTCACTTAGAGGTCAATAGCATCCTCACCCAGATAGCACAAGGCGATGTCAAGGAGGAGAGCAAGGAGGATACACTGTTCGAATAGCTCGTGGCTCAACAGTTGCACTTTCCCATGGATGGGCATATATAAGAAAACACCATCATCGCTCCCTGCCAAGATGGAGATGATATTCATGGCAAACGAAGAAATCAAAGGGCTTAAAGATGACCACCGAGTACCTCCTCGTGCAAATGATGGCCCAATCGGACTTACAAGTTGCCCAGCAATCTATCTAGTATCTAGCACACTACCCCTCGCACAACGAGGTGGAGGTACTTTGGCATGGCAATAAGGTCGTGTGCAAGATACTACAAGAGGCATCTCGACACTGCATCGAGAAACAAGCGAGCCAGAGCAACACATCCTAAAACTATAGTGGGAGCTGGCAACCCTCCAAACCACTTAGCAGACTATTGGCGTCGAGTTCCTCCAATTCCTTGACATGCTTGAGTGCCAACAGGTGGCCACCCAAAGCAAGGACATACTCCTTGATGTGCAGGTTCAAAGCCTCACCAGCCCAGATGAGGATGCTATCCCTATGAACCCTGGGGGGGCTCAATGCACTAGCCGATGCCACAAACAATGAGCTAACAGAAACATGGCAATAGTACCTTGATGAGTTGGTCCACATCTTAGTGCCTAGCTGCAAGATGCGGACCATCTTCTCCCGAGATTGATCACAACCATGGCGGTGCATGTAGGTAGTTTGTTGTGCCAGCTCCGTAGACTCTCCTAATAGTAGGTACCAACTCAGCATCTGCTAAGCATGATAGTAGCCCAACCCAAGGTACTACCCTAGTGGACAAGCAAACTGAGAGTGCTCTCAAACGAAAGTGAAAAGGAAGAGGGTGAGAGAGAGAGGAGATCCAAAAGAGAGCCACACAAGTTTTGGTGGGTGTGGAGAACACCCTAATTTTCTATGTCATCCATATCTTCTATGTTATCCATGTGTGTGTGTGTGTGTGTGTGTGTGTGTGTGTGTGTGTGTGTGTGTCTCTTGGAGTATTGTACATAGCTGGTGTTAAGGCATAGTGGCCTTTAACCCCCCCACAACCTCCCACTTAAAGAACAACCAGTGGACATATTATCCAATGCCCATCAATACACGACAATACTCAAACTGCTAACTAGGTAGATTCTTCATCAACATATCTGCACGGTTATCATCTACATGAACCTTGACAAGCTCTATGCGTTTGTCCTCAAGTACCTTCCTAATGAAATGGTACCTGACCTCAATGTGTTTGGTCTTTGCATGAAAGACCAGATTTTGTGCCAGTTGAATAACACTCATGGAATCGCTATGCAATGTCGGTACACCTGTGTGAATCCCCAAATCTCCCACTAGCCGATCAAGCCATATAGCCTCCTTGCAACCCTCTGTGGTGGTTGCAACATACTCAGCTTTTGTGGTAGACAAGCAACACACTTCTATGTGTGAGACATCCATGACACTACACCACCTGTAAAGGTGAATACATAACCAGAAGTGGATCTTCTGCTATCCACATGTCTTCCATAGTTCGAATCTATGTACCCAAGTACACACATCTCTCCTCTACCAAAGCAGATGCACATCTCCTTGGTACCCTTCATGTACCTCATGATGCATTTAACTTCCTCCCAATGCCTCTTTCCTGGAGTAGCCATATATTGTCTAACAACTCCCACTGCAAATGCAATGTCCAGTCTAGTAGCTATCATAGCATACATAAGACTCCCAACCACTGATGCATAAGGAACCTAGGCCATCATGTCTCTCTCCTCATCTGATTTGGGACTATCTGCCTAACTTACTTTCACATATGGAGGCAATGGAGTACTTAATGCATTCCCCCCCTCTATATTGAAATGTTGCAACACTTTTGTAACATACTCCTTCTGTGAAAGCCAAAGGAGTTTCCTACTCTGGTCACACGTGATGCGCATACCAAGAATATGACATGTAGGTCCCAAATCCTTCATGTCAAAGGCCTCATGCAACTTAGCCTTCAATGCATCCATCTTATAAGTGTTCTTGCTAGCCAATAGCATATCATCTACATAAAGTGCCAGGAGTATCAAGCTATTATCCTTAGCCCTTTTAGTGTAAAGACAGTGATCAATCTCACTTCTTTTGAAACCCTTGGACCAAATGAAAGCATCAAACTTCTAATACCATTCTCTAGGCTCTTGCTTAATGCCATAGAGGCTCTTTTTCAATTTGAAACCAAATGTTCTTTTCCCTTTTCTTCAAAGCCTTTCGGCTGCACCATGTAAATTTCCTCATGTAGATCCCCATGCAAGAAAGATGTCTTGACATCCATCTGCATAAGCTCCATATCCTCTACTGCCATAAGTCCAAGTACGCATCTAAGTTTGGTCATCTTCACAACCTAAGAGAATATCTCATCAAAGTCCACACCCTTCTCTTGCTTGAACCCTTTAGCAACCAAACGGGCCTCGTACTTAGGCAGATCATCACCCATGACCATCTTGTGAACCCATTTACATGGCATGCTTTCTTTCCATGTGGCAAAGAAACCAAGTCCCACTTGCACTGATCCTCGCACATCATAGCCTCTCTGAAGCAAGAAGGATCCCTGCAATCAGTAAGCATCACATCATCTTCCCCTAGAACAAATATATCAAAAAGCAGTTGAGACACTCTAGTTAATCTTCTCAAGGGCATTTCAGCTTGCTGTCCCACCTACATATCAGCCACATTTGGATCATCATTTCCACCAATAGATGATGCATCATATGCCCTTGATTGTGTACTTGTGGGAGTACATGGTGGCACCATTTCTTGCACATCCGGTGCATGGTTAGCTTGCTGTCTATCAACATATGCAGGTGGATTAACATCCTAGAAAGTGATTCTCCTCATTTCCACATCGCTCATGTCTTATGCATCTTCTTCTCATTGAAGACCACATCATGGCTTCATGTGATCTTCTTCACTTCTGGATCCTAGAGATGATAGCCCATCTCTCCACTTTTCGCGTTGCTCAAAGAATACTTCAAAAAATCACTTTGGATGTGAAGTAAAACCAAGTCAAAGCTTGCAATTGACCTGTAAATGAAACTTTAGAAGCCTAAGGTTCAATAAAAAATGCCATATGTCAAAAAATCAAAGGTTTGAACCTTTGAATGGATTTTTAACAAAGAAACATACGATTCGATGTCTTAGAGAGACGGAACTTTTCCAAATCTCCATGGAATCGAGCAAGAGTTGACAGAAAGGGGTTTTGAGGCCTCTGAAATGCAATGGAACAGACGGTTTCAAAAATCGTGGTCCCAATCATCGGGTCCAACATACAGATTGAAAAATGTTTTAGCAATCTATTTGGAAACACCACTAGAGTGCGAATGATGAGCAACACAAAAGTTTTAAGATAGATCTACGAATGGTTGCTTTAAACTTGAGTTCAACACACTGGCAAAAAAACGTTGAAGCAGAGATAGTGAGACAAAAATCCAACAAAATGACCCCAAATTCAAGAATGAAGGGGTTTTCAAACTCCCGAGGTGCAATGGACACCAAAAGTAGGCAATGGTTGCCTCTGCAAGTCATTTTGAACTTTCAATCATCGAAAGGAATGGGGGAATCGTTAAAAAACGTCTTTTTGCTCCAAAACCACTTAGAAAAACCAAAACTACTTTTCCAAAGGTTCCTTCTAGGTCTCTGATGAAGGGGTTTTCAAACTTCCGAGGTGCAATGGACACCAAAAGTAGGCAATGGTTGCCTCTACAAGTCATTTTGGACTTTCAATCATCGAAAGGAACAAGGGAATCATCAAAAGACATCTTTTTGCTCCAAAACCACTCTAAAAAACCAAAACTACTTTTACAAAGGCTCCTTCTAGGTCTGTGCACACTAGGATGCATGTAAAGTCACCCACATAGTTTCTCCTTCCTCCCACAGAGCTGCAGTAGTAGACTTCGGACTCCATGCACACACATGGGCTCGGCTAGACCGCCCACGAGCATCAAATAGACCACCCGCGCTCTGATACTTGTTGAGAGTGCTCTCAACGGAAGTGGAGCAAAAGAGGGTGAGAGAGAGAGGGAGAGCCATAAGAGAGCCACACAAGTTTTGGTTGGTGCAGAACACCCTAATCTTCTATGTCATCCATATATATATATATATATATATCTTTGAGTATTGTACATAAATGGGGTTAAGGCACAGTGGCCTTTAACCCCACACGAACAACATCCCAAGCCCTAGTAGCCCCACTGGATGTGCCTCATCGGGCTTGCAAGGAGCCCTTAATAGAGGGGGCTCATCTTGATGCCTTGGCCTTGGTGGCCAACTTATCTCAGATCTCCACCACCAAAGGCCTCAAATCATAGGTTTATAGAGAACAGATCAACTATGACCTCCCATGAACAGATGAAGCTAGCTGACCTCCACTATAAAGAGGATACTGAAGTTGTGGATGGACGAAGATTTTCATTGAAGCTAGAGGGAATTGCAGACGGCCCTTTGATGTCCAATCCAATCCGTTGATCTACACCCGCCGACTTGCACTCAAAGCAGGGTCACTCGACAGTTGATGGTCTGCATCACCATAGTCCAGGAACTTTTCGAGCGTGCCTTCAACGAAATAGGTGGAAGAGGGAAGAGCCTACCACGATAAAATTCCACCTACACCTTGGGAGGCTACTTAGTGTTTTTGCCATCCAATGCTGAGTCATATTCAGGATCACGAGACTTCAGCATTATTCGAGTCATTTATGACTCTTTTAAAGCATCATTCGAGTCATTTAAGGTTCTCTTCCCAAGCAATTTTCCTAAATAGATGTACATATCTTCTCTGTCAATTGTTTTCACTCCATTCTAGATTTTCTTAGGCCTATGAGGTTCTTGGATGAGTCATCTTTTCCCTTGGGTGTGCCAAAGTGTTACTTGTCCGACCCCCTTCCATCTCCAGTCGGACCGACTTGATAACATGAGAAACTCGAGGTAGTCAATAGAGTGACGAGAAAAAGCGAGCGGGCCCAATGAAGCGAGCGAGTTTTTTTACAATTCCTCCGATGAGAACAAATTTGAAACCAAGCTTACTATAGCAAGATGTTGTCATAATAAGCATACCAATAATCAGACTTACAATCCACCCTATCTTTCACTTGAAGAACATAAACTAATTACCAAACTCATAACATAGATGACTATTGAAATACCACTTCACCTGCAAAATGCACTAGACCAAAATTTTCCAAATGTGGGCCATGGTTCACCACAACAATTATCAGTCTATGAACAAAATGGTGTTTTAAACCATATTCTAATCCCCCTGACATTCATAAAAGTAGTTGCGCGCATGTGGTTTATCTAATTGGCACTCATCATATCTCTTGTCGGCTGTCATGAATCTTGCCATTTTTTCTACATAGCATGGTAACAAACTACAACAAAACATACATTTCAAAGGAAAGTAAGTCAAAGTGGAACAATGAAAATAATTTCCAATAAGAAGAACTTGCCATCCTTATGTGTTATACAAAAGACAATTCGCTACCAACAAAAAGCAGAAAAAATCAATTGCTAGATCAAGGCCTTACAAACACTATCCAAAGCATCAAAATTTGTACTTTCTTGATTCAAAGGGACCCGTAAATCTTCACTATCTACCATATTATAAAGATGCTAAATTACACTTTCAAAGTCCTCAATTTTAGCATTCAAAATATATAACAAAAAAACTCAGGGCTAGTAGCATACTACTCATCAAAGGGGTTTGTGACAGGTTCCACTCTCTCTTCTTCCCCCTCTCCATCATGCTCTGACCTGATCCGTTTTCCAGAATGATCTGCCACAAGTGGCTCAACAATGCTAGCCACAATACCGTTGTCTGAATCAAATGAAAAACAAGGCCTGCCAATGGCCTGACAAGCACGCATAAGAGGGGCTGTACCACAACCCATCTCTAGAACCAGCCCTCCAGGAACATAGAGAAGAGAGATAATGCAACCCACAAAAAAACTACTCCTCTCTAGTCCACCTCGTGCTAGCTGAGAAGACATCGGCACGATTGTCCTTGAAGAGGGAGGTATGTGATGAGTCCAGACATCTTCACGTGGATCAATCAAAAGCTGTTGGAAAAGTGGAAAGCTCTCCTCCCAAAAAACTGTTGGCTCTATGCATTAGAGCTAATACTGAAGATTGCATCTGGAAACCACATGGAGAAAAACATGTATAGTATATTGACTTCAACTAGCAAGCATTATAGCATGAAAGATGGCAAACATAGCATGCATAGGACTTATCCTTCCAAACATATCATGCATAGAACTAACGAGGAGACATTTGTCAAAGACACTTTTATCATGGAATGCAAACATAGAATGCATGGAATGGTAGCTTACCTTAACACTTTTATCATGTTCTCTACAAAATCCATATGGAAACTTGTCATGAATGATCACACGTCTGACAACCTCCAAGCCCTGGACATATGCAAACCGTTCCATCCAACCAATACATTGTCCTGCAAGCAATTAATTTTATTTTAAACTAGTAGAATGGAAACAAAAAATGTGAAATGTCAATTGTGGTATTGTGCCTTACCTACCAAAGGACATATGCATGCCAACCAACCACTATCAGACAAAGAAGCTGATGCAACTGCAAGCCCATGCCACACATGGTCCTCGAGCAAGACATTCCAAGTAGGAGTGGATCCTCTCTCATCAAGTGGAAAGCCAGATGGAAAATCAAGCAATATAAAATCTGAAGCCCACTTCACCTTCTTACCCATCCTCTTGTAGTCCTGATCTCGACTAGCCACTGTAATAAAAAACTCATGCAAAATAGCATACTTATCATTTCTTTTAGGGTCAGCAAAGTCTTTGCCCATTGCAATGTAATCTCCAACTATACAAGCAAACAAAGGTGTGATGCCACGGGCCAAGGAAATGTCGGGTGACTGTGATCGATGGAACACGTATTGCTTCACAAGTCCTGAGATTAATTCTCCACCTATTTGCAAAAGCAAAACAATTACAAGTAAAAGTAGTGTTAAAGGAACAACTACATCTGCAGAACACAACAACACCCTTACCTGCACTCTCTATGTGATCCATTTCATGCCGCATAGGACTAGATGGTCCCTCATCTAGAAAGAGAACAATCATAAACTTATTAATGCAATGTCAAAACGAATTGAAGACAACATCAACAAACAATCATATTGTATCTTCCTTACCTTTTTCTGTAGGATGTTCTTGTTTCTCTTTGTCTTTCTTATCTCTCCTTGAGCTTCCTTCCACTTTGTCCTTACTTGCTTCATTGGCTTTTTGTGAAGCATAAGTATTGTACAACTCTCTTTCTCGCACCAGTACTTGTTTGGAGCTTCTCCAATGTCACGCAAGAGTCCATACCATCAAAGCGCAAGGCAAACAACTTTTCCAACCAAGCCTCTCCAAGACCAAGATCTATACAATTCAACACCTATCCAAAGATCACATGTCAGTCACTTAACTTCAAAATAAATGCAACAAAGTATAGAAAATTCAATTCACACCTTTCCCATCCTATCAGCAATTCTCTTTTAAATTATGATACGCTGCTTTCCTTCTGCCTCTCCCCTTTGATCTAAAGGTAGCTTTGTAGATATTTTGTCCATTGCTTTTTTAAGATCTGTATTGTACTCAACCTACATACATAAGTTCCAATTAGAGAAAGCAAAGGAGTGATAAAGATCTAAGCATCAATACAAATGCAACATTCTACCTGGAAGACAAGCCTTGCTAGATAACCTCTTGTCAATGGAAACCATGGCTTCTTCCCTTTACTCTCTTGAGACCTCCAATTCTCTATTGATTTGATCTCACTCGAAGACAATGTTCTCATAAACACCATAGAGTCACACTCACAAATGTTGTGTGCATTTATGAGTATGTCCCTTAGACTGGGTTTGATAATGGCATGTTCATTCATGCTAGAAAACAAACAGCAAAGTACACAACCCAATCAATAAATGCAAAGTAGCATAAAACACAAATGTGGAGAAGATTCAAAGAGTCCATGTACTTACGAATTCATTCATTGTAGCCCTGCCAAGAGAGCAATCTCACTAATTTTCCTTGGGTCAATTATTGTGCATACCACTCGTACATGTCTTTTCTTGTTTGTAGGAAAGATTTCCTTGATAACACTCATCCATGCAGTGGTCCTATGATTGCCCTCCCAAACAAATGACATCTTTTGCGACATAAAATGAAAGTCAGTGTTAGACATCACATCTTTCTCAAACTCCCCATCCACCTCTCTCCAGGTGGGAGACCAACTCTTCCTCATATCATCTGTCACAACTATCTCCTCTCCATCACTCTTGCAGACAGATACAATGAAAGACCCTTTCTCTAGGAGATAGCCCTCCACTTGAAATGTACTTTTGAGTGAAGATACATCATCACGAAGTCCTCTCACTCTTGCATAAGGTATCAACCTACACAAGGGAATGCGAGGACACTGATTTGAATCAAGCATCCTACATTTGCCAATCACATCACCTCCTCCTTCCACCTGAACTTCACTATCATCCAACTCATCCTCCTCTACTCTTGGACCTTCATCTCTTTGAGTTGATGATACTTCAACCTCTGGACCCACCACACTTTCTTGCTTTTCTGTTCCACCTAATGATGATTCAACATTGTGATCTACTTTTGTTCCTCTTGTCACCTTTGTAGAATGTGCCACTTGAACTTTTCTGCCTTTTTTTCCTGTCATCCTGAAAAGACAAAAAACACGGCATTTTTCCAATCATAATTCTCAAAACCTTTTCAATAAAAACCAAAACTAAAAACAAATACATGTATCTACCAATGCAATTGATTTCCAGCTTAGGGAACATTCACCCACTTGTGTCCTAAAAGAAAAAGGTTCATCTCCAATGCACATAGTATATCAACTTGCAGTGGTATCTATACACTTGGATATATGGAATTGCAGTGGTAAATATGCACTTCTATGCCTACCCCTTACCTTCATGAAAAGACACCTTGAAATGCGAAAAAGGATAGCGCATTAACGCGCTATCCTTTTTGGCATCTGAAGTTGTCTTTTCATGAAGGCTTTTCTACTCAATTCTCCATGTATCAATACTTTCTTTCATACTCACAAAAGGTTGCTTCGACCATTTCATCTTTTGTCTACAAGTATGCTTTGGTGTACAGGTCTAATGGTCTTTGGAATGCTATTGGACTCTTGGAGGGATAGGTCACATGGTCTTTTGAACGCTATGCAAGGAGGGGACTATTGGACTGCCCGAGGGACCAAAATAGGCAGCGCGTTAACGCGCTGTCTCTTTTACTACCCCTGACAATACAAGTTCCCCTCCCTTGCATCTGATTCGCACAACAACTCACTCCTCAGTAGAGTTGTTGTGCGAATCAAAAACTCACAAGAAAGAAAAACGATCTTTTAAAAATCACACACACATATCTGTGCTTTGAGGTTGGATTATATTCACCCATTTAGATCTAAGGGCTCTAATTCATTCCATGGTCCTACCATTTAGATCTAAGGACTCTGATTCATTCCATGGTCCTAACCAATTAGCGTCGTTAATATAGAAACAATGTATTAAGTTCCTCCATAGAAACAAAGAAATGCTAATGCGAAGCTTCACAGGGTTTTCTTTAAACGCCATGATCTTAGTATGAGCAGAGAACAAAGCTTCTGCACAGATGCTGCATAGAAAAGGCTTATGGGCGAGAAGCTAATAACATCCATAGCTAGGACATTGACAAAACGCTTCATATAGACGCAGTCCAAACACAGATATGGTTGGTTCCTCTTTGTCCCATAATGTGAATGGCAGATCTTTTGCTTAATCTAAAGGCGCTGCACCCAGTTCATCAAGAAGCAATGTAGGACCAAGATGTATGTGGCTCCAAAAACACCAGCGATCAAGCCTTGAGAATCGAGATGGGCAAGATCCACGATGCAAGTCATGCGACTATCTGCCACCTTGAGGAAGTTGATTTTGGGACCCAATGAGAGAGAGCAAAGGCAAAATATTTGTTAATCGATGGGAGCAGCAGCGGTGGCGCGATCGAAATCCGCAACGAAGTCTAATGGAGCGACGCTCGTTATCTTAGAGAGGCATAGCATTTACATGCACGCGCAAAGGCAAACAATCACCGATCATCTACCTTGCTCAGGAAGGCAGTCCAACTTCCTTCCTGGATTTCCTAGGGCAGCAAAAGAGGCAGCGCGTTAACGACTGCCAACTTCCTTCCTGGACTGCCTGGGGCAGCAAAAGAGGCAGCACGTTAACGCGCTGCCTCTTTTGCTGCCCCAAGCAGTCCAGGAAGGAAGTTCCACTGCCTTCCTGAGCACCATCGAAATCCGTAGCGAAGTCTGATGGAGCGACGCTCGGCATCTTAGAGAGGCATAGCATTTACATGCGCGCGCAAAGGCAAACGATCACCGATCATCTACCTTGCTCAGGAAGGCAGTCCAACTTCCTTCCAAGACTGCCTGGGGCAGCAAAAGAGGCAGTGCGTTAACTTTCTTCCTGTACTGCCTGGGGCAGCAAAAGAAACGCGCTGCCTCTTTTGCTGCCCCAAGCAGTCCAGGAAGGAAGTTGGACTGCCTTCCTGAGTAAGGTAGATGATAGCTGGTTTCGGGATCTAGATGGTATCGTCAGGCGCATCTTGCAATTTGGCTTTGAAGTTATAGGACCTTGCAGAGAATGTGTTCTCGTAGCTTAGTTAATTCAGCGATCATGAACGGATCTTTGATTCAGATCTATGGCTTCGGTGGATATTTGCAGGCCTCGACAAGTTGTCTGCAAGGCACTCTCGAAGCTCCTTGTGCATATGGATTGACAACTCTCAATTTTTAAAAAGCAACGCCAAGCTCCTACGACTCAGCCCAACCTTCAAAACCAATTGTGTATTAAAGGATACAGGCTTTTGCTCAACAAAAGACGTTGCAAGAAGTTACTCCCTTGGATCCTAGTACATTGTATTTCGAGGAAATTGTGCGCATTGCTCAAGAGAACTTACCTTCACCTCTGCGAAGAGCGAGAACAACCTTAAGAAACGCTTGAGCAGCTGGAATTCTCAAAACCTCCTGATACAGAAGAAGCGATGCTGCATCCTTTGGCAAGGCATTCCCTGCTCTCTCTATCCTGATGACCTTATCACAAATGGGGTTGAAATAAGAGCAGTCAGAGACCGCATTCGAGCAGCCCTCCTTTCCCAATCCATACAGTGTACACAGAAACGAGAGACAAACAATAATCTTGCAGCAGTAGCAGCAGCAACATCAAATTCTAGGTTGATGGTGCAAAGCAGAGACGAAAGATTGATGTAAAAGAGAAATGGATGGAGTCCCGGGCGCGAGGCTCTGTGGTAAAACCGATAGAAGCGAATGCAAGGTGATGAGAGGAACGGCGAGGGAAATGAGAGGGGAAGGATGGAAGGAAGGAAGGTGGGAGATGGCAAAGGCGATGAAAAGGAGGAGGAGGAGGAGCAGCTGAGGAGGAGGAGAGCCTGCATCTCCTCCAAGTGCCAAGTTCCAAGTAGAGCTTGAGCTGCTTGTTATCAGTTCGAAGAGCTTCAGCTTCCCTGGATAACTGCTCTTTCGGTAGTCATTGGACAAATCATATACCATTTCGGTGATACATTCCTTACTCTTAAATCTGATGCCGGCTCGTTCCCTTCCAACACCTGACCAAGCCTACCACATTTATGAACGGGGATTTGGTTTCTAGCCAGACAAAACGGCCCTCGGAAGCAAAACAAGTCACATTAAGTTTGCGTAACCGAAGCTGTACAAGGAAATTCTGAGAATGCAATAGATCGATGATGCGCAAAGAAAGCAACAAAGAACTGCAAGAAAATACCTTTTCATCGTACTCTGATGCAAAGGCAGAAACGAGGAATAAGAGGAATTGACCATAAAGGAGACACCTGTTAGAATAACAGACAACGAAGATTGCTAAGCACAAACGAAAATGAAATATAATTTGCTAAGCACAAACGTATTTCATAAAGGAGAACAAAGATTGCTAAGCACAAACGAAGCCAGGATTAATGGAAGCGCTACCATTGCGCCATGGATCCCCTTGAATGTAAATGTATAGTAGAGCTCCCACTACTGCAATTGTGCGAAAAATTGTACCTCCCATCTTTGCATGTTCCGAAGAGATGTTCGAAGAGATTCAATCTTCAGACAATGACACCTGAGGGAATTTGCAAATTTGTTGTCAAGCTCGATTTTGGCCGTGTTGTCCATGGAGTTCGCACGTCCGATTTTCTTTTCTTGCAGGCGTGGCGTCTCCCTACACGGTCTTCAAGGGACAATGGACACTCAGGCCACTCAGGCCGAACCTCCACGCACTCAAGCCACTCAGGCCGACTCTACAAAGGCTTGACAACCAAGCTCTTCTCGAGGAGAAGCCCAAGCTGATCTTTCGCCTCTTCACTACGCTGCTTCAAAGAAGGCAACCTTTGCAAGCAAAGAATGTAATCAGAGAAGCTAAGACCATTGTAGGGAGAGTGTGCAAGCCCACGAAATTCAGCAACAAGCCATGCAAGCGATAGAAAAATCGGGAAGATGCAGTCGCAGCAATGTCTCTGATGCGAAAATGTTCACGGATAAAGCTTGTAAATCCCCTAAATCCCCATGTCCAAGGCTAACGATTCACGAAATCTCCATAGAGACCATACGAGACGTTACAACTGAAAACAGCATGCAAAGGGACACATGACTCAGGAGTCGAAGGCAGGCAGCACACCCAAGTCTTGCTTTGGGCTTGAAGATTCTCCATTAGCTATGGTGGCCACAAGCTCTCTATATTCTACTACTGTGTGTAATCACAATATATATATCTTGCTCTTTTCCTTCTTCTTCTCCATTGACTTCGTATCGTCTGCTTCATCTTCTCTTCGTACATAGCTCCATTGACTTCGTATCTTCTGCTTCTTCTTCTTCTCCATCGACTTCGTACATTCTGCTTCTTCTCCTTGCGCTTCTGATCATCGTCCAGGATTCGTCCCATGGATCCATTGCTCTCCGAGCTCCCAGCTTCTTCTTCTTCTACCCTCATCCTCCCCCCTCGTCTCCTCCACTACCCTCCAGCTCATGTAAATGAAAAGGCAAACGATCCACTAGCAAAGGCAGTCCAACTTCCTTCCTGGACTGCCTGGGGGTAGAAGAAGAAGAAGCTGGGAGCTCGGAGAGCAATGGAGGAGACGAGGGGGGAGGATGAGGGTAGAAGAAGAAGAAGCTGGGAGCTCGGAGAGCAATGGATCCATGGGACGACGATGATCAGAAGCGCAAGGAGAAGAAGCAGAATGTACGAAGTCGATGGAGAAGAAGAAGAAGCAGAAGATACGAAGTCAATGGAGCTATGTACGAAGAGAAGATGAAGCAGACGATACGAAGTCGATGGAGAAGAAGAAGGAAAAGAGCAAGATATATATATTGTGATTACACACAGTAGTAGAATATAGAGAGCTTGTGGCCACCATAGCTAATGGAGAATCTTCAAGCCCAAAGCAAGACTTGGGTGCGCTGCCTGTTTTGCTGCCCCAGGCAATCCAAGAAGGAAGTTCCTGCCAACTTCCTTCGTTATAGCAGCTGCTGCTTTCTCTTCCGCTAAGTCCTGAAACTGACCAGAGGGCTTTTGGTTTTTGTTATGGACTTCAGCCGGTGCTCGACGATCTCATACTTCTGTCTTTACGAGAATACGCGCTCAGCTACTTCTCTTCTCATGTTTAGCAGAGCATCAAAAATCATCCGACATTTCACTCCTCCATTCCATTTTACGCTTCTGAGCCTCGAGCAAAAGAGGACTGCCTTCCTTCCTTCCTGGACTGCCTGGGGCAACAAAAGAGGCAGCGCGTCTCTTTTGTTGCCCCAGGCAGTCTTAAAGTGCTGCCTTTTTTGTTGCCCCAGGCAGCCCAACTGCCACCACAGCGAGTCACCTTTGGACTGCTTGTGATTGATTGTCTTCCTCATCATTCTCTTCTAAGAATCTATATGAACATGCTTACCCTGCCCCAGGCAGTCCAGGAAGGAAGTTGGATAACCTTGCTCACTGTGGTGGAACTTCCTTCCTGGACTGCCTGGGGCAGCAAAAGAGGCAGCGCGTTAACGCGCTGCCTCTTTTGCTGCCCCAGGCAGTCCAACCGCCACCACAATGAGCCACCTTGCTTCATATCTCTTTTGGCTCACTTTGCTTCATATCTCTTTCTTGCTTGCACTCTTACCGTTACGCTTGCCTCCCTAGGCTATGGTCGTTGAATTTCTGAAGAGAAAAGAGGAGTACTTACCTCAAAAGCTCTTTGCTCGTTGATGTTTGTTGAAGGCCGCAAGGAGGTCGATGTCGTTGAAGTTTGTTGAAAGCACAAGGAGCTTGATGTCACGGCAGGCATCTCGGAAAGGAAGGAGTCGACATCGCTAAACTTTTGAACTGTGGGAAGATGAGAGGGCAAGAATGGAAGGGGGTGGGGAGTGTTGGAGGAGTGTTAGGAGAATTTGGGGGAAGCTTCAAAGCTGGAGAGAAAGAGAGATAAAATCGCTTCAAGGCTGGAGAGAAAGAGAGATAGAATCTGACCCAGCCCACCACGCCCTTCCTCATAATATCTCCAGATTTTGCAAGAGATTTTGTAGTAATGATTTTGCAGGCGATGGTCATTATTAGACAGATTTTGCAGGCGTAGCCTTTAGAGAAACGATTTTTGAGGGATTTTGCAGGCCTGGTCATTATTATACGGTAGGAGAAGACCGCATAACTAACACCTTGTAATAGTGAGGAGAACACCATGTAATGACTCATGATGGAAATAGTAATATTGCTCGTTCATGCAAATGTGAAGTAAACTAACACATTTCGATAGTTTTCATTTTAGATATGGATTTGAAGATACTACTCATTCTAACTATTGCTAGTAAAATACAGTAATTATAAATCTTTAATTTTTCTCTTGATATTTTAGTCTTTCAATACCAATATATAAATTTGAAAGTTACTTCTCCTTTTATTCATTTATATTAAATGTACACCCTTACTGAATGAAATGCATGGAGACGTCATTCAAGTTACTATATGCATGAAGGCATCTTGTTCAAAGATTACCATTATTCTAAACAAATAAACACGTATTGTTCAATAAAGACCTGCAGTTAAACGACCACCTTGGATGCTAATAGTGACATCCATATGCATTTGACACTTACAGAGACGAACTTGCTTCTCTCCCATAATTCAATGCAGTGGCTCTTTCAACACTTCTCTTTGCTCCATTCTCTTCGGTCTCCAACACATCTATGCCATTTCTTCTTTTGCCTCCCTACTTTCGGACCCTTTGTGTAGCTAGCTTTTCACTTGTTCTTTGGTTGGTGTCGTTTAATGCTACATCTTGGCTCTAGCATTTGAATCATGCCTTTCTCAATTTTCATTCGCTTTGGAGAACACGAATCATTGACCATTCGTTTTGACACTCCTTTCCTAGAGGTTTCATTGGAGGAGCTTAAGGAACACTTTCACATTGAGAATGAGGACATTGAGTTGCATCAAGAAATCGGAATAGATGAGCTTGCCATTGTACTTCCAGTGGTGAACTTAGAGGATGGTCAGAAAGGGTTCAAGATTAGTGGTGGCCAACAATCAACCTTAAGAGTTCACATGTCCTATAAGAGAGGTACTCCTGGTGACTTTATGAATCATGAACTGAATAGTGTGGTTTCACTTATAGAGAGGATGCCTTTGAATAGTTCTCTTCATGTTGCGCTCAAATCTGCAGTTCGGGTGGAGAAGGTTACTGAGCTTCCTCCAACTTACGATGGATATATTGTCTTCGAACTTCCACCTATGCCTAAGGGTTCACCAATGTCTGGAATGGAACAGAATGCTGATGGTCATGTTTGGACAAAATATTCCACATGTTCGCAAGACTGCTTCAATGGTGTTGTGAGAATGAGTAGATGTTCAGGTTATTTGAGATGTTGTAATTTGGATTGTCTTTCCTTGAACGAATGGGAATTTTAAATGATACACAATGGAAAGGAAAGCTCAGGAGGCCTCCTCTACCTGGTCCCATTGATCCTGCCTTGGGGTTACTTTTGTGCAAGCATTGTGATGCAATACCAGAGTGT
Organism: Dipteris shenzhenensis; assembly: GCF_047967505.1. Classification (NCBI taxonomy): domain Eukaryota; kingdom Viridiplantae; phylum Streptophyta; class Polypodiopsida; order Gleicheniales; family Dipteridaceae; genus Dipteris; species Dipteris shenzhenensis. Next base: position 11,925,363 of record NC_141626.1, read on the forward strand.
GTTTACCTGTGCAGTGCTATTATATATTATTGCTTTCCCCATGAACGAGTGAAGACAACGAGATGCGCAGTGCATGTGGGTTTCCATGACCATCTAGTTGAAAAAGGTAGAAGTCGAGCAAAGGAAATGCAAGTAGAGGATCTCATTTCAATGCGTGCTAGGTTGAATGGAAATTCCTCTTGCAAAAATATTGAGGTGTTTGTGGCACAAGACCTTGTGATGGAGATGATGCTAGCAAAGGATGGGGTTGTTGTGGAGCCACTAGATGATCAAAAGTTCGAAGAAGTGCTTAAAACCATTACACTAATGACCCAGAGAAGGAGGCTTCAGAGAGTGGTGCAGAGCGCAAGAAGTGAGGCTAGAGGAGGGGATGGTGGAATGGATTCAATACTTGATTTAAAGAGGAGATGCAAATATCCATACCTACAAAGTATCCTATTTTCGAACAATTGCAAGATGAACAACAACCACATATCTTCAAAATGTCGACCATTGGTCCAGGATCAGGAGTTGATCTAGTGAATCGCATGCAGCCTGGTGGAAGCTTGGGATCACAATGGGTTCATTTTGACCATGTGCATCGAGTGAGGGGATGGTCAACAATGGGTGCTCATGTGTATGACCCATTCATAAGGGAACTATTAACTATAGCAATATGTGAATTCAAGGTGGAGGATAACCATGCTCAAGTTCGATTCTGGGAGCTACTGAACAATACAATGGAGAAGAATGGTTTTAAAAAACCTGAATTCCGTGGATTCATGGCATAAATCCATTCAAGGTGTTCCTGGGGTCTCTCCAGGTGTATGATGGAAGGTTGCAAGTGGGAAATCAATCACTGTAGATGAGAGGGGTGCCCTTGTAAGGGCAGGGTTCGTATTTAATAGTGATGATTCTATTGGTGTGATGGGACCTCCTTATGCACAGCAAATCCATACACCTAGCCATGTGCGCCCTTCTCATCGTGATGGAAAGCTTGTTTCATGGAGAAGTAAGTTGAATAAAGATTTCAAGGAAAGGATACACAAGGCAGTTATAGAAAATGGGGAGGTGGTGAGAGAGAACATCATTATTCTACATGAGGTGCATGTATTCCATGTTCGTGCAATAGGATCAATGTCCAAGGGGCTAACATATAGTGTCTTGATTTCAGAGTTTCCACATTGCACATGCCTTGATTTCACAGAAAGGGAAGCAAGAAAAAGTCCCTACATGCCTTGCAAGCACATATACTTTGTGTTTATTGTTGTCTTGGGCTTAAGTGAAATGGTGCATCAGTTTATGCATCAGGCTACATTGACAAAAGTTGAATTGTTTCAAGCTCTGGGTGGTAGAAGAGACCCATCAAGTATGTAGTGTATGGCTTAGATGCCCTTTTTTTGCATTTCCTTCAGAATCGGATAATATATGTAGGTGTGCTTCCTTGCATGAAGCTGCACTAAGTTGTATTTTTTGAAGGTGGAAGAAACCCATCAAGCATTTAGTAGGCAGCCTAGATGTCCCTTTTTTATATTTCCTTTGGAAGCGGATGATATACATAGGTGTGCTTCCATGTTTTGGCAATGCACGAAAAAACATTTTGTACAATCATTCCAACGGTTGGAAGATATTTTGAAGCATCAAATTTTTATATTAATTTTTGTTTGTATGACATATGCTTTTTGTGCTATGGAGTTAATAACTTTTAGAAAAAAGGTGTCTTCTGACAACATGAAGAGCAGTTCATGTAATATGTTACTATTCTCATTATTGAAAGCATTCAATGTTTTATTTTATCATTACTTTTTCACAGCAAAGGAAACATGATTTGAACATGTACTTCTGGAAACATGCTAGCCAAGATGTAGGCGAGTGGGTAAGCTTTATTGGAGCATAAATTGTGGTAATTGGCTGTCCTGATGAATATGATGTGGTTGTTATTAAACAGATAACACCTTGCATTGTTGTTTGTCCACGCTCGCTTATTTGGCCTCGCTCGCTTTTCTTCCCTCGCTTTTTGGTAATCCTCGAGAAACTCTAACACTAGCCAAAGCTACCTGAATCCTAGTCGTAGCCTTATTTGTGCCAGGGTCTTTATGACCCCACCGTCAACTCATTTAGGCAGTTAGAGACCAAGGTGGCTATGTGTCAGATGTTTTTGAATGTCTCCTTAATTAAACATCTCGTAGCATCCCATGTCCTGGATGACCATGTGGGACGGGAAAGAAGATTTAAAGGGCTATTGTAGAGGTTAGTTGTATGAGAAGTCTTATCGCTCATTTGATCCCGGTGTTGAGTTGTAGACTCTGGGGGCAGGCATAGAATTCCTTTATCAAACTCTAGCAGTTCATTTCTTGGTTCAGCTATCATTTTCATTTACTTCTGTCCAGTTCTGTTTACTCTTTAACTTCGTCTTTGAGTTCTGTCATTGGTCATATGAGTATTTTGACCCAATGCGATGTTACATTTTGTCTCAACTCATTATTGTATTTTCGATTCAGGATTGGTCGTGTACACAATCGCTCATCTATCGATACATTCTGCTAGCATAGCATTTATCCCATCAATGCATTCACTTCCTCAAAAAATTATCTCATGTATAAGCATTCTTTGGATGTGATAGTCTCTATAGTAACTATGTTTTGACTCATTTTTCAACATACAAGTACCTCCATTTGACTTAGACATAGTGATGATCCTAGTTAGAATAGTGCACATGGAAGGTACTAGCATAAAATTTGCATGAAGACCCCTCTCTCGGTTGTTCCCCCGGTGAGCCTTTTCAGAGAAAAGGAAGACGGCTAGGAGGCCACATATGGCACTCGGCCCTTTGCATGACACATGTGAAATATTATAACACACTCCACATTATCATACTAGCTTGCAAAGACAAAATAATTGAGGCACAAATTCAACTGCTCGCCTACATTGAGGGCAAGCTACATCAATTTCAAGAAACCTCCCAAGCTTACCACAAACTTGTAACCAAGGCATGATGATTTTCCACATCAAGAAGTGGAACTGAGGGAAGCCCCATCAAGAAGTGGAACTGAGGGAAACCCCATCCTACAACTCTTTGTCCATAGCTAGAAGTATCAAAACATTCCCAAATGCATGGAGATCTTAAAAAAGGCATGGACTCCTGCATGATGTTAGAATAACCTTAAGCAACCTATCAACTATCTAGTATGGAGGCCACAATCTCATCCAAGAAGTTTTGCTCACTAGATGAGAGCATGTACCTTTCTTCTCTTTATTCCCTAGAACACCACTTTGTTGCATGCTCATCCCATAGATTCATCCATTGCCTAACTCCCTTGTTATTCGGCCTTCTACACATCACTAAATTGTGTAGAGCAAGCAATTCTTCATTGAACAAGATTATTGTCAAATTGGTATACAAAGGCTTACATCCCCTCTCATCCTTATTCTTCCTTTCTATTGTAATCTCGAAATTAGAAATTTCCAAGCCTAGCAAAGGAAACCATAAGATTTGAATGTTTTACATTCAAAGGAAAAGAGACAAAAGTTTCATAGATTTTGAGTACAATGGTTGTGTTTTATTTTATTTTTGTTTTTATGTTTTAAGAACATTTGTCAAACGAGCAGTGGGCAGCTCAGGCAATTGGGCGTTGTCCACCTAAGCTGGCTGCACCCATTCAATTCCCTCAAGAAGCCCCAATTACCTGTCCGCGTTGGCCATAGCCCCTCATAGATGGCCATGGTGTGTATGGGTGTGTGATTGGGAAAAAAAGCAAAAAAATATTTGTCCATAGCTATTTTGATCTACTTTTTGACTTGACTCTCTTACTTTGAGCATGCAAGCTTGCGTTATTATTTGTGTTGTATCCTTATGTTCATCTTATCTCCAATTTTGGGTTCAAGTTCAATAGATTCTAAGTAAAAAAGGTTGTGTTATTTTATTGAAAATTTTTATGTTTTAAGGACATTTGTTTGGGTAGTAGTAGTTGTTATGATTTTATTTTTTAACTTGGCTCACATGTCACAAAAGTGCTTTTGTCATTTGTGAGCATGCATGCATCTTTATAATTCTGTCATACCTTGTCAGTATCTCAACTTTCTTCCATCATAGTGGACCACTTCTAAATAAAAACATTATCTTCTTCTCTCACTTACTAAGTTTCATTCTATGTCATGCATACACTTGTAATGTTTCACTAAAATTGGCTTAGAGTTAAATGGGGTTTTGAGAAAGTGCTTTGTTAAGATACCCTATTCTCTTCATGAATGATTGGCCCGTGTCGTGTCTTGTTTGGTCATTTCATCACCATGTCATTGAATATGCACTCTATGAAAGGATGTTTCCTCCCTTCCTATGACACCTAGGACTTCAGTCATAGCTTCCTTGATTGATTATGTGTCTCCTTTTGCATTTGAGATCAAAGTCTATGATACAAAAGGTCTAGAATCTTGAAGAAAGCCTCTTTAGTAGATGTTTTAAAACAAAGATGTGGTCTTTTCTTGTGTGTTTGTGTTTTTAGACACAAATGCAGTCTTTTATTTCTACAATTATGCTTTCTTTTGTTGGGTGTGTTGTGAAGTTTTCAAACAAAAATCCGATTTTATATTTGTGTATTTGTGTTCACTTTTGCATTTCCAATGACGTTTTCAAACAAAAATGTAACCTTTTATTAGTGTATTTGTTGGGTGGGTAGTGAAGTTACATTCACTTTCACCACACATTTGCAAGGTTTGGTGTTGATTCATGAGTATTGATTAGTAATCTAGTGTTAGGTGGTTGAGAAATCCCAACATTGTTTCTTCCCTTCCTGTGATACCTAGGACTTCAGTTCTAGATTGATTCATTAAGTGTGTTTCAAAATTTTGCAACAACTAATATTCAAATTTTAATGGAAGGTGCAATTGTATGTTTGACATACTATTTCAACTGCAACACTGGACTTTTTTTAGTTTGCACTAGAAGTTTGATTTTGCTACACATTGCACATTGTTAGTCTCCAATCCCAACAATATTATTTCCTCCCTTCTTGTGATACCTATGATTTCTTCCCTTCCAATGATACCTATGATTTTTATTGTTAGTCTCCAATCCCAGCAATATATTTCTTCCCTTCCCTTCCTGTGATACCTACGATTTTGGTTATTGTTTGCTTCATTGACTTTGTGTTCTATGTTTGCAATTGATATCTGAATCTTGAAGGAAGCTGTGGAATGCATATTTGACATACTATTCCATCTGCAACATTGGTATGTTTTCAGTTTGCATAAAAAATTAAATTTTTTTGTAAATTTCAAATGGTTGTTACCCAACCCCAACATTATTCTATTTGACATTGTTGTAGCCTGCTCATTATTTTTAGTTGATACAACTATGTTTTTTATTGCCCAACCCCAACATTATTCTATCTGACACTTAGCTTGCTCAACTATGTAGGTTGATACAACTGTGTTTTTGTTTTTTACTTTCCATATGAAGTCAAAATTTTCTTTAGAATACAAACTACTTTATATTGATGCTTTTACTATAGTTGCAAATTTTTCTTGTCAAAAATTTTCCTAGGAGAAACAAATACCTAGGTTTTTAAAGAACTTTTCTAAATGTCAAAATGGTCACTCTCCATTACTAAGAGCCTATTCATGCAAAGAGGAAGGTTTGCAATTGTAGATGAGTTGGCAGCAAATCAAAATGTTCATGTATGCAGGGTTTTTTGTAATGACGATGTCTTAATTTAAAACTAGTTGCGAATGAGCTCCTCCTTGGAAGGAGGGGCTTTGGAGAGAACAGGAGCAATGATGACTATTGTAACGACTTCTTCTAGACACGTCAGCATCTTTTGATTGCAAAGTCTAAACATTTGCCTGTAGACTATAAAATAATGTGTATGTGTGAACAAAACAAAAATTGCAACCAAGTTTTGAGCGCTGCCTTCCAAGCAGTCACTCTACTACATTTTTGCAAAAAAGTGTCCTCCCAATCAATTTTCGACACTCATCCCATCTCCCAATCAATTTTGGACACACTCATTAACTCTTTCTATTCTCTCTCTCTCTCTCTCTCTCATGACATGGGGGCTGTTGAGACAGAGTTTGGTCATGGTGTCTCCGTGCTATTTTGACATATGCGCTCAGTTTGCGGAGCGTTTAGACGGCCATGATCGACTTGTAGATGTTCTATCGTCCGCCACCCCGTGAGCAGGCTCTAAAGACCTTAGGTTAGAACTAAGGTTGCATGAAACCCCTCAATGTTGTCAAGCACAGCATGCGCTCCCGTGTTTCCTGAACTCCAGGGCTCTAAAGACCTTAGGTTAGAACTAAGGTTACATGAAATCCCTCAATGTTGTCAAGCACAACATGCGGTCCCGCATTTCTTGAACTCCAGTGCTCTAAAGACCTTAGGTTAGAACGAAGGTTACATAAAACCCCTCATGAGTAGTCTTCTCCATGTGTCAAAATCTTTGGCTTCTCAGCTTTTGGCGCTTCCTTGTGCTCCCTCAATCTCTCGACAAACAAGAGGTGCGCTTCGATTTTCTTTTTCTACTAAAAACATGTTTGATATCTTTACATGACATTCTTTAGTTCTTCGCTAAACGGATTCCTGCACTAATCTCTGCAGTTTCTTTTCACCAAATTCGTCCTCCCATGCCACTTAAATGTGGACTAGAAGAAACGGGTGCATGCATTTGCCTTTCTTTGAGACCCTTACCACTGAGGGTTTCATTTCGGTTCATTTTCTCTTTGGGTGCTTCGAACTTGTTTATTTTAATTTCTGCTGCTCTATTATTCTTCGATACTTCAGGTGTCCTGCAATCAGAAGTCATCGTGGGTCTGGGATATTCTAATGGCTTTCAAGATATCAATTTTGCTCAGTTGAGCATTAAAGCCAGTAAATACATAAATATTCAGCTATAAGATGAAGAGAGGCTCCTACTTAGCAGCAACGTGCTTAGAGAAATTGTCCTTGTTGGCCTTTAAAGTACATAACTCACTGCCTAATTCTGTCAAGGTGCCTGAATGAATAGCTGTTTGGAACATTGTATCTAAGAAAGATTCACACGCATTAAAACAACGCTTTGATTTCATTAAGAAAAGATCTGATCGGAACTGAGATATCCAACTTATATGTTAAAAAATAGTACAATAACGCTCAAAAAGCCTTGGTCGTCTGATTGTGAGTTTTGCGCTTCTAGTTTCCGTACTTTTGCTATGTATGTTGGTTTCTATGCTAGAAAAGAACTTGCAGCACTATCATCCAGGATAAGTTTCTCTTGTGCATACATTTATTCATGCTCACATGCTTATTTATCACCAAGGGATAACTTTGATGGAACGTCTAAGATTGACAAATTAAGAGTCATTTACGATGAATGGATTTTTTTTCCCAGAAAGAGGAACTTCTATGCAAATCGGCAATCCGAAAGGAGCTGATCATGGAAAAGAAAACATAACATGGCTGTTAGAAAAACCATCCTGTTTTCAGAGAATCAAGCTCACTTGGCTAGGGAGTCTTTGTAACAGGGGCTAACAACCAAGGTGGTGGTCTATACATCCAGTGAATACCTCTGGCGGTAATGGTGTAAAAGATGCATGCAGGCCAAGCCTTCTAGAAGCGCTCTCGCCTTTTAGTGGTCGCCCTAGAACTTGGAGTCCCATGCTCTCGTATGGCGCTTAGGATGAATATAATGTCTTGCCAAGTGGGAATGAGGATGGTTGTCAGGAAACCTGATGGCCTCCCATCACCAGGCTATAGTATGCATTGCCTGCAGCCTTTCAAAAATGTGGCAACCTTCCTCATCTTGGATGCTTCTGTAAACAAACCCCCAAGAAATGCAGCATCAAACTGTTGAAGGAATGTGAGGGCTTTGTATCTGTCCTGTACTCCATTATATGTCTCAAACTTGACATGAGAACCACCATCCTTAAATTCTTTATATACATTTGATGTTGGCTGTATTTTTGCAGCATTCCCTTCACTAGGGAGAGCCATGCTTGGCTGAACTTTAGGCATGGGAGCATGTGCTGTGGCTTGCATGCCTGGCTGCATTCCCACATTGTCATGCATGGCTTGCTTTCTATGCCTAGTTGGCGGTGAAATCAACATAGCATCAAAGATAGAATCTGTACCAAAATATTCAGGTTGTTGCCTCAAATATGGCTGAGGTGGCTGAGCCACATTTATAGTCTGCACATTATTATTTTGAGGAGTAGAAGTACCCAAACCAAGGCCTTGTGTTGGCTGCTCATACTGTTGCACTGGCTGTACTTTTTGTACCTCTTTCTCAAGTGCTCTTTTGGGGGATTCCTCTCTCTTGGAAGTCACTTTTTGAGTCATTTTTGATGGCTGTCCCTCATGGAAAACTGATGCATGAGTGTGCTGTCTGCCATGAGAAGCTGATGCATGTGTGTACTCACTCTTTCCGTGCTTGTGCTTTCTTGATTTCTTCTTCTTCTTGGCATTTGTTTGCACAATCTGAGCCAAGTTTGGAGTCAGCTGAGTTAAAGCAGTCTCACTGCACTTGCAAGCTGTGCATTCAACATAGTTGCATCATCTGACTCACTGCTAGAACTAGTATCACCATTGAGCTGAGTTATAGCTTCATGTGTGGCCTGCTCAAAAGGCATTTGTTGTGCTCCCTGCAGTTGTTCACTGGCTGGATCATTAAGGCTTTCTTGCCTTCTCCTTTGAGGAGTTGTGAAGCTCTCTTGCTCATGGGTACTCACCATGTTTATGGTTGTAATATTCAGCTATCAAAAAGTGCAGCAAAGATATCCTTCCACCAAACTACCAAGGCCCACCTCTTGAGGAAGAGTGAGGTATCCCAGCAATGGAACCAATGGCTGGTGTCAGCCCTATAGGTTGTAGGCAGGCTGTAGCATTGAGCAGATTGTAGCGTGTAGGTTGTCACGGTTCACCTGATACCTGTAGGCTGTAACAGTGTGTTTGAGAGCTCTTTTGAGAGAGTTTTTTGGGAATGCGAACAAAAGCATCACACCCGAAGATGCGGAAATAAGATGCATCTGGTTTCTTCCCAAAATAAGCTTCAAAGGGAGTAACAGAAGTTGTAGAGCGGTTAAGGATATGTACTGTAGTGGCAATGGCCTCAGCCTAGAGAAACTGAGAAACTTCTTGGTGTGCAAGCATGGTCTGAGACATATCTACCATGGTTCGGTTCTTTTGCGCAACAACCCTCGCTTTTGAGGTAGCACCGTATTTGCGAATTCCTCGCGAATGACTTTTGGCACATTTAATTCCTCAAAGGGGTGGGAACAAAATTCTCCATCTTTGCCAGATCGTAGGGCTTCAACATGGAAGTCAGATTCATTTTCAACAAGAGCACACCATTGTTGGGTACAGGAAGCAATGGAACGGGAGTGGAGTGGGGGAAGCAAACAACAAGCTGGAGCAAAACGTAGTATTGCTCAAATGGATAAGGAGAAAATATGAAGGGGTGGCCTATATGGCCCCCAAGTCAACCATATGGTTGACCAATAAAGTCAACTCTATGAGTTGACTTGACCTACAAGGCACATACCAGGGCTAAGAGATAACAGACCCCCCTTTATGGTATGGCTGAAGTATCCCAGAAACATCTCAGGAATACCTGGATATTACATCACGGTTGCACGTATTTGTCCCAGAGGGATATAGCATTCTATTATATGTAGAGAGTGATCCCTCATGTAAGGTGTAAAGCATGTCAAAATGCCTCAAACTTGGGTTGTCGTAAAGCTTTCGTGAAAAGATCTGCCAAGTTGTTGCGTGGCCTTCAAGTATCGAAAGACCTGCTTCAGTGCTTGCCCACGTTGCGTACTAGTCTTGTGCATGTACCTAGGCTTGTGCATGTACCTGCTCAACTAGGAAATGGCATACTGAAGATTAGGCTGTCAAAAATGCATGTATCTTCGCATACCATGCCTTGGGTGCCTGCTTCAATCCATAGAGGTCTTTTCTAAGCTGGCAAATCATATTTTCAGAACCCAATTACTCAAAACCAGGTGGCTGCTTGACATAGACCTCTTCTTGAAGATCACCTGTAAGGAAGGCGGTCTTGATGTCCAGCTGATGAACCTCCCAATGCCGATGAGATGCCATAGCAATAACACACATGATAGTAGTGATGCATGATGTGGGAGCAAAGGTCTCCTCAAAGTCAATGCTGTGCTACTGTGCATAGCCCTTGCAACCAAGCGGGCTTTGAGGTGGTCAACACTGCCATCAGCTTTCCTTTTCACCTTGTAGACCCACTTTGTGCCTATGGCACATTTGTTGCTGGCTGGCAAGTCACACAACTCCCAAGTGTTGTTTGCATGAATGGATTCAAGCTCAGCCTTCATGGCATCCATCCATTCCTTGCCGTCAAAGGCATCCTTGTGACATAAAGATTCCTCATTGCAAGCAGTAGCAAAGAGAGAGAGAGAGAGAGAGAGAGAGAGAGAGAGAGAGAGAGAGAGAGGAGGAGGAGGAGGAGGAGGAGGAGGAGAGAGAGAAAGGGGGAGATGGCAAGCCAAAGAAGACGGAGTCATTGAATGCATGCAGATGCCATGCATATGTTTATGCGCTCCTCTAGTGTGGGCTGGCAAAGGCTTAGCTTGTTTGTTGTCCCTGAGTGTGTCCAAAAGCCATCTCGGGACTGATTTTTGCTGTCTGATGACAGCACTCTCTTGTGCAACTGCCTGCTCAATAGCATGTCCATCAACTGAAGACATATCAGGCTGAGCAAGAGCTACTTGTAGAGGATGGGCACTGCTAGAAGTGTATGGCACGACACTTTGCACTAGCTGCTCTGTATCTGTGGGAGACTGAAAGAGAGGCAACAATGTATCAAAGACATCTGAGGCATCAACAATAGGCTTTCTTTTGCATTCCAGCCAAGGTAAAGGCACATTTTCAGCGAATATAACATTACTTAGGCTACATCATTAGTGCTCAAGAGATTTGATTGGACCCAGAGAAGATTCAAGCTATCACAAGTTGGGCTGTCCCCACGATGGCTCAGGAGATCCGATCCTTTGTGGGTTTGTGTCAAGCATACAGCTCACACATGGATGGTTTCTCGACACACACAACCCCTCTTATAGATTTACTCGAGGGGGTAAAGACACGCAGATAAGAAGTTCAAGTCACAGGCAAAGCTTTGTAGGCCTTCCATGACTTGCAACGGCTGGCCACAACAACACCAGTTATGAAGATCGCCTCTTGGGATGATCCGTTTTTGGTAATCACAGACGCTAGCAATGTCGCCATCGGGGTAGTTTTACAACAAGAAGATAGGCCCGTGGCATATTACAGCAGAAAGCTTAACGATGCTGAAAAGAACTATTCAGTTTATGATAGAGAGCTCCTCGGTGTCATCCAGGCATTAAAACATTGGAAGCCTTTCCTATACGGACGGACTTTCACAGTTAAGACATATCTCCAAGCCCTTAAGTGGCTTTAGACAATGCCTAGTATGCAATGGAGCGATCAGCAACAATGATGGAGCCAGATATTCCAGCAATTTGGGAGAATGATTGAGTACGTTCCTCGCAAAAACAACCCTGTTGCAGACGCTCTTAGTCAGAAAGGTTCCATCCAGACCATTGAGCAGGCCACTGTGCTCAAAATCAAAGGAAAGGATCTTGATAGCATGAAGGCACAGTCAGCAGAGTTTGACACGCAGTTCCAGTTAGCCACGACGCTTGCTCCAGGCCATTACTCATTAGAGGATGGTTGGCTTTTCTATAAGAAAAGATTATGTGTAGTTAAAGACAAACGGCAGTTGCTTCTTCATGATGCCTATGACGCCCTTACCGGTGGTCACAGAGGTATCAACGGGACTTTGGAGAAGTTAGAGCGCTATTTCTATTGGCCAAAGATGCGGAAGGACGTATACGGCTATGTTCGAAATTGTCAGACATGCCAAAAGGTCAAGGCTTCCCACAAGAAAGCGGCAGGCTTACTTATGCCATTGCCAATCCTCGACGGTCCTTTTCAAGACATAGGTATGGATTTCGTGGGCCCCCACTTCCAGCATCTTCAGGGTTGCCAAAGGCCATCACATCCGATAGGGACTCCAAGTTTACGTCTAACTTTTAGCGAGCCTTGTTTGATAATTTTGGTACTAAGCTGTAGATGTTCAGCACTTTCCATCCACAATCGAATGGGAGACGGAAAAGTATAATGGTATGGCATTTGATATTTTGAAATCATATTGTCATGATGCTCAAGGAAAGTGGGAGCAGTTTCTTTCGTTTGTGCAGGCCATTCTGAACGATACCTATTCTTCGAGTATTGGTCGCACACCTTATGAAGCAGCGTTTGGACGGCGGTTTACCTCACTCCTCACCCGGATGGTGTCTCCATCTCTTGAAGCCAACAAAACCACCGAATCAATGGCAAAGATTACGGAGTCTGTGAAAAGCCACATCGCCAAAGCTCAAGCATTGTATATGCTCCAGGCTAAAAAAGCCAGACGAGATGTCTAGTATAAAGAGGAAAAATGGGTGTATTTACATATTATCAAGCAAAGATTGAAGCAGGTGGGCAAGCGATGCCCTAAGCTATCCTTTAGGAGCTTCGGACCATTTCCTATTATTAAGAAGATCAACGATTTCTCAATGAAGTTACGCCTTCCAGACAGTTGGACTATGCACAGTGTGTTTCATGTAGCTTGGTTGAAGCCATATTTTGGACCTCCTCTTTTAGAGATTTCCAATTTGCAATAACCTGAAGTTCTTGATGAAGCCGAAGTTTTGCAGCCAGAACATATTCTTCTTTATAAATTCAAGCATGGGTCAGGACGCAGGATCCGAGAGTTTTACACCAAGTTCCGTGATCGAGGTACCCATGAAGCAGTGTGGTTGGAAGAAGATTTTTTCCGGGAGTTTCCCCAGATATTGGTGGACTACTTGGAAGCAATGAACCTACCGCTAAGTTAAGGAGAGAATGTCCCATGCACCCCTGCACTTGGGTGCAAAGTGACACACTGGCTACATCGACAAGTGCGTAATAGTTCCCTAATAGATTTTGTCATATGCTATGACCCCTTTGTGAGCCTGTGTCCAGGGAGAACGGTCAGACACAAGCTACGTAAGTCAGTCTCTTAGCCTTAGGTCAAGTTGAAAGATCAGTCCTTTTTCACTAGTTTTTAAGTATAAAGCAAATTATCCCCTGGTTGGGGGAGGGGGCCCTCAGTGAGTACAGGGACCCAATCGGTTGTCAACTCTACTCTCTCTCTATCCTCATCTCCTTTCTCTCTCTATGGTAAACAACGCTAATTCCTCACTAGAGGTGTAAAGGTCTTGTTGTGAATTACACGATCAAATTACCGTTGCATGCTAGAGGTGGGTACGACCCATGGCCATGCTGTAGATGGCATAGAAAGAAAGAAGAAAGAAAGTTTATTAAATTCTTCGGAAGACCGATGGGTCTATGAGACTGTGAAAAATCCTGATAGAAACAAGTTGTTGTGGGTGGAGCTACTAAACGAGCATCGACCCCAACGGAGAATGCAAATGATAAGTGGCGAGTGTTACATAGTCATGTCAGAATGATGATCATCGACACAACACTAACATCCTCATCATCAAAGCATCGAGGGGGATGAGGTAGTGAGGGCATAAAGTCAAAGATAGAGTGCTTGCGGCTGTCTGTAGATGTGGTCCTGTGCATTTCTTGGTCGGAGCTCTGTGTCTGACAAGGGCTATAGTGACCTTTGTTGGTGGAGCCCCAACTCTGAACAGAACAGGGAAGGAATATCCCCATGTGTAATATGTGCATCAACCCTCTATTTGAGTTGTCGTGTTGCTGGCTCTATGTCATGATCGTGGCGGGGTCTTGTGGTGAGGGAGTTTGCATGGTTTGGCTAGAAGAACTTAATGATAGAGCTTTGAGAAGAGTCTATCCAGGAAGTCTGCTCTTGTCTCCATGATCGAAGTAGACGCTTGCGATGTTTGACTGCCTCGTGAATGAAGGCGCCTAAGCATCTCTGGTCTGGAAAGGACAGAAAGCGGAACAATATCCCATAACTGTCTCTGAAGAGGTAGTAGAAGCGTCCTCGAATCTCATAGTATAATGGGCATCTGAAAATGAAATGCTCCTCCAACTCAATCTCCTGTATGTCACATAATGTGCATATGTGCCTCTCCTTGGGCAAACGCTCATGCCCTTGCCACTCTCTATGCGAAGTCTATGTGAAGAGACCCGAAACTGCCCAATAGAGATCCCTAGTGAGTGGGGTAGGTGGAAATGTGTATATCTTGGTGGGTCGATCAAAAGTTGAGCTTCATTGGAAGCTCGCTCGGTCCCAACCAGGTCCTGAAAGTGTGTAGCTGCAAAAGATCCTCACGAATGACCTGGTTGACCTCATGAGACAGGAGAGGGGAAAAATGCACGTCAATGCTATACTGGAAGGAGGGGGGGGGGGGTTGGTCCTATCTGTGTGGAGTCCTAGTCGCTCAAACCATCTCTTTGTGCTTGCAAACCAACATCTTTGATCACATGCTGCTGATAGTGCCAGAGGAGGATAATGCTAGCCATGGTAATCTGTTGCGTCCATAAGTGCAATCTCCGTACCCCTTGACTCGATATAGGTAGCTGCTCATCTGAAATGCTACATCAAGCTGTAGTGGAGATGCCCCAAACTCAGCTTGAATGATCTGGCGAGGAATTGACGGCTTACCGCGAATCATCCGTGATAGCATAAGAACCTATAGGCGCTCCTTTCGAGCCCACTCTATATTTTACAGATCCGGCCCCCGACTAGGGCTGCTATACATCCCCGCTTGGCGGACCGAGTTAAAAAGCAAAGGCGGGGACCAAGGAGTTAAAAAGTAAGCCCTTGGTCCACGGATCCTTTTTAGTGTGGCCAATGAAGCGTGTCCTCTTCTCACTTGTCGTCGGTCTCTTAGTAAAGATAGGTCCAGAGAAGACTCTTAGTAAAGATAGGTCTAGAGAAGAGCATCCCTAGGTATATATATGATGAAACAATCTCAACGAACTCTGCCTGAGACCCTCTCGTAAAGTGCCATGACAACCCAAATGATCTCCTGGTCATAAACCAAGTCGTATAGATGCCTGATGAGGCAAGCTTTCGGAACCGTATCAAAGGCTTTGCAAAAATCCACAAAGCAACAATAAACCCTATGTTTCCGTGCCCTCGCCTCCTCAATGATACACAGTGTGAGAATGTGATCCATGGTCCCTTGATTGCGTCGGAATCCAGCCTGTCCATCTGCTGTAAGTCCTTGCATCTTTGCGAATCGACTGACCTCAGAATCAAGCATTGATGCATAAATCTTGGACATGACATGTGTGATCATAATGGTCTTGTAGTTCTCCGGGCTCGTGGGATCCCTTGCCTTGTGGATGGGTGAAATAGTGTTAATAGTCCAAGTGCGTGGGAACCCCAGACAAACAGCTTCATTAAAGAGCTTTGCTAGGATCGGAGCCGGGAGATTAATCCCATATGCAATGAATTCAGTGCATAGGCCCTTATGATCTTTTGTTTGGACATTATGAAGTCTCATCACGGCATCCTTCATACCCCCCTTAGTGAATGTGTGCGTGCATAATCATGCCAGACTTCAGTGTTAGTGAGTGGTGACGGGGACCGCTCCTTTAGAAATCTCTGCCAAAAGTCCTTAGAGTTGTTACTAAATAGAATATTCAGTAGTTCCTCCTCGTTTTGGCGGACGAAATCGAGCTTCTTCCTACGCACCAATCGATGACACTCGCATAGCGTCTTTGGCTCGTTCGGGAGGTGGTTTTTGGTTTCGAATCTGAGTTGACGGCATAAAGCCTTGCACTCATCATCGTACCAGCGATTACAAGGGACGGCGGTCCCAGGTGGTGATGGACGAGTGGAGCGAGTAGTGTGAGGGAAAGCTTTAAGGGCAGCCTTGTGTAGTGAGCGGTTGATCAGAGCAGCAGGTCCTCTAGTAAGGGTATAAAGTCAATATATGTGAGAAGTGTGTAAAGGCGAGCTGTATGTATAGGCGAGAGGCTGCGGTCGAAATGTATGTCATGATAAGTGTGAGTGATCTCTGTGTGTGTGTGTGTGAGAAAGAGAGAGAGAGAGAGAGTGCTGAAGATAGTAACATAGACCATACTGAAGATGGTAAGCATAGGCCATGCTGGAGATGGCAAAACAAGACCGTATGGAAGATGGTAGATCACACTGAAGGTGATAGAGCCATGCTGAAGGTGACTGGTTGCGCTGAAGGTGACAGGATTGCGCTGAAGGCAATGGATCACAGCGAAGGCGATAAGAGCTCTGATGTCGGGAAAGGGTCATACCGAAGGTGACAAGTGCTATATTGGAGATAACAATGCTTGGTTATCAGCCATGTAAAGAGAGTACTTTGAATTTCCGATCAAGATGTGCACATGGTAGCAGAAGATGCTCAGCTGGGATGTGAAGCCCTGTCAGAAGAACTCACATAGAAGAATACACACGTGTGGTCAATGAAAATGAGATCTCAAGAAAGTAAAAATAATGATAAACAAATATGGCATTGAGAAAGAACCATTGTTGCAATCTCTCCTGTGGGGCAGATTTTGCAGATTCTTTTTTGTCTTGGGACCCTGGGTCTCGCCCAACTGCCCCTCTCCACCTCTAGATCATGTGAGATGGTTCTCATTTTGCAGATTAGATTCCTTTTAAACATTGATATTTCTTCCCCCAGGTATTTTTGCATTCCATAGTTTTCCACCAGATTAATTTCCTGTTTGTAGGACTGCATTTTCTCCCGGGTCTTGCCATAATTTCTGTAGCATTTTCTGCTTCACTCACTCCCTGATTCCACATGCATCTTCTGGTATCTCAGCAGCTGTTATACCCCATAATTCCATCCATTTCATCCCCTCTCTGTACCACCCAGTGATTTGTGAACTTCCATTTCCTGATGTGGTATCCTACCGGTATCCATCTTCTCAACTTTGTTGAGATATGCCATGAAATGAGGTAATGCCTTCCCTGTAAGAGGTCTCATACCTATCTCAGCCAGTAGAATGGGGTAGGGTGTCTGTGCCTTAACCCCTAGCTCCACTATGAGAAAATGTTCATGTAAAGTTTCTATTCTTTTCCAGTAGGTCAGAGAGAGAGAGAGAGAGAGAGAGAGAGAGAGAGAATTGGATTGGATATTTTGGAATCTGGGCTGGGTTCACAAAACCAGAGTGGATTTTATGTGATTTTGGAGTAGTCTTGGATCCTACTAAGGTTACTGATAGGTCATTTGAGGGGTGGTCTGTAGTGGTATGGGAGACTATGGATACTACCAGTGGCTGTATCAGAATTCCTGAGTATTGGAATTCAAAGCCTTTACCAATAGACCATGGACTGAAGTGATTGGAATGGTGGTTAACTTTCTATAAGATGAAAAGTATACTGTTTATGTGAAAGTAAGAAGCAAGAAAAGCAAAGGTAGAATCTCAGGACTGATTTGCTTTGAACGAGAATTGAAAAAACATAAGATCACTAGGCCAGTGCATTGTAAAGCTGATCACTTCGGCCAAAATATAGTGTTGTACTCATGGGTATAACTGAGGATGAAGTCGACCAGGGTATGGACAAGTTATGAAAGTTTTTCTAAGACTGGAAAACATATTTTGAAGCCTATCTGAATGAAACACTTGTAGTGTTGGGGTAAAGGCACATTGCCAACCCTTCTTTAAAAGATAGGACACCTATGACTGTCCTAAGACAGTCATAGGGTAAACCTAATCCTAATAAAACATAAGTGAGTTTGTGGTGTGGCTCACTCTCTCTTCACACCCGCACTAGAGTGTCACTCTCTCTCACTCTCACTCTCTTGCTCTCTTCCACTCCTCTCCCCCTCTCAACTGGTATTAGAGCCTATCAAGCCTCCTCTCTCTAGCCACACCTCCTCTCCCTAGCCTCATCCGTTCTGTACGGACGTACGGACAGATCCGTACGGACGTACGGACAGATCCGTACGGCCGTACGTCGTCCGTACGACCGTATGGACAGATCTAGACAGATCTCGACAGATCTCGACAGGCGCAGGTCGACGGTACAGGGCGGCGCATCTTCGCGGGCTGCAGGGTAAAGTCGCGGGCGCGGGCATCGTCAGGTTGCAGGCGGCGCTTTTTCGAGGGCTGCAGAGTGAAGGCGCGGTCGCGGGCTGCAGGACTTTTGCGCGGGCTTCAGGGCGTCGTCGTTTTTTTTTTGTTGCAGCAGTACAGCAGCTGCAGTACGCCGCGACGCTGCATCAGGCAGCTGCCTAGCTGCTGTGCGCAGCTAGTCATATGGCAGCCGTACGGACTGTCCGTACAGTCGTACGGACTGTCGTACAACTGCGTCTCCTTCACGGTTGTACGGACGACTCCTTCACTCGTTTGTTCTTGCTGCAAGACTCGTTTTTTTTTTGGGGAAGCGTGCCTGCTACAGGCACCGATAGTACACAGGTACTCTACAGGGACAGAAGTACAGCAGGTACTTTGCAGGTACTGAAAAGTACATCAGATTTTTCTGATTGGAAGAGGAATAGTGCTTTGTGCATGTGCGCGCAGTACATGAAGTATTTCTGATACATTCCTGAAGCATTTTAGCAGTATACTGTGCATTTGTTGAGGTACATCAGGTACTCTCGTGTCACTCACGCTTGAGGTGACTTGTGCTACAGTGGTGATGTTTGCGCAGTTACTTGTCTTTCAGGAAGGTCAGATGCTTGTTTTGCAGAAGCTTCTATGCATTTACTGAGTGCAATTCTCAGTTTTGGGTGACCATTTCAAAGGGCTTTTGCCTGGATGTGTTTGCAGTATATGCCTTGAGGCAGTGTGTAGCCAGGGAGCACACATTTGCTTTATTTCCGCAGTGCATTTGGTAACATTTGTTGCAGGTCACATTCTTTGTACACACTTTGAAAATCTCAGTTGAGCCACGCTTGGTCAGGGCGCATCGAGTTTACTCGGTCCCTAACTGCCCATCGTTGACAGTGCTCAAAAGATTTTCTTCTTGGTGTCTGTACTTTGTGATTTGTGTTGTTACTGAGTACACAGGGACAGTCTATGCATTGCACATTGTCAGGTACAAGTGTCAGAGAGATTTCATATTGCATGCTACCTCAGTGTTGAGGTGTTCTCCACTTGATTCAGGTGTCAGATCAAGGGGCTTTTGCCCAGACTTTGTTTGATAGCACTTGGGTTACCGACAGAGATCTTCAGATGCATTTTCTCCCCTTGGTATAAGGGTGATTGCTTGGGATTTATCCCATTTACTGTTGCAGGTTTTGTGACAGGCTGAAGAATCATTTACTGTTTTTTTTTGGGGTGTTAGTCAAGTGGTTTCTGCAATTTAACTCAGTGCAAGACCTCATCTGAGGTGGGAGAAGTGATCAGTACAGTCAGTACAGCAGTGTTTGCAGCAGTGTTGGTGGTTTTTTGTCAGATGATTGTGCACTGTTAAGCACTTGTTGAGCAGCAGCAGCAGTCTGAAATTACTGTTTTTTATGCCTCTTTGAGCTCAGAACAGTTTGTCAGAAAGTACAGTATTTGCAGGGTCATTTACTGTTTTGCTGCAGATTTTACTGACAGTAAAAAACAGCACCATTGAAAGTGCTTCTGGCTCTAGAATAGAGCAGGTTTTTTCTGAGAAATCAGAACTTTTATTCAGCCTTTTTTACTTCCAGGGAATCAGGTACTTTCCTCATCTGATATGGCATCAGGGGGAGGTGATTCTTCAATTCTGAACATAAAGAAACTGGAAGGAGCACACAACTATGCATTATGGGCAGAACAGTGCTTGAATGTACTTCTGTTAAAGAAGATTGCTAAGCCCATAAGGGTGAAGGGTGTCAAGCCATCTGATATGGCAGCTGATGACTGGGAAGAGCTTGATTTGTCCGCGAGGGCAGCTATCATGCTCACTATTTCAGACACTCTTGTGTTCAATGTACAGGCTGAAAAGACCTCTTATGGTCTATGGCAAAGACTAGAAGAATTGTATGCCCAAAAGAGCTCAGCCAGTAAGGTTTATTGGCTGAAGAAGCTGGTCGATCTTCGCATGAAGGAAGGTACAGCTATGACCTCACACTTGAGTGAGTTCAATGCTATCTTTACACAGCTGATTGCACAGGGGTTGAACCTTGATGAGGAGTTCAAGGCTACTTTCTTGCTGTGTACCCTCCCTGAGAGTTGGGACACTTTCAAGACCACCCTGTCAAACTCGAATGCCACTCTTATTTATGCTGATGTAGAGAGCTCTCTCCTTATGGAGGAGATGAGCAGGAAGAATAATGCGGGCAGCAAGTCTTCAAATGCTTTGCAGGTACAGGACAGAGGCAGGACTCAGCAGAAGGGGAGATCTGCTAGTAAGTCCAAATCCCGCAGTCAGTCCCGTGGCAAAAAGGACATTGAATGCTTTTATTGTGGCAAGAAGGGACATGTGAAGTCGAAGTGCTTCAAGTTCATACGGGATCAGAAAGCCAAGAAGGCTGAAACAAAGGATGCAGGAAATGCAAGCAAAGGCAAAGGCAAGGCCAAGGCAGATGACTTGGATGCAGTGAATGTTGCAGCAGAGGACAGTGACAGTGACATACATGATGTTTTATGCTCTTCTGCTGTAATAGCACATGCTTTGGTTATTGATAGCCATGACATGCACACCTGGCTCTTGGATTCAGGTGCTTCTTTTCATGTTACTCCTCATAGGGAGTGGTTTACATCCTACACAGGTACTCATGGAGTTGTTCATCTTGGGAACAACTATGCATGTCAGATTGCAGGGATTGGCAGTATACAGATTGTATTTCCTGATGGACAGTCATTTATGCTTGATTGGTGTTCGCCATGTGCCGCAAATCAAGAAAAATCTGATTAGCACTGGCTTATTAGATGACAGTGGTTACCACACCACATTGGGGATTCCAAATGGGTGATTACTGATGGCCAGACTGTAGTGGCTGAGGGTTTTAAGAGTGATACCTTGTACCCTCTTTATGTTTCTAGTGTGGGTAATCATGTTGTTGCCATAACCGAGCTGCCAAAGGTTTCATTGTGGCATAGCCGGTTGGGACACATGTTTGTTAAAGGAATGCAAGAACTGTCACGTTTGGGTTATCTGCCGCCTCTCTCTTTTTCAGATTTGCCTACTTGTGATCATTGTATTTTTGGCAAGCATTCTGTGACTCCTCATAAGAGGAGACCTCCCCAGAATAGAGCACCACTTGATCTAGTGCACACTGATTTGTGTGAGATGCCACAGTTATCACTAGGGGGTGCAAAATATTTTATTACTTTCATTGATGATGCCACACGTAAGGTGTGGGTCTATTTCTTGAAGCATAAGGGAGATGCCTTAGATGCTTTCAAGAAGTTTGTCGCTCAGGTTGAGAATCGGACAGGTCGTAGGCTGAAATGCCTCAGATCCGATAATGGGGGTGAGTATGTATCACATGCTTTTGTGCAGTTTTGCCAAGCTAAGGGCATCAAACAGGAACTCACAGCCCCTCATAATGCATCTCAAAATGGTGCAAGTGAGCGGATGAATCGAACTGTTCAGGAAAAGGTTCGATGTATGTTGTCTTATGCTGCATTACCCCATGGCTTTTGGGCAGAAGCCGTGCAAACAGCAGTTCACATTATTAACAGGTCACCAAATAAGGCTTTGGAGTTGAAAGTGCCAGAAGAGGTATGGTCTGGCAAGCCACCCTCATATAAGCACTTACGTGTATTTGGCTGCGAGTGCTTTGCTCATGTACGCAAAGATCTACGCACCAAACTGGATCCAAAGTCTATCAGATGCATCTTTATGGGTTATGGTGACGAAGGTGAAATGGGGTACAGGTTATGGGATCCCGTTAAACGGAAGATTATACGCAGCAATGATGTCATCTTTAAAGAAGATAGTGTACACAAGGAACCCGTGCAACCTGTGGAATACAGGAGGGTTATTTATGATGATGTTGGACAGCAAAGAATGCCCATTTACATGCAGCAGCAGCCTGCTTCAGATCACCCTGTTCCAGAGGGTATACAGGCTGAAAATCAGCCAGATAATTTTGCCAGTGATGCACCACTGGATGTGCCAACAGATGGGGCTGTAGTACAGCCAGATATGGTGGTACAGCCACCCGTCATGCATGAAGAACAGGCTGGACAGCAGCCTAATCCAGAACATTTTGTTAGGAGGAGCACCCGTGCACAATGGCCTCCTGCCAGGTTTGTTCCAGGAGCCAATAATGTGGCTGATTTTATCATGCTGACAGATTGTGGTGAGCCTTCCAGCTTCAAGGAAGCTATGGGAAGAGTAGAGAAAAAGAAGTGGGAGAAAGCCATGCAGTCAGAAATGGACTCCCTACTTCAGAATGATACATGGGACTTGGTGCAGCTACCTACGGGCAGAAAGGTTTTGCCATGCAAGTCGGTTTACAAAGTCAAAGTGGATTCAAATGCTTTACCTCGGTATAAGGCCAGATTGGTTGCTAAGGGATTTAAGCAGGAGAAGGGCATTGACTTTGATGAGATTTTTTCCCCGGTAGTCAAGATGACTACTTTGAGAGCAGTGTTAGCTCTTGTTGCTCATGAGGACATGGATTTATGTCAGATGGATGTGAAGACTGCTTTTCTTCACGGAGATCTACATGATGAGATCTATATGAGTCAGCCAGAGGGATATGCTGTTAAAGGGAAAGAACAGCTTGTGTGTAAGCTCAAGAGGAGCTTGTATGGACTCAAGCAGGCGCCAAGGGAATGGTACAAGAAGTTTGATGCCTTCATGCAGTCCCAAGGGTATCATCGGTGTGAGACCGATCATTGCTTGTACACCAAACGGGCAAAGGATGGCAGTTTGATGCTACTCATTCTATATGTGGATGACATGCTTATTGCCAGTAAATCTCAGCATGAGATTAGTGCTTTGAAGAAACAACTGCATAAGTCTTTTGACATGAAAGACTTGGGTGATGCAAATCATATTCTTGGCATGCGTATTACTCATGACAGGTCCAAGGGAATTTTGTTTCTGTCACAGAAAGAGTATATTGACAAAGTACTGCAGAGGTTTAAAATGGAGGGGGGGAAGTCCATTAGTACCCCGTTGCCTCCACATTTAAAACTCAGCAGTAAGGACAGCCCCAGATCAGATGATGATAAGGCTGAAATGGCCAAGGTTCCGTATGCATCTGCAGTTGGATCTTTGATGTATGCCATGGTTGCCACTCGTCCGGATATTGCTTTTGCGGTGGGAGTCATCAGCAGGTATATGGCAAATCCAGGCAAGCGGCATTGGGAAGCAGTGAAAGGTGTCTTGAGGTATCTCAAGGGTACCAAAGACTTGTGCACATGCTATGGTAGGCAGGATGCATTGGTGCATGGTTTTACAGATTCAGACTATGCAGGGAATGCGGATAACCGGAAGTCTACTACCGGTTATATTTTCACATTTGCAGGAGGTGCTATATCATGGGTGTCTCGATTGCAGAAATGCGTTGCACTGTCAACCACAGAAGCTGAATATGTTGCTCCCCCTGAGGCTTGCAAGGAAGCAATATGGCTTACTCGGCTGGTGGGAGATTTGGGCATTACAGGAGATATGCCAGTTTTGCATTGTGATAGTCAGAGTGCTATCATGTTGGCAAAGAATCCGGTCTTTCATCAGAAGACCAAGCACATAGAAGTAAAATATCATTTCATCAGGGAGGTACTGGAAGACAAGCGACTTGAGCTTGTGAAAGTACATACTGATGATAATCCTGCAGATTTGCTCACTAAGAGCTTGCCTACAGAGCGGTTTGCACATTGCCGCCACATCATGGGATTAGGATGAGACCATTCTTATTTTATGGTCTTGTATACAGTAACTGTATATTGCTGTAATTTTTTATTCTTTTCTCCCCTTTAGGCACATTGGCCTTTAGGTGGGAGGTTGTTGGGGTAAAGGCACATTGCCAACCCTTCTTTAAAAGATAGGACACCTATGACTGTCCTAAGACAGTCAGAGGGTAAACCTAATCCTAATAAAACATAAGTGAGTTTGTGGTGTGGCTCACTCTCTCTTCACACCCGCACTAGAGTGTCACTCTCTCTCATTCTCACTCTCTTGCTCTCTTCCACTCCTCTCCCCCTCTCATGTAGTTCAAACGAATGATTTCAGTGTCTTGATTTGCTTTTGCCAATTTAGTATGGCTCTTTGAAAGAAAAGAGTCAGGGATACCAAAAGTAATTTGCTAAGATACATATTTTGATATTGATGCTTAATAGATCTACCTAGATAGTATATCTTGGTGGCATGGGTTGCCAAGATATATGGTCTATGAAGGGTATATGCCATTATAGTAACATCATTTATGAGAATATGGTTATGGATGAAGTCAGTCATCTGTGACATTGTAAATTTCAAACTTCAGGATGTCAAATGAAAGTGTACTCCACTAGAGTGGATAGATTCTCTGGTACTTTTTGCTCACATATCAGTGGGTGTGTGCATATGTGTGCGTGAGGGCAGACATTTGAACAAAAGGTCTACACCCTCCGTTGGGTCCTGATGATGACAGTGCAGAGGTTAATGTTTTCTTGTGGGTGACTATCGTGAGATTGAGACGGCACTGTGCAGTCTCATTATCCTTTTACCAATTGCTGTACAGTGTTGTACTAAGAAAGTGTGTGCAGTCCAATAGCCATAAAAATTTGAGGGTTTTCCTCCATTTCAGGGTTAAAACAAATCATTTGAAACTTTCAAAAATAGGTTTCTCCATACCAAATGATTGCATATTTTAACTGCAGAGGTTTGCTGGATTAGAGTAACTACTTGCATGCATAGGGAAGACAGTTTGTACTGCAATGCTGTATACAGCCGGAGTGGGGACCATCGTGGGACCTGAATAGTCCCACAGGTGCCCTAGGTTAGTGCTGAAAATATAGCTCTAGATGAGCTATCTGGTATGAGACACCGTATTCACTGTTCAGGGCCTAGGTATATGCAGACTAGACTGCGAATTTGTAGGTGGGCTTGAATTGGGCTCTATAGTTTGATGGTGATTGGCATTCCTGTGCTCCTTTTTATCTCTCACTGAGTGTACTGGCTCATTTCTTACACGCAATGTGGCATTTATTCTCCCAAGCATAAGCATCTTGCTATCCTCTCCCCATATATAGCGTCCCTGCAATGCACACTGCTAGCAATAGAGATTT